>NC_071513.1:26850000-27475000 GCF_027887155.1 Malaclemys terrapin pileata
TAATTCGATTTAACACTGCTAAAGTTGACCTAAACTCATAGTGTAGACCAGGCCTCAGATTAAGACACTTTTGCCTTTCATGACTATTTTGGCAAATATAAACAGTTCCACAAATAGTAGTGAATAAAAGAAGCCACAAATATTAGTAAGTGAATCAGCATGATTTATTTGTAAGAATATTCTCAAATACTCCTTTGCTGTATTTGTCCAGCTGTAGTGTGCAGTATGCAGACTAAAATCTTATTTAGATGCAGAAGCACTGAATTGTTCTGTAATTTAGTAGTAGTGGAAAAGAATGGGTGCTCGTTAGTTCACAAGCAGTGCATACTCTACCCATGTACTTCTTGTTTCAGTTCCCCTCAAATATAAACCAGAATCAAGGAGCTAGTTCATGAAAAGCAATCTGGTAAAATGTATCAAGGTACTAATGGAGGTACTAACAGTATATATGTATAATGGTGACACAATTCAATTTCTGTAGTCATATAAGATGTCTTATGAAACCTCAAATGAACTGAATTATTATAGTCAAGGGATGTTGTAAAGAGATATTAATGACACTGCATTATGGCTTGATAATGGCACCATTAATGCATGTACTTGATGCATCATTAACCTACCAACAGGTGTTGATTTTTGTCTTTACAATAATAACTAACCTTCTTGATGTAATGGAGAATAGAAACATCAGTCTGATGAACTCTCCTTCAGCAAAAATCAGTCACCTAATTTGATTTAGCTACCTCCAAATACTGTATACACTGTTTTTGTTTCACTGAATCATTTCCTTAGAATTTTATCCTATTCCCTGGATAGGCTTTTGTATGCCTATGCATAAAATAACATAGTTGACATTTATTTTAATATAATGTTAATGTCATGCATCTGGCAGGTAATGGCACCCAAGAATCTCTTAAGAACCTTCAGATGCAATGAAGCTAGTTAAAAACAAGTTATCAGTGGCTTCTGTGGAAACTCTCAGGCCTAGCTTTGAATGTTCTTACCCTTAGGCCTCATAGTCTTGCCAGTGAAGTCACTGGGGCTTTGCCATTTACAAATACCCTAACCATTGCTGATATGTACACGTATACACACACACGCTCACCTAGTGCTTAATTTTAATGAAAGAGGTGCTGGGACTCAAGCAATTAGGTATCGGGACTCAAGCAATTTTTTTACTTTCATAACTGATGTGGTGAGCCTAGAGCTGCTGGGGCTATGAACTGCCAAGCCTAGAGGTGCCGGGGTTCAACCCTCGCAAGCCCTGACACAAATTAAGCACTGCTCTCCCCCCCTTCAGTGTCCCCTGCTTATATTGGCCTATTTTGCTTGCTCAGTTACTCCTTGGGCACTTCAGACTGTACTTTCACATGCTAGTCTGGCTGTCTTGTCCAAGCTTGTGCCATCAAAGGCCCTGCTAGCAACTTGCCAGGAAACCAATGGCTGCACCTGATTTGCATCGGGATTTTTAATTTTTTTTCAATTAAAAATAAATGTACATAACCATGAGATTTGCCTCCAGTTGTATCACTGTTGTGGAAGAACAGAAATTCCTTCTTTGGGTTAACCGGTAACAAAAACCTACCATCGATCAGTTTGGGCCTCATAATGCAGTTACATAGTGAGAACAGCAGGGCAACAAGTGCTCATTTTATGGCGGTAGTTGTGTTATGCTGTGTTATGGCTTTGAAAGGAAACCATTAACAAGTGTTAACTCAACTTTTTAGCTTGTTGTATATTCTACTACTTGTGGATTGAAGAATCATGACACACACACATTTGGGATTTCTTACTTGACTTTCATTTAAAGACAGACAGGTTTCCAAGTAGCAGTCTAACAAGCTTAGACACCAACATCCTTCTACTAACAGCTCTGAAGCTGCTGTTCTCTCCAGTTCTTTACACTGGGGCAAGCTAGGACATTAGAGGAAACAATGTGGCACCTTTTGCTGTTCCTATACTCTTCAGGCCAAGAAGAGCGCATGTGCAGTTCCTTTGAGTAATGGCCATGTAGGAACACTGCCATTAGGTATCTTGGTCCCTGCCTCTCGCTCCCAAGACCAGAGGAGGCAGCGGTTGCTGCAGAGGGAGCTAGAGCAGAATGAAAGAGAGAATCTCATTCTGTTCCACAACGATCCCTCTGTCTAATTAAGGAATCATGTGGCTATGTTATGACTATATTTGGCAGAATTTTTTTTATTTTTTATTTATCATTTCAGCAGATAACATTGATGTTTTGTTAAGCATCCTTTTCTATTATCAATTTAAAATGTCACAGTTGCACAAAATTATGGGTTTTAAGCATTTTTTATTATTTTAATATAAATTTTCACAGTTGTGGGAAATTATAGGAAGTCAGACAATTATTTAATGACAGTGATTGCTGAGATTCACAAAATTAAAGCTTTATAACCATTAAAGGGTACATTGTCAACCTCACATGTCAAAATATACAAAGTAAATATCTAAGAAGGTCTCAAGCAGGATTTTTCTTACTTTGCCTATCTGTAAATTTCAACTATGATCGATGGAAATGTGTGAATGTGTGTGTGTGTGTGTACGGTGAAATTGACATTTACCAACATTTACCAGTAAAAAACTAATCCTTCCAAGACTAACTATTAGCAAAGGAAATCCCATGCAGCTTTCCTTGGCTAGCACAATAGTGATTCCAAAACAAGGCCTCAAAGCAGAAGAGAGGGTTGAAGCAAGATTCTCTGGGATGAAGATCTGAACTAAAGAGGAACCCTGGGAAAAAGAAAATGTAATTTTAAAATGCAAGGTAGGACTCCCTTCTATGGTGTAAATAGCTAGAAGTATAATAAAAGGCTGGGTACTTAATTAACTGGGGCCCAATTTCTGGTCCCTTAAAGTCAACAGCAAATCTCCCTTTGTCTTGAATAAAACACATTGGCCATATACACAATCATTTTATGTGCATCAGCACATGATTTCAACTTGCTTTCCAGGACAGAGTTCATCACAGATTTTTATCTTGGTTTTGCTAAGAGCTACAGTACAGCCTTAGGCTTGGTCTACACTACCCCCCCCCAATTCGAACTAAGGTACGCAACTTCAGCTACGTGAATAACGTAGCTGAAGTCGAAGTACCTTAGTTCGAACTTACCTTGGTCCACACGCGGCAGGCAGGCTCCCCCGTCGACTCCGCGGTACTCCTCTCGCCGAGCTGGAGTACCGCAGTCGACGGCGAGCACTTCCGGGTTCGACTTACCGCGTCCAGACTAGACGCGATAAGTCGAACCCAGAACTTCGATTTCCAGCCGTCGAACTACCTGGTAAGTGTAGCCAAGGCCTTAGTGTACATTATACTGTACTTGATATAAGACCAGAGGTTTATAGAAGTTCATTATGGGCCAAATAAGATTGAGAATGAAATTAAAGCTATGCAGTAGGACTTGACATTTGAGAACATAAGGGAAAATAATCTTGTAAATACTAGAATAGGCTACTCTGGCTGTTGTCTGCCAAGGTTTACTCAGTCTTTGGGGCTTTTTATGAAAAAAATGCTTTTTGAAAAAGAAACATTTGTTAATGTGTTAATAAGCAATCAGTTAATAGTCCAAATAAACTGGTAGTAACATTTAGCAAAATAAAGGCTTGGTATTTTCAAATTAAAGTCCCCCAATCTCTTCAAAGAATCCAGACTATAAGTGAGATATACCAAGACCTTTCACCATATAGAAGGGTTGTTCCGTTGCTTACTCTCACTTCAGTTGTACTCTGCATACCATCTGAAAAGTTTAGAGGACATTCTTATTACATTACAGCTGTAAAATTCCCTTGCATCCAACTTTCTGTCCCTCTGTTGATAGCGGCAGCCATGCAAACTGTGTTGGATCATTTGTAACATTTACTTTTTATCAACTAAAGGACATTTGGTCGATGACAATAGCTTTTTCATTTATATTTCTTACAGTTATTAGGTTTAATCTTATCAATATTGAGGAACCACAACAATTTATATCAATTCAAAATTATTACAAGTGAATATACAGAATCTGTGAAAACATATAGCTGAGTTATATTAATTATTATTATTATTGAGTTTAGGAAGTTTGACAAATTGCAGAATATTGTGGCAATGATAAGAAAGGTCTAGTAAAATGTATAAATATGGTAGTATGAATAGATAGATTTGAAAATACTTTTACTTTTTTTTTTTTAACAGAGGAGACTGATATGTTTAACAGAAAATATTTTGAATAAATAACCTCTTTTTCATGGTGAGATTATTTTATTTCCAATTCCTCTAGCTATATTTTTGATTGTAAGAGTCCTTCACCAACAGCTACCAAAAACAAAACAAAAACCAAGAACTCTGCAAACTGCAGAGAAACAAACCATTATCCCCAATGTGTCATCATCATTTATGTTCTGAAATTACATATTCTGTGTAAATAATGCATTTTCAAACTAAGACAGAAAATCAGTCCCATGCGGGTTGCTACAAGCCAGTACTATTACAGAATTGCCTGATGTGTAATACTTGGGGTACGTCTATACTTACCTCCAGGTCTGGCGGTAAGCAATCGATCTTCTGGGATCGATTCATCATGTCTTGTCTAGACGCGATAAATCGATCCCGGAAGTGCTCGCTGTCGACGTCGGTACTCCTGCTCAGCGAGAGGAGTACGCGGAGTCGATGGGGGAGCCTGCCTGCCGTGTGTGGACCCGCGGTAAGTTCGAACTAAGATAGTTCAACTTCAGCTACTGAATAACGTAGCTGAAATTGCATATCTTAGTTCAAAGTGGGGGGTTAGTGTGGACCAGCCCTAACTGTATGATTGGGTACCTCAGTCACATGGTATTGTTTCTACTCCATCACTTCATGGCTCCCAAAACCTCAAAGACCTTTCAACATGATTGCATGAACACATAGGGTACAAACATTGGTAAGAAATACATTTTTGCATGAATGCTCACACACTTTCTCTCCCTCCAAACATGTTAGGTGAGAGAGAGGGTACATGGTTAGTGAATAGTGACCATTGAGAAATGGAGTTACTAATGCAGTTGAAGTGAATGTGTACTATGTAGTCTGTTAGTGTTAGTTATTTAATCCTTATTTAATGTCAGTGGTGGGCTCGCTGTTGTACAAGACACAAAATAAAGACATTCCCTCCCTGCCCTGAAGATAGTTCAGTCTAAAAGACAGGCACAGTGAAGACAGGATGCACAGGAACCTTAAGCATAAAGGATCATTTGGGGGGGAGGGGTGTGTGAGTGCTGTAGAGGTGAACACACACCTGGCAGGTGATGTGGTAGAGGTGTGTGTTTTAGTAGGGAGCTGAGTAAGAAGGTGATGACTTGATGAAGTGGGAATGGGGAGCCATTCCGCATGTAGAAGGTCAACATGACAAAAGGCAAGAAGATGGGAGTGTAAGGAGGAAGTGAATGGGGCTTTGTGGCTTGCATCACTGATACAGTGAAGGGGGGCAGAGGAAAGTGATGAGACCAGACAGAGTCTGCAAGGACTTGAAGGCATGGCTAATATGTTGAAATGGTACCAGTGTATGCCAGGGGAGCTAGTGGAGGGTGACCCTGCCAGCAGGGAGGGTATCTTGGGGGACAACTACTGCACTGGTGGGGTGCAAAATAAACTTTATTAAGAAAATGCAAAAACAGGGAAAATTCAATAGTGAGGGGTACGGGGTTTGTTAAGGTAGACAATTGGGGAGGGGTTTCTTTTAGTAAATAGGATAGGAGGTTTCAATAGTGGGGTACAAAACAGTGGGGTACAATACGGTTGGTAACCAATTAACACTGAAGTATAAATGTAACAGGTAGCTAACAGTTTCTATGTAAAGGGTGTGTCACAGCAGCATATAACCAACTAACAGTTATGGGTAAAATGTGTTAAATAACCAACAACTCTAGGTAAAAATATGTCACAGTGGTGTAAATGTAAAATGTGAGGGGTGTTAGAGAGAAAAAGGGTAACCAATGGGGTTTTATGCTAGACTTCAGTAATACAATTGAGGTTTGGCAGCAGCAGGAGCGGGGTGAGCACGTGGGGGAAGGGATTAAAAGAGAGAAAGGCAGTGGTAGAGGAGTGAGGTTGGGGGATGGGGGAAGAGGAGCACGTGGTGGAGCAGAGACCAGAGGCAGAGGCACTGCGGAGGGAGATTTAAACTCAGGGAGACACAGAGAGCAGACAGGCTGCAAGTTTAAACAGCAGAGAGACTGCGACGAGTGACTGGGGAGCTCGGGGGAGACACGGGCAAGCTCTGGGGTGGGGGGTAGCGGGAAGACAGACTTAACCACAATTATACAGAACACAGCAGAATCTTATCTATGATTTAACTTAACCAAGACTACACAAATTAGCAAGTAACAGAACACAATGCAACAATTTTTTTTAAACCTAACTTACAGAGCACAATACAAGCAATTCTTTAAACCTAACTTAACCACAGCTATGCACAATGAAATTACAACTTATCTAGACTAAGAACCTGATTCTAATAGGTGCACCTTACACTATGCCGCTTCTTTGATCGGGAGGGGGAGCAGTTCCGGAGGGCAGAGTGGTGTGTGCCCAGGGTACAGCCCCGGGGGGGTTAACTAGTGGTGGCTGCTGGGAGCCCAGGATACAGTCCAGGAAGGCACAGCCTAGCAGCGGCACAGGCTTATTTCCAGCAGCAAAGGCGCTGCGGGGCAAGAAACAGATTACAGATACAGACCAAGGAGTTAGCTTGGGTCTGTCTGCTGGGGAAACAAGGCCAGCAGCTAGCACAGAGGGAGCTTGCAAGAGGGAGTTCTTACCAATCCCCAGGACAGCAGCAAGCACAGAGACAGGAACTGCAGTAGCGTCAGAGGATGGAGAGAGGACTCGATTCGCTTACAATAATCAGGAGATCTCCAGGCACAAATTGGTTGTTCGTGGGAGGGGAGTTTAAAAACGGGGGTATGCTGAAAAACAAATGAGAGCGGGGAGAGGGCCCCCCCAAAGACCCCTAGCTGATCAGACCAAGTGGCAAAGCAAGGACCTTCTCCGAGGTCTGATCAGAAAATGTCCAGCTTTAAAGGCAAACTCAGGCAGTTTCCCACCAGTACTTTTGATTGGCTCCTCTTGATACAGGGGAGGAGAGAAGGCAGGGAAAGGCTGCAGGTAAGCATAGGCAGGCCTGGGCATGTTCTGAGCCACAGGTATGACTCATATGCTTAATTAGTTGGCCACTTTAGGTCTTGCATTTCTGGGCAGTGCCCCCCACACCAAGCCAGGGTCTGAACAAAGGAACCAAACAAAGAAGCAAGAAGCCCCCTCCCTAGGCAGAGCAATGGCTCCCGTTAGTCTGTACAAGCCATTCCTATGAATAGGGCTGTGACTTTAGTTAGCACAATGGCCAGGAGGGGCAGCCACACAGGACAAACAGAAAGGAGAGGGGAAAAAAGGAATGCAGCGGGGGACAGCTGTAACAGACAGAGGGATACAAAGAGTGAGGTGGCAGGGTTAAAGCAACAGGTGAAGACGACAATTTTAGCAGCCAGCCATATTTTATGGGCTATGGGGGGGATGCACCTATTTAAACAAGTGTTCATTGATTTTATTTATTTATTTTTGGTAGCATTTGCCCAGTTCTAGTCAAGACTGCTTTTCTTGTATTAAATTCACCTTTGCTGCGTTGTCATTGGCTTCTCAGGCCCCAGTAAAACAGAGCACTTAAGCTTGTGCTTAGTCTTGAGTATATGCCTAAGACTCATAGAAGTTAATGTTTAAATTTAAACATGTGCTTAAGGGCTTTGCTGAATCGGGGCCCCCATCCTCAGTGGGATGCTTAAGAAAGAATTAAAACACTGGAACAAATTCCTCAGAGTGTCTCCCACATTACTGTGAACCCAATGGGCACCAATGATGGGTAATCACGGATTTGTAAGCCTACAACGTCTGTTGCTTGAGTTTGAATATCTGACAGATCAATTACTGATGCTCTATAAAAAGAAGAACAGGAGTACTTGTGGCACCTTAGAGACTAACAAATTTATTAGAGCATAAGCTTTCGTGGACTACAGCCCACTTCTTCGGATGAGGTGGGCTGTAGTCCACGAAAGCTTATGCTCTAATAAATTTGTTAGTCTCTAAGGTGCCACAAGTACTCCTGTTCTTCTTTTTGCGGATACAGACTAACACGGCTGTTACTCTGAAACTTGTCATGATGCTCTATACATATCACAGCTAGTTTTTAATCTCCGATATGCAGTGCACATCAGCAAATATCTTGGAAAAGTCTCTGTACCACTTGAGCACACAATGCAATAGCAGATATTTTAAAAGATACATGATATTCCAGTGCCATGTATTTGTGATTAGAATCTGTCTTTAAGGATGCATCCAGTTGCACACAGAAAAGAAGAAAAAGGATGAACTACAGCTTTTTACTAGAGGAAACAGCATTCATTGCCTATGGATACCAAAGGTATAAGTTTGAAATGATTAAAGAGACTCTTTTGAAAAGGCTCACTTGTTATGATTAACCCAGAAGAGCAATATAATGTGGGGGCTGTAGTCTCAGAATATAGCCAAGATTAACTGAATTTGGACTCTCGTGTTTTTGTTGTCATGTAAAAAGATAGTAATATTTTATTTTGGTTTATATTATGAAATGCAATTTAAATTTTCTGATTCAGGCAAAGCTGTTTTTAGCTGAAAACATCTTTCTAATTAAGAGTATCGTAATCATATGGTATAAATTCTGCTGCATTAGAAAATCTTTCTGAAATGCTAAAAAAGCTTTTCTTTGCTAACAAGTCTTCAGGCATGCAAAAATGTATGGAAGTTACATCTTAGAACTAAAAATGTGTTAGTATCAACTTTATAACTGCAGCTTTGTATAAATCTGTGACATTATATCAGGTGTAGATATAAAAGATAAAAGTATTAGATGTCTAATTGAGTGCAGGTGATTTGTAAATCTGAAATATTAGCCATAAGCCGTAAATCCTTTTTTTTTTTTAATGCAAAGTAATCTTGGCAGAACCAAATGTGTCTTGAACAAAATTAAATCTTCCAAGGGCTGGCTGGCGAGTGTGCAGTAAAGCCTGTGTTTTAGACTTACCTGCATGTTTTCAGAGATTAATCAACAGTATTAGCAGATCATTTTCAAGGTAAACAAAAAGTATGTGATTCTCTGGGCATAAATATAGAATTCACTTTAAAATTAAGTTAGTTATTCTGCACTTTAGGTCAATTATTATTTGTTCAGCTTTCTGATGACGAGAGCACATTTAACAAATAATTTGTTAAAGACAATAAAATTACAAACCCCAAGAATGGTTTGAGTCAGTCTGACAAATTAAAGTTCTTCAAATCCATTGAAAAAAACTTCGCTAATGTATTAATTGGACCTAAACCTCCAAAATGTTCCTGATTATATCATCCCAATTATGCTGTATTTTTGTTTTATTTTTCACCCTAGGAAATTAAAAGGGTTTGATTGATCCTTGTCCAAGTTTTTGAAATGTATGGCAATGCTAAGGAAATAAAAGATTACTTGAAATACTTTTTAATAATATGTCATCTCAACAAAGATAAAAGTTTATACGTAATGCCTTCAGCTGTCTTCTATCAGTACTGATACGAGAACAAAAAGTCAATCTTGTACTCACCGAGAGAAGGATCTATAGTTCATCACACTGTTAACTCATGAGCTCATGTCATACTTATGACTGTGTTCCACTACATTGGTTTAATTTCTGATTTTAAGGAGAAATAAAGAATCAGGGGCCCACTGAAATTAATGGGAGTACTCACTCCCATTGGGGCACATCCTCAGTTGGTGTAACAGAAGTCAGTGGAGCTGTGATCATTTACATTGCCGACGATCTGCCCTGTCAACTTTAATAGGGCAGGATTTCATCTCTAGACTTCAAAACTGGAGCAACACTAAAACACAAGGGGGTTAGGACTTTCAAAAGTGCCTAAAGGATTTCGGTACCCAGCTCCCAGTGCAAATAAGAATGTAACTCCTTCAGGTGCCTTGAAAATTCCAGACTACATTAAGGTAAACTGTGTAAAAAGGAGCTGGGGGCTCTGCAGGTCCAGTTCCCACTGAACTCCAGAGGAGATGAGGATCCCAGAATAGAACTAAGGCAAATAAAGGAAACCAAAAAAATAAAGAATTCTGATAAGAATACAAAACTTTTCATCCCTTGCTCACAAGGTATGTTGCAAAGAAAGGAAAGTATCACTGTCCCCATATTACAGAGGGGGAAACTGAGGCACATAATCACAACAGAAACAATCTCTCAATCAGACAGTTTACAAATATTTGAAAAAAAGCTCCAGGGGAAGAGTCTTCAGGGAATCTTTCTTTTTTTCTACTCAGGCAACTTATTTAGGGCCTGACCCAACTCCCATTGACATCACATTATTTCAAGGGGAATTGGACTAAGCCTTTAAGACCACCATTTCCAAGCCTAATTTTTGGCACCTAAATCTATTTTCAGGCACCTAAATAAAAATAGCCTGCCCATCCGATGTGATGAGCTCCCAAAACTAACTCCAGTATGAATGGGAGCTGCAAGTGCTAAGCACCCATAGAAATCAGGCCACTTTTATTCAGGTACCCAAGTGTGGATTTAGGAGACTAATAACTTTAGATACCCAGGTTTGAAAATGTTGGCCTGTCAGTATCACTCAGGGCCTTTTTGTACATATGAATATGGACTTTTATAACTTGGTTAGCTATCTCAAGCTCACGGAGGTATGGCCAGCAGGTTTTTGGATAATAAAAATCAATTTATTTAAAGCAAATGAACAGAGATGTAAACAATAGGAAACCTATTTGACACTGGATAAGGAATTTCTTTCGGGTGCTCAATTTAAAAAGCCAACAGCATGATACTACAACATGTAAAACATGTTATCACAATTGGAATAATAACATTTCACTGAAATGTAAATATTTCACATACATGTCTAGGTCTCAAACTATATCATGGATTTCAATCTGCTGCCAGTGAAGTCAATCAGAGCATCAGTGTATTTGAATGCTGATCATAGAAATGTAAAACTGGAAGAGACCTCAAGAGGTCATGAAGTCCAACTTCCTATGTTGAAGAGGACAAGAAAACCTAGATTAGTGGTTCTCAAACTAGGGCCGCCGCTTGTTCAGGGAAAGCCCCTGGTGGTCTGGGCCAGTTTGTTTACCTGCTGCATCTGGAGGTTCGGCCGATCACGGCTCCCATTGGCCACGGTTCACTGCTCCAGGCCAATGGGGGCTGCAGGAAGGGTGGCCAGCACATCCCTTGACCCAAGCAGTACAGTCACTACAAGGCTCACATATTGTAATGTAAAATATAGTTATAAAGAAACAGTAATGATACATCACAAACTATTGATGGGAATTAATCATTTTACCTCCTGCTCCACACCCACCTATTCACATCCATGGGCTGACACTGTTTTCAAAGGTTATTTCCCAGGGCCTCAGATGATGTGTCCTTGCAAGATGATCAGACAGAGTTTCTGAGAGCACTAGCTCAACAAGGTCCTGTAAGCCCCAGTAGGCAGAGTGGAGCCCTCTGTCTTTACTGCTCATTCTCTTTTCAGTTTGATTTTTTATGCTGTTTTGAAATTATTTCCTGAGGAGGACAGGCCTGTCTGATATGCCCTCTTTTCACCACCCTCTCCTCCCATTCAATCCACTATCTGTGTGACATAGAGCTGCAGAATGCTGTAGCTCTTAGTATTAATAGGGAAAAAATCTGGACAATTAGCAAATCTAGAATTTTCCCAATATTTATCATATCAGAATGTTATTATTTATATTTCTTATGTGACCACGTACCTGCAGTAGGTTGACCAGTGTATGCCGGGGGAGCTAGTGGAGGGTGACCCTGCCAGCAGGGAGGGGATCTTGGGGGACAACTACTGCACTGGTGGGGTGCAAAATAAACTTTATTAAGAAAATGCAAAAACAGGGAAAATTCAATAGTGAGGGGTATGGGGTTTGTTAAGGTAGACAATTGGGGAGGGGTTTCTTTTAGTAAATAGGATAGGAGGTTTCAATAGTGGGGTACAAAACAGTGGGGTACAATACGGTTGGTAACCAATTAACACTGAAGTATAAATGTAACAGGTAGCTAACAGTTTCTATGTAAAGGGTGTGTCACAGCAGCATATAACCAACTAACAGTTATGGGTAAAATGTGTTAAATAACCAACAACTCTAGGTAAAAATGTGTCATGGTGGTGTAAATGTAAAATGTGAGGGGTGTTAGAGAGAAAAAGGGTAACCAATGGGGTTTTATGCTAGACTTCAGTAATACAATTGAGGTTTGGCAGCAGTAGGAGCAGGGTGAGCACGAGGGGGAAGGGATTAAGAGAGAGAGAGAGAGAGACACACACACACACACAGAGAGAGACAGAGAGCAGACAGGCTGCAAGTTTAAACAGCAGAGAGACAATTATACAGAACACAGCAAAATCTTATCTATGATTTAACTTAACCAAGACTACACAAATTAGCAAGTAACAAAACACAATGCAACAATTCTTTAAGCCTAACTTACAGAGTACAATGCAAGCAATTTTCTAAACCTAACTTAACCACAACTATGCAAAATGAAATTACAATTTATCTAGACTAAAGGCTAAATCTAACCTAATGGGTATGCTCAAAAACAAACAAGAGTGGGAAGAGGGCCCCCCAAAGACCCCTAACTGATCAGACCAGGTGGCAAAGCAAGGACCTTCTCCGGGGGTCTGATCAGAAAATGTCTGGTTTTAAGGGCAAATTCAGGCAGTTTCCTGCCAGTAACTTTGATTGGTTCCCCTTAATCCAGGGGAGGAGAGAAGGCAGGGAAACTGCAGGTAGGCACAGGACATGTCTGGGCAAGTTCTGAGTCACAGGTATGACTCATATGCTCAGCTACGTGGCCACTTTAGGTCTTGCATACCTGGGCAGAGCACCCTACACCGAGCCGGGTCCGAACAAAGAAGCTAGACAAAGGAGTGAAAAAAGCCCCCACCTCCATGAGCAGAGCAATGGCTCCAGTCAGTCTGCACAAGCCATTTCCATGAGCAGGGCCAGGCTGTGACTTTGGTCAGTTCTAGGGGGGGCGGCCACTCAAAAAAGGAATCCAGCAGCGGGACAGCTGTAGCAGACATAGGTAATGTCTCCTAAATGTAAAACCAAATAAAAACTCTGTCTCTCTCTGTGTGCGTATACAGATGTGTATGTGAACCACAGCCACGGCGTATATGTGAAAATCAAACACACCAGAGAAGGAAGGGAAAAGAAGTGAAAGGAGATTTTTTTCACAAAAGTCCTTTCTACTGCCAACCTAGATTCAGATAATTGTGTTTCAAATGACAGAAAGCACAGACCACATCAAAAGCCAGGGACTTTTAATTGCAATGATAAGCATTTAGCCAGAGGAATTAAAAAAAAAAAAAAGAATCACTGATTGATTTCAATCTCAGGTCTGGTGATTAAGGCGCGGGAGTGGGGAATGGGTGACAGCAGAAGTCCTGAGGTATTTTAGGAAACCTTTTCTGTTGCTGATGGGTGAACGGAACTTCCGTGTTATTTGCATGGGCAGAGGAGTGTCAAATGAAACTTTGGGCTTCCTTTGTCTACAGTCCTGAGGTCCACTCAACACCATCAGCTGAGGACAGTGGTGACACACAGTGCTGATTTCCCTTTCTGATGTTTTGGCTGGTAAAACTTTTCTCTGCAGATTTGATGTTTCATGCTCCAGCTTCGATCTTGCTTCTCCTGCCCAGCTGCCAGGAGGCTTTGCTATACCTCAGTAGGCCTCAGTGTTCCTCCTCTGATTGATTGAATAGGGGGATTATCAGTTTCTCTCCAAAGCCATCTCAGGCCCTTTTTCTGCCTGGTGAGAACGGAATAGCCGAGTCTCCTTTAAGGGGAAATTGAGCTAACTGATTTCTTCTATGTTGTTCTGGGATATTGCAGTTTTCAGGAAACCTCCTTCCTGCAACAGAAATAGCTTGTGATTTGCTTGCAATCTTGGATTTAAAATAAAGAAGCCACCAGAAGTTGTAGATGATACTATTAATGGGACAAATCACCAAATAAAAATGGACAAGAGTTCAGATCACAAACCACCAGTCAAGCAAGGGAGCTGCTAGGGAAGTCTGCAGGGCTTCTTCTAGCCCCATTAAAGCCATGGCCTCTGGGTTCTTGTTGTTAGTGTTAACTTATTCCTTTCACGTCTTCTGATTCCTGCACTGTTCAGGCCTGGAAAAGTGGAGCTTTGAGAATGAGCCATAGGGATGGCCCGGGACCCATGGTGACTACATTTGGAAAAATGCTCACCTTTAGGCCTAGGATCAACCTCATAGCTGCAGGCTCGTGTCTCTGAAGTTACACGCCCAAAACGTTACCCGGCAGTGGCACCTCCCCAGTTCTTCACCCGTTTATTTGCTTGCGGGTTTGTTAGTTGTTCTCATGCGCGGGTCGCCCCCGATGGAAATAATTCACAAAGCCTTGCCAGGCGCGTCCCCCCAGCAACAGAGCAGGTACAAATCACTGCGCGCGCCTGCGGACGCGAGCCGCTGTTTGGGGCAATCGCCTGGCTCTGATCAGAAGCCACTACCTTCCCGGTGAACCAAACCTCCGCCCGCTCCACTTCTAACCCGCTCCAAGCAGGGCGCAGCCCCAATCAGGACAGGAAACACATTGCCCACATGAAAGGGTGGGACGGACCCAGCCCGCTGCACTGCATTGTTCCACTCTCGGCCGCACAGCAGACCCCGCACATTGTTCTCATTTGCAAATGTACCTGTTCCCCCCCCCCCCCCCCCGGCTTTCGCTGGTTGATGAAAGTCCCTTTTGCTGACTTCTCGCCAAACCCCTATTGGAACCAGTACCTTCAACTGGCGCTTTGAGACTCGGGGTTGGAGGTAAAGTGAAAAAGAAGCGTCTGACTTGGATCAAAAGCGAAACCCTTCTCTGCTTTATGTTTAAGCAACGGAAGGTAACATGTTGCTGGGGAGAACGGAGTCAGTTCTGCCCCCATTTACACTGACGCCGTGTAACCGAGGGAAGCAGCTGCCCCGTTTTCATTTGCAATGCTTGTCTTTTGTCGGACCCGTTTGAACAAACCTCCTTGCAAACACCCGCTGGCTCTTACCTCCCCTGGTGTCTAAATGCCGCCATCCAAAAGGCATGGGGAGGGTTAAACCAAGCAAATAGCTAGCGATTTCTGGGGGCAAATAACCCTCCCCCCCAAAAAAAACGACCGATGACGGGGGCGATGTCTCTGCTGGCATCCCAGCTCCTGCACCAACCCATTAAACCATCCTTTAATTTAGAGTCCCTCCAGGTAAGATACCTGCATCCATTTTTGTGGCACGAGGCCGCTCTGTGTTTGTTTCATTCCCTCGGCTTCCAAACCGAGCAAGGGCCGAGAAATCGTTTCCCCTGGCAGCTGGCTGGCGCTGGCCAAAGGACCGAAGGCGCCTGTTCACTCCTAGCGGCCGAGTTCCGCTCGGACAGACGGGGAAGGTTCGAATAGAGGCGCAGCTCGAGGGTGTTCACGCCAGTTCTGCTCGCTAAGAGCTTGTCAGGTCGAGGCACTGGTGTAAATCAACGTTTTCTTGACAGATTGACTTGAAGCGCGGGGAAATATTTCCACACCAAGGCCAGGGATTATAACCCCACTCAACGCCGGGAGGAAAGTTTGGTAATCGGCTGGCGGCAGATCTGGCACTCCAGACCTGGCTGGGGGCTAATTTTTGACCATTTGAGGGAGGGGGGATTGGGATGATGAGAGGTTGGTCTGTGACATGACATTTATCACGTGCGTGGCGTGGGTGCTAACTGTGGCGCATCAGGCCTGAGACAATGGGGGCTGAAATGAGGGAAAGCAACGGCGAGGTCATAAAATATCTGCAACAAGTGAAAATAAAAAGAGCTGATACATAATCCCCCTACCCCAATAACCTCTTTGTAAAGAGTCTGGCAAACAGAACTTCCCCGGAAGATTTCGGGGCGAGACTGGAATGTCCCCCTGATAGAAATGGCTTTGAGTTCAGTTTAAAGAGTCTCGTGGCGATGCCTGGGTTTTATACAGCTAGGGGAAGTTTTGCTGCTGCCGCGATGGGACGTTAGGTCAGGCGGGTTTCCTCGTAGAGAGAAACGGATTCGAAGTGGCTGAGAGACGCTGGAGTGTCGATTTTCAGGTCTGGTTCTAGCTGCAGCCCAGCCACGTTACAGAAAACAGGACTGCGCTGAAATGTAATCTCCCTTCTCCTCCATAATTCATTCGCTCCTCAGCCCCAGGCACCTGCTGCAGTGAGTCGAGGAGGGATTCTCTTTTACATGGACTCTGACCCAGCCCCACAGGTCACATCTTCTGGGGAAAGCCACGTCTCTCGCCAGAGGAACAGCCAAGATTTCAGCACCTGAGTACCTCGGACTGCATCTAACTGGTGACATTTTTATGTCAGATCTCATCATGTGTGAGCTGCTGGATTACAGCAGGATTGTAAAGTCACTCCTTTTGCTTGAACCCTGGTAGAGAAAGAAGCAGGGAGGGAGGTGTATGTTACAGGGCAATTCTGAGGGTATGTCTACACTACGGGATTAATCCGAATTTAGATAATTCGGATTTGAGAAACAGGTTGTATAAAGTCGAAATGAGTGCGGCCACACTAGCACAGTAATTCGGTGGTGTGCGTCCAAGTACCGGGGCTAGCGTCGATTTCTGCACCGTTGCACTGTGGGTAGCAATTCCATAGCTATCCCATAGTTCCCGCAGTCTCCTGCGCCCATTGGGATTGTGGGTTAAGATCCCAGTGCCTGATGGGACAAAAAACATCGTCGCAGGTGGTTCTGGGTACAGCCTCACTCCCCCCCTCCCTCCCTCCCTGCATGAAAGCAACGGACGGCAGACAACCATTTTCGCGCCTTTTTTCCTGGGTGGGTGAACACTGCAGACTCCATACCACGGCAAGCATGGAGCCCGCTGAGGTCAAGACAGCACTCATGAATATTGCAAACACCTCGCGCGTTCTTGTGGAGTTTATGCTCAGCCAGGACCAGAAAAACGAGGCGAGGAGGCAGCGGCGGCGGCAGCGCAGCGACAAGCATGATGAGGACATGGACACGGACACGGACACAGAATTCAGTGAAACCACAGGCCCCAGTGCTTTGGAGATCATGTTGTTAATGGGGCAGATTCTATCCATGGAACGCCGATTCTGGGCAAGGGAAACAAGCACAGACTGGTGGGACCGCATAGTGTTGCAGGTCTGGGACGATTCCCAGTGGCTGCGGAACTTTCGCATGCGTAAGGGCACTTTCATGGAACTTTGTGACTTGCTTTCCCCTGCCCTGAAATGCCAGAATACCAAGATGAGAGCAGCCCTCACAGTTGAGAAGCGCGTGGCGATAGCCCTGTGGAAGCTTGCAACGCCAGACAGCTACCGGTCAGTCGGGAATCAATTTGGAGTGGGCAAATCTACGGTGGGGGCTGCTGTGATGCAAGTAGCCAAAGCAATCACTCAGGTGCTGCTACGAAAGTTAGTGACTCTGGGAAATGTGCAGGCTATAGTGGATGGTTTTGCTGCAATGGGATTCCCTAACTGTGGTGGGGCAATAGACGGAACCCATATCCCTATCTTGGCACCGGAGCACCAAGCCACCGAGTACATAAACCGCAAGGGGTACTTTTCAATGGTGCTGCAAGCACTTGTGGATCACAAGGGACGTTTCACCAACATCAACGCGGGCTGGGCGGGAAGGGTTCATGACGCTCGCGTCTTCAGGAACACTACTCTGTTTAAAGGGCTGCAGCAAGGGACTTACTTTCCGGACCAGAAAATAACCGTTGGGGATGTTGAAATGCCCATAGTTATTCTTGGGGACCCAGCCTACCCCTTAATGCCATGGCTTATGAAGCCATACACAGGCAGCCTGGACAGGAGTCAGGAGCTGTTTAACTACAGGCTAAGCAAGTGCAGAATGGTGGTAGAATGTGCATTTGGCCGTTTAAAAGGTCGCTGGCGTTCATTATTGACTCGCTCTGACCTCAGCCAAAGAAATCTCCCCATTGTTATTTCTGCTTGCTGTGTGCTCCACAATCTCTGTGAAAGTAAGGGGGAAACCTTTATGGCGGGGTGGGAGGCTGAGGCAAATCGCCTGGCTGCTGATTACGCGCAGCCAGACACCAGGGCGATTAGAAGATCACACCATGAAGCGCTGTGCATCAGAGAAGCTTTGAAAACCAGTTTCATGGCTGGCCAGGCTACCGTGTGAAATATCTGTTTGTTTCTCCTTCATGAAAACCCTCCCCCTTTACTGACTGATTTTCTGTAAGGAACCCACCCTGCCCCTTCCCCCAGCTTTCTTTCAAACCAAATAAAGTCACTATCATTTAAAAATCATTTATTCTTTATTAATAGATTAGAAAAAGAGGGAGGGAACCCGGGTGGTATTTGGGAGGAGGATTGCTGGGAAGGAAAAAGCCACAAAGAAAAGGTTAAAAAAATGACAGCCTTTTGCTTGGGCTGTCTACTGGGGTGGAATGGGAAGGTGTACGGAGCCTCCCCCCCCGCGTTCTTACACGTCTGGGTGAGGAGGATACGGAACATGGGGAGGGGGGAGGGTGGAACAGGGGCTGAAGCGGCAGTCTATTTTCCAGCAGCCGTTCCTGAACCTCCACCAGACGCCGGAGCAGCCCCAGCGTTGCATCCTTCATCCTCTGGTCTTCCTGCCGCCATCTCTCATCTCGATCGTCTCTCCTCTCCTCACGTTGGTCCCTCCTCTCCTCACGTTGGTCCCTCCTCTCCTCACGTTCACTGACTTCTTTCCTATACTTTGAAACTGTTTCCTTCCACTCATTCAGATGAGCTCTGTCACTCCTGCTGGATTGCATAATTTCAGAAAACATGTCCTCCCGCGTCTTCTTCTTACGACGCCTTATCTGTGATAACCTTCGGGATGGAGGAGGGAGGCTTGAGGAATTTGCAGCTGCTGTAGGGAGGGGAAAAAAGAGAGAATTGTTTTAAAAGCTACATTTTGCAGAACAATGCTTATACTCTTTCACGGTGACCAACACTGTTCACATTACATAGCACATGTGATTTCTGTGCAAGGTCGCATTTTGCCTCTTAATGCTGAGTGCTTGTGGCTTTGCTGCTAGAGATCACAGGTCTGGGCAACAGAATTCGGCTTGCATGCGGCCATGGTAAGCCATTGTTTTACAGCTTCTGCACCCTCCTTTCCCACATACCAAGCATAGCCTGTAGAGTGCTGCAGAAGCCTGGCCAATCTCAGCCAGTTGGGGGGGGGGCAGTGTGGGGGGGGCTTGTCTGGGCCCCTTCAGGCAAGTAGAGTGCTGCGGTTTTTCTGTTAACATTCAGCAGCACCAGAAAACAAACTAACCCCCCCCCCCCCGCCATGAATTCTCTGGGATGATCACGGTACCCCTCCCCCCACCGCATGGCTGGTATCAGGGAAGATCCCTGCAGGCACCAAACTACCCCCCCCCCCCCCGCCGCCGACCCCCCCCCCTCGCCATGAATTCTCTGGGATGATCACGGTACCCTCCCCCCACCGCGTGGCTGGTAACAGGGAAGAACCCTGCTAGCCAAACGCGGAAAACTTCAGGGCCAATTTCCCATCTGCGCTTGGCTAACTGCAGGGAAGGATTTATTTTCCGCCACAGGCAAACAGCCCAGTAGGAACGGCCACCTCTGTCCCCTTAATTAAGTTCCCGTATTTCAACCAGGTTACCAGGAGTGATATCACTCTCCTGAGGATTACACAACAAGATAAAGAACGGATGTTGCTTGAATGCCAGCAAACACCGGGACCATACGCTGCTAGGCTTTGTCAGGCAATGATACCAGATTACTTGCTGCAAGCATGGCGTGGTCAAGTGTCCTACCATGGAGGAGGGAATAAGGATGCACTGCCCAGAAACCTTCTGGCAAGGCTTTCGGAGTACCTCCAGGAGAGCTTCATGGAGATGTCCCTGGAGGATTTCCGCTCCATCCCCAGACACGTTAACAGACTTTTCCAGTAGCTACAGACTTTTCCAGTAGCTGAACTGACCGCGAATGCAAAGTCAGGCAAAGTAATCATTAAAAACCGTTTGCTTTTAAAACAAGTTTTATATTTTAAAAGGTAAACTCACCTGAGGTCCCTTCCATGGGGTCAGAGTCTTGGGTACTGGCTTGGGAGGCTTGGGAGGGTACTTCAGTCAGGGTGAGAAAAAGATCCTGGCTGTTGGGGAGAATGGAGTGCTGTGTGCTCTCTGCAAGCTCATCCTCCTCCTCCTCCTCCTCTACCCCATCGGCAGAATCCTCAGGCGTCGAGACTATCCCCGACCCAGAATCCACGAACAAAGGTGGGGTAGTGGTGGCAGCCCCCCCTAGAATTGCATGCAGCTCGGCGTAGTAGCGGCATGTCCGCGGCTCTGACCCGGAGCGACCGTTTGCCTCCTTTGTTTTTTGATAGGCTTGTCTGAGCTCCTTGACCTTCACGCGGCACTGCTCAGAGTCCCTATTGTGGCCTCTCTCCATCATGCCCTTGGAAATTTTTTCAAAAGTTTTTGCATTTCGTCTTTTAGAACGAAGTTCTGCAAGCACTGAATCCTCTCCCCATACAGCGATCAGATCCAGTACCTCCCTCACGGTCCATGCTGGTGCTCTTTTTCGATTATCAGCCTGCATGGTTACCTGTGCTGATGAGGTATCTGTGGTCACCTGTGCTCTCCACGCTGGGCAAACAGGAAATGAAGTTCAAATGTTCGCGGGGCTTTTCCTGTCTACCTGGCCAGTGCATCCGAGTTCGGATTGCTGTCCAGAGCGGTCACAATGATGCACTGTGGGATAGCTCCCGGAGGCCAATACCATCGAATTGCGGCCACACTAACCCTAATTCGAATTGCTAAAATCGATTTTGGCGCTACTCCGCTCGTTGGGGTGGAGTACAGAAATCGATTTAAAGGGCCCTTTACATCGAATTAAATGGCGTCGTTGTGTGGACGGTTACAGGGTTAATTCGAATTAAAGCTGATAAATCCGAATTAAAGTCGTAGTGTAGACCAGGCCTGAGACTAGAAGTGCAGTGACGTCCTGATTGTGATGAGTGTATGGCGCTTCCTGCGCATGTATTTCTCCCTGGAAGGATGAAATCGCTCACAATATTTTGGGTGGTTACACGCCGCCCACTTTTCAAAGAGGACCGAATTCTCCGTAGCTCTGTTTACAGGGATTCAGTGGAAAGCTCAACGCGTTTGTTTCCACGTGTTCTTAAGGTGAACGTGTTTTGCAAGGCAACGCAGATCTCGCCCTGGATGTTTTGCAGTGCAATGCGCCCTCCCCCCCGCCATGTTTCATTGCAAGCAGCAGCTTCTAACTGGTTTCAGCTCTGTTTGTGCTCCTCGGTTCAGCTCCAAAGTATCGAGGTCAGCTGACCTTCCAGCGTAGGGGGAATGAATGAGAAAGTCCCGCTCTCCAGATGTCCCTTTCCCTACAAACACAGAGCGCAGCGCCTCAGCCGCCTCGTCCGGCTTCCCTTCCGAGGGTGGATCTCATTGCTGAAGCCGGGCAGGGCTGGCCTTGGTGCTCTGGCGCCCCACTTCACCCCTTCCCTGTGCGTCCCGGTCCACACACCATCCCCTCCCACCTCTTCGCCTCCGGGGCCGTTTGGCACCATGCGGGGATTCGAGGGGCTCCCCGGCAGCCAGGAAATCAAAGCATTTTCCTCTTCTGTAAGAGCATTAGCCATCCTCCTGCTCATGAAAAGGCAGTGAGGCAGGCCCCTCACCTGGTACTCTAGTCCACTTCTGGGGATGTTTCTGGCTGGTCCAGGAGGGAGATGCCGGGGCATCCTAGAAGTAGAAGAGGGAAATAAATAAAACAGACACCAGCAAGAAGTATGATACTCTTTGATCCAGCAGATTCAGTTAGTATTAAAGGTGTATATGGGTAACAAGAGTATCCAGAGTTATGAGTAAATATTTAAATAATTTAACACCAGGAAGGAGGCAAAAATGGCCACTGATTTACTGACCCAATTAGAAAAGCCTGGTACTGCGCATTGAAAACAGCCCCTAAATGACTCAGGATTGAGCTGTGCAGGTCATGCCCCTGAACCAAGAAGGCCTTGCCTTTAGGCTGATCCATATGGGACCACAGGGTAGACAGTAAGGACAACCCCAACCCCTCTGATATCATTTAAAAAACATAGTGGGAGAGGTGATCACTGAGTCAGCACATATCCAGATTCAGAAGGGCCTTAAATAGAATCAGCATGATTTTCAACTGATACACTAACAACTAGTGTAGGCCAGCCCTATCTCCCAGGGTTGATGAGAGGGTAAAGACTTTAAAGGCTGTGAAGCAGTTAGAGCTCTGCTGATGAAAAGTGCTATATAAGAAATAGGTGTTGTATTATTAAGAAATAAAGACAGACTAGTGTAAGCCTGCCTGGCAACTAGCTAGTTGGCAACCAGTGCAGATAATTTAAATTTCCACCTTCAACATGCACTTCTTTAGTGTTTTACTCAGCACTTCCTGTCACTTCGAAGTTATTTGGCCTGATTCTCTTCTCACTATCTCAATTTCTGTCAGTGAAACTCCCTTGATTCCAGTGGAGTCACTCTTAATTTACATTGGAGTAAGTGAAAATATTAATAGACCCATTATGACCTTATGTTTTAGACAAAAAAGATTAAAACATTCTTTGAAATGCATTGTGGAATTTACATTGATATTAATTTCAAATCAATCTGAAATGTTCCTGTTCCTTCCTCTCTCTCATTACAGCTAACAGTAATTCTTTCATGGCCTAATCTTGCACAGTATTCTCATTAATTCAAATGGGAATTCCATGTGTGGCATACTTACAATAACAGGCTCGCATATTGTAAGGCTCTCATAAGTAAAAATAGCAGAATTGCAATCAAATCCAGACATATTTGGTGTCAGGAAAAGAACCTAGGACCTTCAGTTCCTAAACCACAGGACTTGTGCACCCGAGTTCTATCAGCTGTAAGTAGGTTTCTCATCTTCTCGGTAGGGTGCAGCCAGCCACTGTAGAGTGGTAGGGTCTTGCAGCACTCCCCATTATATTCATATATAAAATGTAACCTTCAGCAGAAGCTATATTACCAAGCACTAAATAACCTCAGATCCATCCTGGCAGAGAAGGTCCTAACACATAGGAGATCTAGGTTTTGAACAGAGCTCAGTAAATAATTGATTTTTTTGGTTCAGGAGCTGACCTGAAAAATGTTTTAAAAAATCAGTTTGAACCTTTGCTGATTATTTTCATTATTTCTCACCATAATGAAATAAACAAACACAAAATCAGTTTAGGTTGAATTAAATGTTTCATTTGACTTGAAATTAATTCTTTCCGTTTTTCCAGTGTTTTTCACCCCTTTTTGTTTTGTTTTTTTCACAGCTAAATTTTGAAATGAAACACTGTTTCAAAACAAATGGTCAAAACAAACTTTCCCATTTTTCAAATAGGATTTTCCTTATTTATTTGTTTGTTGCCAAAAGTATTCACCAAATTTGACTCAAATTTTCAAATAGTTTTGGTGTTTCCCAAAATGCATTTTCCAGCAGATTTACTATTTACTATTTACTACTATTAGACTTACACTAGTCTTTCTTTCTTTCTTTCTAATACAACACCTATTTCTTATATAGCACTTTTCATCAGCAGAGCTCTAACTGTTTCACAGCCTTTAATGTCATTACTATTTACTACTATTACTTACTATTGACTACTATTTACTTATTGATTTACTATTGACTGCCTCACTGTAAATATCGGTCCTGATTGGCTGAGGAGCAGTCTTTTCAAGTAGAGGCGGTTGCATGAGACTGAGCCATTCTGCCTCTGCCTCTCAGCTGGTGGGAGTCCTTTCCCAGCTACCCACTCATCTGCTGGAGCAATGTGTAGTCAGTACAATGGTTAATTCGCACTATTTATCAGGTTATATTTTTCACAGTGCGGTTCATTGTAATCCCACAAGCTATTTTTTTTTCATCCTGAGAATACCAATTTGTTAAACAGTCCCAAGTAAATTCTCTCTTCTGGTTCTAGTGATGAATTTGTTGTTGAAACTTTGTTTTTATTGGGCAGATAATGGGAGCTGGGCAGGAGAGATAGGGGAGTTTTCACATAATAGAACACTTGTGAAACACATCAGTAAAGACAATGCTTCTTACACTTTCTACTGTAGCAGAGCATTATTTCACACAATGCACAGTCAACCTGTGGAACTCCTTGCCAGATGATGTTGTGAAGGCCAAGACTATAACAGAGTTCAAAAAATAACTAGATAAGTTCATGGAGGATAGGTCCATCAATAGCTATTAACCAGGATGGACAGGAATGGTGTCCCTAGCCTCTGTTTGCCGGAAGCTGGGAATAGGCGACGGGATGCACCACTTGATGATTGCCTGTTCTGTTCATTTTCTCTGGGGCATCCAACATTGGCCACTGTCGGAAAACAGGATACTGGGCTAGATGGACCTTTCGTCTGACCCAGTATGGCCATTCTTTTGTTCTTATGGTCTATCTGAGTCACATGCCTAGATCTGGGAAGCTGAGAGACAAATGCTTTTGGAACAATGGATTCACTTGGATTCTACTTTATTTGGTTCAAGAGATTTTCCCTGGTCAGTGACTGTGGCTTCCCCATGTTTAAGACCCATTTTGCTGTGTTGTGTACCCTGTTCTGTTCAGTAAAAGTTGCACCCTTCACACCATTTCTCTGCATAAACGTGTCATGTTCCCCTTCAAGTCATATGCATATTCCATTATTCTGAGTTAGAGATAATTTTATAATTTAGAAGTAGCAAAACCACCTAGGCCACCTCTAAGAAGTAGAATGACAAGGCACATTCCACACATACGGTATTCTACTTACAGCAGTACATGCCATATATCTTACTTTCTATATATAGATATTTTCTATCTTGTCCTGTAATTTAGAATTCCATTTTGGTGTCTGGCTTTGTAAGAGCTAGAGTCAGAAGCTGCTGCCTATTCCCTTGAACAAGAAATGTTCCACATCTTGCAAAGGATTCAGGCAGTCCAGAAATTTCTTTGCTATTGCTGCAGTGTCAGAATATTATACATTTATCCCAACTCACTCTCGAAGTTGACAGTGACACTAGACTCTAATGTTCCAAATGCTGGGGACACGATTAAAAGGCATATGAAAATAAAATTAGACTCTTACACCTTTGTAATCCATGAAGCCACTTCTATTGTGTATATTTAAGGCTGACACCACGAGGTAGAGTGGGGAGGTGGTTATGTAAGAACACCCTTGACAACTGAATTACACTTCTTTGGGCAAACCGTTTAAGCTTTTCTATGCCTCAGTTTGCCCAGCTGTGAAATGGTTATGTTCAAACTTTGTGTATAATGTAATTATGCAACCTTGGAAATGTCTGTGGATGTTAACTTTTATTCAGACTGAAGCATAAATCCCTGTTTGTGGCACATGGCTCTGCTTTTAAGTTTCTTTTAAGGCCTTTTTATCTTCTTGCTCTCTCTCCTTCCCTGTCTCTTTCTTTGCTTTGTGCTTTCCCCAGCAGTGGAAGGGGATGGATTTCCTATGACTGTTCCAAGAATGCGGTCTTTAAAAATACAGAGTGAGAGGCAGCAAGATGATCTTTCCAGAGTGAGAACACCAACAAAGGCAAAAGTAACTGCCAGTCTGCCTAGGCCTTCTCTCAGGGATGGCGGTGGACTTTCCACTCTGAGCCTTACCAGCTGGGGAAAGGAAAGGCATCAACAATTTATAATCTGTCCCTTGCCAGTGGGTCTTATGAGCCCTGCAGGAGCAGAGACTGTGACCAGCTGAAGGTCCTTTCATGGATTGAGAACTGGTTAAAAGAGAGGGAACAAAGGGTAGGAATAAAGGTAAATTCTCAGAATGGAGAGGGGTAACTAGTGGTGTTCCCCAAGGGTCAGTCCTCGGACCGATCCTATTCAACTTATTCATAAATGATCTGGAGAAAGGGGTAAACAGTGAGGTGGCAAAGTTTGCAGATGATACTAAACTGCTAAAGATAGTTAAGTCCAAAGCAGACTGTGAAGAACTTCAAAAAGATCTCACAAAACTAAGTGATTGGGCAACAAAATGGCAAATGAAATTTAATGTGGATAAATGTAAAGTAATGCACACTGGAACAAATAACCCCAACTATACATACAATATGATGGGGGCTAATTTAGCTACAACAAGTCAGGAAAAAGATCTTGGAGTCATCATGGATAGTTCTCTGAAAATGTCCACGCAGTGTGCAGAGGCGGTCAAAAAAGCAAACAGGATGTTAGGAATCATTAAAAAGGGGATAGAGAATAAGACTGAGACTATATTATTGCCCTTATATAAATCAATGGTACGCCCTCATCTCGAATACTGCGTACAGATGTGGTCTCCTCATCTCAAAAAAGATATACTGGCACTAGAAAAGGTTCAGAAAAGGGCAACTAAAATGATTAAGGGTTTGGAACGGGTCCCATATGAGGAGAGATTAAAGAGGCTAGGACTCTTCAGCTTGGAAAAGAGGAGACTAAGGGGGGATATGATAGAGGTATATAAAATCATGAGTGATGTGGAGAAAGTGGATAAGGAAAAGTTATTTACTTATTCCCATAATACAAGAACTAGGGGTCATCAAGTGAAATTAATAGGCAGCAGGTTTAAAACAAATAAAAGGAAGTTCTTCTTCATGCAGCGCACAGTCAACTTGTGGAACTCCTTACCTGAGAAGGTTGTGAAGGCTAGGACTATAACAGAGTTTAAAAGAGAACTGGATAAATTCATGGTGGTTAAGTCCATTAATGGCTATTAGCCAGGACGGGTAAGGAATGGTGTCCCTAGCCTCTGTCTGTCAGATGATGGAGATGGATGGCAGGAGAGAGATCACTTGATCATTGCCTGTTAGGTTCACTCCCTCTGGGGCACCTGGCATTGGCCACTGTCGGTAGACAGGATACTGGGCTAGATGGACCTTTGGTCTGACCCGGTATGGCCATTCTTATGTTCTTATGTTCAGTGAGGGGCATTCCACAACCTCCCGTGATGGCCTGTTCAAATGTCCATGAGTTTGCTCAAACATGAAATCACCACAGGAATGGGTACATCCGTTCCCAGTGTCTTCATGAGAAATGTCTGGAAATCTCCCCGTTACAAAGAGTGGCATAAGAGTCAGAGCTGCTTCTACTTTAAGAGTAACTGATATGCTGGGGAGGTGAAGACAGAGGTCCAGAACAAAGCTTTTAATACACCTCTGTTGAGCCAGTCAGGAGGCAGAGATTTACATAGGTTGGCATCAGAGGTGAATAATCCGGTTCACTGAATTCAATGGCAGCCAATCAAGATGCATGCACCGGCTTGGCCCCAGCTACCTGAGAAACTACCTGTCTTTGTGGCTGTTGAGATCAACTGGAACACTTGCTAAAAGCCTCTGGATTTGAACATCTGGGAGCACTAGGCAAGGGGTCCGGGTTAGGAGACTCAGGTCTGGAACTCCCCTCTTCCTTTTGTCTGGGAGAGATCAAGGCCACAGGGCGTGGTATAAAGGCCATCTGTTCACTCGGAGTGACTTTGCCCTCGGTATGGAGCTCACCCACAAAATACCCCTGCGCCATTTAAGATGCAGGTGGAGGGCAAACATGTGAGTGCACTCGCTGCTCCAGCCCACGGATAGTGACCGAGAACGGGCTGTACTACAGCTCTGCACCCAGGTCCCTGGTTGGAAAGTGGCTTCTGCCCTCTCTCCCCCAAACGCCTCTGTGCACATCGCTGGCAAAGGGCCTGGTTGCTCAGTCTGCTTGGGGCACGTTAATTTCATCTCCCGAAGCTTTTGCTGGAGAGGGACTAAGTCTAGGGTTGAGTGAGTCTGTTCGTTTTTCAGCAGCTCCATTTTGTCTTGTTTCTAAGAATGTGTGTGTGCGCCCTAGGGACAAGTGTGATGGGTACATAAAAAGTAATCAATACATATTCGATCAGACGGATTGAAACTGCTGTGGCGTTGACCTCTGAAGAGGTTAAAAATAGTCAAGTCCTGATTCATCCTCAGGACTTCCTTAGCCGATCGACCAGACTGTTCTTATCTTTTTACACTTACCTATCACCCAGGAGGTCTGGGAGGTTAATTCAATTAATGTCTGTAAAAGCGCTTTGAGATCCCGGAATGTAAGTGGCTATTGAATTAGAGACATTTTTGATTTATATAAATAAGAGTTGTGGATTTAGAGCAGAATGTAAATCCTGCTGTTTGGTTTGATTTTGATTTTGCTTTTGCTTTTTAAATCGAGGTTCTTTATGAATCAACTTTGCTGATTTTGCGAAGTATTATATTTATTATAAAATATACTGGCTGAAATATTAACAATAGTATCCAATACTTTCCCTAATTGTATAAATATTCTCAATACACGACATAGCATTTTTATCCTGGGAAAGGAGGAACGAATGATGCATTGACATTCTCAGTAGTCCTCAATAATGAGTGAATTATATTTGTATAAATTGGTTGGCAAGGATAAATATACAGTTATTTCCCTTTCTGTCACATTTTAAACGGGATGGAAGTTGTTTTAAGGCACTTTTCAATAACATTTCCAAGCAGGAAGAAGAGATTTGTAATATTTGGAAACCTAGTCACTGGAGTTATAGCTGAAATCGTTTCAAAGGAAAGGAACTATACCCTCGAATGACCGGGTTTTGCAGGGCTCAGATTATATTTCTGTTCATCAGTAAATGAGGGGAAGATCTGTTCTGAGAATTGGTAACTTAATCGTTGCATTTTTATTATTTTAAATCTCTGAAGACTTGTGTTGTAGCCTTGCCTTTGTCTGTTATATGGACATCTGCAATACCGCGAAGCTATTCGAATTAGTAACTGAAATGAATAATTTGAATAAAATATTTTGATTTTCCCCCTTCTAATCTGCTGCAGATGCTCGCTCCTGGGTGGCAGTGATGCAGTGTCCTTGTCCTGCCTTGGAAGTGAAAACGTGTAAATGTTACATCCTTGATCCTGTTAAAAAAAATCCTTCGTCTTGCCCTTACTCTCACATACGAAGGAGTCGCCTACACCTGGGGGTAGGGGACTACAGTTTGACTCGATGAGCTTTAAAACCCAAAAAGAGGTCAGTTTGCTTTAATAGCACCGTTTAGGTTTCCGAGGAGGGAAAACAAGGCAGTTGAAGTGAATCACACACGTTGTGTCTTAATTGGGGTAGCAAAAGCCTAGAGAGATTTTTGCTGGTTCTGGTTAAACATTATTTGCACTTTTGTTGGAAAAGTGGCCCCTAGTGTGCAATTATGTCACATTTCTTTGGCTTTTACAATTGAATGCAGAACAGTAACCTCTTTGATTTATCCTAGACGGGGCAGACTCCCTCTTTTCCCCACTCCCTCCCTCCTTTTCTGTCTTCCCCCTTTTTTTCCTTAGCCCTAGGAACTGTCACTCAATGTTTTTTACGCTCCCAACAGTTTCCAAAACAAACAGTGGTGCCTGCAGCCTTCTATTGATTCAGTTGGATGCAACAGTATCTCTCTCATGCGGCTGCTCCCCAATCGGAGCTGCTCCGTTTGCCAGTGAGGGCAGGTCTGTTCCCTAAAAATTCCTCCCCTTGCCAATCTCGTAGAACCAGCAGGAGGAATAAATCGAGGGATTTAACCTGCCGCGGGTGCCCGCATGCACGATGTGGAGGCAGTGCGAGGGAAGGGGCTGTCAGGAAGAACCTTACCGCTCCTGCCCGAGGGGGCTTTTCGCTCTATTTTAGGATTTGGGGGATTTCCTTCCCGTTTTTAAAGGATCAGGCTTGAAGTTCCGCTCGGGAGGATCCAATTTGCGCCGGGATGGCTCTAAGCTCCCGAGCTCACGCTTTCTCCGTTGAAGCCTTAGTGGGGAAATCCGCAAAGAGGAAACTGCAGGACTTCAGAGATGAGAAACAACCGCATCGCGCGGAGAAGGGAGAGGAGGACGGGACCGGCTGCAGAGGGACCGGGAAAAGCCAGGAACCTGGTTAGTATCCCCCGTTTTTCTCTTTAAATAACGTTTGACAGGAGCTGGCGCAGAGATTCCTTCGTGGCTAAGGGCTTCATAAACTCACGCAAGATGGGTTCCGCTCCTCAAACTCCGCAGCCAAGTCACGGGGAGAGGCTGTGGGGAGCCTGAGATCTGCATACATGCAAAACTACAGCCATGTATGAAAAACTTCCCGAGCTCTCTGGCTGACGTGCGGAAGCTGAGCCGCATCTCCATTTGTTTCCCCAGCCCGGAAAACCAGCAGGTTTCACAGAAACAGACCGAAGAACTTGCCCAGGTGGTGCACGCGAAACTTCCCGGTGGTTTGAATAAACTCCCCGAACGCCCTGTCTCACCTGAGCGCGTTCCCGGTTCCTGTGCAAACCCGTAACTAGAGAAGGGAGCGCTGCCCTCGGCTCAGGTTTGAGACAGAAGGATTTGTGCCTGCCACGGAAAATAACCTTAACCTTTGCCTTCCTTTTCCACCCCCGGGCCCTGTTACTCTCCAGGCGCTCGCAGGGATGGTTAGTCTAGATTTAGAGTAAACTAGACTAACCATCAGTATTCTGTATTATAGATTAAATATTTTCCCTTCTGCCGCAGCCTGTATCCAGAAAGCCAGTGCCCAGGGTGGGGGCTCTGCAGGCTAATTCAGGGGCGGGGGGGGGGGGGGCATTTCTGTACATGTAAACTTGCTCTGAACAGGAATCGTGTAAATGCTTCTCATTTCTGTTCCTGGCAGAAAAGAGACCTAAAGCAGGCACATCAGCTTCTTTCTCGGCTAGCGCCGAAAGTCGAGAAGCGAAGGATGATATCCACGTGGAACTGCAAGGATCTGAACTCTGGAAAAGATTTCATGAGATCGGCACGGAAATGATTATTACCAAAGCCGGCAGGTATGGCAGAGCCAGTAAGCCTTGGGGTCTGGGTGTTTGCATGTAATTCATGGGTGATAGCCATAGGGTGTCTTCTGGCCCAAGAAAAACCCAGGTTCTTAAATACGTTTGTTGTGCTTTCGATTGCTTGTGCTAACGGGACGTTCTAGAGAGTGTTGTAAAATATAAAACTGAATCCATTCATTAAACCCCTTTGTCAAAGATTTGGCAACTGGACCAAAAGTAAACCAGTAGCCATGCGTTCAAAAAAAGTGTAGTATGAATTTATGCATGATAACTGGAATAAAATCTTCATACTTAATGTTCCAATATATCTCCTACAGACTATATTTGGTGTGTGTTTTCTCTTAAATATTTTAATCAACGCGAGTATTAGCAATATCGATATGAACAACATTACAAACGTTAACAACAAATGCGGGTATGTAACCTAATGTTAGAAACCACGATCAGTGGAATTCTGTTTTACTTATAGCGATCATTTTTTAATGCATATACTTTAATATTTCCCATATAGCAGATCTTACAGCAACTGTTTACATACAGCTAAAATGTTCCTTATCTCCATGAACACCCGCGCATAACAGATATTTTACTCCGCACTTTCTGTGTAGTGTTTTGAGCTAAGAGCGACAACCCCCAGAGGATTTCACTCCTCAGATTTTCGGTGCAATCCCATGTTCCCATACCTCGAAAGGGATTATTAAAAAAAAATAGTTTTCGACTTTTAAACTGGGAGCTTTGTCCTGAAACTTTTTACTCCCGCCTTACAAGCTTCAAGCGAACGAGGGAGAATAACGGGCTCCTTTCCCCATCCCGCAGGAGAATGTTTCCCTCTGTCAGGGTGAAAGTGAAGGGTCTGGAGCCAGCGAAACAATATTACGTCGCCATTGACGTGGTCCCTGTGGACTCCAAAAGATACAGGTAAAGAAACGGATCCACCAAATGCCGCGCGTTTTACAGCGAAACCAAACCAGCCTGCACCAGGCACGTTGATTACAATAACTAGCTGATTACCCACGAGTCAGACCAGCAAAAGAGCCTTCTCCCCACCTCATTTCGGTGAAACTCCCTAGCGCCCAGCCTCAGAGCGGCGGCTCTCACACGTGTGTCCTGCGGCAGTTTCACTCGCGCGTTGCAAAGCGCGCCCCGCTGCCTCTCTGCGCAGCAAACACCCCCGGGAGAGTTTTCTTGCCTAGGGCATCTCTGCGCTTGACCGAGGCATCTTGCAGCTCCGTAGGATGCCTCGCCTGTCGGTGCTCCCTTGACCATCCCTGCCCCGGGCGCGCACACACCCGGGGCAGGGCAATGCGTCCAGTCCCCAGCCCCTAGGCAGGTTCCTTGTGGCCTGGAGCCCCCGAGGGTGCTGGGGTGGGGGTGGGGAGGGGAAGCCAGCTCCGCGGGTCTGTGCGGTTTGCTCAGCAGTCACCGAATGACAGGGGTGTGAAAGGGACACGGGGTGATCGCCGCCCGGAGGGGACAGGCCCTGGCTCCCGAGTACCAAGGGCTAGTTCGGTGTGTGGGTGTGTGCAAAAATTATCGGTGTAAACCGGAGGGAGGTTCAGAGCCGGCCTTGCTTTGGGTGCAACAGCGAAATGACCCAACACAGACACACCAAGCAGCCTTGCCCCGCCCCCCAGCGCAATCAACCCGCAGGGCCGCGGGGTGCAATGAAACTAGCGCCCCCGGGGCTGTGCGCCGGCTGGCGGGGCTCCGGGCTCCCAGGGACAATTCCACCGCCCAGGAACAGGAGCTGAGAACGGGCGGGGAACCTAAACCCAGGAAGGAAACTGGGGGGGAAGAGGGGAAGAGTTGTTTCTCACCTAACTCCCACACACACACACACCGGTGACACAGATGACGAGGCAGAGGCCGACAAAGCAGCGGGAGCAACTGATAACTCCGAGTTTGAATTGCAGCCCTTTAGAAACACATTTGTTTTAGCGGGCGCACGTGCGCGCAGGGAGAGTATCTGCAGCGCGGAGAGCCCGCGGGGGCCCTGCTTCTCCTGGCCAGGCGTACCCCCCCCCCTTTGCCCCCGCGCTGCCAGCCCTGAAGGGATGGGTGAGGCCGACCCAGCTGCTGGATTTCCCGGTGCAGGGCGCACACACCTCCCTGCAGGCCTGGCTGGGCACAGCCTGGCTTGGGAAACAAGCTCCACCGCTGGGGAGCTGACGCGGTGCCCAGCCCCGGCTGTGAGCCTGCAGAGCGCTCGAGCTCCGCGGATCTCACTCAGCGGCGCAGATCGGTTTCCTCGGCGGTTGGCGTCCGGAAATACAGGCCACCCCAACGAAGGCCCTGGCCCTTCCCCGTCCTGCTGCGCCCCTGGGGAGCCACAGGCCTTCCCTCGGCCTCGCTGCCGGCCCGGGCTCCGGCTGTTGTCTGCTGACCCCGCTGTGTCCTCCCGTTCTAGGTATGTCTACCACAGCTCCCAGTGGATGGTGGCTGGGAACACAGACCACTCCTGTATAACGCCCAGGCTCTATATCCACCCGGATTCCCCCTGCTCGGGAGAGACCTGGATGAGGCAAATCATCAGCTTCGACAGGGTGAAACTCACCAACAATGAGATGGACGACAAAGGGCATGTAGGTGTGGACTTAGCTCGGTTCTCGTCCGGCAGGGGGGAGGGAGGCGGGGAGCGGCAGCCCCCCGGGAGGCGGTCCCCCCCCACACACACACACCGCGGGCAGCCCCTACAGCTTGATTTCTTGTCTGGAGAGAATCGTCACTTGCCCCTGGACGGGCAGAGGTGGGAAGGGGTTTAGGTGGCTGCAGTGCTGGGTGCGGGATAAATGCACTTGAACAGTGTGTGGAGCTTTCTCTCGCTGTCCCTGGGCCATCCCGCTTCCAGTCTGTGGCTGGATCCGGGGCACATGCTTCCAGGGGAAGCTGAGGAAAGAGGGACTGACCAGGAACCGCGCTGGGGGCTCCAGGCCCCCCTTGGGGCGAGGCCAAGACCCCAAAGACGCAAAAAGCAACAGAGAGTCCTATGGCACCTTTAAGACTAACAGATGTATTGGAGCATAAGCATGCGTCTGACGAAGTGGGCATTCACCCACGAAAGCTTATGCTCCAATACTTCTGTTAGTCTTAAAGGTGCCACAGGACTCTCTGTTGCTTTTTACAGATCCAGACTAACACGGCTACCCCTCTGATAAAGACGCAAAGCGTTTTTCAGGCAAGTCAGATGCCAGCCAGGGAAGCGCCACGCGGACTCAGTGGGTGTCCATAAGCACCAGCCTGAGTGAGACACGTTATTCCAAGTGCCCAGCACCCAGCAGAGATCGGGAAGGAGGGTTATATCTGCACACAAGAGCCGCAACCTTACGGCCTTTCCACTGCAGTCATTTGTGACAGAAAGCGCTTAAATCCTGCACGGCTGGAGTGTGGGGGGATAGATTTTAGGGAATATCCCACACTCAGCTACAATCTGTCCCTTTCTTCTTGAGTTAAACGAACTGGATTTTCGAGTCGCCAGTTCCTATCCGGATGGGGGGGTTGTTTTCCGCCCTAAATATTGTACGAAGATCGGGAGAGCAGTTTGGAGGAGGCGCTGCCAGTGGGGATTTGGGGCGGAGGAGAAACGATCACCAGAGGGCCGAGCCGTTGAAGCTGGGGAGGGTGTGTGTGTTTTGCTGGTATTTGCAAAATAAAACAAACGGGGCTTTACAAAGCAAAATGGACGGACACACACACACACACACACACACACGAATCTTCCCAGAGGCGAACGCAAATGCGACTTTACTAACGCGGTGTTCAGAGTCAGGGGGAGAATTGATTTCGAGGCAGTTGTTTCAGCTCGGGGAACGGGAGCAGGCGGGAGCGCCTTGGCTATTGCTAATGGGAGAAGAATTTCAGTCGGACACAGGGGTTCTTGACCCTTTCTGTGCGGAGGGGAGAGCTGCTCACCCTCTTTTCCTTGTAATTTACAGATTATCCTGCAGTCCATGCACAAGTACAAACCCAGAGTGCACGTGATTGTGCAGGATTCCAGATTTGATCTGGCCCAGATCCAGTCTCTGCCAGCGGAAGGGGTTAAAACCTTTTCATTTAAGGAAACCGAATTCACCACTGTAACGGCTTATCAAAACCAGCAGGTAAAGCGGCCCGGGGAACAAGGAGAGCTTCACCTTTGCTGGATTCCTGGGAAACAGAACCGCAGCTGGAATCCTGGATTTTTAACTTTGTTTTTTTTATTAATTTTGAGCATGTTCCATAACACACGCTAGGATATATTGTGGCCTGTTACTGCCAGTTTACGCAGGGCTGGTATTTTCAGTAAGAAATCCCTGGAGATTTGCTCTCCCCAGGGACTTGACTACAACAATAATAATAAATACTAATTGTATTTAGAAAAGGCCTGATGCTGCGAGGTGCTGAGTCCTATTCCTATTGACTTCAGCACCTTGTAGGACCGGGCACTGCTCTCACAGACTGCCACAGCACTAGGGGAGCTAGGCGGTGCTTTGTAATAAACAACGCGGTACAATGTTATGGAAATAGCATTAAAAACACGTGCACAAAACTGCAGATAAAATAAATAGAAGGGAAACTTGTTTAGAAAATATCAAAGGGAAAGGAACTCAATCTGCGTGAGATTAAGGAATCATCATAATAATTAATTAATAAGTGCTGCTTTAAAGTGCATAGGGAGGGAGGGATATTTATAATAGAAACAATTGCCATATTTGGGCCAAATCTTGTCCTGTCGTTTCATTGAAGTCAACAGGGCTATATGGAGGATCCAGGAAAGCAGATTTTAATCTAAACAATACAATTCAATATAACAATCAGCAGAAGTGAGGAAAACTATACCCCTGTTATATAATTTTAATCCTACTTTCGCCTGGTTTTATTTACTCACTACAATTATTTGATTATTGTAATTTTTAATCTGTAGATTACCAAACTGAAAATAGACAGGAATCCCTTTGCTAAAGGATTTAGAGACCCTGGGAGAAACAGGTAATTTTTATAAATTGTCATCCACAAATTCTATGCATTCTCATGTGTGTAAAAAGATCTGTGCTCTATTTCTTACTACTTTTAATTTACTATTTTAATTTTAGATTTGAAATGACTTTGTTAACTGACTGGAAAGAAAGACAAGAGAATGCTTTAGAATATTTATGTAATCTTTCTTTATGAACGATATCTAGTAAGGCAGGAAGTCCGCAAATGTAATTCTCTGCAGGAGCCATATCCACCAAGTCACTGAATTCCAAGTTCTACTTTATAGGGGAGTGCTGGATGGACTTTTGGAAACATATCCATGGAGGCCACCACTTACTCTGGATTTTAAGACCTTTGGTGCAGAAACTCAAGGTGAGTTTTGAATGTTCAAGTGGTTTCTAAAGTGTAAACAAAATTAAGCCTAAAACAGAAATAATCTAATTGTTGTGCATGCGTGAAATGACATGACATTAGCAGGATGCCATTCTAGGTGATGGCACTGTGATTAAAGGATTAGAATTCAAATTTACTGCCTCTGTCCTTTCTTGATGTTTATGCTTAATAACAACTACCTAGTTGATTGTTTCTGTGAGCGAGACAATATTTTTACATTAACTCTTTATTCATTTTCAAATCAAATGACATTGAAGAATAAATAAATATCTAAAAAGGACAAAAAAGTAAATATATTAAGTCAATAATAACAACAACTCGTTTAGGGACAGCTACCTCAGGCCCTGATCCTGCAAAGAGCTGTGCCCAGGAGGATCCTTGCACCATTTCAGTGGGGCTCCATAGAGATGCAAAATTCCACCCTCCTGGAGCTTATTGTAGGTTTGAAGCCTTAAAGACCATCTGTCACATTATGTTTTATCTGGTGACTAAAGGCCATCTTGAGATGCTTGAGTTAATGCCATCATATTTGAACATCTGGTGGTGGGGCATCTTCAGTGAAGGACTCTCTGCTATAAAATTCATTCCCTCTGCTGGTCTGAGCTCCACCTTTTCGGGTGTGAAGTCTGTATTCTTTCCATGATAATGTGTCAATTAGTTAATTATTAAGTGCTGTAGTTAATGTATTTTAGCATTGTGCATAAACTTAAAGATTTTGATAAGTCCATGTATTAAATCTAAAAATAAGAGTACATACAATAAAATAAATATTACACAGAGGAAGTGAGTAGATACCAAACAACATTCCGTAGACCTAATTCCACATACCTTATACAAGAAAGACTCCTGTAGAAATTAATTTAAGGAGTATGAAACTTGCCCCATGAACATTTTAGTAATGCTTTAATGTCCACTAACCATTCAACTGGAGCTGAGAATATTGCAGGATTCACACCTATAACTTGTATGAAAAAATAGTATTCAGCTATTTTGGAGGCATATTTAGAATAGGTTTGTTATTTTGCTATCTTGTATGGATTTTGTGACATTTCTTGTGATTGTCCATTCCATTCTAGAAAATTATCTTGAAATAGGATTATAATAATATCTAATTATATTTTCTATGGTTTGCTACTATTCTTTTTTGGATAAACAAAATCCAATGCTTAAATAGTAAAGAATATGATACAATATGTAGAAATTATCAATAATAAGACATTTAACTGCTGCAAAGCTGCAAATAAGTGTTGCAAGATTTTTCAAATAAAAATTATCTCCATTGAGAAATTATTCGTTTGGAGCCCAATCCTGCAGAATTTACACAGGCAAAATGTCCACTGGAAGTTTTGCTTGAAGAATGTCTGCTCATAGAGCCAGATGAAAAACTGTGACTCTACCACTGGAAAACACTTAAAAAAAAAGGCTATGCTTACCAATTTAACACAGTCATTTACCTTATGAAAAATTTGAAGATTTCTATATTGTGGCATATACATCCCACATTATCTCAAAATGTGAATGGTTTCTACTTTATAAGATCAAGAACTCAAGATACATAGATATAGAGGCTACACACATAAATACTGTATAGAATTAATGATGGTGTGGGATGTTATAAAAGCTTTTTCAGCATGAGTTTTGGATGGCTGCATTACACATAAGCGGCCTTAAGCAAAAGATAGCTAATACTGTTCAGAAGTTTGTAATGTTAGAAATAGTCCGAGAGGAGATGGATTAGTGGGCAGAGTGCAGGCAAGATGGTAAAAGGTGCATGATGAAAGCCATTTATGATGTGCATTTCATAGAAGTGCCAACTTTCATGGGTTTTATTGCTAGTCCCACAATATTCAGTGTTTTTCTTAATGGCCAATTTCCTGGCCATATGAACATATCTGAATCTCAGCTTTCATTTAAATAAAAATGAGTTTCTAGACATCTTGGTGGTGGAGAAAAGCTTGAAAACACACATCCTAAGGGCTTAAAACCTAGAAGGCAAATGATTTATTTAAAAAAATCTCATGGTTTTTCAAGACAATGTCATGACTTTTTTGGGTCCAACTGACTTTTGAACAATTGGGCTGAGAATACTGATATCACCTTCACTTATATGCTATGGGCACACACACACATACTATGATACATGTACGCACAGCTTGGTCTAAATACCCATTGTATTCAATGAGAATAAGATCAGGTCTAAATATTTGCACTGCAAAGAAAGCTAAGTGACCCAGGAAAAGTTTTTCAGTGACTTGTTGCGATGATTTGCTATGCTCTGCTTGCATTTCTAAAACACTGACAATGTGTCCATTAGCTACTCCTAAATAGGACTTGCATTTTTTTTGTTAATAATTTAACTAAATAATTTCAGAACATGACAAAGCCATCTAGTCTAAACATGCCTACATAGATCCATCAGAACTGTAGAGCAGCTTACGGATGGGCAAGAATTTTCACATTCCAAAAGTTAATAGACCTGCCAAGGAATGGTGCACTACTAATAGTGACACACACAGAGCGCAGACAAAATGAATACTGTAGATGCTGAAAAAATCTCAGCAACAATATATTTATGGTACCTAATAAAAATGCTGAACCATATTTGCAGTATTATTTTATTCATTTCCCACCCCACAAAATCCAAAGATCTATTGGAAACCATTTTATGTACATTTTAAGGAGCATTTTAAGTTTATAATAATATTCTACGCACTGTCCCCGACTTAGCTGCATTGAGACGACTTGTGCAAGTTTAGATAATGATCTTGCCATCACAAATGTGATCTTACATTGCTTAAATTGCCCCTAAACCACTATAATATTAATGAGAATTAGGGAGGAGGAGGAGAATGGGTCCTTTCTGTTGCCTGCTCCCTCTCCCATTGAAATCAATATTAAAACAGCAATTGACATCAGTGTGAAAAAGATGAAGCCCTTAATGTGCAAAAATATGCCATCATTCCTGTAAATACATACATGATATGGTCTGCAGTTAATCCGAGAACAAGAATAGTTTCTACATTGCATCACTTCTTAAACTTTCACATTATATCAGTCTCATACACTGACAGCAAAAAGTATAGAATATCAAAAGATTCCTCATAGATCATTACATATAAAACCTGACCAGATCATGTCTTGCGTACATGAATTTGAATTATAGTGTAAATGAAAAAAGATCCTAAACATGCCACAACCATTTTACAAATATTTGTAAAAGCAAAAAGCAACTGGGGATATTTTGGTTTTTTTTTTTCCATGACAGCATTAATACATATAAATAAATGAGAAAAAAGTAGATCCAAAATTTTGTGATATAAGGTGCAATGGAGCTGTGCTAATACATCTGCAGGAGAAGAATGGGACTTTTAAATGATGCCATCTTAAAATAATGTCAGCTTAGTAACAGGAATACACATTGCTGAAAACTTGTGCTGAACAATGGCATTATACACCAGTAACCTAATAAATGTAAAATAAGTGGATGCTGGTTTTCTAATAAATTTATGAAAGCACTCATTGATCCACTTCAGAAAATAGGATGTTAAATTGAAAAGAACGTTTAAAGTTGTTTGAGAAACAGTGACTAAAGATGTCTTATAAACTGCAGTGGAAACTAATTCAAATGAATCAATTCCTGTGATCAGGGGTGCAAGGCAAAATCGCCATCAATGCTGAATAAGAAGTATTTCTATTGTTATATGCAAGGACAATCCCTGGAAATCACGAGGAAAATAGAGCACATTGAAATGACACTGTTCATTTATAAACAGAAGAAGAGAATTGATTATACATAGAGGCCTGATTCAACAAGGTATTTAAGAATGTGTATGAGTTTCAGCACCTTAGAAGTTCCAATCAAGTTACTGGGACAAAAAAAGAGAGAGGTTAATGATATAACAAGATATGATCAATATACAGGATGTTGCTTAATACTGTTAATTCTGTACTAAGATATGTACCTATACGTGTCAAGAGAATGTAATTGTAATGTCTTATTGTAAACGACCCAAATATCAATAAATAAAATCTTTCCCCGTTCCTGCCGCAAAAAAGTTAATGGGAGTAGTCACATGTTTACATACACATGCATGACTACCTTGCTGAACTGGGGCCTAAATAACAAAGATTTGATGCATAATTTATGGATGGATCTTGACATAGTCCTGCTTGCAGAATTCCCTTTGAAGTCAATGTAGCCTGCTATCATTTTCATCTAAATATCTACTGATTCCAGTGTGGTCAGGATTCCACCCATAATTCTTATTTGTTAACATCCAATAGCATCATTTTGATGACTTTTGCTTTCATTTTTAGATGGGAGTTCTGGTTCTTCACCTACAACCTCAAGTGGTGGGACGCCATCTCCTCTGAACTCCTTGCTTTCTCCATCTTGCTCACCTCCTACGTTTCACTTGTCAGCGAGCAACATTGGAGGGTCATGCCCTGAAACATATCTACATAATCTCAATTTGCCCCTTTACTACAAGATTTGTCCTACAAGCCTTTTGAGACAACAGTCACTTGTATTTCCAAGCCACGAAAAACTGGGAGGCACTCCACATATTTTGCCCCACTTCATGATGGATGTGCCTGTGCTATCTTCCCTTGGCATAACAAATCTGAAAAATGGTAAATCTGAAGACTTAACTGGGCAGTGTCTACAAGTACCCAATTCTGCTAATCAAATGTTGTATGGATTACATGCATCTGGAAACATTTTCCCATCAAGTCCCATTGCTCGGGAAGCACTTAATTTTTCTTTACATTCTCCATATGGCTTGTATGGTTATAACTTTTCTATGCCATCTAGACTGATGAACGCAACAAGCCATTTCAAAGTGAATGACAGCATTCCGACTTCTTTTAGAGATGGCAGATGTAATCATTCTATCTGGCACTCAGCAATTAACCATTGCCTCTAATGGAACTATATAACGTTTCTACCGCAGTGACATGTAAGCAAGTCTTTTCTTCAGTCGTTCCCAAAGGTTTGCTGATTATTGTATATAAAGTGCCTCATAATACAGGAGTGACCTGCCTCGATATTTAACGTTTCATATGCAACTGTGTTGTAAAAAATGTTCTGAGCATGGGGGACAACAAAATAGCCAACAACAGAGAGATGCCTTTTGGTAAGCGTTATTTATGTAATGTTCATAGGATAGGCGCAAACTTTACATTCACCCTTTTAATATTTGCACTCTGCAGCAGGAATGAACCTCAGCAACTAAGTATAATAAATACACAGTACTTTAAACATTATTTTCATGAAACTCTTTATCTAGCTTCCCCTTTATTATCTTGAAGATGAAGGGCTAGCTTCTGCTCACCTTACTTGAGTTGTCCTACTGATGTTAATGGGACTATCTGAGGCCCTGATTTAGCAAACCGTCCCTATTCAGCTATGTGCTTAAGCCCATGGTTAAGACTTATTGACTTTATGGGGCACACTTCGAGCGAAGCAAGCATCTTGCTGACTCAAGACCTGAATGAACCAGCTTAGTAGGATTTGGTCCCAAATCTAAACATTTGATGTTGAAGGAAGCAAAGACTGACCCACAGTCCAAGGGCTTGATTATTCCTGGCCTAGAGTGGTGGGGAAAGGGCATCTGATGAGAGAAGAGTTCAAGGTGCCTTCCTGTGCCTATGCCCCTACACAGCACACTCTGCTCATTGTGCTTTCCTAAGGACTCCACTAGATAATGCTGAAAGTGGCACTAGCCCAGTCCAAAGTGGGCAGGGAGGACAGGGCAGGGCCATGTCACCCTTCATGTTGGCCAGCTGGTCCCATATAAGGGGAGCTCAGGATGCAGATCTCAGAACTCCAGGAAACATTGAGCCTAAAAGTGAGACAAAACTTTTCCTGAAGCACTTGCTGGGGGAGTGCTCATCTGCATTTCCTCCAACCCCTCGGGGCATGAAGGAAAATAGGAATTGCCAGACTGGATCAGACCCATGGCCCATGTAGTCCATTATCTTCTCTCTAACAGTGGCCAGCATCAGGTGCTACAGAGAAAGGTATAAAAAACCTACAGCAGGCAGATATGGGGTAATCTGATGCCATAGAGATCTCATATTGATCCCTAAGAGTTAGCAATTGACAAACTCTGAAGCATGAGGTTTTAATTCCCTCCCAATTTTTTTTTTAGCATTAACTGTTCTAACTCTGGATAGTCATGCTACCCATGTAAATATTCTCCACCACGCAAGGGCACAATAGAACACTAACAGTAATCCACGATTGGAGGCATGATATTTATTTTTCTTTATTTGATGTATATTCAGGCCCTTCCTGAAGTCAGTTGATTTGTACATCTAACTCGATATATAATAGACATTTGCAGAGAATATTTGACAGGAATCAGACAGGTTGTGGAATTAGAACTAGAGAGAGAGAGAGAGAGAGAATCCTGAATTTAGAAACATAAAAATGGTACTACATTGCAAATGCACGTGGATTTAAGAATGAAAAGTTATTGGCAAAATTCTATTTTTACTCTCATTCATAAATTTTAGTGAAACTAGACAAAAACAGGAGCAAATGCTGTTTAAATAACACAGTTTGAAGATCTATTGTCATAGGACTTTTCTAAAATGCAAATGCATTCTGGAGATTGGTAGCTTTAGCATTTCCTGCTGGTAGAGCTGCCTGTGACCTATTCACACAACTCTCATATATATCAATAAGAGATGAGTGCTTAGGATATACATAACTCTGTTAAATTGATATCAAAACAGTTAGTAATATTGGAAAAAGGAGAATATCTACATTCTAATGTTATTTTTTAGCAATGTCTAGGGTTTTGTTTTGTTTTTTAATTAAAAGTGAAACATTGCAACGAAGCACTGTTTATAACCAAATGTCTTACAACCACCTTCACCCGCAATGGGACAAATCCCGACTGCTTTACTCACGTGAGTAGTTCCATTGAAGACAATGGACCAGATTTTGCACATTTGTATCACAGAGATCAGAATATTGGTTCATCAGGACTGCTCACGAGAATAACAGGAGCAAGACATGGTCCTAAATCTTGACTAAATTACTGGGGGAGCAGGAGGAGGCTCTTCTAGATCAGTCATTTCTTTCTGGGTGGATGCAAACGGTAAATCCCAAATTCCACAATAACAGCAGTGATTAAATAAAATATTACAATCACGATAGATTTGAAGTTGTGGAACAAAATTGGTATTTGTCCACTTAAAAGAATTGATTGAAACCTAAGCTATAAATTTTTGGCATAGAAGACTTTATGAAAACGTATCATTTAAATCTGGATCAAATAAATTACATTTTTATTTCCCAGAGCTGAGCGAACAATTTGTCAAAATCACCTTCTTTTCCCATTCACAGAATGTATGATGTAAACAGAATATGATTTCCTCAAATGTATTTGTTATTTGATTAACTTTTCTCCACTTTTCTTTTTACCTTTTAAAATGAGCAATCAAACATTTGAGTTGTATTGTTTAGTTATGATCATTCTTATGAGTCACGTTATCTTGTTTATGGTTCCTGATTGGATATGGATAATTCAGGTTCCTGCTGTGAATACAAATGGGAAACAAATTTAAAATGAAGTTTTTCAGAAGCAGGCAAGCATAACTTTTGTGTTCCTTGAGCATTCCAGGAAAACCCAATCATGCAATTATTTGCAGAGAGCAAAAAGGGGAATGCAAACATCGCTAATCAATTGTTTAACATGAATATTTATGGGACGACATTTTTGTTGTGCTCATGCAGCGCAATGTGGTGGTGCAATTGTTGGCAAACTCTCAGTGACTATCAGATACTTCAGCTAAATTCAAAGGTACATTTCATTGTGCACTGGCAACATCTAGTATGAGCCAAAACCTATTCACCTTACTCCCTCCTAGAGCGACTTCAGTGATATAGCACAAGGAATTTGGCCCACAGAGTGAATATTCAGTACAGTGAGCCAAATTTTGTTCTTGGCTACAGGTGTGGAACTCCACTGGCTTTACCCTTCAGATCCAAACCAAAGGAAAAAGGAGATTTGTTAGATGTATAAAGGATAGAATAAGAATAAGAATAAACTCTGTATCAAAAGGCAAATAATATAAAGGCAAGATGTTAGGATGTAGATGATGTGAATTTATTTTACTGTTTTTTTTCTCTCCTCTTGCGCTTAGCTCTTAATTGTATAATTTCAAACACCAGTTCTGCTCCCATTGAACTTAAAGAGAGTTTTACTAGTAATTTAAATGGGAACAGACTCAGGCCAGTTCACTGACTCATGAAACCTCACAAAGGGGAGTGGAGCATTTTCTACCATTTACTTGCTGTGGTGGTAGCACTGTAGACAATGAAAGGAGCGAGGCTCCTGATCTGGCTCCCGCTGAAGACAATGGAAAACCCCCATTGACTTCAGTGGGAGGCCTATGAGTGGGCTTCAGGGGTTCTAACTCACAGGGCCACAGGTATGAGGTACTTACAGAACCAGACATTGGTATGAACAGTCTTATCCAAAAAGGAATCAACACTTTGAGTGAAAGTGTCTGGAGAATATTATGTACTTTACACATACTACAAAGGTGAAGGAGAAAAGGCTTCTGACTGGCGTGATATTAAACGTATGATTCAAGAACCCCATGAAGTACTTTTTAACACACCTCTGTTGAGCTGTTTCTAAATGTAATTCTGCTATTTGCTGTTCCACCAAAAAGTTTTATGGAAGTTTGCAGATTTTGACTCTGCGGCTGGACAAGTGATTAATAAGAAATACATAGACAAGCAAGGCACCGAGGAGGGGTGGGAGAGGGCAGGAGGAGAGAGATGCCACATTTTGACCTTTATATAGCAAGCACTATATAGGCCTTTCAAAAACCTAACAGTTGATCAGACTGAAATAAATGACCCAAGGTTTTCGACCTGTGGCTAGACGTTTCTGCTTACGTGGCAAAACTCTGGCTAACTATTCCAGGTCTGATTTTCTTCTCTCTTACACCAGTTATGCAACATTGGCTTGAATGGGATTACTCTTGATTTACATTGGTATAAATGAGAAGAGAATCAGGTCCTTTGATTTTAGAACATATAACATATTTTTTCCATTTCACTGAACATTCCATTTCACATTTCATTGTTCTCTCCAGCTCCATAATGATTCTTTTTAAAAGAGTCACCAGTTTATGACAATAGCCTTGGGAATTCTGGCCCCAAATCAATGAAGGTGCTTAGTGAAGTCCACTAACATGGCACATGCTGGGCTTATTCCGTGTACAGTACAGCTATTGGAAAGGATGTGATTTGAGCTTCCCTGTGAACAGTTGGAGGACATTTCATAATCTGTGGAGTCCATGCAGGTCAGAAAACCAGAATTCCAATCAGGCTGTGAATAGCTAGCCCAGGAGACAGTATCCAGATGCGAAGGGTCCAACTTTTGATAAATTGGGAGAGTGCCAAGCGGAGCTAACAGCTACATTTGTAATAGCCATGATGGTATTTTTGCCAGAATTTGAACACCATTGAATATATGGTTTTGTTTATAGTAGAAAAGCTATGTCCAAATGATCAGTGATGACTTACAAGTTTCCTTTTAGTTTTACCATTTTAAACTGCTAGTAGTGATGACTGAGTGACAGAACATGAGAAAATAAATCACCACCATTACTTCAAATATTCATAATAGTAAATCTTTTTTTTTTTAAATGTGCAAACGGAATGAATGAAAGACAACTTCAAAAGGACCATATGTCCATAACATGCAGGTGTAGTCTATATACTGTACCAATGAAGTTCTTTTCTTTACTATTACGTGGAATATATGACAAGTGCAAAACTTCCAACTTTCTAGCCTCCGTCAGTGGATTGAAAATAAAATAAACATAAAAATGCTGTGTGGGTGAATTAAATAGGGAGGGAAATACATTTCTCAAAAGCTGAAACTTATTCCACAAATTAAAATGTTGTTAATCCAACCTCAGATTCAAAGCAATTCAGAAATATCTTATTATATTTACAGTACTCAGTGAATTGAATTGACAATATTTAAGCACTGTTTTTGTACTCCACTTTGGAATATGCTACATTTGTGTTTAGAAACCTCTTCTTCAATGAGACAAAATAACAATAGTGTTTGTGAATCCAACTGTAGTTTACCAGTTGGTTTCACCAGAATTTAATATGTTTACTGGCTATGTTTAAAATAAGCCAAATGCATCGTTTGGACATTGGTGGTAGTTGCTTTGATATAAGTGCCTTAGTATATATTTAATCTTCTGAGGTTTGGGCTGCAATTAGATGATAATTGTTATTAAAATTATATATACAAACCTGGATTGGATGGCAATATAAAACAGACAAATAAATATATAAAACACTTGAAACATATCCAGTATTAAACGTATTTACATGTGTGGTTTGGGCCATTTCAGACATGCTGTTCCAATAAAGTTATAGAAAGGAAAAGAGCTAGTATCACTTCCTCCAAAAGTTTCAAATGTTCATGTTTACAAATTTGTACTGCACATTAATATGTAAACATACCGTATTGGGAACAGATGGAGATACAATATTTACATGTTCTTTCTTCATATATATATATATATGCTGGTTTTGTCTCTTAAAAGCACCTGAAAGATGTACTATTTAAAAAAAAATATGGATGCAAAACCAGCCAAATCATACCACATTAAATTGTTATTTTAATTTTCTTGTATTGCGGTCGTTTATTTGTCTAATATATGGCCTCATTTTTTTTATTTTCATTCAATATCATTTTGAAGATCGTGTGTACTGACAAGGATAATGATCAATACTGACGCTTTTCACCAAACAGAAACAAAATCTTTGTATGGTGCATATGGGAAATGGCGCTGTAATTTGAACATTCTGAAAAAGATAGCCATAAATCAAATCGAAATATTATTATTTCACAAAATGAAATGGCCTGACACTTAAATATGCAGGTACTATATATTGTAATTATTTGTATTGCAGTAGCATGAAGGAGTTCTTGTCATGGACCAGTACCTTGTTGTGTTAGGCACTGTACAAATATAGAACAAAAAAGATAGTTCCTACCCCAAAAAGCTCAAAATATAAGAGACAACAGATGGATACAGACAGATGGGGAGCACCAGGAAACAATGAGACAATACTGAGCTACATGATTGACAGTGGTCTCAGGATACCAACTGCTTAACCATTAGCAAGTTTTCAGTAGACATAACTGCAAAGGAGAGTTTTACGAAGGGATCTGAAGAAGAACAATGATGTAACTTTGGAGATTTTCAAGGGGAACCAATGTCTGAGAAGCAGCATTGGAAAAAGCACAAAGATGTTTGTTTGCATATTTAATAGGAGGTCAGTAATAGTTGGCTTTACTGACTGAGCAAAGGCAGGGTCTGACATCTTAATAGTGTAGGAGATTATAGGTGGCATGCAGATAAGCTGGGGATGGAGTGGATTTTTATTTCAATTTTAGATTTTGTCTTTTTTGAAAAAGACTTTGTTTAAGCAACCTAGCCCTCTGATTAGCTCCGTTTATCTCTGTATAGCTGGGCATCTCCCTACTTGGTGGACCACTTTTTATTCTGGTGACACTGACATAACTGTGATGAGCAGAGGCTCTCCTTTGGTTTCCAAGAGATGAGGCTTCTGGCAAAGCTTACTCTGTGAGGAACCCCAACTCTGGAATTTGCTCCCCTATTAATGTGAAACAGCCTGTAAAGGGCATGCCGCAAAGCCCTTTCCCCCTGGGTTTTCAGGGTGGAAGCAATTTAATGAAGACTGATACATATGAGTAGGGTGGTTTGCTAGTTTAAATATTTATTATCTGGTTGGCAAGCTCTGGTTGGGAATGAGTGGAAGCTGCTGGTTTTATTTCTGCTTTTAAATATTTGCTGTAAATATTTAAATATGTAAATATTTGCCAGAAATGCCTAGATCTTTGGGCCGATGCTTCCATTGTTTTGTATAAATTAAAAATTACATAAAATGTAAAATAAAGTATATAACATATGAACATTAATGTACGTAACACATAGGGCTTGGGTACTCAGCACCCTGCTCATGGGTTGGGGAGAAGAAATTAGGCCATTTCAACCCCGTGTGTAATTTCATTGTCCACAGTCTATTTAATCAAGCTGGGTGCAAGGATTGGGCCCAGTGTGCATGTTTTTGACAGGACTAGCACACGTTAGAGCTGCTCAGAAGGAAATAAGACTTTACCTCTTAACCTGAGCCTCACATCTATTCTGATTTTCAGATGTAATAGCTAAAGGGTTAGCTAGGTATTTCATCGTAAATAAAATTTGTGAATGAACATGAATTAGATCCTTAAACTTCAAGTAAAGTGGATTTTAAATTGATTTCAAAGTGGATTAAGATTGAGGATCTCGTAGATGCCTTTTGTGAAGAAATCACTTCAATATATGATTCCAGGCAAACCTCCTTTTATTTTCAGAAGAACCCATGATATTTGACGTACATCTCAGTGCCTCAGTGGGCTAATCATTCAATTCTGAAGAAGTGAGTTCAAATCCTGATTTTAGTTCATAAATGAAAATGAATTTGAGTGTATCATTTTATTCCCCATTTGTGCATTTCATAAAAACACTGACTGACTGACAGCCTTTGCTCAAGGAAGGCCAAAGACCTGAATTAAGGGGCTATTGCAGGTCATGACTGTGATGCATTGCCACAGCAGTGAAGGAAAGCTTCTACAACCTCAGCTCACAGTATGCCTGCCCGCCACCTCATGCCTGTGAAAGTAACTCCCAGATTTCATCCCTGAACTTAACTATGAAAGAAAAGCATTGCGGGAGTTGAAAATGAAGTACAGCTGTGAGGCCTGAGCTTGGGTCCTATGTTAAAATAGTCTGATCATTTTAATAATGCACTTTCTACTCTCTCTCCAAACAACATTCAGGTCATTCCTGAGAACTCTTTAGAGCACAAGCACCTAAAATAACTATAATCTATTTTGGAGCCAAGGTCTTCTATGATGTTTGCAAAAGGTACTAACATGTCAAAACCAAGTCCAGTCATGGAAAGATGTCCTTATTCAGCAGCTATGCTCTACTGCAGTGGTTTTCAAACTTTTTTTCTGGCAACCCAGTTGAAGAAAACTGTTGATGCCCATGACCCAATGGAGCTGGGGATGAGGGTTTGGGGTGTGGGAGGGGCTCAGGGCTGGGGCAGAAGGTTGGGGTGCAGGGCTGAGGACTGCGGGGTGAGGCCAGGGCTGAGAGGTTTGGGGTGCAGAAGGGGGCTCTGGGTTTGGAGGGGTGCTCAGGGTTGGGGCAGAGGGTTGGGGTGTGGGAGGGGGTCAGAGCTCTGGGTTGGGGGTGCAGAGTCTGGGGTGGGGCCCAGGATGAGGGGTTTGGGGTGCAGGAAGGGGCTCTGGGTTTTAGGGGGGCTCAGGGTTGTGGCAGGGGATGGGGCATGGGGCTGGGGCACAGGCTTACCTTGGGCAGCTCCTGGTCAGCGACGCAATGGGGGTGCAGTAAGACTCTACTGAGTCACAACCCTCCTACTTCCCCAGCCACCTCACACAACTTTGCTACTTCGGCACACTACACTGATTCTGCAATCACACAGTTAAAAAAAATAACTTATTTTTTTGTCCACACTTTATAGTAATATAAACATGAACAGGAAAACAACTTCTTTGTGATTTGGAACTGTTTTATTAGCAAAGGATATCACATTTTCTCCCTGCTAGAGCTGCCATTTCATGATTAAACTCTGAGCCCAATTCCTTCCTTACTTACACTTGTGCAAATCATGAACAACACTACTGAACTAAATGGAGCTACCTCAGTGAAAACTGGTATAAGCGAGATTGGATCTGGCCCTAAATAGTCTTGAGGATACTACTGGCTGGTAGGGTTTTTACAGATGTTGGCTATTATATCAATGTTCCTTAGCTTTCTGTTCATGTTTCATGCAGCTTATTTTTCGTTGTGCCTGGGTAGCGTGTCATTTTTATATCTATGTATTAATCTAAAGGTTCTCAAACTTCACTGCACTGTGACCCCCTTCTGACAACAAAAATGAGTACCCAACCCCAAGACTGCAGGGCCTGTAGCCTGAGACCTGCCGCCCAGGGCTGGAGCCGAAGCCTGAGCCCTGCTGCCCAAGGTGGTGGGGCTTGGGCTTGGACTTAGGCCCTGGGCCCCAGCAGTCTAACGCCATCCCTACTGACCCCATTAAAACAGGGTCACAACCCACTTTGGGGTTCCAACCCATAGTTTGAGAACTGCTGTATCCATCCTTTGCCATGTCCTTACAGTGACACTCACAGGAAGGAGCTACCCTTTAGTTCCATATGTCAGACCAGTTTCCCTTCCCAAGAAGTAGATTTCACATCCTAAAGTGCTAGGTAAAGTTCCAAGTTTTAAGTTTTTGTTGCAATTTAGGAAAGTAAGTGTCCCATACTTTGTACAGGACCCTTTATGTTTATAAATCATAAAGCATAAAGCGGCAAATCAAATTTAAGATCTTTCTGTGGACTTGAAATTAGATACTGCCCAGAAACAGCAAAATCCCTAGAAACAGCAATACTGGATCTCTAAAATAGATAGTTTGTTAACAACAACAGAACCTGATGTATTTTTTTTAAAGAAAATTTCCAACTGTTTGCAGTATGAAGACATATTACATTCTTAAGGAGGGGTTCGGGTAGTTTCTAAGATTTTAAAAACCTTTTTCTTTAACATTTCAATAGTACAACTTCTCAGAGCTGTTCTATGTTTTTCTTTTTGGTGTTTGATCGAAATCTCATCTTTTAGTAGGGCATGGTCTCCAACAATTTCCTCAATGCCTCGCTTTACAGCTGTTAGCTCTTAACAGCTAATCAGCTCAATTCAGCTCACCTGTGAGAGTGATCTTTGACAGATCCATCTGCTTTGAGTCAGGTTTGTGAATAAAAAGGGCTTAGACTCAAAAAGGAAGAAAATAGTAATGGACTGGCAAGATTACTTTCAGTTATTCTTACTATTACCTCAACCCGTGTTTCAAAGATAGTCATTTTATTTTTGCTTTGGCCGTTGAGTGCATTAGAGTATTGCAACCACATTAATTCACCACCAGTCAAGTAGAATTTCTCATACTGGAACCTATAGAAATAACATTTTATGCAGAAGGCTGGAGATTATTCAGGAGATCAGACTAATTTCCATCATGTTTACCATGAATATTTCAAGCAACAAAGCCTACTTTTTGGGAATGGTTTTCCAACCAGTTATGCACCCACCATAAATTAGCGACATCTAGGTTGTATTTCCCTAGTTTGTTTATGGGAGGGTCATATGAGACAGTATCAAAAGCCTTAATAAAAGTCAAGATATACCACGTCTACAGCTTCCCCCTATTCACAAGGCTTGTTACCCTGTCAAAGAAAGCTATTAGGTTGGTTTGACACGATTTGTTCTTGACACATTGATGCTGACTGTTACATATCACCTTATTATCTTCTAGGTGTTTAGAAATTGATTGCTTAATTATTTGCTCCATTATCTTTCCGGGTACTGAAGTTATTGTTATTGAAGTATTATTAACCTGTAAGGCCAAGTAAGGGCTGGCATAGCTCAGAGATTGTTTGGCCAGCTAACAGGCTGGTGGTGTCAGGGAGATGAAACCCAGTTAAGTATAAGCAAATATGTCTCTCATTGGAGGTGGAGGGAGGGGCGGTAACTGAGTGATTCACCATCCTGGGGACCTCAAGAAGCATCACAGTATTTGTCACGGAGTGTGGGGGGACACAAGGCCCTGCACCCCCGGCTTCCTGTGATTCACCATGAATCTCAGCCAATCAGTAAAGCAGAAGGTTTAGACGACAGGAACACAGTCCAAGACAGATCGTGCAGGCACAGACAACAGGACCCCCTCCCCCAATTAGGTCCATCTTGGGGTCCCAGGGGCACCACAGCCCCATTGGGGGGTCAGAGCCCAGTCTGGGCTCCCCTCCATTACACCAGCCAGATCCTGCAACTCTCACTCTCCCCAGCGTCTCCTCCCCCAGCCTTTGTTCAGTTTTCCCGGGCAAAGGTGTCACCTCACCTCCCACCCCTTCCTGGGTTCTCACATTACATGCTCAGGTATCTTTCCTCAAGGCCTGTCTCCCACCCCCCAATGCAGACCATCCCAGGCAACCTCCCCACTCAGCATTCAAAGACCACATTAAGAACAATCCCAGTTCGTCACAGTATTACATTACTTTTCTCTTATAATTACAAAATCATTCACCTTTAAGGCTAAAGAAATTATATGCATATTCATAGTGATTTTTGCTTAGCATAGGAGGTGACTACTAGAGATTTCTGAACCAAACTGAGGCATATTACAAATAAGCTTGAACATACAGATCTTTTTTCCACATTTCCATGCATAAAAATGAGTGCCAAAGCTATATAGGGGAAATTGCCTCTCCACAATTCTGGAGAAAAGATCCCATTTACACCTGCATATACAATGCTTCATCTGCATGTTTAAAATCAGCCTTTTATATCAAAATCGGAGGGCATTTAAATATCAGCGTGGTTATAGAAGGAACTTCCACTTAAAGTTAAATTGAAACCTTGAACAAAACAACATTTGTTTAATACATTTTAATGTAATATATACTGCCAGATGACCTTCAGAAGATAAAGAAGCCAGCGCATTTCTCAGCAAATAGGTTAAGGATCTCTAAACTACACCAAGACTTGGTCCCAACTGTGCAAATCAATAGAAGTTGAATGCACACATTGCTAGCTGCATCATGACCTTTGCTTGTTGTATACTCCCTTATGCTCCAGTTGTTTCTGACCATCATTCATTGCTGTTAGATAACATATATGATATGGTGCATGGCTGGTAAACATTCTGTGTTAAGGTTGCAAAATTAAGCACTTAGAGGTCAGAAAAATCAGTGTTAAGATTGAAAACTCCATCCTAATTCTGTCCCCTTGGGCTTAAAATTTAAAATGGGATGAAACCCTGTAAATTCAGACTGAGCTAATGTGCTTCATAGTGATCCCAGTAACAGCCATGCTAGACTGAGCTAAACAAAAAACACAGCTAATTCTACATTTTTCTGTACATATGTGAAATCTACCAAAGAAAAGAACAAGACAACAAAATCAGTCCAGCCATGTTTGGAGGAAATGAGGGATGTTTCGATGGAAGCTGTAATTCAACTTTAACTAGAGCATGCTATAAAAATACATGCTAAGATACAGCAAACTTTGGCGTGCAAATCCTAGAACTGTATTTCTTCGGTAAGGGACTGTTCAAAAGTCAAACACTACTGAGATTTATTATTTATCAAGATTAGAATTCATTCTAAACACTGAGATCTTCAAATTTACATCCTAGGTTATTTCCCAATAATATTGTAAACAACTCAAGCCATTAATAGCTATTGTTGGCCCAATCTTGTTACAGCTAAAGTTAATGACTGCAGGAAGTACCATTGACTTCACTGGAAGCAAGAACTCAAGGACTAACTAAAGAAGTGGATGTTGCTGGGGTCTAGTATATATCTTTCTGTTTCTGGTATTCACAGCCTTTTTTCTTGCCTCAGGGACACCCTAATGTGGCCTAAATAATATGAAATCTTGTCTTCTGACAGCATTTCACCTCCTACATGGTGGAAACATCAAAAGAAAAGATTCCATGTTATTTTAGCCCTATTAATGGCTCCCTGTGGCATTAAAAAAAAACATGTGAAAGCTTAAACACAACTGCACATGCAGAGATATCTGACTTTCTTCAGGTTTACCTGAATATCTTTATTCTAGCGTCATTCAGGGACCAGAATGCAGAGAACTAAAATGTTAATGATATTGAAATGAAACTCAATATTTACTAAAACTATAAATGATTAGACAAGAAGTTTACTAATCTTGCTCCACTGGACAAAAATCATTACAAAATGTTTAATTGTAGCAATGTACAGATATCTGCTCTGAATTCTTCTCTCTGTTTTCATTTTCAGGTAATTTATTGTCAAAAATGTTACATATAGCCATGCAAATTTGCATTTTTCTTCCTTTACTGTCATTTAAAACCTTGTCATTTTGATCATTTTTGATTTAATATGATATTAAATACAAACCAGGAAATAACTTAGCAATATTGCAAATAAAAAATGAAATTGAAACAGGAAGTTCTAACATCCAGCATATAGGCCAGATTCGCTGGCATTCAGGTGAATGAGAATTCTGCCATTGGCTTTGCTAGGAGCCAGGATAGGCTATTGCTTAATAGAGAATAGCTGCCCCAGTCTCCCTGTGCACTGGCCAGCATTTCCTTATGAGGTAGCAGCTGGCACGCTCCCCCTATGCTCTAGGAAGCTCACAATGCAGCAGCCTGCTGATCCTGCTGGGGAAGTACAGCCAGGGCCGGCTCCAGGCACCAGCGAAGGAAGCAGGTGCTTGGGGTGGCCAATGGAAAGAGGCGGCAAATCCGGGTCTTCGGCAGCAATTCAGCAGCGGGTCCCTCAGTCCCATCCTCTTTGAGCTGCCGCCAAAGTGCCACCAAAGAGGAAGAGAGGGAGCGAAGGACCCGCAGCCGAATTGCCGCAGAAGAATAAAGCGACGCTATTGAGCTGCTGCCGAAGCGCCGCCGATTGGCTTTATCTTGGTTTTTTTTTTCTGCTTCGCCGCTTGGCGCGGCAAAAAAGCTGGAGCCAGCCCTGAATACAGCTCTCCACCTCCTCTAGCACAGGGCTGTGGGTTTCAAGGCCTTCTTTCAGAAGGTAGAGTGGAGTGTAACATCTGTGCTCCAGACAGATAACATTTCCCTCCTTAGCGCTAGCAGCTATTTTTCTTTACCATACCCTCTGTGAGGAGACAGCAGCCCCAGATTATGCACTGTTTATATGCTGCCTCAGGCCCTGCAATGAGCCCAGAGACCTTCTGCTTCTGACCAATAAAGCTAGGCACTCTAGGCATTGTGAGACATAGCCTTCTTCTCTTCATGTCCTTGTCACAAACTAGATGTTTTTCCAGAACTGTGCACAAGCGATGGCTCTTTCCATCGGTGCAGTGAGGTCTTCCTTCGTACAGGTCTCCCCAAGGAGTCAACAAGTGACCAAGATGCTCCATGGTCTGCACTTCACCACACTCACGTTTATTTGTGTCATTAGAGTAGACCCGTTTGATCATATTAGTCTTTGATCTATCAGTTTGTAGGTAGGCAAAGAACTGAGCCAAGATTTTTAAAAAATGAGTGCCTACAGCTGGTGTCATAAATCCATATCAAATTTACTCTGATCTCAGTGACATCTATGGGGCACCCAACACCCCTGAGAATCCAGGCACTCATTTTAGCACCTATATATTGTAGCTCCTTTTGACCAGAGAAACTAGCCAAAAAATTAGGATCTTGTAGATTTTTCCAGTTAGGAAGAGAAATTAGTGATAGGTATTTCTATGATGCAGTTTGGTTTATTTACATGCAAAAAGTCCTGTTTCCCTAAACACAGTAGGAAGCAAGCAGCAGGAAATGGTTCCTTTGCTCACTGTTCCCAACCTCTTTCAGTCAGAACTTGGTATCCAAAAAGCTTTCTCTCCTAGCTCTCTCTCAGGGTCACATTAACAGCCTTCTGTTACTGTCTGCTTGTCGTTCCCTCACTGCCTCTGTCTCTCTGTGGAACTTCAGCTTGTGTTCTCTCTCTCCCACATGCACACATAGACCAAAATAGTTCCACCAATCAAAACTGCAACTGCCCCTGCAACTGAAGCCCCTTGGACCACATAATTCAATTTCTACTCAGCTTTTCCATCTGCCTGTGTTTGACTGGTACAGCCAGTGTTTCAGCCACCTGATTACAATGGCTTCTCTACCCAGAACAACAAGTTTTAATTCAATCCATAAGAATACGTATTTAGGTGTCTAACTTTGGGCTCCTCTCTTTGCAAGTTTTGGCCTTGGCATTTAGCACACTGTCTTGTGTTCCATCGGCTCCAGCAGTGGGTGAACAGAGCTACTTAATGTGGAGACGTTCTGCAGTGGTGTATTTAACATGTGTGCTGCTCTTTTGGAATGAAAGAATCTGGCGCTCTGGTGGGATCCCCACTCTTCTAGCCACTCCCACCTCTTTTTGAAGCACAGTTGGTTTCAGCAGAACATCCTCCCAGAATTTTCAAGGACAATTTTTCTTTGTATTTCCCTGCTTATTACCCAGGTTTTGCAACCTTGCTTTAGTCTTTTTTCCTCGCACCACTTCTCATACAAACAATGAAAACATTTGGCCTTCAAATTTTCCCCTCTCCTTACAGAATCAGAAAGAAAAATCCTAGCAGCATGATAGCATGGAGATTAAATCCTGAGCACAACTGGGCTTGAAACATTTTTCTTTGATAGGCAGAAGAGGTTTGGTAATAATGATTCATTTTCTAATCACAGGAAAGAAATTTGGAGGCCTCATGACCAAGAGGTTGAAAATGGATTTGCCTTGAAGCAGGTGAAAACATGAAAGAATGATTTTAAAGTAATTTGTACTTTAAAAAAAATCAAAACATACATGGAGTGAAAGTAAAGCATTTTGCCTGCTTTATTTCCAGTAATTGTACTCGGTCAGTTTCAATCTAATGGTTTTTATTTTGACAGCCATATGCCAACATTAGACGCCTGTTCAGCCTATAGATTTTAATCCTGTCTATTTTCTTAAAATAGAATACACCTGTGTGAAAAGCACTTTTCTAAAAGACATTCCTAATCTGGACTGTATTAAACAGATATTTTTGTTTTGTATTTTTGATTATTTGCACCAGTGATTACACAATGGCATGACATGTTGCCTGGGATTGATTAAAGCATTTCTTTTGATCAGTGTAGTGGACTGAAACAGTTATTTATTACTGAACAAATCTTCAAGAGGTTTGGGAATTTGTTGAGTCTGCTTTTTCCCAGATTATTTCATCCATTTTTGGAGACTGAGAAAAAATTTCAATTTCCCTTGGTGTCTATTCTTTGCCATTGCCATACTGTTTTAAAACTACTGTATCAATGATATTAACCTCACAATCAGATTATGCAGCCTGGCTTACAAATACATTGGCCTCAAAGCTGCCAACAAGAAAGATTTCATTGATTAAATATAAGGTCACTAAGTTTGAACCCATGGGACCAGATCATCAGGTGATCTAAATTAGCATTGCACTGGAGCTGTCAATTTACTCCAGTTGAGGATTTGGCCCATTGACTTTAATGGGTACAGAATCAGACCCTACATGATTAGTAGCACAAATATAAGTAATTATTTTAATAAATGGAATTCCTTTGAATATCTTATACAAAGTTCTTAAACTTAGCTGGGTGTAACACAAAAAGAAAAAAATGCTATTGTCTAACTCTCACATAGAAGATACAATTACACACAACCAACTGAAAAGGGATGTACATTAGTTATTTGCTTTCAGTGTGCCATGTTTATTGTATGTAACAAAGCATTTTTTTAGTATCCCAGCACAGACTTTTATCCCAAAATTATGACATCAATGAATTTTTATAACCAAATTTAATTGTCCAGAGATTATAAACTGTTATTTTCCAGAAACATATTCTTATTAAACGGTTCAAAACCACTGCATATTTCAAACTTGCTACATTTAAAATATGTAAGACACCAGATAAGAGCAGTTTATTAGTTTTATAATTTGACACCAACATTATCTTGTTACAAAACCTGGCAACCTTTGAATACAATTTTTTTATTCTTGTTTAGTCTCTTACTAAAAAGGCTTTCAAATATAGAGATTTTAATTGCATGAATATTTTTAATAAAATCCTATAATTAAGTGTTGGCAAGATTGTAAGGGAAAACAATAATAACTGGCTCCGTATATTTGACAGCATAATTCTTTAGGTTACATTCAGCACATTCACACAGCTGTGACCAATAACTGTGCTGTCTTTATTATTCTCCTATGATATGAAATTAAAATGAACTGGAAATGTTTATGCCCTAAATGGCATGCAACAAATTAAACAGATAATGCAAGCTAAGGTTTTACTTTAAAACATACAGTTTCCCATCCAGCAGAGCTGAACTGTAACTTAATACAAGCTTTTCCCAGTCAGCAGAGATTCCTGTTCTGTCGAAAGCCTCAGACACACAACAATATCTTCATTAAAGGGGAATTACTTCCATCTCACCATTCCCAGGTGCCACTGAAAATAAAGCTTTGTTTCATGTGGCCAGTTTCAATCACTAAGTTTACATCAGCAGATTCTTTTGCTCCCAGAAACTTTATGGGTATGTCTATTTTGGTTCTTGTTTGTTTCCTTTTTGAATTTGCCCTGCAGCATGTTTATAAGCTGCATATTAATTCTTTGGTCATGCCTTTGGTATATTTTACTGCTTTAAAAAAAGACCCCATCACATTTAATCATCTCAGCGCAACATTCTTTTTGCTTGTTTGCACCAATCGATAAATTGAACTAAATCAAATTATCTAAGGTTGTTAATTCTGCAGCATATAAGTGCCCTATTTCCAACATGTGCACCTGACATATATTTTCCTTGAAATAGGATACTTCTCCTTCAACAGACACATGCCAATCAACACAGCTACATGAGGAAATACCATAACTGCATCAAGAAGACTTGCTGACATGTGTCTGCAAATTGATCTTCAAGATGTACTAAGTCTCTGGGGTGAAGCCATGTGGAAAAAAGAACAAGAATGGCAGGAGTTAAAATTTGTTAAATTTTATTTCAAACATCCCTAACAGATCAATATAGCACAGCCCATGCACCACTATTCTAGTTAGAGGAGTATAAAGAAATAGTATATAGTGAATGTATTAAATGTAATCAGTTTGCAATAAAAAGTATTAATGAACTACATCCTCAGCTGATGTAAATCAGCATTACACCATTGACTTTAGTGGACCGGCCCATTAGCATTGCTATTCAACTGAATGCCTGAACTAGAGGAATTAACACTTCGTTGTCCTGGGGTGTTCACTGAATCTCTTGTACAGGAGAAGAGAGCATTAAAAAGGATTAGGGTAGCCATAACATGTAGGAAGCTCAGACAAAACACATAGATCAGCTATATAATACTTGTAATTTAATTTGTATTGTATTTTATTGACCAAAATCACTGACACTTAATAATTTCCAACAACACTTGGTGGGTGCTAAACAGTTCTGTGTATATTCCCAGCATTAACTAATTAGTCCTGCACTCCAAAATTGAAATGTATAATGTACAATGCCCACTTCAGTAAAATAGAATTTTTACTACAGTTGCATTTTAATCTCTTACCCAATCCTGCAGTCCACTCTCTAGTCTACTGAAGTTTTGCCTGAGTAGTCCCAAGGGCTTTCTGGTTCCTTACTGCAGTTTGCCATTGTTATGTGATTTTTACCACATGCTGCTCTTTGACTGTCACCATCAATACTTAGAAAAACCTGTCCTTTTTGTCCTTTTCCATTTGGCAAACTGTTTTTCCTCCCCCCTGCTCTGGTGTCTAATGAAGCTGGAACGAATAAGACTTTGTCCACTAGTACGATTTAAAATATATTAGCATGACTCCAAGAACAGTGCTTGTTATGTAGCTGGTACAGAAGAACCAGCAATGGGCTTAAATAACAGGGTTTCCGTAATGATTTTACAAAACTGCCAACAATGGGCCAATGCTCTCATCTCTGGATGGGGCTGTAGTGGAGTAAAAATAGATACAACACAGGCTGGAGGAACAGGGCCTCTGCTGACAGCTCCTTCCTCCCCAGAACCAAACAGATGCCCCCTCTTTTATTGTTATTTGAATGGTGTCAAGCAGCCCAACCAGGTCTGACCTCCCCTGTGCAGTGTGATGTACATACACATAGTTAGAGACAACTCTTCAGTCACTCTGCACAATCAGAGCTTTAAGGGAATTAGAGGGCCTGATTCTCCACTACCATACACCTAGTATAATTATTTACAACTGTGTGGAGTGCAAAGTTTAGAGGAAAGATCCAGGTAACAATATTAACAATAATTTGTAGATTAGAAGAAAAGATGATTTTATTTTGAAATTAAGCCACAGAACAGTGTAGAGTTAAATCATTTGAAAGATCTTCTGCTGGCTATATCATATCTCTTTATGCATATGTAGATAAATGACCAGTGGAATTGCCTGTTACTGGCAAAAACATGGGCCATAGGAAACATCATTCCACGTGCTTTAAGAGTGCCTTCAGATTGTTTTCTGGGGGATAAAAGAGGTCCCTTTTCCTAGTAATGCAGCTGCGCACACACACAAGAATCCCAACAGATTTCTAAAAAGAATGGCTGGAGGACCTGATGAAAACAGCTGTGTATTAAAGACTCAGACATAGGAAGATAAGTCTGAAAAATTTAATTCCATTTAGGAACTCTCTAAAAAAACCAAACCCAAAAACCTATAGTCATCTAGAATGAAATACACTCCCCATTAGTGGCAGGTGAACTGCTTGTCAGCCTGACTCAGGAGACTACCAATCTTGAGACAATGTGTTTTTTATTCCCCTACACAAAGCTAACCTCTCGTGGCCTTTCAGCAAACTTCACATGGAAAAAAATGTGTAGGGACTTGGGGGAGGAGGAAGAGATGTAGAAGAAAAACCAAGAACCAGCTATGCTAGAAAAGATTGAGCACTAGCAGCCTGCCTACATGCCCTCAAGTCTCCCTCCTCCCCTCAGAAATGCTAAATTACAGCCAGCCTCCAAAGGCTGCTTTTATACAACTGCACTGGGATCATCTGATCCCTAGCCCCTTAAAGTAACCAGGCCACAGGTGGAGGCGTTTGTGACAATCCTTTTTCTCAGAGCTCTCTCTGTTCCCTCATAAAGCTCCATCAAGTGGGTGAATTCAAAACACTAGCTAAAGTACCCTACACAGCTGAGAATTATATGAGTCTAACAAACTGACCATGGATAGTGACTGTGGCAAAGGCAGGTGAGCCCCCCTCACATCACCCCTGAAAACAATTAAAATACAGCTACTGAAATATGCACAATTTTATTATGTAAATAGCTAGAGGGACATAATACTTATGGCCTTTTAACAGTACTGCTTGAAATGGACTTTTGTGTCATTTGCAGAGTTTTGTCTCATGCTAATATTAAAAAATACATTCAATGTGTTTGATTGCATAGCTAACCTCTGTTTTTTTTTTTTTTTTTTTGGCTACTATTCCTTCAAAAGGAGATGTACACCTGGTATTCTGACTAAATTAATGTAAAGCTAAAAAAACAAAATAAAGGGCCAGACTGTGTATCTTTTTCCCCTTATTGGTTGGTAAGTAACTCTCACAAGTCCCATTGAAATTGGTGGCTCCCCCCACCATACAACCTGGCCTCATGGTGTATCAATATCTAATATATATTTATCTTATGAATAAAATAAATATTTTTTGTTCATAAGCACTTTTTGTTTTTTCCCAACTAAGTTAGGCATTTGTTATTAAAGTTTTCTGAAGGTAAACATTGAAGTAAATTATCACTAAAATATTGCATGTATGAGAGAACAATGATTATTAACAGTGATGGATAATGAGTATGGCATCATCTAACTCTACATCTGAAAAGTTATACAACAGCAAAATTCAATGTGGTTGTTAAAAGAGTTTAATTTGGAACTCAAGATTTGTAACTATTTTCCTTGATCTTGAATAAAAAGCTTGAAATAGCTGTCTATTGATTTAGCATAAAAATGTTGATTTTTCTTAGCAGGGTTGTCACTTCTCATGAAAGCCAAAGATGTATATTTCTCTGATTTTGAATGCTTTTCAATCACAGATCTTGAGGCAGTTGGTAAGAAACATCATAGTCTCAAATTATAATTGTGGTGAAAGTAAGGATTGCCTGATGCAAACATGTAATAGGGTTGGAATTTATACCAGTGGATTTTGTTTATGTTTTTCACAGCTTGTGTTTTGGGATATTAGGCTAAGAAGTATCAGAAAAATAATTAATATCAGACGTGCAAGCATAAAAACCCAAGTGAATGAATAGAGTGTCTTTCTCTGAGCTGTCTTTCATTTCTTTTCTATAGTAGCTTGTGTATGATTAGAAAGGGGAACTCTCTACACTGTCTTGATAAGGCATCTTTGTGTGTAGTTTTTAGATCTGGAATTGAGATTTAAGGAAGAATTTTGTTTCCCCCTGTGCAGCGGGATTGCCACCTGCTTGTTCAGTCTCTAACCAAACAGTGTGGGTTTCAGGACTGCTCATTTGGAGGTCAATGACCTACAGTAAAGGATTGCCATTTGTTCCGTTTGTTTTTCCAGTAACCTATAGACACTGATAACTGGGGATCTCATTTTAAAAATGTTATCAAACATTATCAGTGTAACAATTTGTCTCTCTCTTTTTTATAATCTTGGCAATGGGATGCAGTTCTGCTGCAACAGAAGCAACTAGGGTAGATACAATTAATACTGAAGAGCACCTATGGAGCGGGGTAATCAAAATTCTAATAAATTATAGTTCCTTTATAAATCATATCATCTCGTTTCCCCTCATGAGCATGTGTTTCGTTTGGAAATAGCCATGGGCAATGCAGATGGTTCAATTTCAGCTAGGGTGACCAGATGTCCCAATTTAATAGGGACAGTCCTGATTTTTGGGTCTTTTTCTTATATAGGCTCCTATTACCTCCCACCCCCTGTCCCGATTTTTCTCATTTGCTGTCTGGTCACCCTAATTACAGCCTGTCACCCAAATACACATACATTTTCTGGTAATCCTACCTCACCAGCACCTGAATAACAAGTTAGGCATTCAATATCACCACTAAATACCTAGAAGTAACTCTCCAGGATATTCTTTTACTGTTCCAACTATGTTGCCAAAGTCACTGATAAATAACTGTATGAATAGCAACTACTCTTTACTGTTTGTGCTATGCTTACACAATAAATCTAGGGCTTGGGCCATTCTTAACTAGTGCCGCCGGCAGTAGGTTAAGTCCAATACTGTCAGAGTCTGTAAGGCACAGCGTGATGCAGTACTTGTTTCAGAGCTGTGGAGGAGAAAGTTTTCAGACAGGGCTATTGCTCAATAGGCTATGTCAGGCATGTGACTGAAAATGTTGACAATTGTCCGAAATATTTTTAATGATGTGGACATGACAGGCTTCCTCCTCTTAGTTTTTCTCCTTTCCACTAGCCTTCATGATAAACAATATCTAACACAATAAGTCCCCAGTCTAGCTGGCTTATAGGCACGCCTGTATTATAAATGTTAAATAATAATAAGCACAACTTTCTTCTACAGGCAGGATGCTTCAGCACTTTCTCCTACTCTTCCTGAAGTTGAGGAGTGCAATCTGATTCTATCCTGTGTTTCCTTCAGTTATGAGAGAGAAAAAGGAAAATATATGGTGGCAGTAATAAAGAAATATCATTACCCTGCTCCACAATAGGTTCAGTGCTTGAACCAAGGCCACTTCCTTTATCTTCCCTTTGTCCTTGATTCTCTATTGGTCCTGCGCCACGTGCTATAAAGGCTTATGTTTCAGCAGGTTTAAAGTTGCCACATGGCCTGCAGGCCTCTTTTCAGGGCCACACTTCCTGCTGACTCTCAAAGAGGCAGGAAGCAGTTGCAGAGACTGAGAATACAGCCAGGCTAGGTTACAGAAGCGTCAGTACTGTGTAGGGTGACCAGATGTCCCGATTTTATAGGGACAGTCCCGATATTTGGAGCTTTTTCTTACAATAGGCACCTATTACGCCCCTCCCCCTCCCCCACACACACACACCCTGTCCTGATTTTTCACACTTGCTATCTGGTCACCCTAGTACTTTGCTTACTATATCTTTCATAGTTAAATAGATTATCCCCAACCCTGCCTCAGTCCTCAATTAAATACTCCACTCCACAGCCGTGTAAAAGCTGGCTTTGGCTGGAAGTAGGCAGTCAAGTATAACACCGGTAGAAGTTCTTTGTTTTTTGTTATATCTGAAGCACCTTTCTGGTGTTTCAGTAGTTTGGTGGAGCAGGAAGAATGGTCTTTAATACTGGGCAGTTATATTGGTGGGTTTTTTTAGACTGGTGATCATCAACATTTTCCAAAAGAGGTTCTGCTTGTAAATAGTATCTTAAAAAAATGTGCTAGAACTCAGGTATATTATCCCAAAGTCCAGGAACCCCCTGCTATGTTAATATACATCTCCTATATATTGATGACTTTTCCAGCGAGGAATAAATAGTCTTCTACATGGAACAGTGTACACACATACACACACACACACCTTTCAGGAGAGCTCATCAGCATTCTCTTCTTTCTCTTGCTCACCTCTCCAGATTTCAGCTACATCTTCTTGCTTCTCCCCATAGCAAAAGAGGCCAAGTTTTTAATCAAACAAAAACCACTACCTTCATTGGGTAACCTATTGGGTTAATGTACATGGACAGCTGAAATAGATGGACATGCTCATTAAAAAACAAAACTCTGCCCAGTTTGACTCTGAGAAGCCCACACCTGTGGAACAGAAAGAACTTTTCATGGCTTTAGAGAGAACAGGCCTGATTTTCTGTTCTGCCCTTGTCCCTTTATGCCACCAGGAAAGGTGGTTGGAAAGAGTCTCCAGGGAATGCTATGTAAGAGGGATTCCCCTACTGCCACAGAGCTGGTGGAGTAGCTCTTGCCACCGCTTTCATTCTCCATCTCCCTAGAACGTGTCTAATGCTTTGTAGGCCATTTCATGCAGATTACTTGGGAAACAATCAAACAATGGATACCTGCCACAAAACACACTAAATACTGTACTGACAACAGCAACAAAGCAGGTCATTGTTTCAGCTCAGTGGGTGGCTAACTTAGAGATCAGTGCATAAAAGTTTAAAGCATGTAAGACACAGAAAGATAGAACTGGGACCAGATTTCCTTCTACAGGGAAATCTCAATATGTGTTTTGTTGGTTAAATTCCTGTTCTTTAAAGCCATCCCCTCTCTCATGTGAATGAATTAGGAATAAAGTTATAATGTTCCTGGTTAGAAATTCTTCTGTTAATGAGGCTGTTGTATCAATTAGATCAGATCCCCATTATGAGCCTGGTTCTGTCAAGTGCTGCATGTTCTCAACAGGGATTCATCTCAGACCCCTTTTCTCTTCCTTGCAGAAGATATTTTGGTTCATTTTTTGGGAAGTGAAGGCCTGAAAAAAGGCTGACACTCCACATCATACTGTGTTCCAACTGAGCTTTGAAAGCATTAGCATTTCCGTAGACTTATTAAATAGTCACCATCATACTCCGACACTTTAGAGCAAAAGTCTCAAGGGCGTCATCTGTTATTTGGCCTAATGTTGTGGATTAAAGTAGCAGTAACAACACACCTTATTTAGCTCATGTGGATTTGCAACATGTACCACACAGAACTGAATTCAGAAAATAGGAACAGGACAGATCAATGAACAGTTTTGAGTATCAAATGTTAAAAGTACACCAGAGGCTAAGTTGTACATTTGCCTAATGATTTGATAATTGTCTTTGTTCTATTCTCTATAGTAGTGAGGATCTAGCTGGTAGTCTATTTTTATATAGTTTAAATTTTTTTTAGCTGACTTTATTTATTTTACAGTTGAAATACATCCTAAACATGAAATGCTAGATGAACAATTCAAACTGCATTCTCTACTGTGTTAAATACAAATGATCCAGGACTGGTTTGGATAACGCAATTCCTCTCTTTTGCCCAGACAGCAACAGGATATAATGGCAAGGCACAAACACTCTTGGCTTGATAGGCTGCTGTTATATTTTCACTAGGACAAAGTCAGAAAGTTTTTTTGACCAGTCTAAAAGTTCTCATTTGTTAACTGCCTGAAATATCAGCTGAAACCCCTGAGATTTGGTCAGTTTGAGGCAGACGGGATCTCCTAAATGGAATCCACATTGGAACCGTCAGCCTGTTGGTAATGCTCTGCCCCTATGCGATCTGTTGAAAATCTGCTAACAAATTAATGGTCTGAAAGGTTAAGTGACAGTTTGGCAAACATGTGTCAGGGAGGGGAGGCACATGGCCAAGGAATGCCCTTCTGACACACTGCCTGCGGGGGGCAGTTAGGGCAGCATCAAATTGCAGGCTTTGGGGCCAGTTCAAGTAACCAAAAGAAAAACAGCTTAACATGTGGTAGACTGAAAGCTACAGGGAGGGAAACAGCTAATAAAAAGTCTGTAGAGAATCAGCCGAAACACCTTTTCTGGTCAGCTCTCGATATGGTTATGATAATAAACAAATTCTGTACTTGGTTTGCTGCTCATGCTACTTGAATCGCTGATGATGCACAGACATTTTTTTGAGGAAAATCATTATGGAAGACGTCATTAAGAATAAAGTGTAATTTCAAAAAGTGCTTCCTGGAAAAGATTTCCTCTGAAATTTCCTGTTCAGAACTCTGCTCTGTGTCCATCTGTGCTTAGCCATGCCCTCTGCCAAAGATGGAGAATTTATAGTGCTCACAACTCACATAAGATATTTGACTTCCTGCTCAAATGAAAACATCTAGCTGTTTACATGACATCCTTTCGTTTATAAAGCATTTACTTTGATTTGTCTGAAGGTTTTGGAAGATTGAGACTACTGAATAGAATACATGAACAGAGAGAGAGGCAGGTTCTGCCAGGATGTTTTACTGGAGTAAGGACTTTAGGATTTGATCTATACATAATATTGGGCCTGATCCTGTTCCCATTTAAGTGAATGGCAAAATTCCCAATGACTTCAGTGAAAAAGCAGGATTTGATTTGACTGATCCTGCTTTAACTGAAACATAGATGAATAGAATACAAACTACAATTTACTTTAAGCTATTTAATGTGAAAATATATTGAATTTCATGGTTTGGAACAAAGAAAACCATAGTAATTATCTAACTTGAGCTTTGGGAACATCCATCCTTTTTTGGGGGATGCAGGAAAATGCTGTTATCACTTAATCTCGTAAAAGCGGGACAACTTCCCAAAGCCATTTTCGCTAATGATTTTCATATTTTATTATTAGAAACACTCTATCCAATAATTTTATCTAAACCCCTGGACAATGGACAAGACTAAAACCATAATGGGGGTCTTTTGAAAGGCTCTGATCTTCCTTACTTCCTCTAAATTGGAGGCTATTCAACAGCCAGAACCAAAAGGTCCCAATCTGAGCTACAGGAAATGGTTCCTTCTGAAATTGGAAAGAGCTCTGTACAGCCTGCCAAATGTCCACAGCCTGTTTTGAAGGCAAATTATGTCTTGGCCACCTTCCATTTTAGGAACTAGCGGTGGGACTGAACTTTACCAAAGGGATTAGATGCATTCACTTCACAGAGGTGTCCAGACATCAAAACGGGGAGTGATGAAATCCTTATCTTTTTTCAGTTTGGCTTTCATTCATTCTGTAACTTCTTTTGTCTTAGGAAGAGAGAGGAAAGGTTGACTCACCAAAGAAGAAAGGACTCTGCACTACTCTACACTGTGATTTAAGTTAGAGATATAACATTTGGTTAATTTTATTGCCGATTAATCTGATTTTGTTTAAAAATAGAAGTAAGTTTGTTTTGATCTTAGTGATGTCTGAACACTGATGTTCTCCATTTTTTCACTGTAAAGATGGCAGCAGTGCAGGCTTCCCTCATGTTGCCCCATTAGTAGGCCTCAACCCTGACCTGGAGATGTCACCACTAGTGGTAAAGTGAGACACAACTCATTAGCTATGCACGTTCAGTCCTTGGCTTGTATGTGAACTGAACCAAGACAATCAACACGTATCACACTTCAGGTGGTAATGATGACTTTCAGTTACTATCAACCTGGGTCAAATTTAAAGCAGTATTCTAGTGGTAAGAGCTTTCATTCCCTGTTGTCAATCAACTTCTCCACAATATTCTCTCCAGGTTATTGTTAAGCTACATTGTGAACTAGACTCCATGTTTTTCTCTGCCCAATATAATTTTCATTATAATTTGCATATTAATCATCTTCAAAACAACAATTGCTATATAACATATCACCAAGTTTTGGGTTTTTTTTTTTAATGCTCAAAATAACTGGAAGGTGGTGGGAAATGTTTTTTTCCTCCAATAAATTAATCCTTTAAGGAGTAAGCTAAAGTGAACAAAGGTCACTTTACTTCTGATTGAGAGCTTCTGATATCCCACACAGGGATTTAATGTGCTTTAACTTCACACCTTTAGTTAATTTGTCTTGACTTTCCTGAGTGTTCCCATGTAGACCAGCCCTCAGTGTAACTGAGAAAAAGCCCCTCAGACTACCAGGCCATCTGTCTACCATGTCATGAAACTAAGACTTTATCTATACTAGCACTTTTGTTGGTCAGGGGTGTGAAAAAAAACACACCCCCCTCATCGACACAAGTTTCCCTGACAAAAGTGCTGGTGTGGACAGCGCTATGTTGGCAAGAGAGGTTCTCCTACCAACATAGCTAACACCGCTCACTGGGGGTGGTTTAATTATGCCAGCAGGAGAGCTCTTTCCCACTGGCAAAGAGCGGCTACATGGGACCGTACAGCAGCAGAGTTGTAACAGTACAGCTGTGCCGCTGTAAGGTCCGTAGTGTAGACATAGCCTTAGTAGAGAAATTCAATAAGTTCTACATAAATACAGTCCTTTGGGAATTTCTGCTGAATGAAGATGGAGGAATGAAATAGTAGGTTAGGTCCCAATTGACCTAGCACAGTGCCTACCAGCAATGGCTCTACGCTGTTCCACACATTCATAAACAGTTTACATCAGGTCTTTGCTGGTGTAAATTGGCACAGCTCCATTAAGATCAGCTGAAATCAGTGGAGTGCCATCAATTTATACCAGCTGAGGATCTGGCCCTAAATTATTCCACAACATAATGTGTTAAAATAATAAAAATATCCAAAAAGTGATTTTTTTACATGAGAAAGTTAAGCAAATATATAATTTTAATTAAAAAAATTGCTCACAACACCACCCAACACAGAGCCATGTATCAATTTATACATTTTTTTTCTGCATCATCAAAATTTTAGAGGAGCCTTGAACATATTTAAGGAACTTCCCCATGACTCATTGGTGCCCTTATAAATATATATTCTGCAAAAACTAAATCCAAGACTTGACATTAGCCATTTTTCTATTATCATTTTATTGAAAGTATTTTCCCCCCTTTTCTTGCACTTCGTAATCCCATTTAAAATACCAACTAAGAATATCGCTCTCCATTGTTATTACTTAGCCAGGCCAGCAGTGGCGCAAGAGATGGATCTGCTACCTACAGTAACTTTCAAATATCTCCTCTCCTGGTCGACAAGCAGACTTTCAGAGATGATCTTGAATTTTCTTCTGAGAAGTGCTATTTGCTGCTAAGATCACACTGGCATTAAAGCAGTCAAACTCTCAGTGTGTTGTATTTCAGGATATTGTGAATGATGTCAATTAAGGCAGTGGTCTTGTAATAGATTTACACCCAGACACTAAGCTAACTCCTATAAAATAAAGGTTATGTTTAATAATACAAGTTGTAGGATTTTTTCCAGGACAATTTAAATGACTATCCCACAAAGCAATGTTTAATTAGCACCTTCACAATTGCAGCATAAATCTCACCAGTGCGAGAAGGAAGCGAACTGTAGAGTAAGCTGTCAGCAGCTCCCTATGATCTGACAGAGCCCAACAAATGCTTTCCACATTCTGACCCTGGCCGTCAATCAACATGCAGTAAGAAAACACACTTCTTACACAACTGTCATCTGTTCTGCAGACATCAACATTTGGCTATAATTTTTACTCGCTGCCATTTATCATTATTTTGGAAATAAGAGACAGTGAGGCATTTTGCATACAGAACATTTTGCTGCATCCTGAATATTAATCGTACACAGTACAGCAGAATGGAAGATGATAGGAGGAGATTTCCAAAGGCACAAAATGGGAGTAAGGCTTCCAGCTTTCTATGCCATACTAAACAGTCTAAGGCTAAAATTGATCCAGCTACTCCCAGGTACTCACCTGAATTCAAGGTGTAATACTACATTTCAGTCACAGTATAAAATTCTACTTTTATGATTGAGAAATCATTTCAGTTTTATATGGTTAGCTAACAAACATCTGTCAGTGTATTAAGTAAAATAAACACAAACATCCATGTATAACTATGACTTGTCTACTGAGTGACTGACTCAATTATATGGTTACATGCTCATAGGTGCCAAGGCTGGAGCACCCACGGAAAAAAATTAGCAGGTGCTTAGCACCCATGGCAGGTAGCTCCCCGCCAGCACTTCCCGCTGGTGGCCCCACCAATCAACTCCTCCCTGTGCCTCCTGCCCGCTACGATCAACTGTTCCGTAGCAGGAAGGGGATGCTGGGGTGCAGGAAGGAGGTGCGGGGACGGAGCGTGCTTGGGGAGGGGATGGAACTGGGTGGGAAGAGGTGGGGTGGGAATGAGGGCTTGGGGGGGGGAGGGCTAGAGTGGGGGCAGGGTCTGGGCTGAGCAGGGGTTGAGCACCCCTGGGCAAAGGAAAAAGCCAGCACTGTACATGGCACTGAAACTATATACTAATACTCACTTCAGACTTGCATCTGAAGAAGTGAGGTTCTTACCCAGGAAAGCTTATGCTCCCAATACTTCTGTTAGTCTCAAAGGTGCCACAGGACCTTCTGTTGCTTTTTACAGATTCAGACTAACACGGCTACCCGTATAATACTATATACTAAGGGACCTATTTCATGTCAAGTGTACCCACAACTGCATGAAACAAGTCCCCCACCCTCCTTTGAACAAGCATGCTTTCTGGTTTATGAATTCCTGCATCTATCCCTCCCACCCAAAAAAAGCCTATCATGTGCCCAATTAAAATCTTTCTATCCAAATTAGGGTTGTAGTTCTCTTAAAGTGGCTTTAGCTTTAGATCACAACAGCATAGATAATTTCTTCACTATGAGAAAGGTTTAGTCAGTGCACTAATACTGTACTACAAAGAAACCTCTTCATTTGAAACAGTATTAGAGATATATCCAACTCTACAGAAATAGTTTAAGTAGTTGCCCCTCCACTATGTTCTCCAGTGGTACACCACATAAATTTAAAGTACACCAACAGTGCAATTTAAAAAAGATATTATTCTTTAATCAACCTCTGCTATGCAGTATGGACCTGATCCAGCAAAGCATTCAAGTATGTGAGTAAATTTAAGCACGACATGAGTCATCCCATTGACTGTAATGGGACAACTCTCCTACTTATGTGCTTTGTTGGGCAAATCCCAGCCCCAGTATGACTAGCTGGACCTCTGTGACTTTGCTGGAGTTACATCTACTTACACCAAGACTGAATTGGCCTGATTAACTTACATATATGATTTAGATCGCTCCTCCTGAAGGATTTCTAAATGCTTTCCAAATACATACCCATCACTGAACCATTATGGTTCTTCTGGGGTGCAATATGGGAACCATACAAAGCTACTGCACAACCGTTTTTAAGAGGGAAAGTGTCGTATAATTGCTATCTAATTAAAATTGTAGAAGAAGTTTTAGCTCAGTGGCCCTTGTGAAACATTGCTACAGTATTCTTAGTAACTGCCCACAAGACAGCACTATCACTATTATAAGAAATAGTGCTTTGGACCATTAAAGTAGAAGCTGAAAAAACAGCACATCCAGCAGCACAGAGCCTGTAATACTATATGAGAGCATTGGTGTAGTACTAGCTCAGAAAAAATAGTCACCGACATTATTGTTTACAACATAGGGATTTTCTTAAAGGATCCCATCAAAGGACTGACTGGATGCTTACATATTTCTTACATGGCTTGTTACACAATATGCCAAATTCTAAGAACTTGTCTGTGATAAAAAAGGCAAACAGTCAAATAAACACACTAATTTTGGAACATGCATCTGCTACCAGTTTGGCTGGTGATGTGTCATATCCGAAAGGTGATTGATTGATTGTATGAATGGATGGGTGGATATTTTATTACTATCGTTAGGAGGGGAAATGTAGGCTATATCTACACTAGCACTTTTGTCGGTAAAACTTTGCTGGTCTTTAGCATGGGATTGGTCCTATCACCTGACTTCTCATATCGAAAAAGAAGAAAATCATATTACCAAATACACTAAAAATGAGTGGAAATAAGTTGAATTGCTTTGTTGAGTTTAGTGAGCCTTCAAATATAGGAATGTTTGGATACCATTAGGGTTGGATTAAGACTAAGTATAACTCAAATCAATAACAAGAAATTCTTGGGGTGATGCTGAGGGTAAAATAATTAGGGATGCCTTCTTCCAAGCACAGGATCCAGATTTTCTGACCATTTAAGTCTTACTTGAATCTACTATGGGATGCTCTGGGGATAGACAGGCCCCTACATTAATCACATATTCATGTGCCACCTACCCACTAGTGGTGGTTTACTCAGATCATATGCCTTAGACTAACAGTGTATCACTGCTGAAGTATTCTATAGTTAACAAGAAGACACCGAATAGTGCACGTTGCTTTGTCTGCATTAATCTATTTACATTGTAATTTTTCAACAGCTTTTAATGGCTGGTTCAGCTGGAAGCAACTAGTTGTATAAATTGAACCCACATTTCTCACTTTTGTGTGCTGGAAGAGTTGTGGCATGTTTTGCCCCAGGCTAGATAGCACTAAAAAAATACATGAAATCTTACTGAGGGACCCAATTCCAATATTTTTTGCCTGTGCTCACTTACAGCCTTCCTTTAAACCCCAATACTTGGATGGGCTTCAAGGGGGCGGTATGTTCTAAATTATATTCTGAAGCATAGATGTCAACAGTGCATGGACTCATGCTGTTGGGAAGGAAGGATTTAGTTGGACTAAGAGTTTCAAATTGGGACCCAGGGGCTGAGTGTTGTAAGACCTAACTTTTAGGCACCTAGAAAATCACAGGAAGAATACTGCGACCCACAAAGCCTGAGTGAGGCCCCAGGCTCCCTATGCAATGAATGGGGAGAGACAGGCAACTAAGAATGCAATCCACGAAAGCCAGCAAGCTAAGCAGGGAGCCGCCTAAGCTAGCCAATGGGAGATGCTGATAGGAGCCGTATGTCCTAGGCCCCACCCCCTCACAGAGATAGTTGCTTAAGTCTGAGCCATTGCAGGGAGGTGCCTATCTCTGCTTGTTATCCACAAAATGGGAACTCCTCTTCTGTAGTCAGATGGCTTAGATGCCTAAGTCATTCCTTTCTAGACTGAGTTAGATGCTTGCCTCATGCCACACAACAGGCTGGTGATAGTGGTAGTGGTCACCTTATAACTTTTATCCCAGTGGTTAGAGCACTCACCTGAGATATCGGAGATTCCTGTTTAAATCCTCTCTCTCCCTCTGCTTGAAGGGGGAAATTGAACCTGGGTTTCCCCCATCCTAACTGAGTGCTCTAACCACTGGGTTAAAAGTTCTAAGGTGGGCACCATTGAGACACTTCTGGGGGCACTCAGGTAAGTCACCTTGTTGCCACCTACTTCCAGTGTGAGGGACTCTTGCCTGTACCAGCTGGGTGTTAGCTCCCTAACACAACCAGCCTGGCCTCTACTCAAGCACTGCCCTCTGGGCTACACCAGCCCAGTATTTCCCTGCAGGTTGACAATAGATGCACTCCAGCCCCTGAGTCATAGACTCATAGACTTTAAGGTCAGAAGGGACCATTATGATCATCTAGTCTGACCTCCTGCATGATGCAGGCCACAAAGCCGTCCCAACCCCTTTCCCTTGACTCTGCTGTTGAAGTCCACAAATCCTGTGGTTTAGAGACTTCAAGTAGCAGAGAATCCTCCAGCTAGCGATCCCTGCCCCATACTGCGGAGGAAGGCAAAAAACCTCCAGAGCCTCTGCCAATCTACCCTGGAGGAAAATTCCTTCCCGACCCCAAATATGGCGATCAGTAGAACCCCGAGCATGTAGGCAAGATTCTCCAGCCAGACCCTCATTGGCCATTGATACTATTTACCAGCGATGGCACGCTGTTCATTTGACTAAAATCACGTTATCCCATTAAACCATTCCCTCCATAAACTTATCTAGCTTAATCTTAAAGCCAGACAGGTCCTTCGCCCCCACCGTTTCCATCTCCCTGCATCGAAGCTGAAAGTCCCTTCAAAAAGTCCCCTGGATACCACATATCCAGCCCCTGACCACTGGATACCCACAGAAATCCCAGCTCCTCTTTTTGCAGGACTTACTTGTTAAACTCCTGGAGCCGCAAATCTTTCCTTCACCACATATCACTGATAGGTCACTTAACGCCCTTGCTCATAGGCTGTGTCAGATCATCCAGACACCGTTCCCTGAACAGCCTGATTTGGATAAAGTTTCTTGGCAGGGCTGTACCCTATGTTTAGGGGAATTCAAAAGTGGCAAAAAAGCTTTGCACAAATTAGGCAGGGTGAGAAATATTGAATACACATGTTTTCCCCAGCAAAGGGAAGAATGGAATTTGGAGGGAAATGTCTCTTTTTCACTGGAAAAAGGAAGTGTTGAATTATTTAAATGCATCCATGTTAACCTGGCTTTTCCTAAGCTACCAAAGAGACCGGTCTCATCTACACCTTTGGCACTGTGTCTTCAAGAAGTCAGAATTCCTTCTTTTCTTCAGACCTCAGGAAAAGGTAACCCAGGAGTAAATCCTCCACCAGGAGGCCTGAGGCCTGCAGTGGTCAGATTGCACTTATTGTTCACACTTCTGCAGACATTCTAAACCTCAGCATGCATTTCCTGTGCAGACTGTTCTGTAATTTATGTGGCTGAGGTTGTTAGACATAATCCCAACATTTGGAAGAGCTAGCCTGGGCCTTATTGTTTACTTGTATAGCATAGACAATATACCCAGTCCTACATCATAAAAATAAAGACAGTCCTTGCCAGGAACAGTTTACTGTCTAAGGGAGACACCTACTGAAGGTGGAACTTGCTGGGAAACCAAAAAAGAAGGAATGACATAGAAGACAAAAACATACAAGGCCCAATTCAGCTCTTACTCATACACCATTGACCTCAAGGGAGTTATCTGTATAATTTGGTCCACAGCCTAACTGGTATCTCTAACTGACATTTGATTACACAAGTAATTAAACTAAATATTTAAGGAACTGGGATTACATTAGTTATTACACCAGTTCAAAGATATAGAGCCAGTTTGAAAAGTAACATCAATTTGTCTCAACTTTATTTGAGAAGCATAAAGGCCAGGATGAAAAGACAATAGCTGAAAGGAGAACTGTGATAATTTTGAAGAAAATTCACTCAATGTATTTAGCCTTTCTTCTGCTCATGCAGTATCCATTAACAGATTACATTTGAGGAAATTTCATTCATTACTTAATTAATAACTCTTCAAATATTTTATTCTGCAGATGGATCACGAATATCCAAAATTCAAGCTATACTCCTTTGGGATTGGTCAGAGAAGTCACATGGCATTATTTCTGTTCCCTGGTTAGATGAGCACACTGGCATCCCAGCGCAAAATATTTGCTCATGTAAATTTATCATTCAGCTACTGCAAATACACATGCACAAATCTGAAATTTCCTTTGTGCATGTTTTTTGGCCAGTAAAACAGATTCACTTAAATGAACAGAAAGAAGGGAGTCAAATAAGCACAAAGCAAATGTATTTAAAAATTTAAAATATTCACTGAACAATAAAAATGGAAAATGGACAGACCTTTGCAACCAAATCAAGATGATGGATCAATTTCTGCTCTTAGTAACAGCCATGCAACCCCAGTGATTTTTATGGAGTTGGGGATGCACAGGTGTAGCTGAGAGCAGAATCTGGTCCAATATCTATTAACAAGAAACACAAAAAGCTTTGTGTTAACTTTACTTCTAAACTAATCTACTTGGTCTCAGTATTTCTAATGCACCTATCACCATATTATTTAGGTGCCATGAACTTTATTCCTAAAAAAGACCAAGTGTGTGCGCATGCAGTCTGGTAGCTTATAGCTACATGCACAGTTTTGATTCCATAAAACCAATTGTACTGATACATTTCCAAAGTTTTAGGCATGAATCTTGCAACTGTTGACACAATTCCCCTTTAAGTCTTCACTGAAGTCAGGAAATCAAAAAGATTTGGGACGAAATATATTCCAGATAATTTAAATGTCCAAAATGGTCTTCTTCCACTGATAGGTCTGTCTTCTCAATGACCTGTCTTTACTTTCTCTTGCTAAGTATAAAATCTGATCTGTTGGTGTTGCACTTTCTATAGCAAAAATGTGTGTTATGTGTTATTGCTGCAAGACTCTGTGCCCAACTTGAGAGCCTGGAGGAATAGTGCTACTGCTTCTTTAACCCTGGAAAAGATAACACACAGAGTTAAACGCTTTCCCAGGTCCTTTGGAAATAATATGGGACCTGTAGATAGAGGTTTAAGGCAACACTACCATTTGCCCAGAGACTTAAATATCAAGTGAGCTAACCTATTTATCACAAGTGAATTACACCAAATCAACAGTGCAACACACTAAGTATGCTCAACTAGGACCTCTAGGTGCTATGATAATACAAATAATAAATAATTGATAACCTTGCAGACAGTTTGTCCTTGTGAACTATCTATGCACTGGAACTTTGCTACATACAATGGTACGCTGCTAAATTTGATACAATGAAAGCCAATACAACTATTTATTGAATAGGCAGCAAAGTGACATGTGTTTGCAGGATCAAGCCCTAACAATACAAATTTATCTGACCCTTATAGAATCATAGGACTGGAAGGGACCTCGGGAGGTCATCTAGTCCAGTCCCCAGCACTCATGGCAGGACTAAGTATAGAAAAGTCTGATAGGTTGTCATTTTCTGTTCAACATAACCTATAGAAAAATTTTAACAAAACTAGAGAACACATTTTTTTTCTCTTCTATAGAATTCTACAGGATGGTTTAAAAAACAAACAACCCCCCCCACCCAAAAAAAAAAAAAACCCATAGAAAGGCTATCGTTTTAGTAAATTCTTTAGGTTTGAGATTAACTTCTATAAAACCTTATGGGTTTCATCCCTATGAAATTCTATAGGTCTTTCTCTTAAAAGCTAAAGGCCAACCTAAGGGGGACTCATGCAAATTATGTGTGCCAAAACCATATTTTAATGGAGGGGATGATAATAAGAAGGGGGCAGGGGCAGATCTAGGGGGTATGTGGCAAATCAGTGATCCATAACTTCTACACCGCCCCTTAGAACAGCTTTCTGCAGTTCCAAGGAGGAAAGACCCATGAGGAAGGTTGTAGGGTGCCAACACAGTGGGTTTTGTGGGAACCCAGCCTGAGGGCAAAGGCAAAGGAGAAGCCTGCATGCCCCCTCTTGGGTGCACATTTAGCCTGAAGCAGAATTTGACCCCATGCATGTAACAATTTTATAAAAAGTATTTTTTAAAAAAAGTTATATTTATTTCTAGAACTGGTCAGAAAATAGCAGTTGTTTTCCCTGTGAAAATTTTCAGTCAAAATTTTTTTTAATAGAAAAAGTGCTGAAAACATACAAAATTTCCATTTTTACTTGAGAATTTTCAGCCTTTCAGTTTTCTAGCTAAAAATTGAAAATTTGAGGAAAGCAGACAATTTATGCAAAAACTTCTATTCAATCAACACCTAAATTTGCCATCTAAAATTTTTTTGACAGAAAATTTTCAGCCAGTGATACTAATTTCCAATACTCCTATTGTTTCATCCCATGGGCTTAGCACCTTTCTAATGCAATGGTGGCATCTTTGAAAAGCTGACCAGTTCCCTCAGGTAGCTGGATAAATAACGCACGAGTTAGAAATTGATCAAGGGATTTGGCAAAGGTAAGGTACAGATTATAAAAAATAAAAACAGAGAACTAAAAATCAGTATTAGAGAGTCATAGCTCATGATGTCCTTTTTCCAATCTAGTAGCACCTTACTCCACAGATAGACTCATTGACTGGAGTGGGATCACTCAGTGAAGGCACTCTTCCATGTAAGGGTACTAGAAATAATCAGACATTCATGATGCTAAAAATGGAATATTAAGGCTAGGGTTGCTGTTGTGCTCTGTTACTTTTGTTTCCTATTTTGCTTCTCACATTAGCTTTGACTTCTCTGGATTTTATCAGTTTGTGTCACAAATCCAAAGTTCCAAAAATGGTTATTTTTTGTGTATTTAATTGTTCTTTCAAAAGCATCTGTGTCCCATTACATGCTTTAGCTGAGTAGTGCACAGAATCATGTTGCAGTGAGGCAAAGGTCAGAGTAATCACCATCTCCTTATTTTGTAATAGGTGGATTATTCAGATAACAAACAGCCATCCAAAGAGAGTGAACGTTTTTCTGAGGATCTACAGAAAGGACTGTCATTGTATCGCATCAGCAGAAAAGGTAATTTATTCCAACTGGCTCTTTGCTACCTGCACATCTCTAACTAAAATAAAAAGCCAGCAGATGTTATTTCTTGCAGTTGGGTGCTTCATTGACATGGGACTGGTACCTCACAACTGTGTCTCACTTTTAATATACTGCCCAGCATCAATCAAGCAGTTTGGAAGCATCCTATATCAGTTCTGCAAAACAGAACTTAAATGATTTACTGTCAGATTCTTTCAGCTCCTGTTAGGCTCCTGTTTTTCTTTTATGTGTGGTAGCAGAGGTCAGCAGCAGTAAGAGATGTATGCTTTCACTTTGTCTCACATTTGTTGCTGTCATTCTAATCCTGCCCAGGTCCCCAAGGAGCAACAAGATGTGTTCATGCTCACAACCTTATATGCTAATTGATTTTAGGGAACCCATTAATCAGTTTAATTTAGTAGATCACCCACTAGGTTTGCTGTTCATTGTCAAAGGTAATTCAATTAAAACTCCAGAAGTGTGACTAACTCTTCCACCCCAAATATGTTTACCAGCTGCCTTGCAGCAATGTCCCCATCCTATTGTGACTGTGAACCAATCCTAACATAAGATATGACCAAGTCATATACCATAGTTAACTAATATATACAGACACAACAGCTTTATAAGGATACTGGAAAATAAGTTCAACTACTTTCTGGAGTATGTAATAAAATTCCATGTCTACACAGACAGTTACAAGCCTCAGAAAAACATGAAAGGCTAGCAAATGTTATGATAGTTGAATTAACTGTGTGCCTACAAATTATATCCTTTAAAAGAATCAAAGTTGCATTTTAAAGCCTCTGGCAATATATGGTATCTCCTGAGGCACATTTTAAAATAGTATCTGATCTTATAAATATTTGGCTCTGAGTTTATTGTAAAATTGTCCAACATGAATCTCTCTCAACAGGTGAACATTTTGTAAACAAGATATTAAAGCACCTGTGAAATGATGTTTCTATTAAAGAAGGAAAAAAATAAATGGCTTTCTGAATTCCTTCTGGCTGACAAATCATGTTTTGACGTTTCATGTCTGTTTGTATCAGTCACATCATATATGGCTTGGTGGGAATTAAATGCTTCACCAGTGATTCCATTCTATGACATGAGACAAAATAGAGAGTCTGCCTAAGAGATTAAAGAAAAGCAATCTGAAAACCTCAGGTAAACAAAACACACATCCCCTAACCTCTCACCTTCGGAGACCTAGGTTCACATCCCACTCGGTCACAAGCAAACAGGGAGCCTATCGTCTGTTTGACTCATACTAGTGGAGATTTTATATTCACTATAAGACTGCTACACAGGTTAGTATAATTGACAGTTTCTGCTCATGGGGAACCCTGTAGTGACAAGGACATAATAGGCTGGGAAGGGCTGCTTTGGCACCATTCTGTGAGAAGACTTGCAGTCAACCACCTGCAGCATGCCAGGTTACCCCCCTAATTCTAATTTAGGTACACAGTTGCTGCGTACCCAACACCTCCTATATGCCGGTGCTTAAAGCCCCAGTTCTACAATTTGTTCCATGTGGGCAAACCAGTGCCCCCCCCAAGGACTTCCACCTGGGCTTAGGGGTTTGCTTGTGTGGAATTAATTGCAGAATCAGAGTCTAAATATGTACTTACAAGACTAGTTTAGGAAGCCTTTTAAAAAAATCTTGGCCAGTATGATTCAAGTCAGTGTTATTAGTTCATTCTTTAAACACATGCTTACTGGCTATCCTGAATAGGGGCATTCACCTGAATTGAGGCCTTTTAGGAGTGGAACTATTTAAAATATTCACTTCTGGCAAACTGTGAGCAAAATCATATTTTCATCATTTTAATGAAAAACTTCAGATTTCACTGTTTCCTGTGAAATTGAGAAGCATTTTTTACAAGACAGCTACTTTGCCTTGGAAAGCTGAATTCTGCACCCAAAATGGTGGTATTTTCCGTGAAAACGGTGACATTTCACTTGAGGCATGCTTGTAAAACAATTGTGCTTTGTTCTAAGATGGAAGTTTGCTATTTTTTGCCCAGGTCATTCTGTCGTCACTCGTGGAAATGGGCCAAAATTCACAAATTTTCACAAAAAAGTCAGCTTCCACACACAGAATTTCACAGCGCTAAATGGATGGACTTGCACAGCTCTCTATAGAAGCAAAAAAGCATGAGCCATATTCATCCCAATCTTACAATCATTCTCAGACTGATTTTATACCCACAATCTTATTAATCTATGTATAATACTTCATACATGGAGAACCTCAAAGCACTCTACAAATAATAAGCCTCATAATACCCCTTTCAAAAGGGCAGACTGGCACAAAGATTAAGTGATGCACTTGTTACAAAACAAGATAGAAGTGGAACTGAGGATGCCTGTCTCCTAATCTTCATGATCTAAAAATATCCCTGTTCATCTGTATCCTACGCCTACTCTTACAGCTTCTTAAAATGGGATTTCAGTATATGAAGAGGGGGGAACAGGAGAAGGTGGATGTTACCTCTGTTGTCCCAAGCTCCTCACCCACTAATGAGTTGTTCTGTTCAGATGCAGAAGAAGGAAGAAGAAAAGATGATAGGAAGTGAATAAGGAAACAATGGAATGAAAACTAGAGACCTGGAAGGCCACAGCCAAAGAGACTGACAGACATGTGCCACCTACAGGAAAAAGATAGTGAAGTGTTAAATGTTTATAGGTGAAGTCTAGCAATTAAGGCCTCATCAATATGGCTAAGAATCCTCTTGTATGGCTCACCTTGATATGTGGGGCTTACAAAATAGTAAAAAATAATAATGCAAGTAGTAGTTAGACTATGAAAATATCCAGCTTCCCTCTATGTCAAGAGAAAACTATTTAGGTGGTCACAAGAATATATAGCCCCCACCCAGAGCTTTGGAATACCTGTGTATTTATTACCTGGAAATTATAGATGGCGAATGTCAAAGGCTGTGTTGGAACACTAAATTATTTAGCAATTGTACTCTCTCTTCACTATCTTTTTCCTGTGGGCAGCACGTCTGTCAGCCTCTTTGGCCCTTGCCTTCCAAGTCTCTTTTAGTTTTCATCCCATTGTTTCCTTATTCACTCCCTATCTGTCTTTTCTCCTCCCTTCTTCAGCCTCTGAACAGAACAGCTCATTAGTGGGTGAGGAGCTTGCGAGAGCAGAGGTAACATTCAGCTTCCCCCCACCCCCCGCTTCATAGACTACACACTGCTAAGTTGAAAGGAAAAGTGCGTAACACTGAATTTGTCTTTTCATGGTACAATCTTGCCTTCTTCTAAGGGTATCAAAGAATGAAGCCAATCTTAAATCAGTACTGGTCTTGGTTGTAACAGTACACTCTTGAGATTTTAGTGAGAATATTCTTGTTTTTAAGCTCATAATAGATTCTTCTTCTTTAATATATAAACGTAGCCCTTTTATCTTTGCAGACCTATGTGATTTTTCTTTTTAGGATATTTCTAAATGTCATTTTGTATTGAGTAGATCTAATAATTATATGGTGTTCAGACAATTATGGCAGTGTAACCGGATAATCAATTACTTTGATATGTAGTTTCTGCCAAAGATCAGACTTTTTGTTATTGAATATCCTCCTCCTTTCTTCTGGCATTAATAAATTAAGGCACCTGCTGTACAAATCAATAGAAGTCTGGAAAATCATCACTTAAGTGCTGAAACAATGCCTATTACAAAAAAAGTGAGCAGAGTATGCAGTCTACATGGGACTTTAAAAGAGATTATATTTGTCAAGTTATTGGAGGAAAGGTTGACTTTGCCTTTATGGACTTCGTCAACTTCCAGGTCATATCAATTAGTTACAGCATTCTCCTGTAGACTGGAACTAATTTACAACACTCGTGATGGAAATGTCTGCTTTTCCTATGAGTTTCAAATCAAATGTTAGGACTTTATACAGATAACTGAAACTTTCCCGAAAATAACTGATTTTAGTAATGAAACGTAATTATCATTACAGCAGTAACCTGTTTTGCAGCAACTGATGAAAAATTCCATCACTACATTGACAAGGGCTAAGTGAATACCTACATAGAAAATATAAATCCCCATCTAAAATTTTGAAAATAATTAAAAAAAAATTTAAGAAATTTTGAGTTCTTTCTTAATATTTCCTATCCCACTGCTGCTCTGTTCTAATATAACCTCAAAACGTTTGCTCATAAAATTCCATTAATTAGTAAGGGTACGTCTATACTTACTGGCTGGTTCGGCGGCAAGCAATTGATCTTCTGGGATCGATTTATCGCGTCTTGTCTAGACGCAATAAATCGATCCCGGAAGTGCTTGCCATCAATGCCGGTAATCCTGCTCTGCGAGAGGAGTAGGCGAAGTCGACGGGGGAGCCTGCCTGCCGCGTGTGGACCTGCGGTAAGTACCTTTAAGTTCGAAATAAGATACTTCGACTTCAGCTACGTTATTCACGTAGCTGAAGTTGCGTACCTTAGTTCGAACTGGGGGCTTAGTGTGGACCAGGCCTAAGATAATTATATCAAGCGGAAAAGCATGGTCCTATCATATCCCTTTTGTGTCATTTTTATGTTTCAGGGTTTTGCAAAATGATTGTTTCATCCTAATATAGATCTGGATCTTCCCAACAGAAACCCACTTGTTTTGATTAAAAGTCTATAGTAGTGAAATATTATCATACTCAGAAATAATTATTTTGATATAAGGAAAAGGCTGAAAATGGACTCTGACCATATGCAAGACAAAATGTGGTTACATACCTGAAAAGAATGGTCCACAGCCATAAGAGAAAGCACTTTTGTAGAACATGGGTAGAGTTTAAGTCGCTCTGGCGCTTTTAAGAGCCTAAGTCCCATTGGCTTTCTAGCTTTAAACTGTATGTCATTGCTGATTCAGCATGACTTGCTTAATAAAGAAGAGTAAAGGTCAAACTAAAGCCTGTTAAACTCAGTTATTGCATCTCCCTCCAAGTTAAAAGGGTCCAATTGACAATTGAAATTAGTTGCAGATTGCCCAGATAGGTCTTTTCCTTTATTTGAATGGTAATGCAGAGCTGCTTCCGATACAAGTAAGGCCACTGACCCTTCTTGTGGTCTTACTGAAAAAATATATCAGTTGACCAAAAATAAAAAAATATTGCACAACTCACTCCATGGAGCTGAAACTAAACCTTTGCGTGTGATAAATGCAAACACTAAAGAACAAATACATGTATAGACTTGGAGAGCACTTGAACCAGGAGCAAATGGGCATATTCTGCCTCCAACTAGTTTTAAAATTAAAAATCTATTTTAACATAGATGACACTTTCAAGCAAGAATATAATCATGCTGGCAGGATATACCATTGACTCAGCAAACATGCATGCCTATTTCCTTACATAATAAATATTGTCTTAAGTGTATTGTCACAGGTTAAAAGGATAAACTAGAGGGCAGCCAAAATATATTTCTAACCAGCTCTGATCTGCATATCATTTAATCAAAGATTACACTTCAAAAATTCCATCGGCCCCTTCCTACCAGAAATATAGAGACCTCCAAGGCACAACTTAACTCCCTAGTAAGCAAGGAAACAGCAAGGAAAAAAACAAAAATGTAATCTTGGAAAAAAACATTTTAAACAAATTCTTAAAACATTATGCAACATATTTGCAGTTTGCATTTTGTATAATATTTTGGTGTTAATTGAAGGACGTATAGTAAAAAGTGTAACTGCCTGTTTAACTCTGATACTATCAAGAAGTTATGGCCCAAAGTTGATGTACAGTAGCTTTAACTGGTAAGAAACTGGTGGACAATGCACTCTGAACCATTTGTCTTTACTTTAAGATAACCATTTGTGTAGGACCCATGCAAAAATCAAAACCTTAGGCTCCCTCTACTGGTGCTTAAGCAACAAAGGAAAGAAAAGTTAAAATAAAAGCCAAATTGCTTAGAGACAGACAGACAGACAGACAGACACACCCACCCACGGCTTTCATACGGAGGACAAAAATCAATAGCAAATTATCTCCCCTTCTGTCTTATGAGGAGGTTCTAAAAACAATGGAAACATTAAAAGCATAATCCAGTCCAGAATGATGGACAAAGTATTAATCACCTTATCAAAGCATTATCATTTATTATGAGAAATGTTTAAAGTCAATGATATTAGTTTTCATTTTTTATGTTTAATCATTCATAAGTAATCCCTCAAATGTTAGCTCCACGCCTTTTGGGACGACACCTACTTAACTCCCTAAGTTCTTACGCTGAGATCCAGAAGAACTTGATTTCCAAATTCTTTTCTGATAGGAGGAACAAATACTTAAGGATATTCATGACACGATGAAATTTGTCTAGATCCGTATGCTGAGACAAGCTATAGTGAATAAAATTGTAAGCCTTGGGGCATGTTTGTTGTGCTACTGGTGTTAAATACTATTTTCTACTCCCAGTTATTGCAAACGACATTTTAAAAAAAGAAAATAGTAAGCACCAAAATGAAACATGGCAGAGGTACAATCATGATTTCCCTTTAAGCTCTAGCTATTTCATCAGTCTCTCTCTTTTGTAAAATTTCAGATACAATTTTCCACCTATCTTCTGGCTGTACTGCTCACTACACATACAATACCTATGTCTAACCCAACACAATATCCATGCCTAACATAATTTTACCCCATTGCAGCTTGGGGGTACATTGGAAGTTTATAAATATGATCAGACAAAAATACTGATGCGTCAGATGCTGGGGGAGGGGGAAAGCATAAATTGGAAGGCCTTTTTCTTTGTTGCGGGGATGGTTTTCCAAACTACATTTCTCTTTAGGTGTGCCTGCTCACAAACGTAAGCACAAATGATGAAGCATTATCATCTGTATTTGCTACAGACAATATATTTTAAACCAAGAATTTCCACAGCCCCATACAAACAGCCCTGGAACTCTAAGGATGGAGGACAGAGAAGGAACTAGCCCAGATACACAAAGGGACATATAATGCCCAGCACACCACCACCTAACTTTTAGGCCCCAGAAAAATCACTGGGGCAACAATGGGATCCATAAAAGCTGGGTTAGGCACATAGGCTCCATTTACAATGAATGGGGAGAGACAGGTGCCTATGAGTGCAATCCACAAAAGCCAGCATGCTAAGTGGGGAACCACCTAAATTAACTAATGGGAGATGCTAATAAGGGGTGTGTCCTGAACCCTGCCCCTCTAAAAGGTTTGGTGTCTGAGTCTGGACTGCAGGGTGGCACTTATCTCTGGGTACAATCCACAATCAGGCACGCTCTCCTGGAACACTTGATGACGAGATGATGAATTTATTCCAACTATGAAGATCAGCCTAAGTTTGTTCCCACTATAAATTTTTTCTTGCAACAGAAATGAAAGGCCTTTTATTGGATGTTTGAATCTCCCATGCAAAACCCCACCAAAATATACTAAGCCTCTACAAAAACCTCTATAAATATGCCTAATTCTATTATATGAAAAAAAAAAAATCTTGCTTTTAACTTAAATTCATTAACATTCAGTTTTAAGCACTTCCAAGGACTCATTAGAAATAGAAAATCTGCTAGCGCTAAACATACTACTGCTAAATATATCTGGATCCAAATCCCTTGTCATATACATATTGTGCTTACTAGGAGATAAGGAAGAATGCCATTTTCCCAACATAGGGCAGAACATCTATACACAGAAGATGCTAAATATAAGGCTGGGCTGAAATCCTGACCCCAATGACGTGAATGAAGTTTTGACATTAAAGTCAGTGGGGCCAGGATTTCATTCTAGGTGTTGAAAATACACACTTGCTGCTCAAATCAGCGAAGTATGCACACTGCAGACAACTGGACCATAATTCAGCAGCACCAATGCTACATGGTGATCTGAATCATCCTTCAGATCTACTTCCCTGTTATGAATTGCTTTGAAAAAAATGACATTGGGAAGATACTGCTAAGCATTTTGGAAAGGTTGGTTAGCACAGCTCTTTGGAGGGCTTGAGAGCCATAAACATGTTCGTGTAGCACAGGGATTCTCAAACTGGGGCTCGGGATCCCTCAGGGGCTCACAAGCTTCTTACATAGAGCTGTCAGCCTCCACTCCAAGCCTCGTTTTGCCTCCAGCATTTATAATGGTGTTAAATATATTAACAATGTTTTTAATTTATAAGGAGGGGTCGCACTCAAAGGCTATGGGAAAGGGGTCACCAGTAAAAAAGTTTGAGAACCACTGTGTGTTATCTATTTTCATCCTAGCAAAATAAATAACTATATATTTATTTGATTGGCTGCTACCTGTAGTTACAATCATTTCTTCATCCATTTTTGAAAAGCTACAGAAAGCTAAACACATTCACTTCACAAGGTAAAATGCAACATGCTCAAATAGCAAAATCAGAGAATGTGTTACTTGCTTCCTGGCTAACTTAAGAAAAGCCAGGCAGCCAGGAAAAGTTTATCAGCAGCAACAGACTAAAGAGATTTAATAGTGGGGTTTAATGCAGGCCAAATAGGGTGAAGAACTGACTGATTCCAGGAATCCAAACCAACTGCTGAGCAGCTGATAAATATAACGGATTTAAAATGTCATTCTGAAGAAACTGAAAACACTATTTAGCCCATTGTGATTCGTCTTTCCTGCACTGGTATTCTGCTTATCCACAGAGATGATGGGCACAGTGTAAGAACTTAGATATAATGTACCTTGTGTTCAGCTGTCAATATCTTGTTTGGGACTTATGGACTGTTTTAATTCCTCCCGGATATACAGTTATCCCCAACATACTTTCAAGGCTATTTTAATTTTCAAAGCCGCTTTCTTTGAATGAGGAAGACAATGAGAGAACAGTGCAAGTCTAGTAGAACATTTTCATATGTACTGTAAACTGTTATGTGAAAGACTTGACAATATCTTTCAAAACACAAATTTTCAGGACATTGTGTTTAATAAAATGATTAGTCCTAGTGTAGTTCAAAAAAGAGCAGCCAGACCGCTATTGACACTCAGCCTTCACATTATTGCACAATAAACTGATCTTGTTTGATAAATTGGTAAATGTGCCAACTGCAAAAAACACTTGAAAAACCAATAGTTTCTAACCCCTGAAGTTAATTTCATGCTGATGAAAGGTGCCAGATTTAAAGACCTAATCCCTCCGTTTAGAGACAGAACAGTTAGAACACATGTAGCTGCAGTGCAGTGGCTAGCATGCCAGGAAATTTTTTCTGGAGGGGTCACTTTTAAGAATGATAATAGTCCAGCATAATCAGTTAGTGGCCTTTTTGAGATTGCCAATTAATGACCATGGTGGTAATTTTTTTGTGAACACATGGATAGTTCAACCAAAAGCTGCACTGAGCTCACCAAGTCATTTTACATTAAGGAAAAACAGCCATCAAATAATGATGTTTGGTCATTATAGACCTGAGAGAGAGGAGTCCCTATATTGCATTATCCACCTCCTGCTCACACAAACCAGATCTTTAGTTCCTACAACTTTGTTGGGGGGAAGATGTTTACATGTTTAGTAGGAGTGAATAAAAATAAAAACGTTAAAGGTCACTCCTCATTTTCCAATCTGAGATATTTTTAAAAAGAAAAATTATTACTGAAAAAGTAGCAAATAAAGTTAAAGGCTACCAGATTAAAAAACATCTGTTTCCTATTTTAATTAATCAAATTGGAAGCATTCACAGTTTGATAAATATATACAATGCATTAACATTCCAGCAAGTGACACACATCAAAATAATAACCATTAGACAGTCAAAATAATTTATTCATGGAAAATAAAGATAAATCCATATTCCCGGAATGATTTTTCCCTGCTTTGATCTCTACCTCAATAACCTAGGACTATAAACTATACTTTATACAGATGACTAAGAGGACTGTTTTAATAAGATGAAAATAACACTTGGTGGACTATCTCAGTCAGTAAACTTTTGGTGTTATGGCAAGTACATCCCAAGAAACCTATGGATCCAAGATTGTTGCTTTGACCAAAAGCAGTTTACCTTATTGCACACAGGTTTAACTATTCTTTGCTGAAATATAACCTTATTCTCAGTGAAGAATATTTTGTATGAACGCCAAATGCTCAGTTACGTATCATCTTGTGAAAGTCTCTAATTGTACTTGGATTGCCTTTGTTATTTAAACGATTTCATGAATGGATTGGGTTTTCAGTATGGGTTTATATATTTATATATTTACAGAGAAATCCTGTTTGAATTATGTAAAGATTTTTGCAACACTAGAAGACCGCAGCTATGTGACACCCTGCACATCTGTCAGTTAAAGACTACTTCTAAAAATCTAATAAACTTCACTATAGCTTACTGTAATGAACAGGCGTCACTACAACAAAAGAAGCTACAAAGTAATTAGGAGCCTAAGTACAGAGGTTTTTAAAAAAATCCGAAGAGTAATTTTTTTGGCATAAATCATTGTTTTTCATAACAGCACAGGTAGTTCTAACTAGAAATTTTTATAATTATTTCTGTGAATTAGGACTGTATGAAGAGTTTGATACTTCTGACAACATTAAATTGAAGTTCATAGTAAGCAGAATATATTTGAATTGGTTTACTTTTTAAGTAGACAGTAAAGTCTAAAATAGGCTACCACCTATCATAGCAAAAATGTTACAAAGTGTGTTGGTGTTACATCTGCAAAACTCAGTCTATATTCTTACAGAATATAAGGATGACAGTTCAAAGATATTTTAACATGGTTGCCTTAACTCAACATAATATGGAGTCACTTTGCTTGACTAATATACATGTGTCAAACAATCTAGACAAAAATGTTGAAAAATAATTTTTATTCCTTCTGTACTGAAGTGATGGTACTACACAAGTTCCCAGTTCGGCGAAAACAGCTTTTGGTAGCTAATTTTTAACTGGTCCATTAAGTTGTTCTGCAAGTAATGTAGTTTTAAAAGACCATAAAAACAGATTCAAGTCCAACTATGTGTTTTAATATGCTTATTAACAAAGACAACACGTCCATCTGTGTATTCCATGAATTTTGCTGTGTAAGCAAGTTAATTGCAACCATCATCTGAATTGCATGCATCAGTTCCCCAACTGTACATGTTTTTCATAATTTAAAAAACCCACTTTATAATTTAAAATATTATATATCATGTTAATAGTGTTCAGCTTTTCCTTCAACTAGAATGAAGCAACATTATTAGTTGACTTAGAATTTTAGCTTGGTTCTGTGAAAAGATAATTGTAAAAATATATCCCCAACTTCAAAATGTACTGTACAGACCTAGAAAAACTTTAAGGGCTGTGATACCTTTGAATTTCTTAATGTATTTAGAAAGGACAGCAAGCCAAAAGTGAAGTATCATATAGTACAAACATTTAGACATCCAGGACATACTGCATAATATGTATACAGAGTGAATGCTTTGGAAGCATATACAGAGATCTGCAGTTTTGATTACTTAAGTTAAACTTGATCACGTAGGCGGGCCAGTCTCTGTGACAGCTCATCCTGCAGAATGTCAGAATAAAAAGTTATATTCATTACTATGTATTAGTTTAAAAAAAAGATAAATGAAAAGACTTGTACTATCCAAGGTCACACCACAAACACAACAGTAAATAAGACACAAGCAAGAGCCAGATAAGAATTTGCATTTCTAGGAGACAAGTGTTAATTGACTCCACTGTAACTGAGTCATTCGGGTGCATCCTCAAATGAACCAAGCTCAAACTCAGCACGGATAAGAAATTGAAGTAGAATGGTGGCTCTATACCACCTCTATACCTCTGCTATTCGCAGAACCAGCCAATGGCCAAATCAGACGTTAGTGCAAGCTGGAACGGTCCTCTAGCATACTTTGGCTAAAATGATTCCCTAAAGGATCATTCACCAATGCAAGATCACTGAAGCACATTACTCTAAAAGCTAAGCCCCTCACATCTTCCTCTGCCAGAGCAGGGGGTGTTAACAGCTATGCCAGTTTTACCTTTGCTGAGGATCTGCCCAGGGCCAGAGGAATTCTGAGCTGCTCATTCAGAGCTAGTTTAAGGCCCCTTTGCACTGCTTCAGAAGCGTAGGGGACCTTAGCAAGAGAAGAGGACCTGACCCAGTATATACATTGGATGGTCCAGTTAGTGAACAGAGGAAAAGTTAAAGTATGTGCACAACTGGTAGACTCATTAAAACACAAACACACACCCCTTATGCCTGCAAGCAAACCTTGTTTTACTTACACACTGCATTTATTTTGATAAAAATAAAACTAATTTATTATATGGCCCTAGAAGTTTGCAAATAAATTTCCATTTGAAATATCACATACAACAGTAACCCTTCTACATAAATGTGATAAATGATCTATTAGAAAAACTACAAAGCAATATTTACCTGCTCTGCTGAAGCAACACTTGTGCCAACAGAACCTGTTTGCCCCTGGGGTAGTTCCATGTTCAGATCAAGGCTACAATTAAAAACAGAAGACAAATATATATCACAAAAATAAATATAGCGACAGATCACAACAGGGTGTACAATAGTTGAAAAATGGTGTTCTATATAGCGTGCGGCCATCAGTGTCTCAAGCACACCCTGATACTTTGTACTCCAATTAATTAGCCAAGCTTGATCAGGAAAGTGGGGTGATCACCAAGCAAAGAGTTTGTCTAACAGTAATAGTTGCTGGGATAATTAGCAACATTTCTGTTTACTGGGGATGCTTTTGGATAGTACCAATGGGTTAAGCAGGGCTCAGACTGGTGATAAAGTATCAAATTCTACATCACAGTTTTAATACAAAGTCTGTCAAATAAAGGCAACCCAGCAGCAGTAGTAGTATGGTGCACTAATTCTCCATCCCTCCCTTATCCCCAGCAAAGCCCAGTCCAGCAGCAGGGACATTGTTTTCGTGCCCATGGGGCAGTGCATTTATGGCAACAAAGCAGTAACACCAGCTCCCGTCTTACAAAGAAGACATGAAAGGGGTGTAATGGGAACATAGGGCAAAGGACTGGAAGGGACCTCCTGGGTCATCAAGTCCAGGCCCTGCTATCACTGGCAATTTTCTCAACTCAAATTAAACACATTTAGATTAGATAGATAAGCAGAGTTCACTGATCGTCTGATTGCACTACCCTGGGCTCAATCATTTTTTAGTATTAAGCCAGATGTCCCTCACTGCCTTTTTAAAGGCTGAGAGCACAATGGTATTAAACATCTGTACTTTAAAATTTTATGTAGCCTTGCCCTCACTCATTTCTATTGTAAGATCACTATAAAGAAATGGATCATGCTGAGATAGTTAAACCTATTCATAAATAGATGAAGTGCACCCTAAATAGGTTTAATTATCTCAGCGTGGTCCATTTCTGTAAAGTGCTTTTATGACAGAAATGAGCTGTTCTAGTTTTAGACTTTAGCATAAATAATCAAGCCAAAACTATGTGGTGGTTTATAACTTTTATGCATTTTCACTCATGAAGATTTGAGCCATGATATCCGGAGGTGGAAGCTCAGCATATAGACAACCACTGGATTATTTAGCTCCACAAGACTAGCACATTTAAAGTGAGGGAAATCTGATGTTAATTTAATTAAAATCAAGTACAAGAGCCAGATGCCACTTCCCTTAAGGTACACAATTACTACTACTCTTCAAGTATCAGAGGGGTAGCCGTGTTAGTCTGAATCTGTAAAAAGCAACAGAGGGTCCTGTGGCACCTTTAAGACTAACAGAAGTATTGGAGCATAAGCTTTCGTGGGTGAATGCCCACTTGCGTCTGATGAAGTGGGCATTCACCCACAAAAGCTTATGCTCCAATACTTCTGTTAGTCTTAAAGGTGCCACAGGACCCTCTGTTGCTTACTACTCTTCAATAATTTTTATATTATACTCACCCTGCTTCATCTGCCATTTCCTGTAGAAGCGTATCCACTTGGTTCTAGAACAGGAAATCAAAACTGAATCAGTTTCTGTTATTGTATTTAATACAAGATTAACCGCATGATTTGTAAAAAGCAAAAATTCTACTGTCTTAATAAAACTGATTTAGAAAGGAACTTCTGTGGATTTTGAACATTTACAGTCTTCACCACCAGAGGGAGCTACAGGAATTCAGAATACAAGGAGCACATCTCATACTATGGCTGCCATGCAAATCAGTTCTCCAAATTCAATTACTGATCTGTAATATTTCCAAATATGATTAAGTCTAATCTTGTCTGTACAAATCACATCTACTTGAATATCACAACTACAGAAATGTTACTATAGTTATCACTATTGTGTGTCCTTTATCAGGACACAGGAAGCATCTTCCCCCTCAGCAGACTTCTTTATATAATCCTTAAAATAAAAATGTTTACACTCTTTTGGAATTATGTTTTTTTAATTGTGATATAGCTGATGTTGGTATGTTTTTTGACTAAAAATGTTTACTAAAAGTTAGTCAAAAGTTTCATAAATTTCAACAGAAAGGCAGAAAGTTTTATGCTATACCACCACTCAAACACATTAGTTGTAAGAGGGGAGTTTAAGACAGTATACACAATATGTACATTTTTTTATCAGAGCATTTAGCAGCTCAAACTATTCTTTTGGTCACAAGGTAGCATGTAAATATTTCTCATGTTAAACTGAGAATGCTCCAATTCCTGTTATAGCTTTCAAAAGACAGAAGGTATAGAAGAGAAAATGACAATATTTGTGTACACTTGAGTAACATGGTATTTTATTTGCTGCAATATCAGTTATTCTTACTTGTGGTGTTGTTAACGTAGTAGTATTACTCATTGTGTCTTCCATCTGTGCCGTCTGAACATCTAGTGTTTCAAACTGGTGCTCAAATTTGTCCATTAAGGCAGATATCTGCAGATAAACAAATACTGTCATAGCAAAAGTATAAAACTGAATTTATATCCCTGAATTCCAAATAATTAAATGTAGGTCTACCTTTTCCAGGTTCATGCTCTTCAATGTAGCATCCATAGATTTAACTACTCCTGCCATTGACTTTGTTACCTAAAAAAGATAAAGTAAAAAAGATATAAACCTATTACAAAAATCACATAATAAACAATCTTTAGTTTGGTTAACCCCTTCTGTTTCGAAGTAAACTTGTCTGTTCTTATCCAAAGAACTTTTAGAATTCTGTAATAGTTGTGTCACACAGCTGTTTTCAGGTCTATCAGCTTTTTACTATAAACCCTGCTTTTCAGAAGTTTACAGTTTAGCTGTAAAAAAAAACATGCTCTGAGCTGAATCTCTAGAAATAAAGACATTTCAGAAATAACAGAAAGAACTGAAATCTATATAGCATTTTTTGAGTTATGATTGTAGTGATAACTGAGGCCTAGTAAGCCTACCCCAGTTGTGAGTAACTGTGAGAAAGTGGATAAAAATTCAGAACATGTCACAACAGCCTATAACAAATGAATTTTGAGGGTAAAATATGTAAAAGGGAGACCAACAGACTGAATTAGTCTCAACAAAAAGGCCTACTAATATAACTCAAGATCTGTGTTAAATTCATACTTGGTAAACATGAAACCAAAAGACCAATGTTGTTGTGTTGGAAATTAGGTCTAATTGGTGAACCAAAATAAAGGATAGGCCAGGGATCAGCAACCTTTGGCAACCTTTTGCACATCCATTGGCCTGTGCCCGCTTCCCACAGCACCCATTGGCCTGGAGCGGCGAACTGCGGCCAGTGGGAGCTGCGATCGGTCGAACCTGTGGATGCGGCAGTTAAACAAACCGGTGCGGCCCGCCAGGGGGTTTACCCTGGCGGGTCGCGTGCCAAAGGCTATTCCATCCACTGATTCCTTTTGGTGTCCTCAAAGAGAGACCTGGGAACACGAGGGATGTAGAAGGAGAGGGACCCAGATGACACTGCCACCTCCACTGTCTCCAGCTAATTTCCAAATGCCACCCGGGATGTGAGACTGTCATCCCTTACCTCCTCACTCCTGTCTCCTTTTCCTTCTCTACCTTATTTCTTCTCTTTCCTAGCCTCCTTTTTCCTTCTGACTAATAAGATTCTGGTTTAGCAGGCCAAGACTGCACATTTCACTGCTGTAAGTCTGCGATCAGAAAGAATCAGCTAAACATGATGCCCTAAACAGCCTACTGCTGGTACAAGTTTGCCAGGTCTTGAAAAGACCTTTGGCCATGCATGTTTTTCCAGCAATGAGGATGCAAGCAAAAGTCAACACCAGAGACAGAAGCTGCAGTTTCTGTCTTTAATGTTTTGTTTTCCCTGTGTGTTTGTCTTGTTGTGTCCTAAAGGAAGCAGGATCAGACCAACAGAAGCAACAGCTCCAGGACCCTCTCAACTACGGGTATGTCTACACTACCCATGTTACAGCGGTGCCGCTGTGGCGCCATGAGGTGGACAGTATAGACACACTATCGCCAGGGGAGAGCTCTTACAATGATAAAAAAAACCTACCCCGAACGAGTGGTGGTAGCTTTATCGCTGGGAGCTATGTTATAAGGCTTTATTGCCAGGAGCTATGTTTTTTCACACCCCTGAATGACAAAAGTTTTAGCGCTAATGTGGCAGTGTAGACACAGCCTAAGTTCTCTTTTCCCTAAAAAGGAGAGTTATTTCCATCTTTAAATATCATCTAAAAGACTATCCAACAAAGGGGGATTTTCCTTTCAAAAACTCTCTCCAGCCACAGGGAAAGGAAACAAGGCACGTTAAAATAAAAACCTTACTTAATACTTTACATTTCAAATGCTTCAACTGATTTTCCTACTTTTCTGTATCTTTTAAATAGTTTTCTTTTTTTTTTTTTTTTAATGTAATGGTGGGTCTCCCATGGTATTAAGCAGGCTGAGGTCTCTATACACCAAACTCTGTTTAACATTGTTTAATGTTGGACAGTTAAAGTCATGTTAACTCCTTTAAATCTTTGAACCCATATAGTTTATCTAAACTATTAGAACAGGATGCAATAAAAACAAGACCACCACAAACAAGCCCAGGAATCTTTAAAAAACTAATTTTTAAAAAGCTTTTCAGGCCTTTGATCTGCAATAATAATCTCATGTTCCTTTTCTTCCAAAAGATAACTGTTACGTACTTCAAATATACAAGAATTATTTCATCTGCCATTGAAGTGTAGCCACATCTGGAGTATTTAACAGTGAAAAGGAACATCGCAGAACAGTAAGAAAAAAACAAAAACAGCATATGACTGAAACTGCACAGGGAATTTAGGTTACATGGTATGTTTACCTTAGGTATTTCTAAGCCACTTATTTCCAACAGTATAAACCAGGAATAACATCACTACTTCATACCATAGCATCTTTACTGACCATAGATGCTCAGGATCTCCATTTTATTTCTCATCTTAAAGATTTTGTAGCATCATTGTAGGACACGGATTCAGTATGGAGAGGTAAGAAATCCATTTAATTAATTTCCTACAGTACATACAATTTCCTTGGATCTCCCAGCCAAATGCTATCTAATAAGATCGTAAACTAAAGTAACAGCACTGCAGAAATATCCTTGACAGTCTATTTTAAAAATGCAGTCACTAGACAGGTCATTTTGAGCTGGGACCATAAAGGGTAAGTGTTCTAGTGTCTAAAAGATTCTAAACTATTGTTACATATCTATTTTGCATATTCCGTAGCAGGGGTGGGCAAACTTTTTGGCCCGAGGGCCATACCTGGGTGGGGAAATTGCATGCAGGGCCATGAATGTAGGGCTGGGGCAGTGGGTTGGGGTGCGGAAGGGGGGGGCAGTGTGCAGAAAGGGCTCAGGGCAAAGGGTTTGGGTTCAGGAGGGGTGCAGAGTGTGGTGGGGGCTCTAGGTAAGGGGGTTGGGGTGCAGCAGGGGGCTCAAAGCAGGGGTTCGACAGGAAATGCTGGGTGTGGGAGGGGGTGCGACGTGCATGAAACGGCTCAAGGCAAGGGGTTGGGGTGCAGGAGGGTGCTCAGGGCAAGGGGTTGGGGAGCGGGGTGCAGGAGGGGCGGCTCCGGGCTGGCAGCGGCACGCAGCAGGGCTAAGGCTCCCTGCCTGCCCTGGCCCCGTTCCACTCCAGGAAGTGGCCGGCTCTATGTCCCTCCAGCCCCTGGAGGAGAGGGGAGGCAGAGGGCTCCGCGCGCTGCCCTCGCCTGTGGGTACATCCCCCGGAGCTCCCATTGGCCGCAGTTCCCTGTTCCCGGCCAATGGGAGCTGCGATGGGGGACGGTGGGGGGGCGGCGGTGCCTTCAGGCAAGGGCAGCACACGGAGCCCTCTGCCCCCTTCCTCCCCCAGGGGCTGCAGGGACATGGTGCCGGCCGCTTCCCGGAGCAGAGCGGGGCCCATGGTGCCACAGGGGTGGCAATCCCGCAGGCTGGATCCAAAGCCCTGACGGGCCGGATCCGGCCCATAGTTTGCCCACCCCTGCTATAGTAGATCAAAACAGAAATACTTTCTATGCGCCTTTTTGGAAACCCACAAGAAATCAATTTATTAAGTGCATCTACTTGTAAAATGGAAGGGCCAGTTATCTTTAAAAAATTGTGACACAAGACATTGATTTAAATTAAGACGCACTGGTTAGCTAACAAGATACATTTGTTTCCTGTAAGTACTAGGAGAAACATGCAACAATGGCATCAACAACATATGAAAGATGGTGGCATTAACCCAACTAATTAATTCATAACTCTCACAAGCCAATGCTTCACACACAACTTAGTTTACTGTGGGCCACAATTGAAGACTGCCAAGCCATCCCAGTAAGCTTACTAATTCACTGTTTTAGGGATAGAATTAAGACAGTTTAAAAGAGAATCAGGGGCCTTATCTTTCTGTAGAGTTTATATATGGAAGTATGAAAACATGCTTACCTTGCCCATTGTTACTGCAGTTTGAACTCTTGCGGCTACTGCATCTACCCTGGCACTCATGCGCAAGAAATTGATTGCTTGATTCTTCTGTCGGATTGCATTTTCTGCATGTATTCTTGCAACTTCAGTATTACCCTTCTGGATTGCCTGTTTAAATAAAAGCAAACTATTGTTAACCCTTCTTAGCAGTAATTACCCAGCAGCGGTAAGCCCTTCAAAAAACCTATACTTGCAAAACAAGTGAACTCTAGGTCCAGTTGAACTCCCATTGAAGTCAATGAAAAGATTGTAATTGACTTGGATGTGAACTAGATGGCATCTTCTATGCACAAGGAAGTATGCCTGAAACTTTAAGCTACTTCCATGAGCCTCAATATCAGTAAATCTACAGATGTATTATGGAGTATCATTCTGGATTTATATGCTCACAAATATCTAACCTTCAAAACACATTAAGCACCCGGTTTTTCATCAAAATTCATACTTCTAGTACTACTAAAACAAATCACTTAAGATGAATACGTATACCTCACTACAGTATCTTTCTGTTTATGAAATCAGAACAAAAAGTATCCCTCCCTCACTGTGTATATAGTGGATGCCGCTTAACAGCAATCCATATATTAACAATTTTTGTTTAACAGCAACATTTTGCCAGGAACCAACCCCATCCCATTGATTTTAAGGTTAACGGGATTTGGATACTGGCAACAGACAGGCCATTTGCTAACAACTTTATTTTTTTGGAAGAAAGACCCTGGCTGCAGGCAGGTTTATGGGGCCCACACTGAAGGTAAAGGGCTGCAGCACCCACATCCACATGCAATGGGATCTCCTGTCATTGTGGGCTGAGAGGGGATGCTGCAGGCAGGGGAGCAGCAGATGCTGGGCTTTTCATGGTGCTGAGGTCCCCTAGAGTGGCATGGTACCTCCCCCTGCATGCTCTGATTGCACCCTGCTCTCGGCACATCCCAGAGCTTCCTTCCCCGGGCTGTAGCCCCAAAGGCAGGTTTTCAGGGCTGCAGCCACAGAAGGAAGCTCTGGGAATGTTGAGCACAAGCTACAGGCAGGCTTGTGAAGCTGCAGGCAAAGGTTGCTTGCCCCATTGCTTCCTTCCCTAGCTGCAGCCCCACAAACATGCCTTTCGCTTATTGGCTACTCTTGGATAACAATAAGTTGCTAAAAAGCAGAACCCACTGTATATGAAGTGCTTTAGATATTCAAAGCAATGCAAACACACTAATCCTGTCATTATAACCCAACATTACTAGGGTTACCATATTTTGTGCCTCCTAATGGAGGACACTCCCGGGGGGGCCGGCCCCGCCCCCAGCCCCGCCCACGCCCCCGCCCCAACTCCGCCCCCTCCCAAAGTCTCCGCCCCCTCCCCTGCTTGAAGCCTGAAGCAGGTAAGGTAAGGTAAGGTAAGGGGCGGGGGAGGGAGAAGGAGGCGCGGCGCGGCCCAGGCTGGCCCCCAGCGGCTCCAGCCTGGGTCGGCTCGGGCCCTGGCCGACCACCCCCGGCGCACCCCCCGGCTCCCAGCCCCGCGGCCCGGCTCCCGGCTCCCCGACCCCGGCCCGGCTCCCGGCTCCCAGCCCCGCGGCCCGGCTCCCGGCTCCCCGCCCCGCGGCCCGGCTCCCGGCCCCGCGGCCCGGCTCCCGGCTCCCGGCCCCGCGGCCCGGCTCCCCGCTCCCAGCCCCGCGGCCCGGCTCCCCGACCCCGGCCCGGCTCCCGGCTCCCAGCCCCGCGGGCCCGGCTCCCCGACCCCGGCCCGGCTCCCGGCTCCCAGCCCCGCGGGCCCGGCTCCCCGACCCCGGCCCGGCTCCCGGCTCCCAGCCCCGCGGGCCCGGCTCCCGGCTCCCAGCCCCGCGAGCCCGGCCCCGTGGGCCCGGACCGGCCCGGCACTGCGACCCTGGCCCGGCCTGGCCCCCGGCCCGGCTCCCGGCCGGGCACCATGCCCCCGGCCCCGCACAAAGAGGCCCCGGCCGAGCCTCCCGATTTTCCCGGACATGCCCGGCTTTGGGGGATTTCCCCCCGGACGGGGATTTGAGCCCCCAAAAGCCGGACATGTCCGGGAAAATCCGGACGTATGGTAACCCTAAACATTACAGGTTAACCTTAACACTCTTCTTTTAGTTCTCTCTGCTGCAGAGAAATGCAAAGGCAGAGCTGGAAGTCAAGTTACTGGCTCCCATAATCCATGTTACCAGTGTCCAACAGGGAAATGAAAGTCTCTGCTTGGAGATGAAAAAAGTCTCCCAATAACAACAACAAAAAAGCCAGTCCAACAGCAATGAAATAGGAAGCTGGACTCTATTCCTTATGATTCTCATAGATCAACAGAACTGACAATTAAATTCAAACTGAAAGATCAAATTCTGCCCTCAGTTATATCCATATAATCTGCACTTGAAGAGGCAGAATTTAGTAAGCAAGATCTAGTACTAATGAGTCAGAGACTTTAGGAAACACTAAAATACCTTCCTCTTTGAAAAGGCCTTTCCATCATGTTCAGAGTCAACACTGACATCCCTTTCTACCTAAAAAAACCCACCTAACAAAAAAAAATTTAAACCTCTCAGAAAAATCAACCTAAACAAGGTAAATAATTTAAAATGAAAATTAAAAACCTCCACTCAAAACAAAGTTTTTTATCTCAAATTGGAAGAAGTGCCAAAGACTCCAAGAAGTCCATTTGGGACTTCTCTATTGATTTTACATGGAAGATGCTCTACGATGATGTGCAATGATAGAACACCTTAAGCTAGCTACACCAGAAAAGAACTCAGTTTAAATTTCAGATCCCAAGTGAGTTTGCAAGACTAGTATTTAGTACAGTACTGAGAAAATCCGATACACAAACGCACACAATTATAGTACAAAACACACTTTCAGATGATTAAGTGAAATTTATCTTTAACATGTCACAATACAGTTTCTTTGTATTGTCACTGGACTGAAAACAAGAAAAAAATAAATCTCAACTTCAAAAAATAATGAATTAATGTAGTTCGTCATTCTAGACTACATTTTAAAGAGGAGTTAGAAATGGGAAAAAAAATGGGTTTGTGTCCTTTTTTGCTTCTTTACAATATAAGAAGTCCTGAAAGGTTTTCCTGCACTTATTTCTTTCATTTGAAATTCAGCTTGTCTCACTTGAATTTTATGGACTAGAAAATTAATGGAATTATGATACAAGACCAGAGACTAAAAGCAGAGCAACTAAGCTTTGAGTTTTTAGCCATTTAAAGCTTTCCTCAAGACCTATTTAACGCCAATGTTTAACATGCACTTGGGAGAAGAAAGGTTTTATTGAAAAGTCAACACTCCTAGCACTTCAAATAGGGACTGTGGGACCTCTCAGTCCACATAAGATGCTCAAAAAGATCTCCAGGAGTTGATATTCCTTTTATTGAAAAGGTTAAAACAAGTAGAAAAACTTCAGGCTAGCTTTAAGCAGCAAAAAGGACATGAACCCTATTTTAAAAATCTTCTTCGCAGGTCACATTTAATAGTATGATAAACATTAAGATAATTTTTTCCTTGACAGTGTTTCTCTAAATTAACTGCACTACAAGAACACAGCATACATATTCTGAAGAAAAAGTTATGAAACATTCCATTTCAGTGTTAACTAATATGTACAATATTTTAAAAATATAAAAAAATACTACAGTACAATCTTAAATTAATGTAGGTTAGATTGACTTACAGCCACCACAGTAATTACTTACAGCCAACAGCCAATGTAAGGAATGCAGTGTCTACAGACACCGTGTCACTAACTAAACTGACATAAGCCTCTTGTGGAGGTGGAGTTATTATGTCAGTGTAGTAGGGCACGTCTACACTATCAGCGGGCAGTGATCGATCCAGCGGGGGTCGATTTATCGCGTCTCACATAGATGCAATAAATCGACCGCTGAGCGCTCTCCCGTTGACTCCGGTACTCCACCAGAACGAAGAGCACAAGCAGAGTCAACGGCAGCATCAGCTGTCTACTTACAGCAGTGAAAACACTACGGTAAGTAGATCTAAGTACATCGACTTTAGCTACGCTATTCACGTAGCTGAAGTTGTGTATTTTTGATCGACCCTGGACGGTAGTGTAGACAAGCCTTTACATTGGTAGCAGTAAAGCTGTAGGGTAGACGCTGACATAATTAGGTTGACATAAGCTGCCTTATGTCAACCTAACTGTGTAGTGTAGACCAGGCCACAGTCTGTGTGTAACAAATATGTTACAGCCAATAGGACATATGTTGCCAATCTACATACACTTCCTGTTTTATTACAATGCACACCAGGAGAAACATTACAAAATACAAGTTAAGGACCTGACTAGCACAAAATAGAAAAATTAAGTATATACACATAACCTAGTTTCATTACTTACCTTCTTAATTTTAGTCTTTTCAACCTTTTCTTCTTTATCACATTTTTTTGCATTCCTGCTGAGCTCTTTGGCAGCAAACTTCAAGTTAAACAGGTGTTCTGCAATGCATATTAAGGATCTACAAAATACTAGCAATACTTAAAATATGAACATGTCGCTTTCCGTTGGATTTAGTAGCCCACTACATGCATACTCTATTTCTTTCTGCAAATTTTAATATTGATAGGTCAGCCACTTTAATTTGCATGAAACTGAAATTGAGCAAACAAAGATGCGGTTTTTTGTTCTTTTTAATTTTACATAGCCCATGTTTTTTTGTCATCGTAGCTTAAAACCATAGTTTGGACACTTTTTTAAAAAACAAGTTCACAACCAAAATTAGCTTACTTTGATGAAAGACCCAATTCAAGTAGTTAAAAGAAATAAAAAATGCTGGTCTTTAGAACATGTGCACATACAGGTAGAGTGATTTTGAAGTCCTGGGAATCTGGAGAGAATGATAGTTCTATCATGGACTTCAAAGGGAGCAGAGTCATCGCAATGCTAAGCACTTCTGAAGATTCCACCCCTAGCACTCACACAGCATCTATATAGTTTTAACTTTAAAACCCTACTAAGATGCTACCTCCTGCTCCAAGGAATGCTATGGTGCCACAAACCCACACAGAAAAATCAAAAGAGTTCAGCTTAAAATTATGGCAAATTTGAGATGAAAAACAAAGCTACGGTGACATTCTTTTTCAGCTCACCCATCTCCCTATCAGATAGGGAGAAAAATGAGAAATCTTACCCACCATGTGTGCTATAACACCTGGCCATGACAAGGTGAGGCTTTACAACATCCTTCAGTTATAAATTCTTTACTCTTACTAGATGACAATGGATCATTTTGTCACACGTGCTGTTTAATGGAATAGCATTGCCCTTAAGTACCCTACTAACCAAATATCAAAAATTCACCACATGTAAATAACAAATTGTTCTCTGTCATAAATAAATGTTTATATAAGTCCCTGGAAGGATGAATATTTTCCTTTTAGGAGGCAAAGAATTATTTTGCTGAAATAATGTGTGTATTATTTCTATATAATTCTTCACCCTAACATCCACTCATCAGTTGGCACACTGACCACGAGTGAACAATCTTTTCTTTGTTAATAAGAAATGTTAACTGAACTAAACATTAATGCAATGATAATCTTCTGCAGAATTGCAGGATTTTTTCCCCTAAAAAAATCACACACTCTAGTCTCTGGCTTGTGCATCAAAGTTGCATAGCTGACCCTGGCTTGAAGGTGAATATGAAGAAAACATTTAACAACCGACTTCATCATGATGCCTCATTTTTGTAACAGAGAGGTATATAAGTTTGGTGTGCAAGGCCATATAGTGTCACTGTACCATCGCACATTTAAAGTTTGAACATTCTGGGAATATTGATTAAATCATAAATCCAATTAAAGGTGAGCTGCAAAGGAAAAAGATAGCTGTACTTTTTTGTTTGTTTCTAATGTGTAAAAAAGGCCTGAAAAATTTCTCCACCAAAAAAAGCATTCTGTTTGTTTTTACACTAGCATTTTAGGTCCTGACCAGGCTGGAAAACAGACACCACAAGAGAATGAAAATAGTGGGAACAAAAAGAGAAGGGAGATTTAATCAGGCCAATGTAACGTAAGTTAGACTGCTTTGGCCTAGGGACTGATAATAGGCTATGAAGTATTTCAGCTACAGGTTGCCAACTGCAATCCAGCTCAGGTCAATGATCAGAATGACCATGTAAAGTATGACATCACTTCCTTAAATCAATGGCTTTGAGTCATTGTGACACACACCAGGATTTTATTTTTAAACTTCCTCAATTACTCACAATGTTTCTACGTTAGATAGCACAATACATCATCTGTTGCCTCACAGATCTTTCATGCCATGGCACACTTGCTCCAACCTTTAAATGTACCTGTCTCAATATAGGATAACTCAGATGAAACCAAACTTCTTCTTATATTCACCATAATTTATTTAGAAACCTGTTCAAACATTTCACCTTATTGCCATCCTTAGAACTACTGACAAGGATACTGCTGAGCCAAACGTATAGAAAAAAAGCATTAAAGGTAAGATCATTTTATATACCAGGGAAAAGTTTATTCTATTTTTGTTTATAAAGGACGTTAAGTATGATTTCTTATCATTACCAGAAAAAAATTCCTGGCTCCTGCTATGGCCTCAAAGCCAGATGATCCATCCAGCTAACAATTTCTATTGTGTGGGGAAAACCCCAATTGACCTAAAGCTAGAGTAAGTGGCTCAATGTCACCCCGTCAGAGACTCTGGCACAGGGGCAAGACCAGAGTGCTATGGCATTTCAGCTATTCCTGGCTGGTAGAACAGCCCTTTGGAGCTGCTGGCAGTCAGGTGCAAGTTTGCACCAGGGACTGAACTGGCATCCCCCAGCCCAACCAGGATTGGGGGAATGAAAGCGTGATGTAAAGCCACCTTTGCTGCTCTCCCTGTCCCTCCACTAAGATACTAAGATCCAAGTGGATATTGATCAGACCCATTACATAAAACAAGTCAGACTTGAAATGGAAAGGGAGTCTGAAGAGTGGCAAGATCGAATGGAAGAGACACTTTAGATATAAGAAATCTCTCACTACAAACACATTATAAAACATGAAGATAAAATATATTCTTGTAAACAAAATAACTTTCACTCTCTTCATATCCCACTGCTGTAGGGTGGGGAGGGGAGGGGAGGGGAGGGGAGAACATATACTGCTAGAAAAAAAAAGTTTTCTATTAGCCCTGTAGCAGTAACTTGATGTTACCCCCATCTGGGACGCTAAATTTTGGCAAAGACACTTGTGTCATTCATGAATACAGGAAAAATTCCAAGGAATTTCACATTCCTTTGGCAAAAGAAGTCCTTCCTTCTCCCATCTAGCAAGTTTATTTTCCTTGCAAAAATGGAATTATTCACTTATTTCCACCTATAATCTGTATTAGGGCTGTCAATTAATCACAGTTAACTCACGCGATTCACTCAAAAAAATTAATTGTGATTAAAAAAATTAATTGTAGTTTTAATCATAAACAATAGAATACCAGTTGAAATGTATTAAATATTTTTGGATGTTCTACATTTTCAGATACATTGATTTCAATTACACCACAGAATACAAAGTGTACACTGCTCCCTTTATATTATTTTTATTACAAATATTTGCACTGTAAAAATGATAAACAAAAGAAACAGTTTTTCAATTCACCTCATATAAGTACTATAGTGCAATCTCTTTATCATGAAAGTGCAACTTACAAATGTAGATTTCTCTTTTTTGTTACATAACTATGCTCAAAAACAAAACAATGCAAAATTTCAGAGCCTACAAGTCCACTCAGTCCTACTTCTCCTTCAGCCAATCTCTAAGACAAACAAGTTTGTTTACATTTATGGGAGATAATGCTGCTCACTTCTTGTTTATAATGGCACCAGAAAATGAGAACAGGCATTTGCATGGGATTTTTGTAGCCAGCACTGCAAGGTATTTACATGCCAGATATGCTAAACCAGTAGTTCTCAAACTTTTGTACTGGTGACCCCTTTCACATAGCAAGACTCTGAGTGCGACCCCCCCTTATAAATTAAAAACACTTTTTTATATATTTAACATTATAAATGCTGGAGGCAAAGCGGGGTTTAGGGTGGAGGCTGACAGCTCACGACCTCCCCCCCCCGTAATAACCCCAGAACCCCCTGAGGGGTCACGGCCCCCAGTTTGAGAACCCCTGTGCTAAACATTCATATGCCCCTACATGTTCTGGCCACCATTCCAGAGGACATGCTTCCACGCTGATGACGCTTGTTAAAAAAATGCATTAATTAAATTTGTGATTGAACTCCTTGCGAGAGAATTGTATGTCTCCGGCACTATTTTACCCACATTCTGCCATATATTTCATGTTATAGCAATCTCGGATGATGACTCAGCACATGATGTTCATTTTAAGAACACTTTCACTGCAGATTTGGCAAAACACAAAGAAGATACCAGTGTGAGGTTTCTAAAGATAGCTACAGCACTCAATCCAAGGTTTAAGAACCTGAAGTGCCTTCCAAAATCTGAAAGGGATGAGGTGCGGAGCACGCTTTCAGAAGTCTTAAAAGAGCAACACTCCAATGAGGAAACTACAGAACCTGAATCACAAAAAATAAAGTCAACCTTCTGCTGGTGGCATCTGACCCAGATGATGAACATGAACATCTGTCGGTCGGCACTGCTTTGAATTGTTATTGAGCAGAACCAGTCATCAGCATGCATACGTCCTCTGGAACGGTGGCTGAAGCATGAAGGGACATATGAATCTTTAGTGCATCTGGCAGGTAAATATCTTGCGATGCCAGCTATAACCGTGCCATGAGAACACCTGTTCTCACTTTCAGGTGACATTGTGAACAAGAGGTGGGCAGCATCATCTCCTGCAAATGTAAACAAACTTGTTTGTCTGAGTGATTGGCTGAACAAGAAATAGGACTGAGTAGACCTGTAGGCTCTAAAGTTTTACATTGTTTTATTTTTGAATACAGTTATTTTTATACATAATTCTACATTTGTAAGTTCAACTTTCATGATAAAGAGACTGCACTACAGTACAGTATTAGGTGAACTGAAAAATACTATTTCTTTTTTTTTTTACAGTGCAAATATTGGGTAATAAAAATAATATAAAATGAGCACTGTACTTTGTATTCTGTGTTATAACTGAAATATATTTGAAAATGTAGAAAACATCAAAAATATTTAAATAAATGGTATTCTATTATTGTTTAAACAGTGTGATTAATTTTTTAATCGCATAATTAATCACAATTAATTTTTGTAATCGCTTGACAGCCCAAATTGGTATCCAAGACTAGAACAATACAATTTCTGGTGTGGTACTAATAGAAAATGAGCAGTTTATAATTAAACCATTGCCTTCATCATGTCTTACAATCAAGGAAATTACCAGTTTCTACTATGGATCATTTCAAGGTTCTTCCAGTTTCCCACATAATCAAAGATCAAAACGAAACACTGCACTCTAAGCACTTGCTATGACATCCACCCTGTATCACATGCCTCCAGGAAGCCTTGTGTGGTAAAAGGAGATAGTCTGAGCCCATGTCAAGGCTTGAATGAATATTTTGCTTTCATGCTGAAATAAAACACTGGGCTCTAGGAACCCAGAAATAGTCACAGGGTTCAGGCCGCTCCCTGCAATGCAGCCAGTCCCTCTTCGGGGTGGGAGAAGTTGACAGTCTAGCCAATGGCAGTTCTCAGTGCCAGCCCATCCCCTGTCTGGTGAGGAAAGGGTTTGGTGTGTCTGTCACTCAATAGATCCTTACATTCAACAACAGTGCCAGGGAGGAGTGGGCAGCCCTTACCCCCGAAGGGGTTCTCCCAGGTCTGGGGAGGGGGGGGGCGGGGAAAGGGAGCCCTTCCCCCCCCCATACTCCCAGATATTCCACTCTGTATGCATCCGAAGAAGTGGGCTGTAGTCCACGAAAGCTTATGCTCTAATAAATTTGTTAGTCTCTAAGGTGCCACAAGTACTCCTGTTCTTTTTCCCAGCTCACCGGGGAGGTGGTTCCTACCCCCCCCCAGGGGATTCTCCCAGCTCTGGGGAGGGGTCCTTCCCCCCCCCCGATTCTCCCAGCTCTGGGGGGGGTCCTTCCCCCCGAGGGGATTCTCCCAGCTCTGGGGGGGGTGGGTCCTACCCCCCCCCCGAGGGGATTCTCCCACCTCTGGGGGGGGGGGGTCCTACCCCCCCCCGAGGGGATTCTCCCAGCTCTCGATGGGATGGGCCCTGCCCCCCCTCAGGGGGCTCTCCCAGCTCTCAGAGGGTGGGTGTCTCCAGGGGCGGGGCTGCAGACACTCGGGGGACTCTCCCCGCCACGTCTCGCCCTGCCCGGGCGCGTTGCCCTTCAGCCCAAAGGATACTCTCCATGCTGGACATGGCGGCGGCTCCTCAGGCCCGACCCGGCCGGCGAAGGCGGACGCTCTGGATCGGAACTCAGCGCTACCCGGCTCTCGGGTGTTGTTGGGAGCCGACTTCCGCCTTCCCCGCCCCGAGCTGCGTCTCGCGCAGGGAGGGCGGGGCCTGGCGCTCCCGCGACGGCGCCCGAGCAGTGGGGTGGAGGGAACGTGCGCGCCACCGCGGGGGGAGGAGACGGAGCGGCGATCCCCGGATGAGACTCAGCTGAAGCTGCCGTGCTGGGGTTGGGTGCGCGCGACACCGCACCCCCCTCGCGGTGTGTGGAAATGGGTTCCGGGAGCGCCTCGCTGGTGCGGCTGTCCCCGCCCTGCTCTATCCCGACACCCCCCCACACTACCTGGGCTGTCGCGACACAGACGCTGCCCCCCCCCGCTCTATCCGGACCCCCCCCCACACACACATCCCTAGTGGTCTAGCTGACACACTCGGGTGCCCCTAGGGTGCTGGAACAATTTGTATAATGGGGGTGCTGAGAGCCCTTGAACCAAACTGGAAACCCTGTATGTGATAGAAACCAAGCCAGGAGTGAGGGAGCAACCCCCCCCCCCATTCCAACCCCTGGGTGCCCTCCGTCCTGATACCCTTCCCTTTATAGTTATGACAGGGTGTAACACCCTCCTGTGTACAGTACTATAAAATCCCTCCTGGCCAGAGACGCCAAAATCTTTTTACCTGTAAAGGGTTAAGAAGCTCAGGTAACCTGGCTGCCACCTGACCCAAAGGACCAATAAAGGGACAAGATACTTTCAAATCTTGGTGGGGGCAAGGTTTTTGTTTGTGCTCTTTGTTTTGGGGGTTGTTCGCTCATGGGACTAAGAGGGACCAGACATCAATCCAGGCTCTCCAAATCTTTCTGAACAAGTCTCTCATATTTCAAACTTGTAAGTAACAGCCAGGCAAGGCATGTTAGTTTTGTCTTTGTTTTCTCAACTTGTAAATGTACCTTTTTGCTAGAGTGTTTATCTCTGTTCGCTGTAACTTTGAACCTAAGGCTAGAAGGGGGTCCTCTGAGCTCTTTAAGTTTGATTACCCTGTAAAGTTGTTTTCCAGCCTGATTTTACAGAGATGATTTTTACCTTTTTCTTTAATTAAAACCTTCTTTTTAAGAACCTGATTGATTTTTCCTTGTTTTTAGATCCAAGGGGGTTGGATCCTGATCCACCAGGAGTTGGTGGGAGAAAGGAGGGGGATGGTTAATTTCTTCTTGTTTTAAGATCCAAGGGGATTGGATCTGTATTCACAAGGGAATTGGTGAAGAGTCTCTCAAGGCTATCCAGGAAAGGGAATTAGCCCTTTGGGAGTGGTGGCAGCGGACCAGATCTAAGCTGGTAGTTAAGCTTAGAAGTTTCATGCAGGCCCCCACATTTGTACCCTAAAGTTCAGAGTGGGGAAGCATCCTTGACACACCCCCACCCCACTCTACATCTCTCGGCTCTGTCCCCACACCTGCCTACCTATCTACCTACCCACCCACCCACCCCCATTCCTGACTGTCAGATGCTAAGGTCCAGTCTCTGGAGGAGTTAAAGACTACAGCATATGATGAAGCTTCAGCACACACCCCCACACCCACATGCTGTACCCTTCCCATCTATCCCAGCTCACACATAGGGAGGGGGCCACACAGACACCCTGAATAACTAAGTAGAGCGAGGTTGCAGAGGTGCAGCTCCCACCTCATGCTAGATCCCTTTTTTTCAGGCCACTTTAAGGACTGAACACCCACACACCCTAAACCCCCTCCCCATTCTTCTTTCCCTGACTGAAGGTCTCTTCCTCCTCGACTATAGCTTGAATTAGGGAAGGGATTGCCTCTAGTCAGCCTTTCACCTAATACTAATTGTAGTCCCACTTTATCTGGCAAGTCCTCTCGCTGGGGCATCAAGGTGCCTGACAGTGGAAATCAACTCACTGATGTAATGGGCCTCTTCCATTTCTCATATTGTTACCTAATGTAGGACTCCAAACAGGTTCCATGCTAAGCTCTTGGGGCTTGATCCTGCAAAGTGCTGAACATTCAGGCTTAGAGGTGGGTGAAAACTTCCATCCAAACCTTTTCCACAGAAAAATGCAGATTTGGGTTGACAAACATTTTGTGAATTCATGTTACTTTCACCAAATTGATTGTAGTCAATCAGTGCCTCTAAAGTTTAGTTTTGACAGATTTCATTTGTTTCAGTCAAAATGACTTCATTTTAAAATTTCCTTCAATTTTATTAAAAATGTTTTAAAAGCTCAAAATTAAAATGTTAAATTTCAGGTCTAATCCAATGTTTTGTTTGACCTGCCATTATTTTTTTCAACTTTTGAGTTTGCTTAGTATGTTTATTTCAGGTTGACCCAAAACTTTTTTTATTATACAGAACTGCCAGCAAAGAATTTGCATAATTTAGTCAAAATTTGTTCAGCTAACTAATTTCTAGATAGAGAACCTCTAAGTTTCAGCTCAGAACAGTTTTGATTGGTGATGTTGAAGTGTTGAATATTAATTTGTCTCGTGAAAGTGTTGAGTTATGTGTAACAGTAATGTAAATATGACTGACTATTCAGAGAGCATGCACGCATGATAAACCAATATTTTTTTTATTCCTTGGTGAGCATAAAATAACTGTTTCTCTCTGCAAAAGAAAAGGTTTTCTAAACTCTAATTCATTTAGGCTTCTATTAAGCAAAGCTTTTTAGCACATACTTAACTTTAAACATGTGAACAATCCCACTGAAATCAATGGGATTACTCACAAATTTAAAATTAAGCATGTACTTAAGTACTTTGCTAAATTGGGGCCTACACCATTAGTGTATTTTGGGGGGGGGGGGGGACTAGAGCTATTTATATGCAGTTGAGTGCAGTCTACTTATCCATATATGGCAGTTGAGCTATGATAATTTACATAAATTGAGTATCTGGCACCAGACTTGTATGAAAGACCTTTACTTTAAAATGTTACGTTCTCTTTCAAGCTAGATAGTAGTTTCAGGATTTTACTGCACCAAGAAGAGGGAAATCAAGGGCTATGCTTAGGATGAACAGGCACACCACATGATTAACTTTCCGTACATGGGGTTTGATCTGACACTCACTAAAGTAAATGGAAAAGCTATTAACTCTAGTGGAGCAGGAGCAGGGCCATGAGTCAAATGGTATCGTTACAAGGGCATCTGACACAAAAACTATATCCATCAGGTTAGTCAAAAAGTTAATTCAAGTTTTGCAGGTTTGATTGTTTCTTCAGAAGTATAGCTAATCAAACATCAGGGCCCGCACCAGCTTAACAAGCAGGTGCTTGGGATGGCCAAGGGAGAGGAGCGGCACCTGCGGCAATTCGGGGGCGGCAGGTCCCTCACTCCCTCTAGGAGCGAAGGACCTGCCGCTGAACTGCTGCCGCTGATCACGGCTTTTTTTTTTTTTTTTTTTTCCCCAATTGCCGCTGCCGATAGCAATTGCGATTGCGGCTTTTTTTTTTTTTTTGCTTGGGGCGGCAGAAATGCTGGATAAAAATATATTGCTAACACGTGTAAACATTTTATGGGGTTGCTTGAAATTTGAAGAACCAATGGGAGTTCTTATGCTCACTCACTAGTTATTACAGGTACTACTTTGTAAAAATCACAAAAAACTATTTTGGTAAATTATGACAAAATGGAGTTATTTTCTTGAGTTGTCTTTCAGAATTTCAAGATGGGGTGATTCAGGGTCTTCTGAAGTTATATCTTTCAGTCAAAAAATGTTTAAGTGCTATGGACATTTTAGCATATACAGTGCTTTCTATTTGGGAAACTTAAAAAAAAAATGGAAGTAATTCGGATATTCCTCTATCCCTTCTCTCAATTTTCAGTTTTTATTGACAATACAATTTATTTTGTGTACATATGAATTGTGACTTCTTTTGTGTTGTTATGGGTGCTACGAACAAATAAATAAATACAATAAAAGTACAATTTGGATGTTATCTGCTTGGTAATTTTGAGAAACAAAATTGACAAACTAGGCTGTATTAGAGGATGAATTAGAATAAATAATTCCTGAACAACCACATTGGACAACTAGAGTAGAAGAATTCAGTTTCCTAAAGTGATAAAAGCTTAGCCAGGTCTGTCATTTTACCCCACATGCTCTGAAATGGTGGTGGTTTTCAGGATATAAACTAAGGTAGCAAGAGTTAAAATGTCCCTAGAATAAACACAACTAGTTTTATTTAAAGTGCTGAGGTATGAAAATAAAGCAACAAAAATATTAAACTTCAGGTATGAAAACTCCAGTTTTAATTCAGTTATAAAAGTGGCAGCTTTTAAAAACTCCCAGATAGCAACTAGCTGTCCATATTATGTTCCAGGAAAGTAACCACCATACTTTTAAGCTATCATTCAACCCTCAAGAATACTATTAATACAAAAGATGTGAAGGCAAGGAGTTGGATTTGAATCACATACTTGGCAGGAGGTCTACGAGTCCTTACCTGTAAGGTATCTGAAAAACAGATGTGAAACATGTTTCCCCTTTTCTTCTTATTCTTTACATAAAATAAGTATTATTATTGTTTAGATCAGCTGACCTAGACCTCAACTATTATGTTTTTCTTTGTTTTCTTATAAAGAAAACAGTTTGACCAGATGGTTTTCTCCAGCTTTGTTTGCTCTCCCTCTCCTACTTTCTCCTGTTCATTCCCCCTTTCTCTCTGTCTCTCATCTCATACTTTCTCTTTGACGCTCTTCTTTCCTTTCTTCATCTGTATTCTCTACCCCACAGGCTCTAACCTGCTATAAATTCATAATTGTAGGGGGAAAGGGTGCGGAAGATTGGCGAGGAGCTAAGTGGCGGACCGAGTATGTGACTGAATGTGAGTAGAAGATGCAGGCTGTGCAGTTGAAGGCCGTGCAATGAACCTTGTCCAGCAGATCTTGCCAATGTAGTTTAGTATAGTTCAGCATGTTTTTGTCTGTAAACAAGTCAGCTTATATAATATGTATGATTTATGAATGCAATGCATGTAGCCAGCTGTTGACCCCATGTAACCTTGAGATAAGCACAGAGGGATATAGCATTGCAGTGGACTCCCTTCAGTGGAGTCCTGCCTGGACAGCTGTCCCGAATGGCTAGAGTTCCCTGCAGCCCCTCTGCTCGCCCTGGGACTCCCTGCGCAGCTTGGAGTGTAAGTTCTTCCTTCAGTAAAGCCTTGCTTTTTTTACTCTCAGGCCTGAGTATCATTCTTCTGCCGGTATCACGGCCCCCCTTGTGGGCACAATAATATAATAATGTTCAGTGTTGCTTGTTTTTTGGCAAGCTGAACCATACAAAGCAGAGTATGAAAAATAATTAGTGTTTACCTGGTGCCTTTCATTTGAGGATTTCAAAACACACTACATAGATGGATTGTAACAAGGAGCTTACCTTTGGGTGGGAGAGCCTGGGGCTAAGCTAGCTCTGATTACAAGATGAGTCTCATCACCTGAGGGGAATCAGGTAATTCAAGTATAAAAGGCAACAGGAAGCTGCATAGAAAAGGTGTGGTTGAAAAAGGGTTCTTGAAACTGCCAGAGGCAAGAAGGGAATGCTCAGACGCCAGAGATGCTGTAGTTGGCTGAAGAAGTTGTTGCAGGAAGCAAGATTGGCTCCTGCAAAGAGATTGAACTGTAACCCAGCTCTGGGAAAGAGGACTGGGAACCCCCCTCCCAACTAAGGGGAGAGACACTGAAATGGGATTAGGGCCTGGAGTGTCAGTGTGGACTGCATAACCCGAGATGAGGAATGTTTTAATCTTCCTTTGGATTGTGTGGAGTTTAAGGAGCCCTGTGAAAGAGAAGACAGGACTGGGAAACTGCGGAGGCACCCTTGGGGATGCTGAGAGGATGCAATGAGTGGTCTCATCATGCTGCATAGGTGATAGGGTGACCAGATGTCCTGATTTTATAGGGAAAGTCCCGATTTTGGGGTCTTTTTCTTATAAAGCCTCCTATTACCCCACCCCCGTCCCGATTTTTCACACTTGCTGTCTGGTCACCCTAATAGGTGGTGTTATCCTCATTTTATATAAAGAGAAACTGAGGCACAGATCTGTTAAACAAGTTGGCAGAGGTCACACGCTAAGCAAGAGAAAGAACTGGGAATAAAATCCCAGAGTACTGAGACTAGCCATAAAAAATGGTATATTTCTGTACTATGTATGTATAGAAACAGATATGCAGTTTGTTAGACTCACAGCAAACAAACCATATATGTCAGGGTTTCTCAAACGGGGTCACCGCTTGTGTAGGGAAAGCCCTGGCAGCCGGATCAGGCCAGTTTGTTTACCTGCCCCTCCTGCAGGTCCAGCCGATCGTGGCTCCCACTGGCCGCGGTTCGCTGCTCCGGTCCAATGGGAGCTGCTGGAAGCGGCAGCCAGTAAGTCCCTCGGCCCGTGCCGCTTCCAACAGCTCCCATTGGCCCAGAGCAGTGATCCGCGGCCAGTGGGAGCCGCAATTGGCCGGACCCTGTTTGAGAAACCCTGATATATGTGCACTATTTCCTATTGATGGGTCCAATATTGCAGTTTCTACTCCAGCAAAAATTTCACTGTATTCAATGTTTTTTCCTTAATGCATAAAGGTTGCATTATCAGGACGAGAGCACACATGCATTGGTTTGTCTACTGTGAATCTAACAGCAGATTGCAAAGAGGAGAGGACTGATTTGAATTACAATAATTAATCAATACAATTAAATTGTCGTTCATATCAGTCATGCATGAAGAACTAAAGAAGGTGAATGTGGAAAAAGAAAACTGGATGGATTCAAACCAGCAGACTAGATGGAATAAGCATACATATAATATAGACACCCCTAAAAACTCAAGGGGAACATTGTGGAAATCATTGTGATGATTAAGACATACCATTTTCCTGCCAGATGCTGAATAAAAGTAATATAAGGCTTCATGTCAAGTTGTATTGAACATCCATAAATAACAAGAAATTTAAATAATACAAACATTTGGAATAATGTTTTTTTTTTTTTAATCAGCGCATTATAGCGTCTCAGAGGCAAAGAATTGGCTACATAAAGCTGAATTATTTTGGATATTTAAGTTAGTCAGACAGTTTAGCCTCCTCAGTCTTCTCTAATAGGGAACACTGGCACAAGAAATTTCAATCTTTGCCCACTTCCTACTTGCTGCAATATTCATTACAGCAGATGGTCTCTGAAACAAATGCAGTTATACCTGAAAATTGCTTATGGTAGGAAACAATGAGGACACACCAGAGATGTACCAAAAATGGCTACAGGCCACAGAGCATTCAGTTCTGTTTAATAAAGTTAGTAGCTAAGTGCAACTGGTCCGGGCTGAAAGTGGGGAGATGATAGCAATCCACTTTTTGTATGAAGATACATTGACTGTCCTAATATGTCGAGGCCTAACTATATAGGCCCACCTAAGCCCTAAATTTTCAATGGCCTGTAGTTCCAAGTTAATTTCTGCACCAGGAATTCCCTAATCTCAAATTGAGTCAAGGAACCCCCATAGATTCAATCACCATCAGTGTGGGATGGTGGACAAGGATGATGATTTAATTGGCATTTTGCTCCAATCAGGATTGAGGCCCCATTAATCTATGCTCATTACAGACCCAGATGTTGATGTAATACACTGTTTTAGCACTTGACCATGCTGTCTTCTAATGTTACCCCAGTAACTGACAGCCTGTTCTTTACTCACAGCTAAAATACTCCCTTAGCTCAAGTGGAAGAGGCACTAAGGTGTCCAGGGACTGGGGGGGGGGGGGGGGGGGAGGAGGAGAGGAGATTCGCTTCCCTTTCCCATGTGCAGGGGTAGCTCTATGCCTATAGGGCCTTTTCTCTGCATGGATCTGCAAGGGATGATACTGGGAAGAGTACATGTTGGAGTTTTACAGAGTTGCTTGCTAATGTTTGTTAAGTCTTGGAAAAAGCAACTGTGAGAGCAAAGATGCAGAACTGGAAAAATAAATTAGGGAACAGGAAAAATCTGATCATGTGCTTTATGAGGCAAATTGATCATGCAGGTGAAGTGTATTTTGGCACAGATGGTAGTAATTTAATAACAAGCATCATAATTATCAAAAATCCCAAGGTGCCTACACCAGCACTAAACTGTGTTCCTTTAAAAAAACAAAAACAAAAAAAACTAGTCCTATAGATTTCCATTTAACAGTTCATGTAGCCAGCCAGAACACTGACGACAGCCCTCTTGACAAACAATGAATAGTTTTTCTTATAAATGAAGTACTATAAATACCTTTACATTCTGATCCATAATCCTAACACAAACATGAATCACTTTGTTGCCCAACAGTTGTCAGCCACGGGACTCCATTGCCTTTAATATGACCTCATGGGTGTAACTGAGGGCAGAACTTGATCCTTAGAACCCAATCCTGCAAATACTACTAGAGAGAGGACTTCTTGATTCAAGGTTATCCTGTGGCACTTTCCCCCAGAGAACACAATCATCACAAGATGCCCTCTATGAACGGCACAGAGCGAGCTCTGCACCCCCTCTGCCCTCTTCTCACACAAGGACCCAGTGCAGAGAGCATTCCAGGGTGATCTGGAGAGGGCAAAAAGCGAGTGCACAGGGTAACATTTCTTAGCAATTCTGTTCCACTGCAACAGCTCTTAAGGGCCGCTGCAGTAGGGATACAAGTTAGAGCAACCTTCAGAACTTCCCAAGCCAAAGTCAGTTCATTCACAGCAGTCTCAGAATAGGAGAAATACATCCCCACCTCCGTCTATCCCGCTACCAGTCCTAATGCACCTGCAGGGCCAAATTACCCTGACAGTTCTTGCTAATGGGGTAATCACATCAGTGTTAATGGGTCCAGTCCTGCAAACGTGACTAATTGAGAGCAATAGGGCTTCTCACATGAGTGAAGCCACTCACAGGCAAAAGTGTCTACAGGATACTTATTAGAGTTATTTGCCAATTTAAGAGTTTTTTCCATTAGAAAATGCCGATTCATCAAAACCGAAACTGTTCCTGGGAAAGGGTTGGCTTTGAAAAAAAATTGTCAAAACATCCCACTCTGCCATTTTCTAAATGAAAAAGTTCCATTTTTTTCAGGTCAAAACATCTTTTCATTTTGAAATTTAAGTTACTTTATATTGTAACAATTTAAAAAATAAAATTAATCAACTGGTGAACTTTGAGCGCTTTAAAGGATTGGGCCCTTAAAGATTAACAGTCTGATCCTGCCCCACTGAGTCCAAGGGAGTTCTGTATTTGATTTTAAATATTAAGGACAATGAAATAAATTTGGGGTTTACAAATCAAACACTTGTGTAACATTTTCAAAAGCTATTGAAAGTCAATGGCCCTTAGGCTCTTAAGTCACTTAGGGATGTTTGAAAAATTTACCTTAGATTTATTAGTGCAAGCCTACCGATCATCATTCCGAGCCTACTATGTCAAAAACGGAATCACTCCCAGTAAAACTATAGCTCATTTATTATCCCACATTACAACCAGGCGTGTATGGACAGTTTAAAATGAAACTGTGAGCTAGAGCACCAGTCTGGGAATAAAACAATCACGTAGTTCCCTGACTCATTTTTTTTCCTCCTTTGAAGTCACCTCTATTTTTTCTTTTTTAGAAGGGGGTGACTGAAAGACTCTTTTAAAAAAAACATTAATACTCCAGAACCTTAGAAGACTCTATGGACAACTGAACAACTTTAACGCTTATGACAAATAATAATATAAAACTTCATTAATTGAGAGGGGAAATGATTTTTCTACATAGTTATATTACATTAAAAGAAAGACCAGAGTTGATGTGGCTTGTTAGAAAGACCAACATGGAAAAAAATGCAAAAAGATTCTTTTAAAAAAGAAAATATGCTGTCTAAAGCAGCGGTCTCCAAACTTTTTTGATCAGTAAAAAATTTTTGAGCACACCCCCCCGCCGCCATGCTGAGGCAAAAAAAAAAAAAAAAAAAAAAAAAAAAAGAGCCGCTCGGACTCCCGCCCAAACTGCCGAAGCGCTCCTCCTGCCGCGCATCCCCAAGGATCCTCTTGCGCACGCCACTTTGCAGACCACTGGTCTAGAGATTTATTCCCCCTCACTGACAGAGTAGCTGGTGACTTGTATGACCAGGAATGAATATATGTAAGAGGTTACATAATTGTAGAGTGTGTGAGTGAGTGAGAGAAAAATGGATGGACTAAAATGCCCATGAATGTTAAATTCTGAGCCCCACTGTGCCCGGCTTGGCAAGGCCAAGAAAGCACAAGGAACCTCTCCCACCACCAGGGCTGCCGAGAGCGGGTTCGGGCCCCGGTGAAAAAAAAATGTTCTGGCCCCCCAGCAAGGACGGACTGGCTAAACAGGGCCGACAAGAGTGGGGGGCCCCTTCCGGGCCGCCGGGACCCGGTAATTTGTACTGGCTTCCCCCCCTCTCGTTGGCCCTGCCCACTACCTCCACATACCCCATGCAAGGTCTGCATCCTAAATCCTAGTCCTTGCCCTCAGGGAGTGCTGTGCAACCACTTCAGAAGTCTAATCTCCACTTGCTGGCTCTCTCTTGAATTAGAGGAAGGAGGACGACTTTGGCCTCAGTCCCGTCCATCATAGTCAATAGTGCTGGCCCTGTACAGCAGAGAAGGGGTGATGACCTTTTCCAAAGGGTGGCACACAGGCTGCACTCTAAGGCATTGCACCTTGGATGAACATAGTGCTCCCTGGAACTTCCCCAACAGCGACTCCTCTGTATTCATCATATTACTTCCACAGATCTCTCTGTTGGAAACCAAGGCAAGCTTAATCCAGCCATAACCAAAGCAAAATTGAGACGAATCCAGCTCCATCCTCCTTGAGTGCAGAAGCTCCCAGAGCAGTGGAACTAGTACACTACTGCAGTGCAGGAGTGAGGCTGGACGCATGGAGCAGGAGGGGTTGGGGGCTGGGTAGGTTAGGGGGATAGGCGAGGTTGGCAGACCTGCTCCCACCATATTTTCTCCATTCAGGGGATCATGTAATGGCCTACAAAAAAAGTTACTTCATCTATTAGGCTGAGCTATCACTAGCCTCCATGGAACAACTCCATTGCTACTTCAAGGACTTCAGGGAGGATTTCTCCGCAGTGGCTAGACCAGTGACTTGCACTGAGTGCTGGGCAGAGGGTTTGGCCCTGTAAATAAACTATAATGATGTCAGTAAAATGCAAATTATCCATTAGCTATCAGTTGGTCAAGTGATTAATAAATCACTATTTTAAACAGGAATAAGCTATTGTTTCATGTCCTTTATTATACAAATTAATTATTGATGGCCAGTTAACAGCTGAAGAGTTTTGAGAAGTAATTACAGTGCTAATGAACCAGGTGCAGCAGTTACTTTTGTCTCCCTTCTTCAGAGCTACTGTTACCATTTCCCAGCCTGCTGTCTCCTCTGTTAATGGTAAGTGAAAGACACTGTAAATCTAAGCTGACTAAAATTAGCCAATTTTAAAGTGTCAGTAAATGTTAATTTCTAATCATTTATTTAACATTTCTTTTTAAAAAAAAAAAAGAAAAGAAAAAGTGGTGTGTATTTCTAAAATACATTTGAAGACAGTTTAAACTGGTTTCTTCACAGAAATGGAGTATTCCTGTAGTTAAGGTGCAGGACAGAGTCAAATGATCTATGTTCTATTCCCAGAATTCTCAGGACCTGATTTCCAGAAATGCTGGGTTCCCTCAGCTCCTCTTGACTTCAGTTAGAGTGGTGAGTACTCAGAGCCTCTGGAAAACCAAGCCCTAGGGATAAGATCCACAAAGGCACTTAGGCACCTAAATCCCATTTTTAGGCACCACCACTGCGATCCACAAAACTCCCGCTTGGCTACTGCCTAACCCTGTAGGCACCTAAACGCATTCAGCTCTTATATTTTTGCAGTAAAAGTTCACTAGGCACCTATATTCCTGCCTCTGTGCATGCACACTATTGCCTCCCTCTGGTACGGTGTATTAAAATTGACATCTTGACACTTAGGATGAATGTTTATAATCTTATTACTTACTACTTCAAAGGAGTTAATCCTTTGCATTTAAAAAACAACAAACAAAAGGACGACACACACATACACTCACTCCTAAAGATCTATTTTGGCAATTGAATGTTTCTACTAAAGGAAACTACAGATTTGTGATGATGTACATACAATCAGTAGCTGGGATTTTTGACAAGTGAGAATCTTTATGACTCAGTCAGACAATATCTTAGATCCCCATAAAATAATCACCACATGAACAATATCTGACAATCTGTAGGACCGCTTTCAGTGAAATAATGGAGCATTTGGGTTGTACTATTTCAATTCAGTATTTATTTTTGTATTGACAATGTGTCACAGAAGAGAGCTGCACAGCTCAGCTCTCCTTTGCATCCTTAGGGTGAGTTACATATTGGGTTCAGTTCTCACCGATTCAGTGCCAGCCCTGTCCCAGTATTAATTAGAGAAGCTAAGGCTAGTGGAGAATCAGTGTAATGTAGCGCTCCCGCATCTGTCTCTCGCACCATGCTCCCTACATCAGGGTTGGGGTGGCGAGCCTGCTGGTTGAGCAGGCTCCACCAGCATTATTGCAGAAGGGAGCTTGCCTCTGAAAGGGAAATTGGCCAGAATCTGGCCACTTTGCATTGCCTGAGCAGTGAAAAAGACAGATCTGGGCCATTAAATTATGTGACAGAGACTATGCAGATGGGTCAGTGAATGAGACTTTCATCTATATGTTACCAGTCCAAATCCAGCCCCATTCAGAAATGAATTAAAGTTATTCTCTTTGGTGAAAGATATGAGATGAACAGAACTGTACAAACTTTTCATTTAAAATCATGGCCATCTGGCCTGTTTATGTTACAAATCTGAGCCCAGTTTGCTAAAAATTGCATGAACACAGACCTAGTTTACGCTTTTGTTTGAAGCTTAGTTTACATGGGTTTTCACATGAAACTGGGCCTGTTTAGTTTTCAATCTGTGGGATTGATTAAACCTGAAAGTCAAGTTGAAACTCCAAGTGTGTGAATCCATTGAACTGAACCAGAACTGAAAGCTTGGTATGAACAATGCTTCTCAGTCCTTAGAACTGCCAGTGTGAGACACGTGCACTGAAATGTGTAAAGTGACCAAAATGTGGGCATGCATTTCATGTTGCACCATAATTGAAAGATTACATTAAAACTTGATTTACACAGTGAGAAAACAGCCTTAAAACAAGTAAGGCAGTTTTGCAGTCTGTACCAAGTTAATGGCAACAGGTTGTGGGGGACAGCTGTTTACAGACTGTAGAGCTGGTTGACTTGATTCAAGGTGAGAAAGCAGTCTTAAAACATATTTCAAACAAAAAGTACTGTTTATGGTGTGATCCACAAAGAAATACACTTGTTTCACTTTGGGTCAAATCCCCGTCCGGGGAGAAATCCCAAAAAGCCAAACATGTCCGGGAAAATAGGGAGGGGCCGGCACCGCTGGGTGCTGGGCCGGGGGCCGGGCCAGGGCCGGCGGTGCTGGGCCGGGGATGCTTGGCCGAGGGTTGGCCCGGGGCCTGGCGGTGCGGGGCCGGGCCGGGGGTGCGGGGCCGGGGGAACTGGGCCGGGGGCCAGCGGTGCTGGCCTGGGGGTGCTCGGCCAGGGGCTGGCCTGGGGGCCAGCGCCCGAGCCGAGCCAGGCTGGAGACGCCGGGGCCGGCCGCCGGAGGGAGCCGCTCGGTTGGGGGGGCCAGACTGGGCTGCGCCTCCTCCCCCCACAGCTTACCTGCTGCCTGCTTCAGGCTTCCCGCGAATCAAATGTTCGCGGGAAGCAGGGGAGGGGGCATAGTTGGGGCGGGGACTTTGGGGAAAGGGTGGAGTTGGGGCGGGGCTGGGGCCCCATGGAGTGTCCTCTTTTTGGACAAAATACTCAAAATATGGTAACCCTACTCCCTGCCCTCTCATTAATAGGGAGTCAGTCTAGCATAAACCTTCCCACATGCGAACTACGAGTGCCATCGAGCACCCCCGACCTAAGGGTGTGGGCGTGAAACTGGTGGGGCCTAGTGTAATTCTCACCAAGGAATGGGAGGGATGCTGGGAAGGGGGGTAGATTCGAACTTCCCCGGGTCACTGGTTAAAGTGACCCCGCTCAGTTCGGTCTCGAAGGGGGGAGAGATGTGACGAACTGGGACTGTTCTTACTGTGGTCTTTGAATGCTGACAGGGGAGCGTGGCTAGGATAGTCTGCATCAGGGGATGGGAGACTGACCGACAGAGAATACCTGAGCATGTAACATGAGAACCCAGGAAGGGGTTAGAGGCCAGGTGACACCTTTGCCCGGGAAACTGAACAAAGGCTGTGGGAGGGGTCACTGAAGAGGGAGTTCAGAGCTGGCTGGTGACATGGCTGGGAGGCACACGGGGCTCTGACCTCGCAAGGGGGCTGGGGTGCCCTGGGACCCCAAGATGGACCTAACTGGGGGGGGTCCTGTTGTCTGTGCCTGCAAGACCTGTCTTGGACTGTATTCCTGTAGTCTAAATAAACCTTCTGCTTTACTGGCTGGCTGAGAGTCATGGTGAATCGCAGGAAGCCGGGAGTGCAGGGCCCTGAGTCCCCAATACTCCGTGACAACTGGTAATATCAGTTCCTGGTAGGGTGACCAGATGTCCCGATTTTATAGGGACAGTCCCGATTTGTGGGTCTTTTTCTTCTATTGGCTCCTATTACCCCTCACTCCCTGCCCTGATTTTTCACACTTGCTGTCTGGTCACCCTAGTTCCTGGGCAGCTCTCTTGTCTGATGGAGAGATGGGGAAGATAGAGACAGGAAGCCTTGTAGAGCTGCAACAAGAGGAACATTTTCCCCAGCCTCCCTCGCCAGGAAGGGATGCTGGCTGGCTGGAGAACACAGGAGAGAATTCTGTGCAGCAGAGAAAAACAGCAATGTAAGATGCCTTAAAGTTGAGAGCTCTGAGCAGGAACCTCTGCAAATCAGAACTGAATTTTGCTCAGCTCTAGACATGAGCTGGTGGTTTCAACCTCTAAAAATTACCATCACAGTTGTCATTGGTTGGCACTTTTGTTGTTTGGAATTCCAAAACAAACAAACAAACAACCACCTGACAGTAGTGCAGGGAAGCCTGCAGTACTGTTATTCATGCTCTGCCAGCTCGGTGAATCAACAGAGGATGTGCATCATCAGGGCCGTCAATCCAATACCTTTCACAAGTTAATTCACTTAACATTTTTCCATATTTTAAATGCTATTTCAAAATTGACCAAAGTACATCAGAGTTTGTCAGGGTGGTTTCTTCAGTAAAAGATTGTCTTTTGCTCTGTTTGTCACTCTTGACTATTCTTTTCAGTTGTTATTGCTACAGTAGTTCATATAACAGTAAATTGTCACAAAATGCATGAAATATTTTTAAATACATGGATAGCCCTGAAGAGACAACCTACTGTATATGCTTTGCTGTTTTTCTGGGCCATTTCTCTAGTAGAGATACTATATAATCTGGTCCAAGATTTTCCAATTTGTAAATGTGGAAACCACTAATGTTCCTGTCTACTCAGAATGACTCATGAGTTGCTGATGTCATGCATAGGAGAGGGAAATGGGCTCTGAAGTCAGTGTGAGCATCACAGCTGCATACCTGTCAAGTTATATTGATCTCCCATTTGATTACAAATAGAGTCACCCAGGGCCAAGTCCTACCCTTACTTACATCTGATGGAACTCAGTGTCTCTAGGAGGGCTACACTGGATGTGACTCAGAGCCGAGTCTGTCCCCCAGCTACTAGCACATATGCTGCTCATATGGAGAACTTTGTAAAGGACTGTCTTCATTCTTTTCTTCTCCTTACAAAATGGTAGCTGGCACATGGATTATTCAGATGGGAAAAGCTGAAGTTTTTAATCATAGGTACTTGTTCCAAATAAACACTAAGAGTCAACAGTTAGTCAATCCTTCAAATATCTTTTCCTCTACTCTTCCTACTTTCTTCTTATACCCCTCCTCTTCTGTGACTGTTACCTCTCCCTACCAATATCAATTGATCTCATTCCTTTTCCTTCTGAAGGAGAGAAGAAGGCGGAGGATTGACAGGAATCAAGCAATCTATGGGGTGAAAAGTGCTATGGATAGGTGTAGTTATCCATAGTGTTCCAAAGGTTATACTCCCTGCAGTGTTTTTATAGTGTTCCTGAATTAGAATCTTGTTACACACGTTAGAACTTTGATCATTAAGGGGAGGGGCATGAGCCTTTTCTCACATGACTTCATTATAGCCACCAATCTGCTCTCCACAGCCTTTTAGAACAGTTTTTAAATGTGTCTTTCTCCCTGTTTCATTTAATTCTGATATCCAATGAATTTATGTGACCGTTTGGCACTCAGGAAAGCACTGTGTATGCACAATTGCTATTGGTTCATGCATTAAACCACCACAATGTTTACTCTGAACAATAGCAGGAAAGGAACAATTGGCATGGTAGTGATGAAAATGGTGCCTTGTACTATGAAAATATTTTGGAGATCTTTAAAGAGGGGCTTATATCACCGGTCAAAGATTGTTCAAGACAGAAAAAGTTTGAAAGGATTCAAGTGGGACTACTCATATTGCTGTAACAGAAGATTCTAGAGATACTATCCTATTAAGACAAATATGGATACATATTAAAGAAAGCCCCTCAGCAATGGATATATTTTGGTTATTCTACTTCTGACAGGATGTTCCACTGGTAGTTGTGAAGTTACACAGATTGGCAGCTCTAAATATCCCACCCCAGGGCATTTGAAAATCCCACACAGCACAGTTTACAGTTAAGGTTTCCTGACACTTATTATAATAATCCTGTTTTCAGTTGCTTATAACTTTGCCAAACCTATACTTTTTGGGATACAGTTTCCTATGCTGGGAGTCTGCCTCAGGCCAAATTCTTTTGAAAAGTTTCAGCTAAAATGATTTAGTTGTTTCCAACAGGGTGATTAGAGAAAAACATATTTTGCCCAATAAACCTTACTATTTCAGTGAGAAGCTTTAGTGCCTCAAAACTCTGGAGCAGGGACTTGAAATTTGGCAGAGGGGTTGCCCTCATGTCATGGACATGATTTGTCATCCCTGTGAAAATTCATCTGAATTTGGCCAAGTTAAAAAAGAACAAAACACTCAGTTCACACATGCTTGGTACTTTCATTAGAATTTGGCAGCTCAGTTCTTTGAAGATTGAGCATGCTGTAGCACTCAGCTGCGTCCAGACTGCAAATGCGCCACCCCCAAACCAATGGACAATGCCCCCTCCTAGAGATGGAGGTAGAGAAAGTCCTGCTCACAATTGTTCCTCTGGGCTGCCAGGGTGCCACTGTGGTATTGGGCACTGGAACTGAGAGCAGGGAGACTTTCTTGTGCTCTCCATGCTTCCCCTGCTGGTGCTCAGACACTGTGGAAACAGCTTGATTTGAATGTCAATGGGTGAAGAATGGGGGTAAAGGAGGGGGAAAAGAACCAGGGCAAAGAGGGTTACAAGTGGGGGCTAAGAGGTGAGGACAGGTACAGGAGAAAATAGAAACATGGGGGAAGTATAGAGTGGAGGGGAAGGCAGAAGTCATGGGGCAGAAGGATAGGAGCAGGGGGACAGGGTCAGGAGTTGGGTGGATGATATGGACAGGCAGGAGCTGAGAGGGGATGGTGACAGGGGAGTTGGGAATAGAAGCAGGGGACAGGGAGAGATTGGAGGAACATGGGCAGAAGGGTCTGTAGCCACTATAGCACGCTCCACTCCCAAACCTGGAGCTAAACCAATTATTTATGAGACTTAACATTCCTTTGCTGTCTAGCAAATAGATGTGACTACCAGTGCTGTGTTTCCATACCCCTCTAGTGACATCTCCACCTAGAAGACAAGAGCCTTCTCTTGCTACCAGCTACTGTTAGCCCAAGTGGTACAGGACAAGGCTGTGAACATTAAGAACCCAACTCTGTTGATTACCCATGTTGGGGTCAATATAGTTTCACGATGCAAAATTTAAATATTAATTTTTAATAGGAAATTACACTTAAAAAATAATGTTAAAAGAACACTGAGGTTGCAAAGTCAAGCACTCAAAAGTTTGGCAAAGCCAGAATTAAAGCTGCCTGTACAACGTTCATTCAGCCCCCTTAAGCATTTGCATTAGGATACCGTCTTTAGTTACATGCACTTATAGAAGCAGGCCAAATTAAGGTTCCATACACAGCCTTAATACTGGCATTTCCAAACTTCTGAGTGCGAGACCTTAAAGTTCTTTGAACATGGGGTTTGAGATTTTTGGATGGGGTGAGAAGAAGGGGTTGATAGACACACATACAGATAGAAGAGAATCTGTTCATGAAAATCCAGACAAGCCTCTGATGAACATGACAGATTATACAATGAACACCCGATTTTCTCACTCTGCCTATTTGAGACTGCCAAACACTCAGAGCTAATAAGGTATCCAAGTTCTGTACTGTGAAACATTTCTACCTGTTGACAAAAATAGCCTCATCTACTCTCATAAGAAATGAGAGAACAGTGCAGTGCTCTGTCAGTATTTACATCAAGTAAATTTACACCAAACATCAAGTGATAACGCCGAATGCAGTTTACTCTTCACTTAAAAAGCAACAGAGGGTCCTGTGGCACCTTTAAGACTAACAGAAGTATTGGGAGCATAAGCTTTCATGGGTAAGAACAAGAAGAAGTGAGGTTCTTACCCATGAAATCTTATGCTCCCAATACTTCTGTTAGTCTTAAAGATGCCACAGGACCCTCTGTTGCTTTTTACAGATTCAGACTAACACGGCTACCCCTCTGATACTCTTGACTTAATTTTCTTAAAAAAAAAAAAAAAAAAAAAAAAAAAAAATTGGTAAGACCATATTTTGAAGTTTTAGGAAAATGATAGCTTTGCTTGTGTAAGACGCAACATCGTCTGATTCAGAACCAGTGCAAATACCATTGATTGTTAGAGCCACAAGATCAGGTACTTTGTCAATTATATGGAAATAAGGCGAAAATTCAAGATGGGGTTATTTTGGCTTATTGGGGCTGTGTGATTTTTTACTGAGTTCTCATCTGCACATATTATAATATTGAGTTTTACTTTGAGTTTCAGATTCAAACAAACCCCCAAACACAAAGTAAAACTCAGCTGAAACACCAACATTCTTCTAGTTTTAGTGTGAAATTAATATCACTATAAGGTTCACACGGATGCTCAAGAAACTTAGCAAACCTTTCAACTAACCCAAACTGAGTTTTTAATTTTTTTCTAAATCAGACATTGAGAGTTTCATGTAGTTGGGTTTCATAACAAAAATATTGCACAACTCTAGTTGGAAGCAACTATGGAATATCTTCAATTAATCAATTAATTGCTTGCAAATAACCAACATACTGAAAGTTGTTTGCAGACTTTTTTCAACAAATATCATCAAGAATATTGTAAGCTGCTTGTGGAGAAGCAGAAAGGACAAAAAGAAACTAAGCTGGTCAAATCAATGTATATGTATTATTTGCTCAGGTCTGATCATGATATCCTACCTGATCAAATAAATGTTTACATATTTCTAACACTAAACATGAGAACAGTTATTGAAACACCCTGTGCCAGGAACAAATTTAAATTAATCTCGAAGACTTTGCTAAGTGCTAGATTGCTCCTTGCAAACAAGGAGCAATGCTAGCAGTGCAGATACAAAGATACACTGCACCAGAGACAGAGTGGCCAGAGCCATTCTGCCTGTGGGGTGATATGGCAGGCACAATGTTTCTGAGGATGTTGGAGGCAGTAATGCTAGAAGTGACTCTTACATCTTCTTTTGGAGACGCAGTATGCACTCTTCCTCATCTCCGCCTTAGTCAGCTCAGACCCCGACAACACCCCAATTTAACCTACCCTTTCAGGGCAGTAACATCTGGCCACAACAACAATTCCTATACCTTGATCCGAAGGCAACAAGATTAATGGGTAACGTCACTGCGTGGCATCTTCACATACCCACGCTGGGGAACCAAAATCATTTGATTTAGAGGAAAATTTGGAAACTGAGCGATGAAGATTTAACCTGACTTTAAATGCGGTTTTGCAACTCCTTGATTTTATGAGTACTCACATTGTACTGGACGTTGCATGAAGGAGATACAAGTGTCACATTTGAGTGTGCCTCCAATAAAGGATTTAGAGTACAGGACATTGCCAATTACTTCACATACTCTAGAGCCGGTCATGCTGAACTTCAGCTATCAAGACTTGTTTCTTCTTCTCCTTGTCCTGCAAGGCTTGATTTGTACTAGGAGTATGGACTGAACTTAGATGATATTTCACAAGTTTTCTTAGCAATTCTTGTTGTATTCCTGCAGTCAAACATACAGCCTTGCAGAAGAATTACAGGTTATATTTTATTTAAGCAAAACACTTTATGATCTGCTTCAAGATGGAATCTCACATACAATACTCTATCCAGGAAATCAGCCACAGGTTCCCTAACAGATCTCCCTTATCTCTGTTGCTTTCTTGTCCTGGGCTCATTCCACGTAGCTGCCAATCTTCCTTTTATTTACTGGTCCAATTCTTTGAATTCATTCACCTGCCGCAGCTCTCTCATTACAGAGCAGGATGAGATCCAGGCTTCTGACACCTTCCTCTGAAGCATGTGGTGCTGGCCACTCTCAGAGACAGAATACTGGACTAGTTGGACCTCACACCTGATCCATTATGGGAATTCTTATCTTCCTATGTCCTCTGGGGGCATCCATTTATTGTGCATCTAGAGAGTCTACTAGAAGACCAGAGACCCTGAAAGAGAGTTGCCAGAGTATAGGAGGGTGTTGCAGGCAGGAATCTGTTGGGGACTGTGGGTATGCAGACACAGGAAGGGAGCTGCTCGCTTTGCACTCATATCTGTCAGTGTTAAAACAGCTCCCAAAAGCATCAGTATTTATTCCATTTACTGTAGGAGCCAAATTCTTAACCTTTTACTCCAGCAAAGCTTCCATTGACTTCATCTGGGTAAGGAATGCAGGATATTGCCCATAATAAGTAAATAAGACAGTCTACATACAGTTTTTGTACCAGAATAATTTTCAGTTATACCAATACAACCCCTAGTATGGATGGTGTTATATTGGTATAAAGGTATATTATACCCATGTAGCTTATTGTCCTTCCCTTATAAGAATAAGCTATACCAGTATAAAGCACCTTTATATTGGTACAACTTTGTCCACACCAGGGAAGTTGTATTATGCTAACTGTGATATTACACCCCATATTCTTCATAGAAACATTGATATGATATATGGCAATACTAAGATATGTTTCATGCAAGATGGGTCATGTGAGGTATCATTGAAAAGGTTATGATCTACTGAATGTGTTTATCCAATTTGTCTGCATGTATTATTTCTGTATCTGAGGTTAGGAATATTGACTTTGTAACAATTACAACTGTGTGTATTTGGGGGAACGCCCACCAGAAAATAGGCAATCAGCCTGAATGAGCCATTTAAGAAGGACAATAGAACTTTGAAAATACTAATTTCCCACCATCCTGAGGAGCTTCCTGGGATGTTGCTTTGACACTTCAGGGTCATCTGATGATGTCACCTGGCACATAGTACAACCTTGGACACTGCTGGTATTTTTCCACTGGAAACAAAGGGTTCCTGCCTTATGTAAATTTGATTTAAGGCTGGGGAGTAAGGTAACCAGGACTTTTCTCCATTGCCTCCCTGTCCAAGAAGAAAGATTGCTAAAAAAAAAAAAAAACAAAAAAAAAAAACACACAACACCTGAAGGGAAAGGCAGGGACTGAGTCCAGGCTGAGATAGAAGAGAAATAACTGGCACTCTATGCTACAGAAACTCTGCAATCTCCCTAAAACAACATTTAAGGTGAGAATTCATATTTTGTAACCTATTTCATGAGTGTATTAAGCTTAGTTTGCATGTTTTGTTTTATTTGCTTAGTAATCTGCTTTGTTCTGTTTGCTATCCCTTATAATCACTTAAAATTTACCTTTTGTAGTTAATAAACTTATTTCTTGTTTATTTAAAAACCCAGTTTGTGTAATTCATATCTGGGGTGGGGGGGGGGGGAAGAGAGGAGGGGAAGCTCTCCACATTGAGGGAGGGGGCGAATTGTTATGAGCTTGCGCTGTGCAGATCTTGCTATACAGCACAAGACAATATTATTTTGGGTTTACACCCCCAGGGAGGTGTGCACGTGAGTTCTGGGTAAATTCCCAAGCTGAATCCTCCCTCATAAAGATGATTACAGTTTGTGTCTGCAGCTGGGTGTGGCCTTACCTGTGTGTGGACTAGAGAAGGCTTGAGGACCTGGCCCAGTAAGGACAGGGTGAGGAAGCCCAGGCTGGTGGAATGGACAGGCTCAGTGGAACCCCAGCACATCAGGTGGCATCCCACATCAACCCATCACACTAACTATCCAGTATAGTTAAAGCTGAACAACTTGTGTTTCTAAGTAAAACTTTTATTTTTATTTCAATGCGTGGTTAAGAGTAGGTTGGACATAGCACTAGAAAGAAGAGCATGGATTAGACTGACTAATTGATCTCAGTGTGGTCAGTGAATAGGACAAAAGATTAGGAATTGGGAATCATTAGTTTGTTGTGTGACTGTAAGCAAAGCAAAGACTCCTGGTGCTCAATTTCCCTCTCTAAAATGGGGAGAGTGAAACTTACCCACCTCTATAGCATGCTTTGAGGACTATCGATGAAAAGTACTATAGAAGTTCTGAGTATTATTATTACTATTTACCAGTTCTAATTTCTACACTGATAAGACAAAATGTATGTGATTTAACCAACCAATACCATTGTATATAATGATCATTCATACAGATCAATATTCTTTTAAACATTTTACTTGTATAAAATATTCTGCATCTGTGTTTAACTTTGTGCACACTTAAGTCAAGTCATGGTTACAGGAGCACTTAGTCACTTTGCAATGACACTGGATTCAGAATATATACATTATTTTACAGTAAACACATCACAGCCACTTCATATTTAACTCATATTATCTTGGAGGAATGAAATCATACTGACAGTCTAGTTATACTTATTCAATGGGGACCCAATCCTAAACAGAAAAGCTTTGTCTACTTGAAATTCTGCTGCAGCTTAATGGAGCTCAGGAAAATAATCTTCAGACCCTACATGTGATGCGATCTAGAATACTCAGGTATTTGGCTTGCAGACAGATCTTGCTGGATATTGGGGGCCAGACAGTGCTTAATTTCTTGCAGGGCTTCCTCTAGGCTTGACACTTCACAGCCCCAGCACCTCTGGGCTTGCTGTGTCAGTTACGGAAGTTAAAAAAAAAAATTTTCTTGAGCCCAGGCACCTCTTTCATTACAAATGAAGCACTGGGGCCAGGGTACTGGAAACGCCTGCTGCTTCTTACTGTGTGTAGTTTGTGCTGTGAAGATTTGCACTATACTTGGAAGCACTGCTTGCTTTCCAATGTGCAGGAAAAACACACCCACTTTTCATCCCCCTCATGTCTCCTTGTACACACCTGTGACATAAAAATCACTTATTTAGCACACAGAGGGCCGGGGAATTCTCCTTCACAGATAGATTCCCTACAGATGGGGGAGGTTCCCCCACCACCATTTCCCAATAATTGTTTATTTTCAATTGCATTTTGACCTTGGCTGACTGCAAGAGGCGTTTAAGGATTTAGCCTTAGGTGAGTAAATCTAAGTTACTTAGCACACATACAAGGCTTCATGCTGACTATAATTTTGGATGTTAATACAGTACCTTCAGCTGAAAAAGGTGATGAATTCAAAAAGCAGGAATTGTCATTACCTGCTCTGCCAGTTGTTCAGTAGTTTTCTTAAGAAACTCTTCAAAACCCTTGTAAATAGGGTCACCTCCTCTCAGGGAACCTTAATAAGACTATAGAGAGTTCAAAAGTATAAGAAAGTTCCCTTTCTTGGGGTCTACTTTAAGTCCAAAGGAAAGTCTCTTTTGCCCAGTCCCCAGCAAGGCCTAGTTCCTCCTACCTGCAGAACTGTCCTCTCTGGTTCTCTGCTATCTTCTCTTCCTCACAAAGGAGCCCCACAGTTTCATCAAGGCTGTTTTAATCCCAATCAGCTGCAGCCCTCACTTAGCTGATTGCCTTCCTCTTTGTTTTATTCCTCTCCAAACTGAGAGGGGACAGCAGGCACCCACCCCCTTCTCTTCAGGCACCTTCTCTCTCAAAGCCCATTCCTTATCTATGCTAGGCCTGATTTGGCCACTTGACCCTCCTCATTTTCCCTACTTGGGGAGGAAAGTTGGTTATGTGACAGATGGGGCTGGGCCCATCTCCTCTTAAAGGGGCCAGCCACCATTTGACACCTCACCATGAGGCTCTGATACATTTTGGCAAATAGGATGAATGCAGAATTAGAGTTTTGTGGCCAGATTTTGCCCTCATTAACACCCAGCCAAATTGATTGACTTCACTGGGTTTTTACAAGTTTTCATGTATATAACTAAGAGGAGGATTTGGCCCTCAGAATATGCACACATACACATGCTAATACATACTGTGTACTGACTTTGTGTATCAGTGAACTTCCAGATTTATTGTTTCTCAAGGTAAACCCTGACTTCAGTTTCACCTTGGTCAATATTTACACCTCAAATCAATAAATATTGATGCTCTCTTCCACAGACGTCAATATCTGCTTAAAATATATATATGGCCAAAATAATCAGTAAAAGCAAATCAAAGTCATTAATAAACATTGCATCATAAGTGAGGTCTGTCCTCCAAAAATAAGGGATACTTTATTATCTGTGCCTATGAGAAATAACAGAATTGTTTTCCCCTAATATTTTATTATTATTTTAAAGATGACATGTAGTATATTTGATTGAGTTGGAGCTACTTAATATGGCAAAAGATAGAGGCATTCACTTAATTACTGTACAAACACTGATCCTCCAGTTTGGCTGAGCTATAATCAGTACATGATTAGAGGGCAGGAGAATCTAATCCTGTGGCCATCCTACTTCCAATCCACTTCCTAGCATGTTAGAGCAGCCTGTAGGCTGCTCTGTCTTGCAGCATCTGCCAATAGCCCCCCAGAGGCAGCTACAGCAACTAGGGATCAGGTGGGTGCAGAAATATCCCACACACGACTCTTACTTCCTCAGGTATGCCTCCTGTGCCAGGGGCCAAGAGAAGGCAAGACAACTCTATGCTGCCCAAGGATTCTCCTGTGCAAGGGGAAATCATCCAGTGGCTGGTTAATCTGAGTTTATAGCCGCTTGACATTGCTATAGCAGCACAAAAACAACTAGAGCATACTAGTAAATCTAGCCCAGAGTCTGCAACAAGCTGTTTACTCATTAACAAACATTTATGCTTCCTGTCAGTGGCTTTGTGTGGTCCAGAGTGCAGAAATATTGTGTGAAGCAGACAAGGACAACCAACAGAAAGCTCCACATCCCCTCTGTGCCACAGAGCTATGCTCCAAGAGAGCTCCATGCATGATAACTTTGGAGGGAATATTGGAAAGGTGTGGGATTGTATTTGGGTTTAGGAGTGACTGATGGAAACCTAACTCTGTAGCTCCAATAGCTATGCAGGGAGCTAGCAGTGACATCAGAGTGACTCCTCAGTCAAGCATGCAGGGCAGGATTTCATCTCTTCCCCCAGCTGTTACAGGACCTCCTTTGCACAAAACCAAATTCCTTGAGCTTTGCACAAAACCAAATTCCTTGAGCTTTGCACAAGGAGGACAATTTGACCCCTAATAGCTAAAACACCAGGGCAAAACATTTATGTCTGTGCAGTCCCATTTCCTGCCATGGGGCTGCACAGTTCTAAATCAGACCAAAATTTGACTGGGAATGTTTTAGCAAAAAATGTATGGAAATCTCTCTCTCAGATTTCTTGAGTATGAATGTTTTTCTCTGGAAATAACATTTTGAAGTCAAGAGGAGGTTAGAGGTCCAAGCAATTCTATACTTTGCCTCTGATAGAACAGCTTTCCAATTGTCTCATCACAGGTGGATAATAGTTTACACTGAACTCGAATTCAACTGGTGAGGACGTATTCTATTTACATATGCAGTCAAATTAGTTTAAATTGCTCCAGACTTCAGCACTGTCGACGTTTGAGGAGGTAAGCAATAGCACTTTGTTGATTCATCATAATACTCTATTATTTAAATCAAAACATGATGCAGGATCTTCTTCTTTCATGTAACCACGTAATTAAGTTTATATGCTGTGTTGTGCACATTGCACTGGACTATGTGTGTTTCCAATACTGACTAATGTTGGTATGGGCTGTATTTAGAAGGATAATCAGGTTTATGACCCCAGATTCTTTCCTGTTTCTCAAGACAGCAGAACTGAACTCACTGTGCTTTATTCTTTGAATTATCAGCTTCTTCCCCACTTTACTAAAGTCTACACAGTCATGATACCCAGCTCATTCTCAACAGCATATAGCCTGACAACAAGGGGTATTGTTAAAGTTAAGTTTAAAAACTGTAATTATGTGTGCCTCTGTGAAATCCAAGAGATGGATCAGAGAGAGGTAAATGTCCCAGAGCCATTTCTCCATCTTGGCTCCTCACTTGAATCATAGTACAGGGAACCACATCTTCTGTCACATCTTTCATCCCCTTTCTGAATAATAAGATATCTCTTCTAGTTACAGTCAGGGGATTCCCCCACTCCCTTTCAAACAGCACTATTTTGGGTTTCCTTTATTCATCCCAAACTCAATTCTGTTCAAACTGGACTAGACTGAAGACAGCACATCTTTGAATAGACATCTATTGTATTCGTATTTTTCCTACCAATTAACCTACCAATTAAAATTCCCTTTAAAATTAAACCTTACACATATGCCACTTTAAACTGCCTTATAGTGCGTTGCCTATTGCATCTGCAAATCCTGCTCTGTATAGGGCTCTGAATGCGTCTTTCCCCCTTTCTTACAATTTAGAAGCTATTTCAAACTAAAATAATTACAATAGAAAATTGCTTTAGAATACACACACACCCACACACACACAATTTTCTGAGCAAAAGTTTAAAATATTGTTTTTTTAAATTTGGGAGTTTTGAACTTTTTCCCTTCAGCAGTGACAAAACTCTCTAGCTACTTACAATGCAAAGTTGAGCCTCTGGGCAGGAAAAGACTTGAGACAAAAGATCTAACTGTTACCATGAGAACATATGAATGACCATATTGGTCAGACCAATGGTCCATCTAGCCTAATATACTGTCTTCTGAGAGTGGCCAATGCCAGATGCTTCAGAGGGAATGAACAGAACAAGGCAATTATCCATCCCCTGTTGTCCAATTGCTGCAGCTGGCAGTCAGAAGCTTAGGGACACCCGAGCATGGGGTTGTGTCCCTGACCATCTTGGCTAATAGCCAGTGATCAACCTATCGTCCATGACTTTATCTAATTCTTTTTTTGAATCCAGTTATAGTTTTGGCCTTCACAATATCCCCTGGCAACGAGTTCCACGGGTTGACTGTGCATTGTGTGAAGTACTTCCTTTTGTTTGTTTCAAACCCTATGCCTACTTATTTCATTGGGTGACCCCTGGTTCTTATGATGTGAAGGGGCAACTAACCCTTCCTTATTCACTTTCTCTACTCCATTCATGATTGTATAGACTTCTATCATATCCCCCTTCATTCAGCTCTTTCCAAGCTGAATAGTCCCACTCTTTTTAATCTCTCATCATGCCACTCTCATTCTTGCTATTGCTCTAAGCAGCAGTAGCGGAAAAAAACAACCTGAATTTTAAAAGCACATACATTTAAAATGAACTGAAAGATAGCCCTAGCCCTTCCCTATTCCCACCTGAGGTCTATACAAAAAATAAATAAACATAAAAGGGAAGGTGGAAAACCCATCCTTTTCTCTTCACCCTGAAAAGCAAAACTTTACAGAAGTCCAATCAGGCAATAGGAGTTGTAGAAACTCTAAACCTAGGGGACAGCACTTCTTCCATTCTCATTAAGAGAGATGTACACATTAAATGGTCCCCTGCTACTCACTCTGACTCAGTGAGAGCTGATTATCACACAGTGCCTCATATATATATAAACCCAGATATTGAGCAGGAAAGAAAAGTGAAAATTGTCCTTTGGAATTTGAGTTTAGGGCCCTCAGCAATAGAGGGTCTTCTATAGCAACAGGGAAAGCATAGAATGGGATGACAGCACTGTGTGGAATCTGGTGACATCATTGTGGTGGTCTGGAAAGGACTGGCTCTTTGATTTGTGTTTGGAAGCATTTTGTGGAGCAGCAAAGTGGATGTCTAAAGTTGCAATAAGGAAGCTGCATTTCTTTTTTCTTGTATTAACTTAGCGGTCAGGTTATAGGTTTATTTCCTCTTACAACAACTTTTGGAACAGAGAATACATCATATTACATAGAATCTTGGAGCTTTTGAAGTAAAATGTACTTCGGTGGTGGAATTTTAAAAGGTAACAAGATAAACTATTTTCTTCCACTATAGTTATGCATGATATAGAGAGGGGGTCCTGTTATATAACCAAGATCTAAACACACTTGAGCACTATGGAAATTCTGATCAGGATCTGACCTTTACATTTCGGCCCTCTCTCTACAATACAGAATCCCCACATCTAAATCCTCAAGAAATTTGGCAAAATTTGAAACTTGGACTGGGTCCAAAGCTTTGCAACTAGGGACGATGTTTAACACAATGTAAGTGTTTTTATGTCAACAAAGATATTACTCTACATTAAGTTATCCTCAGTGCAGATACATTATTATGGGCTTTGAGCTGTGTATTCATAAAAACAGTCTGAAAATATAATTTCAGGCTTTTGTGGGAAACTGGCTGCACATCCAAAATTTTATTAAGCAAGAAATCAATGATCCTGTGTCACTTTGCCAAATGACAACTAAGCTGAGGTTATAATAATTGGTATAAACAATAAAGATTCAGAGCTATATTCTTGCATTCTAAGTCACAGTGAGGAGTAACTTACTCCATAAGTAGTCCCACTGAATCAATGGAAGTTAAGCACATTCTTAAAACTAAGCATGTGCTTAAATGTTTTGCTATTTTGGGATAGATTTAAGCATGTGCTTTCCTAAATCAGAGCCACAGTGAAGGGAGAGGACAGAAACCCAGATTTTAAAGTGACATTTCTTTTACATTCTGCAGTGGTGTGCTAAACACTGTTGCAGTGGAGAACTCAAGCTTGGGGGCTTGTCTTTAGAATCCTCATTTCCAAAACAAACATAAAGCAATTATGGGTGAAATCCTGGCTCCAGTGAAGTGAATGGCAAAACTCCAATGACTTCAGTAGAGCCAGGATTTCATCCTGTGGGTATATTTCCCCATGATTTAATGCCCCCTCTCATGTTTGTATTGTTTCAAAAACGTGGATAGCTGCTATTCCTTTGAATATCTCCCAGGCCTGCCTGACAGGTCTGTTCATGGTGACATCAAGGATGAGCTGTGGGGCTGTATATTTACCTCCCCTACAATGCTTAAGGAGGTAAAGGCACATTGCCAAGATATACAGCTCTGCCTGGCTGACATCATAATTAGACCTGTCAGTCATTCAGAGAAAGCCCAGCTCTGTATCTTTAGTGGAGTCCTCCCTTCCAGCCACCTGACATTTCTAGCAACTGCCTAATGATATTTAAATAATAAATAAATACATAAGTGAATAATATTTAGTTCTTATTTAACACTTTCTTATTTTCAAAATGCAGTAAAACCACTAACTAATTAATCTGACTGATTAATCACTTGATTGCTATGGAAGATAATTGGGTTTTGCAGAGCTACAGGCTTCCTTCTGATGAGGGGGTTGGTTTAAGGGGGCATGTAGAATAACTGCTGTGACAATATTTTGTTTATTTAGGGCTACTTAGCTTCTAGCAAGGCTTCAACAGGCCAGCTACTGCAGAGCCAATTTGCTGGCAAACAGAGCTGTTAAAAGAAAGAATTGCTTTAAATTTCAGTTTTAAGAGCATCTGGGAGCAATAAAACATCTAATTTTAATTTATTTTCATGGGGAAAACTGCAAAGCATAAAGTAATGAGAGTACTAAATTATTGTTTATTTGCGACAGCTTAAAGATTTAAAGGCCATTCCCAAGAAATATTTTAAAATTCCTGTACAATTATGCAGTTTTACTGTAACAGCACTTGTCACTGGATGAGCAAAAGTGTTTTTGAAAGGGAAGGAGCTACTGATTTTGTTTGTTAAGGGCTCTAAAAAGTAGCAGCTGATCTGGAGGTTTTATGTTTAAATGTGCCAGATTTCATTGCAAAGGACTGTACAGCTCCTGAGATATAAGATGAAAATGATGAGTCTGTACTATGCCCAAGAGCCAGCCAAAGAGTAGATAAAGTGTCTACCAATGAGTAGTACTCCTATATATTATTTAAGTAGTTATAATAAAATATGGTTTAATATATTGTTGAAACCTTTTCCCAAGTATGTCCATTGGTATGAGTCATTGCAGTACTGAATCTTTTTTTCAAAATCAATCACGATATAAGTCTTAGCCATTTTACTTGTCTGTGGTTCAACTAAGGAGACGTACAACAATAAAATGAAGACATTTAATATTACAATAAAAGATACAGATGATTAAAAAAAATCACAAACACTGTAATCTCATTCGGTATAGATTTTATTCCAGTCAATTAAGTAATTGATCAAAGATAATAAAATATAAAAGCTCACTGCTGGAAGACTGATTTTTATAATCTGCCATTTGCAATTGAAACCAAACAAGTCAAATTTCATATTACACCAAAAGGGGGCATATCCTGCATGTATAGAGGGGCCCTCCTACAGCAAAGTCAATGTGGGGCAAGATCCACTAGGACATAGGGTGCAAGGGACTTAGGATACCCGTGTTCAGCTCCTGACTCTGACACAGATTTCCTGTGTGAGTTTACTCAAGTCACTGGGTCTCTCTAGGCCTCAATCCCCTGTCTGTAAAATTGAGATAATGATATTGCCTTTCTCCTGCTCTCTCTCTGTCTTGTCTGTTTAGATTGTAAATTCTTTGGGACAGGGATTGTCTCTTGTGTGTACAATGACTAGCGCAATGGGCTAGAGGACCTATTGAGATCCCTTCCAGTCCTACACATCTATGATTCTTATAAAGGCTCTCTGCCCCGTGAGGAATTTCACCCTTGGCAGCCAAGGAAAACAAATGTTTACATTTTAAAATTAAGTTTACAAGAGATACATTAGCCAAGGATAGATAGGGGCTTAAGAAAGTTTTGTGGTTATCAATGCAACAAGATCTGTCAATGGAAACTTGCCCAGTCTGAAGAAGTGGGTATTCACCCACGAAAGCTCATGCTCCAATACGTCTGTTAGTCTATAAGGTGCCACAGGATTTCTTTGCTGCTTTTACAGATCCAGACTAACACGGCTACCCCTTTGATACTTGCCCAGTCTGAAGTTCCTTTCTCATCTCTCTATTGATCTTTTTTGGAAACTGTGCTGGGTCCTGGTTTTAGATAAAATGAGCACTCACACCAAGCAGACTTGTCTTTGCTATTCACAGCTTTCTCCAATCAACCCAGAACCCTTTCTGGACCAGAACAGAAGCTAAATAGTTACAAATCATTCTCTATTAAGAAATTTATGACCACGAACTGGTAAACATCTGTGTCCCCCTGAGGGTCACAAAGCACTGTAACTCCTGCAGTCCTCCTTTACTCACGTTGCTTGACAAGGAAGTGTGGGCTGAGGCAGGACTGCACGATTCGTATTTTTCATTCATTATTTTCCAAGCTGCTTCCGCCTTAAGCCTTGCTCGGTTTTCCCTTAGGCCAGATCCTGACTCGGGGCAACGTGAATGCATAAGGCACACGGGAGCCTTTGCACACGATAGCCAATATTGGTAATAGAGAGATTATAACGGTGGGGAGGAGAACTTGGGGGGCGGGGGGACAGTTCTGCTGCTGTTTATTCTCGGTAGGAGACACAACCCCCAACAGGCGGGAACTCAGCCTCTTGCAGGAATAACAGCCGCGTAGTATGCCCGCGATAGCCGCCCCCTCCCCTCCCCCCGCGGAGCTAGCCATAGCAGCGCTGGGGAGAAGGGACTGCGGGGTCGGGAGGGGCTCGGCGCTGCAGCCCGTGGGAGCTCAGCCCCCGTCCTGGGGCGCGAGAGCCGGGCGCGCCGGGCTCCCCGAGCCGGGCGGAGGGCTCGCGCTGGGCGGTGCCAGGGGGCGGGGCGGGGCGCGGCCGCCGAGCGGGGCTGCCCTGGCACGCGCAGGTCCCCGCCACCTTAAATTGTGTGACGCCGGGTTGCCATGGCCACGGGTTTACGCTACAAGGGCTGACTCGGGAGAGGGGGGCGGTGGCTCATTTCAGCACCAGGCTGGCCGCGGACAGCAGCAGCGGCGGCGGCTCAGGCTCAGCGACTCTCCGCTTCTCCCCCTGCGGGCTCCGCTTCGGCGCTGGGGGGCCGGCGGGTCCCTGCCCCTGTGCGTGTCTCTCCCCCCCGGGCTCCCTTCGCGGCGCAGACTGAGCCAGCCCCGAGCGGCGCGGACGGGGCGGTGAGGGGCGCGCCTCCCTCGCCCGGAGACTGAGGGGAGGAAGGGGGAGAGAGGACGGAGCGAGAAGGGGGCGCAGCTTCCACCCCGGTGAGTCCCGGCTGCACGCCGCGTGCGTGTCGGTGCCGTAGGGCCCCTGAGCGCTGCGGGGACGCTGATCTCACAGGGTCCCGGTCACGGTGTGCTCGTGGGGTCCTTGGGTGCTGCGGGATCCTGAGCGCTCTATAGGCTCTCTCTGGCGCTATAGGGTCCCTGAGTGCTAAAGGATCCTGAGCTCTATACGCTCTCTGGTGCTATAGGGTCCCTGGATGCTAAGGGATCCTGAGCTCTATAGGCTCTCTCTGGCGCTATAGGGTCCCTGAGTGCTAAAGGATCCTGAGCTCTATACGCTCTCTGGTGCTATAGGGTCCCTGGATGCTAAGGGATCCTGAGCTCTATAGGCTCCCTCTGGCGCTATAGGGTCCCTGAGTGCTAAAGGATCCTGAGCTCTATACGCTCTCTGGTGCTATAGGGTCCCTGGATGCTAAGGGATCCTGAGCTCTATAGGCTCCCTCTGGCGCTATAGGGTCCCTGAGTGCTAAAGGATCCTGAGCTCTATACGCTCTCTGGTGCTATAGGGTCCCTGGATGCTAAGGGATCCTGAGCTCTATAGGCTCCCTCTGGCGCTATAGGGTCCCTGAGTGCTAAAGGATCCTGAGCTCTATACGCTCTCTGGTGCTATAGGGTCCCTGGGTGTTAAGGGATCCTGAGCTCTATACGCTCTCTCTGGTGCTATAGCGTCCCTGGGAGCTCTAGGATCTCTGGGTGCTAAGAGATACTGAGCTCTATAGGCTCCCTATGGTGCACTAGGCTTCCTGGCTGCTGTAGGGCCCCTTTACCTTTGATGTTATAGGTTCCCTTGCACCTGGCATTCCCGAGTCGTACTTTGTGCTACAGGTGCCTTCTGGGGCCATAGGGACCCTTGGGCTGTTACTTCTATTGCAAGAGTGGGCGGGGTTGTGGGCAGATCGCACGCAGGACAGCAGAGCGGTTCTTCTTGCCGGCTGCAGCTCACCCCAGCCCCTGCCTGCACAAGCTGGAGACATAGTCTGCACCGCTGGTTTGGGTTCATTGCTCTTTACTCTCCATTTTGGGGGTAAGGGAGGGTTAGAAATAGGGATCGATGGGGAGCCCACTGGTTTATTTGGAGTGAAGCACTAAGTGAAATTTCTTCCCTCACTCCCCCCCCCCCCAATATAAACTGTTCTGTAGCTCTAATTGTTCAATAACTTCACTGCACCAAGGAAGTATGTTTCCTCCGTGCTCTGTATTGTAGTGATGTATATTATCATTTGCTTAAATATTACAACAGGCTATTCGCTTTGGTCTCTGCTTTCATGACCATTGTGTAACTTCTCTCCTAATCCTCCTGTACTAAGGATTTCACAAATAAATCACTGGTTAAAATGATTTTCCTCACTGGAAAGCAAGGGATCTATTGATCTGTTGATTTTTTTTTATAATCATAACCAATTGAAGCTGGCACCTGGCATAAACAATAGGAGACCGGCAGATAGAAATTTAGGAAATGATACCCCCTTTGGATAGGAGTGTGCAAACATCCTCCCAGATATTTACACTGTATTTAGATCTTACCTGGTCATGGTGGGTACAGTCTCCTGGTTTTGGTTTTTAATTGAAAACTAGATCCATCTGCTTGCCCGGAGGAATCATCACTTCCCCAGAACTCATTCATCTGTAATCTAGTGTTGGTCCCAGGATAGGAGAGAGAGACAAGGTGGGTGAGGTAATATCTTTGATTGGAACAACTTCAGTTAGTTTAAGAGACAAAAGCTACTTGTGAAGAGCTCTGTGGAGTTCCAAAACTTATCCATTCTACTAACAGAAGTTGGTGTAATCAAAGATATTACCTCACCCACCTTGTCTATCTATTATCTCAGTGCCTCTAAATAGGAATAGAATACTAGTTGAGTTCATAGTAACATTTAAGAACTCAGACTTAAAAATAATCCTGTAGTAGATGTGAATTTAACTGATAAATTAGCTTATAAATTATGAACCAGATTCAGATCTCAGTTACATTGGTGTAAAATCCAGAGTAACTACATGACTTTGGGGTCTAGTGTTTGTCACTAGAGCAGATTAAATAATACAAAAAGTGAATTATGAATATTTTTCTGAATGAATGTGGCAGATTTGTTCTGCTATAATTTGTTGGGATTTATCATTCACTGCACATTAGTAGTGGCTTATTTCTGGACATTTGGATGAATACCAAAAGTTTTATGAATTTTGGCATAAATGATAATTTCCCCCCAAAAATCCTACTGGATGTGTGATGTTCACTATTCATTATCCATCCAACTAGGAAGCAGAAATCATATCATGTGACTTAAGTGATAAATCACACAGCACAAATAAATTGCAAATAGTTTAAATAGCAACCAATGTTGTTATTAATTATTTAGCATTTATGATGTGTTAAGCCATTTCAGAAAGGGACAGTCCCTACCCCAAGGAGCTCAGGGTCTGTCGTTGGACAGAGACAATGGGTTGCAATTTGTTTACAGAAACTATTTGGTGATGACTTCCAAATAAGGAATGCATTTGCAGAAATCAAGATTGGCTCACAAACAACCTGTGATGAGAAAAAAAAGGGGGCTATAGATTTGTTACATAATTTCTTCTAAAAAAAAAAATGAACTGGGACTCCTTATCTCCTTCTGCCCAGCCCTGCCAATACATCTCTTTATGGTACATTTGTAACTCTTAAAACTAAACATGCTTATTATTCCATCATAAGGAAGATGGTTTATTAAACAGGCATATGCTTTGTATTCTGTGCTTTATTCCAAAGAACAGGTTTTTCAGGACTGATTAAAAAAACACAATGTAGTTGTCAGTAGTGACATGGATCACTGTTAACTCAGAAAATGAATGTGAAATCAAAGTGAATTGATGGTGCAGACTCCCTGACTAAGATTTAAACTATGCGTTCTTGAACTTTAGAGCCATATTGTGATTTGGGCTACATGCCACACAGATGGGTAAGAACCCCACCTCTTACACTCTTGCATCGCTGTCCAAACTATGCACCTAGCTAGCACACAGAAGTTAGGGCCTGATACAAAGCCCATTGAAGTCACTGGGAGTCTTTCCATTGAATTCAGGGCATTTTGAACTAAACCAAGCCAAGCCTTAAGTGGATGCTGAGCAGTATGGAGGGATGAATGGATGGAGCCTGGGCAACACTTTCCCACAATTTTCTGACCAGCACAGCTGAAACAGCATGAGTGATGGTGGGGGAGTTCTGTAATTTCCTGTTGGTCTATATCAGCATCAAATTACTAACCCTTGACACAGAGACGGAATTGTGTCTCAAAGGGGTGCCTTTGAGGCATGAAGCCTCACAGGTGCAGCTTACACACCATCCTTGCTCTGGTCTGGGTCTAAAGGCAATTTTTTTCTGGGCATTGTGTTTTGTTGCCTCATAGTGGCATAAATTATATAGTGTTATATTATATATTGTATGAAGAGCAATTATTCAAATGATACAAATGAAAGTAATGTAATGACTGTCCTCATGGGCAGAGGAATGAACCTAGAACGTCCAAAGCTAAAAGTAGGACTACTACTTTAGTTAAGAAGGAACTCCTATAGTTAGTACCTAGTGTAGACTCAGGTCCACTATTGACCAACCATTAGAGTGGGACAAGTAACATACCAAGTAGTGTTACAGACTTCAAAAATGGAGCAAATCACATGATTAATTATATTAAAGTTACATTAAAGTTTACTTATTTGTGTGTAAGGTAAGCAGGATTTGTACCAATATATTCAAAAGATATTAAAATTCTAGTTCCTACACACAACAACAGTGACACTCAGTATTTTCTGTGCTTACTTTCCTCCTTCAGCTGTGTTCTGGGGGCAAATTCTGCCCTCAGTTACACTGGTGTAAATCCAGAATAGCTCTGTTGGTTTCAAAGACATTACTTCAGATTTTCAGTAGGGCAGAAAGATGGTCATATTCTGCTCTCAGCTATACTCATGGAACTCCTTTGAAATAAGTGAAGTTGCCTGGATGTAGCAATAGAATGAATTTGAGCCCATAGGTTTTTCAGTCCTTGGGCATAATGGGGTGATGTAGAGTGAAAGTTATCAATAGACCCGTTGTGTAATACCCTGCCACCCTCACTCATGCTGAGTACTACTTTATTCTGCGGATCCCACTGAATCCATTGGGACTACTTGTGGAGAGAAGCAATAGTCAGCATGTGTAAAGGTGACATGATCTGTTGTATGTCCAGTGTTGATTAAGAGTTTGCCATTTAAATATATTGCATATGGAAACCAAACAGTTCATCATCTACAACTTCTACGGAAAACATGAATTTCAAGCATGTTATCACAATACATTATAAAGAAAACAAAAAAGAAAGAGGATCTGTTCTTACTCAGAATAAAACTCCTGTACAAGTGTTGCCTGTATTGGGAATGTACAATTTGGCTAACGGTAAATGAAAGGCAGTATATAAGGAAAACAAAAACAAAACACACTCTCTCATTTGATTTGCTTTATCTTTCTGTGTGTGGAACTCCCATTGACTTCGGTAGGAGTTCTGCATATGGGATTTGCTGCTGCTCCCATTGAAGTCAATGATATACCTTCCATTGGATTAATGGTGCAGGATCAAGCCCATGGAGCCTTTATAGAATTTGGAACCAAATATTGGGCCAAATTTGGCTCTTACACCCTGGGCAAACTAAATGTATGCATGGTTCTGTGGTGTTGAACCTAGGGGACAGCAAAATTTGTCGCATTATGGTAAAATGTTTGGTCATGAACACATTTGGGCCAAATTCTGCTCTTAGGACCCATGTAATCCCACTGATTTCCAAGGAGCAGCATGGGTGTTAGAACAGAGTTTGTCCCCCGTCTCGCTGTGTCTATTATTTTTTCTCATGTTTCATATATTTTACTCAGTATTTAATCTGACTCCTTTCCATTAACCAGAATGGGTTTGTAACTACACAAAGGTCTATTACAAGCATCAGTGCAGGGATAGGAGACAAAAATTCAGGGACCTTTCAAGAAAAAACAGGTTTATTTACATCAGTTATCACAGGATATCAGCAGTTTAATCACAGCCCACTGATCTACAAAACTAGAATGTAGCATATAAAATATCTGTAAAACTAGCATTTATAAATATTGAATATCAATAAATAGAATTCCACTGATAAAATAGAATTTAGTAGTATTATTGTTGCTTTTATTCGAAGTATTTATCTGGCAGCAGACACGGTTTCTTCTTTTGAATATCAACAAAAGGCTGTGATTTTTCTATATAATACTACAGAGCCCCAGAAAAGGTGTGTGTTATCAGCTAACATTGTCACTCTTTTTCTACATTGTTCTCTTTCTCTACATCTGTACCTGGCATACAGGGCCTGGCTTTTGGACATCTAAATGCCATGGTGATTCCTCTTTTTACAAATTTGGGTGATAGTGTTATTCAAGCTATCTTAGAAGTTGATGTCGTCAACTGCATGGCATTCAACATCCATTGTTGATGGCAGCATGAAACCGATGAACACACACATCTGTGCTAGGCTTCACACTTTTCCTTGGTTCATCAGTTTTACTGTCTTTCAGCAGTGTGGCAATAACGTCATCAGTGACATTTCATCCTTCTTTCAGCATGGAAAAATAGCATTACTATGATCTTGTGGTTGCGGCATTGTTCCTTCTTCCTGATGTGATTTGAGTTAAATGATGCAGTTTACTTTATTATATAATTGTAGAAAAACCTTGTTCTATTTCTGAATGAGACTTATTTAATTATAAAAGAGCTATGTTATGTGAAGTGCTGTAGGGGAACCCCAAGTCTTACTGATGCAAAATTAAGAATAAACTCTTGTAGAGCAGGTACTTAAATTAGTAAAATATTTCATGTATTAGCTCCATTTCAAAAATGTAGCTTATAAAGTAAATGTAGCATTAAAAGGAAAGTCCAGTATTACATTTTGTAGTCATGGAATAGTGTTTGTAATTTGGAAAATATAAACATGAATTCATAATTTATTAGTAGCTCTAGTAATTATGTATGAATTATATATAAATATATATATGTAATTATAGTATTATATAAAAAATCCAAAACAATTGAAGGCAAATTCACCCACGAACAGGAAACTAATTTTATGTGTAATCAGTTATGCAAGATGTACCCTGTTGTAGGTACCAGGACTACATTATTCTAGGGCTCTGAAATTATCTTCAAAAATACTTAAATTAAAAGCTTGTTACAGCAGTAATGGCCACATTAAAAAAGCTCTGTTTAATAAAGATATGTTGATGTCCCACTGTGGTCTGAAGTGGTCTTACTTTAGCATTCAGATGCTTTTCTTATATAGTTAAATAGCATCAACAGTTTGTAAAATAATTTTTATCACTAGGAGAAATCATCACAATGTGAACAGATATTTTAAAAGTGAATAAAATAAGTTTCTGCTTATCAGACACAACAGTTGTTGTTATGCTTTTGTACAGCAGTGGTTTTGTTGTTGCAATAATGATAATGAACTAACTTTTGAAAAAACTACGTCTTTCATCACAAAGGATCGCAGAATGCTTAATAAACTGATACACAGACTATACATACAGTATACACAGGGATTATTTCTTCTGTCATGAAATGCAGCTAATTCTGGGGTGGATTTTAGAATAGGAAGTGAAGAGAAATTAGATAGGCAGAATGCACCTGCCTAAATTAGAATTTAGACAGAACAACATATTTAACACAACTAGGAGATCCTTATGGACCCCAAGTGGCTGTGTCCTTAGTTTTACATCTCCTACAAAGCCCCTTGGCTTTGTACCCTCCTCCCTCCTTTGTCTTCAGTAGTCCAAATTTGATAACATTTAGGGCACTCTGCAAAGCTCACGTTTCCCCCCGCCCCTCAATCACTTGAAAAGGAGAGATAATTATGAGGATGGTTAATAGATGGAAAAGGAGGATTGTTTCAGTCTGTAACTTGCCTGCTTTTGCTGGAGGTTAGTCATATTGATGGGCATTTTTGGTACGTGAATTTTAAGTTGAGTCATGGTGCTAGAGAGAAAGGATAGGTTTTATTTTGTATTAATCTAAAGAAATAAATACAATTGTTGCACGTAGAAACTGGGATACAGAAAGATAAAGGCCAGAATTTTTGAAACAGGCCACTGATTTTGAATGCCTCAATTTCTAGGTACTCAGTTTGAGACAGAAGGAATGAACAGCTATGACTCCAGCTGAAGTTAATAGGAGCTGCAGGTGCTTAACAGTTCTAAAAATCAGTGCCTCAGTGTCTCAAAGTGGATATCCAGGCATAGAGAATAAGCAGTTTAACAAACTGACTGCATGTGACCTGCCCCGCAGTGAGTCAGTTGTAGATCAGGGAACAGAACACTAGAAATCCAATCCCATGTTTTACGTTCTGGGCCATTCTCATTGTCACTATGTTCTATCCATCATTATGTATACATGAGTTTGGAATTAGGTCTAAAATGCATCTGTCTCTACTTCATCATAATCACAGCCCACATTTTGTATTCAAGAATCAAAAGTGTTCTTTTTGAGATAACAAAACCGAACTTTGCCTATGGCAGCTTTTGAATATTTATTCATTTTGAAAAATATTGGGAACAATCTGAGTGTAGAATAATGAAGGGATACACTATCTTTCTCTGCAGCATATGAATCAGCAATAGGCCACTACTGAGATTAATATCCAAAGAACAGTTTATGCATTTAGCTGCAGATGTTGCTTTTATGAGCATACTACAGAATAAGAAATTTTGTATGTTTCATAGCAAAACTCTGTCCTTCCTTGTGAATATTCCCTAAATGCCACAATAGCAACCCCTAAGTTCTAGTGCAATATCAGTTCTATCATCATGAAATATCCATCATCTCTCATCCCCGCACAAACACACATCCATACCTCACTGTTGAAAATACTCATTGATGTGAAATTTCTCCATTTATTTTTTACAGTGATTATTTTTGAGGATGGGTATTTTGCTATGCTCTCCAGTTGGCCTGACCGAATCTGCTCTCTCAAAGTTGGCAGGGAAAGGAGGTTCTGAGCAGGACTCCTGGACAATGTTTCCCAAGGATAGCGAGAGCTTGTAACCAGCAGTTCATCTCCTAGGCTCCCTGGGCCTCAGCTGCTGTGTTGTTCTGCAGCTGCCAGCGTACACTTCTGCCTCCTTTCACTCTCTGCCTGCAAACTGGATTCCTGCTCTGGCTCCTTTTCTGTGCTGCCAGGCTCCGTGGAATAATGCAGAGAGCGTGCACTTTAATTAGCTGACCATTGTCAAGAGCTGGAGAGCAAAAGGTAGCTGCAGACAGATCCAGGGTAAGGAGGCAGAAAACAAAATGTCAGGCTCCTGACTGCAGCTAACTGGCATACTCTGCAGCCAAAATCTGAGTTCTGTGGCATCTTTTTGAAATTTGGCATCTAATTGAAATTAATAAGGCAGCTCACACCTCACAGAGCGATTATTTTGGGCTCTGTGCAAACTCAGGTAGACATCGCTGCCTCAGTTTACACTCAGTTCATGTTTCCAAGGTTCTCTCTGCAATCATAAAGATTAGAAACAAATATTTTTTAAATAAAAGCGGAGATTGTGGCGCATACTTTGGTGGCAAGAAATACATTTTGTGGTTGAAGGATCACAGAATCCCTAGAGCCTTTCTTGTGATGGATTGTGGGTCCTTGCTGTTTCTTAGAGTTTATACACATTGGGGCATATATAGCTGGAATAACTGAATGTTGGAGGAAAGATTAAAAATGAGCAGATTGTCTGTTTCTTGAAATAAGCTCTTTGGGGGCATGGACCATCGTTTTGTTCTGTGTACTCACACCACCTAGGACACTAAGGTCTTGGTCTGTGACTAGTGCTCCTAAGTGCTGCAGTAATACAAATGTTACATAATAATAAATGACTAATGCATATAAAAGGGATTTTTGTGATCACACTTATCTAGTGTTAATAAAAATTCCTTATAATTTATGTAGAGCTGGTCATAAGTCCATGCAACACACTCAGTTGCATGGAGTTCCCACTTCTGCCATTTATGCTTGTCTTAAATGAATTGGTTGCTGCCTGGCTTGCCAAGGGAATGAGAGCCCTCTGTGATTTACAGACATCTTTGGAAAATGTGCAAGACTTGCTCTGCATTTGTGAAAGGAAAATATTTAATTTTGCTGGGGTTGTTATTGGTTCTAATTCTTCGCTTGTATAATTCCACAGTGTCTCTGTTAATTTGCTTATAAGTAATAATTCTTTAATCCCTTGGAGAAATAGTAAAATATTAATGCCTTGCAAGTTACTGCCTGAGTAAATACACTGGCAGAGGCTTAAGAATGACCTGAAGCTCAAATTCTTTCTAAGTACTGCTCTGTTTTCCCATTCATAGCTCTTACCTTATCATTTATGACTTAAAAGGCTATTGTCATGATTGCAGCACTGTCAAGCTATAATGCATGATTTATTATGTACAGCAGGTGACTAGTAGTTAACATTTAATCTCAAAAAGACTGTTATTGTTTGTTTTTTCCTGCAGCTTTCCCTGGGTGGTTCATGTTTTTATTGGTGACAAGATGACGATTCATATTTTTACCAAAGGACCCAGTGAGTCATCTTATTAACTCTACTGAAGTACATGATTGGCAACATTCCTACCACAGTGTAAGTCTCTATTTGTTTCCATTCTCCTGGAAACATGGTTCCATAATTTAGTGAGACTGTAGTATGCATTGAAGAGTAAAAGTATTTTTCTTTACATAATGTAGTAAGTGTCATTATAAGTTAATAGAAACGATCATAGACAAAAGTAGATGTAATGTTGTGCATTCTACCTTAGTTTTTAACTTAGTAGTAGATGTTACATTGCAAGAGAAAGTTGTGCTATAAGCCACATTATTTATCAGGAGTCATAGATTTTGGTGTACCTTGCATGCTATGTAGGGAAGAAGATAAATGAAAAAACGACTATACTACATGAAAGGGATTACTTAGGTATAATGGCATACAATATCTAACCTGAAAGTGGATCCACATGCAGCTAAAAAGGCTGCTCTGAGACATGATAGAAAGATTCAGGGGGGAAAAGAAATAATCTGTGTGAAACCAGCAACATGAATTGCAAGTTAGTGCTGCATGCACAAAGCAAGCTCCTCATTACTCATTTGTTAACCCCTCCTGCCAACCACCAGTTCAGCCCTTTGGACTGCATTTTGTACGATTTTGTTCACCTTATGCTGTGGGATTCCCTTTCCCAAATCCACAGCTTTGTGCCAGGGTATATTATCACTGCTCCTATGATTCACAGTTCTGCAAACTGATGTACTTGGGCACGTGCATGTGTGCATGACAGTGCTGCTTTTCCAATAGCTTTGATCTGGTTGGGAGAAAGATGAGGCACATTTTATTTGGTTATGCTCCTGCTTCTCTTTTGAATACTCACTTGTTCTATCCTTGAAGGTGATATGCTGCAGTACAGCCTGAAGTGCTTGGTTCCTGTTCAGGTTTACTTGCAGTGCCATGCAACCTTTTCTCACAGGGAAAGAGCAGGTGGCCTTGAGTTACTATTGGTTATTTCAGAGTAACTAGATGGTAACTGTACTGATTTATTGCAACTCGTGCATAATCTCAGAACAACAGGGCAAATAATCTCCTCACTGCATCCACTAACATTAGTTTACTGGAAAAGATCTTGAAAACTAAGATTAAATTGGGGCCGATCAGAAGATTTCCCTACTTGGAGTACCTCATCTCCACTACTGCTTAAACTTTGCTCATGCACACTTGTGCTGTGAATAGAAATGCATACTTGCCAATGCTGGCTGTAGTTCCTGAAGTCAACGCAGTTTACTTCAAGAAAGGGTCCTACCTAATGGAGAAACGTGTCTTTTAATTAGCTATACAGATAACCAGTGTATAGTGAACCAAAACACAGAACTAGAACAAAACCACAATATTATAGAATAGAGCAAGGCTAATTAATGAAGCTGATGAGACATTTTAATGTAATCTCTGACAGGTCTCACTGTGACTTGTGTCAAGTACAGACAAAAAGTAAAGATAAATGGAGCATCAAAATATTCAATGTGCTTGTTTGTATACTTAGTGTTGATAAAAGCTATCAGATCAGAATAGAGCAAGTATATCTTTATAAAAATTTGTTCTGTTTGAAAATGTTAGCATATTATAAACCTCCTGAAAACAGGGCCGGCTTTAGGCCAATTCCACCAATTCCCCCGAATCGGGCCCCGCGCCTAAGAGGGCCCCGCGCCCAGTGGCAGGGCTGCCGGGGTGGGGGCAAGTGGCCGAGAATCCCTTCCCTGGCTAGAGGCTCCTTTTTAATTTTTACTCACCTGGCAGTGCTCCGGGTCTTCGGCGGCACTTCAGCGGCGGGTCCTTCACTCGCTCTGGGTCTTCGGCAGCACTTCGGCAGCAGGTCCTTCACTGCCACCAAAGACCCGGAGCGAGTGAAGGACAAACCGCCGAAGACTACGAGTGCTGCCCAGTGAGAACAAGCCCCACATGTTTTTTTACATTTTTTTTTTTAAGTCATCCCTGCCGGGGCCCCTTCAAAACTGTTCGAATTGGGCCCCGCACTTCCTAAAGCCGGCTCTGCCTGAAAATACTTTGAAACAGTAAGATAGAGCATATAAAAAGAGGATGTTAAAAAGTTTATAGTCAAAACATGACCGAAATCGGAAGAGAATGTCCTCCAGATCTTAACTATCTAGATTTCTTTGGAAGTTTATGAAGTAGACACCGCTTGTCAGCAAGGTTTTCTTTTTCCAGATATAAAATCCCATACCTATTTTTTTGGTGGAACTTGCCTGTACCTGAAGACTACATAGTGCACAGAGTTGGTGAACTAACCATTTGCCACTGTAGAACTATATTTAAATTCTGTAACAGGAGCCTGATTCAAAGCTCATTGAAATCAATGGAAGTTTATCCATTCACGTCAATGGACTTTAGATCAGGCCTTTCATATACACTTAGTGGAAATGTGTTTGAAGGTCTCATACTCACCCCTGTAAATATTTTTTCCACAGCACAAACCATTTACCACTTGGCATGATTTATGCTGTCTACTCAAAGATAGCCCAGAACATGAATAATCAGGGAGGTAATTTGTTACATTGTAAGAAGTTCAATATGTGGTATAACTTTAACATATCCTGTCCACCTATGCTTTGCTGCTCTAGCAAGTACATTTAAAAGAAAACCCTGAAAACCAGTTCTTCTCTCATTTATCTGATAATGAGAAGTTCAGGAATCTGTGTCCACTGCAGTGTCTAATAACCTGCTGCAGGATGAGGGAATTCTGCTTCAGCAGATAAGGCTGGATATGATATCCTCTCTAGGTCCCTTCCAGCCCTACATTTCTATGATATTATAACATCATAAATCCCATAAAAATGCAGGAGTTACAAGAAGAGGCACAAATGAACTCTAAGAAATCTCACTAGGAAATTATTTTTAACGAGTTGTAGTATCAGTTACTTGGGAGAAAAATTAAACCTCTCAAAAACAAATATTCAAAGACTACTCTATTCTTTCACTGTAATGCTTCTAGTCAGCATGTAGCCCTCCATTGTTCACCTAGAGTTTTTAAAAGGGGAATATATTGAATGTAAAACATATGAGATACTTTCACATTCAGAAAATTTTTGCAAAGTTACATTCTTTGTCATGGTGCAGGAAGGCATAGCTAGAGATGTAGGACTGTGGAAATCTGATGGCTAAGTATCTCTCTTCCCTCAAAGTTACAAACTGGGTAAAAAATATTATTAGAATTGGAAATTTTCATCCATGACAGTATTTCACAAGACCTTTTATATTCCTCCACTGAAATAAGATTTTCTATCTAAAATATTTCCCATGGGAATGTAAGAAATTATGGTGTCATCCAATTTAAATCCAGCCCAGGGTACTGGGATTTGAGAAGGATTGTGGAGGGAGGATCAGAGTTTTCATTATAACAGATTTTAGTAAATCTTATAAATGTGCAATGATAGCCACATAGGGAATGAATAGGCAATTTCTTTAGTTTTCATGTTGAATACTGTCTACCCTAAACTCATACAGGTGTACAATGTTTATCTACATAGGAGGTAAGACAAGATGATCAGAATGATCCCTTCTGGCCTTGGCATCTACGAATCTATATATGTCACACTAAAATAAGGGGAAGTTCGGGCTGTGTGAGGACTATGGGATTGAGTCTAACACATGAAAAAGTCTTTTCAGCAGCAGTTTAAGAAAAACAAACAAAATACTAACCTATTTAGGCCCTGATTCAGCAAGGTATTTAAGCAAATGCTTAAAACATCAAACATATGACTAGTTCCATTGATTTAAGTAGGACTGATCACATATTTAAAGTTATGTATGTGCTTAAATAGCTTGCTGAATTGGGGCCCCTTACAAGCAATATTAAAAATAAATATAAAATGGTTTAGCAACCACCCAAAACTGTCCATAAGTTCACAAGTTACCTGGATTTTTTTCAAATATATAGAGTGTATATAACTGAAGAGCGAAGGGAAGAAAATATACATCAGTATACAAGTGCTGTCACTGTGGATTAGAAAATAAAATGAAGCCCGGAAATGTTACAATAACATCATTACAATTTGCTGATACTTTGTTTTGCCAAAAGAAAATGGGAGGATTTTCCTTATCACTTGAGGAGCTTATCTCTTGACCCATCAGTGATGTGCTTATTCAATTATCAGACATCCTCAATAAAGGTACTGCTTCCCAGCTAGTCAAACAGCTCATATTTAATATGCACCCACATGATGAGCTTCAAATAACCAGTCCATTTTTTAAAGTCAGTCAAGTCCTTTTCCTCACCTTAAATGGAATTTAAGAAACAAAGTTCTCTAAGCAAAAGTGCTATGTGCTTTCTTCTATAAGGACCTAATCAGGCAAACATTTACACACATGCTTAACTTTAAATATGTGCGTAGCCCCACTGAAGTCAATGGGATTACTCACTGCTTACATGTAAGTTAAGTTTTCCTCTTTGGGGGAAGGTTTGGAGGTTAATTGTTACCCACAGAACATTGGCAGTTGCAGGGCCGGCGCTTCCACTAGGCGACCCTAGGCGATTGCCTAGGACGGCAGGATTTGGGGGGGCAGCATTTTGCCGTCCTCAGTAGAAATTCGGTGGCGGGGGGGGGTCCTTCCCCTCCGGGTCTTCGGCGGAAATTCGGCGGTGGGTCCTTCACTCACTCTGGGACCCGCCACCGAAGTGCCCCGAAGATGCGGAGCGGAAGGATCCCCGCCGCCGAATGCTCAGAGGAGGAGCGCTGCTACCCAGGGCGGCAAAAATCCTGGCACCACTCCTGGGCAGCCGTTATACCTGGATGAGCTGGAATACTGTATGTTAAAAAAAATTAATATGTTGTTCTTACCAGTATAATGGTAAAACATTCTTTTTCTTTTACAAAATCTTTATAGTTATGCTTTAAAGTCTTCCTGTCTGTTATTTAATAGTGACCTTTTGGTTCTAAGTCTCCAACAATTTAATGTATCAACTTAATAAAATATCCATGTTACAATGAACTCCTACTAATCCAAAAGTCATTGTAATGAAGGAATTCGATATTTTACTTTTAGAAGAAATTCGATTAATTACACTGCCGCCAAGAAACACCAATTTTGTTTACATACAGTGCTCAGGTATGTTGTAAGGGTTGTCTTCCTTATCCTTCTATTGTGTTATAGTAATGTGTTTTGAAAGTAGTCACATTAAACTCATTTATTACTGTTTATAATTATAAACAGCAGACATAATTTAAGGAACAAATTTCAAAATATGAATATCTTCAGTTCAACATAAACCTCTACAAGCTAATCATTCACAAAACCAAGGGCAGTGTATTCTAAAAACAACACTTCAACTACTTGTGCAATATAGGAGTAAAAATTATATAGCATGTACAGGAAAATACAATAGCTTCCATTAACTAAAGCCAATTTTTAGCACTTATCTAAACCTATGTCCATAAAATGTCCGAGCAACAAGCTCTCACATGGTGGGTGCTCACTCCTGAATATTTGGATAGTCTCAGGAGTGAGCATATTAACTAAAGATTGCATCCTCTCTTGGGCTGTGCAGGAGGGTCCAACCATTTTCATAATCACTCTTTCCATCACCCAGTGAGTCAGAGCAAACACAGCCTCACAATGCAGCGTCAAACTCAACACTCTGAGTCAGGGCAACCAAACATTGAGTTTAATTGAAAAGTTATCAACAAATCACAGTATCAATCCATGAGTTATGATGGGACTTATGGAAGAGTGATGAAAAATGGTATGACCTTTAAGGGAGAAGCTTGATAGCATTTCAGCAATAAAACTCCTTCACTAAGTACGTATTTGGTGGTTAACTGCTGCAGAGGAGTTGAGGAGGGTTAGGCAGGCAACGGGGGAATCATCACAAAATGGCATTCGTTATTTATTTAGTAATGGAGTAATAGATTCTGGGGGGAAAGGTTAGAAATGTGGAGAGTATTTTCCACTCAATAATAATAATAATATTTAGGTTAGTAATTGGTAATGTTAAGATAGTGCCTCTCTCCTTACATATTGGAGGTCTAACACTCAACTGTGAATTTTCTTCACTTTGTAGTTTCTTGAATGCAGTTCTTCACTACTTATGTAATTACTATAATTACATCTAATTATCTAATTGTATAACTGTGTTTAATTACGTTTGTAGTGTACATACTTATAATCTCAAAATGAGAGTATTTAATTACATAAAACTCATTATGAAACTTCATGAAAATAATGTTGTGGACATGTTCAGTTAGCAATATCTTAAGCATAATATTTTGTTTTGTTTTTTTTTTCAACTTTTTCTAATTATAATCCTAAACCAATTAATCCACACACTGGTCTAACTGCCTGCTTATCTTAATATAATGATATAAAAGCAAAAAATAAAATTAAGTTTGCTAAAGCCATGATTTCACCCAGTGCCTTTTATACTGATTTCCAGTCACAAATATTGTAGAGTGAGGTGAGAGGCTTCCAGAAAGGTTCTACTTAATGGAACCCAAACCTCAATGCAAACCAGAGGTGGGTTCATTATCTGCGAACCAGAACTTGCAAGGTCTGCACAGTACTGCCAGACAGTTAATTAGATAGGTCAGATCGACTTGCCCAGAGATTCTATGAGAACAATTTTACAGGGTCCTCAGCATCTAGCTCTTAAACCATAATGAAAGAAATGAAAAAATATGAGATGCTGTGCACCCCTGCATTTAGAAGCCTCCAGCGACAAATGCATTAGAAATACTGAGGTAGATACATGAAGGTCAATATTTTGCATTATTTCTGTTTTTGTTAAATAATTCATTTCAGTAGTTCCATGTGTGTAACAACCATTGAAAACAAATAGATGCTTTTCATTCAGGACTACAGAACTGAACTTGCCCATTTAATTCTGGAGGTTGAAAACTATACTGAATTTAATTGTAACAACCAGGAAGCTCAGATCGTTAATCTGTGAGTGGTTTTGCACTGAATCATATACTGTTTCCTAAATTTACTTCAGAGTATTTTAGTCACTGGACTAAACGCTAATGTAATGTTATTTGATAGGGTTAAACCTTGAGAAAATCCAAATTCAACTATGGCCAATGAAAATGCAATGGTTTAGTCAGACATCCAACTCATGATATAGCTCAATGTAAAATGTATTACTTTCTCACTGTGCCTAACAGTGCCTTCTACAGGTAGGATGTGTGTTTGTCATGGCATATTTCAGGCTTTTGTATGTTTGAGTGGAACCTAATGTTTCCCTCTTAATATTTGTGTTGTTTTTTCCTAGTTAACCAACTAACTTCACAATGACTGAGGATTTAGATCACAGATTCAGTAGTCTCACTTGGGATCAGATAAAAATACTGGATCAAGTATTAACTGAGGTAATACCCATTCATGGAAGAGGAAATTTTCCAACACTGGAAGTAAAGCCAAAGGATATCATTCATGTTGTAAAGGAGCAGCTTATTGAGAAGCAAATCACTGTTAGAGACATCCGCCTGAATGGTTCAACAGCTAGTCACATCCTTGTGAAACAGAATGGAACTAGCTACAAAGACCTGGACATCATTTTTGGTGTTGAATTACCAAGTGAACAAGAATTTCAGGTTGTTAAGGAGGCAGTGCTGAATTGCCTACTGGACTTTTTACCAAAATGTGTCAATAAAGAAAAGATCACTGCTCAGACTATGAAAGATGCATATGTGCAAAAGATGGTCAAAGTCTCCACTGATCACGACCGCTGGAGCCTCATCTCATTGTCAAACAACAGTGGAAAGAATGTAGAACTAAAATTTGTAAACTCACTCAGACGACAGTTTGAATTTAGCGTTGACTCCTTTCAAATAATACTGGACTCCATGTTAAATGTTTACAGTGATACAGAATGTGAATTGACAGAAGACTTACATCCCACCATTATTGCAGAGAGCATGTATGGAGACTTCAATGAGGCAATGGACCATTTAAAATACAAACTTATTTCCACAAGGAACCCTGAAGAAATCAGAGGTGGAGGCCTTCTGAAATACAGCAACCTTCTGGTTCGTGACTTTAAGCCAGCAGATGAGGCTGAAATTAAATCTTTAGAACGTTATATGTGTTCCAGATTCTTCATTGATTTTCCTGATGTCGCTGAGCAGCAAAGGAAAATTGAGTCATATTTGCGCAACCATTTCATTGGGGAAGAAAAGAGCAAGTATGACTACCTGATGACTCTGCGCGGAGTTGTAAATGAGAGCACAGTCTGTCTCATGGGACATGAACGACGACAAACTCTGAACATGATTACAATTCTCGCTTTAAAAGTACTTGGAGAACAAAACATCATCCCAAATGCAGCCAACGTAACATGCTACTATCAGCCCGCTCCATATATCAGTGACAGGAACTTCAACAATTACTATGTTGCTCATGGACAGCCACCTGTCATCTACCAGCCATATCCATTTCATATACAAATGCAAAGTGGAATGGTTTAGTAAAAGTTAGCCTCCTCACTGCCCACCCGCTACCCCAGTTGTCCAAAATAAAGGCCTCATTACAGCAAGTGTTACATCACTCAATTTCATTTTTTGTGCAGATTGCCAATGGTCTTTGATCAGTCAGGGCTGAAAACATCAGTAAGCACATCATGAAATATTTTATGTTTATGTAAAATCACTGGCCATTATTCAACAAGTCCATGATGACCGTCATATGTTCTTAAAGCAGACATACTCTGTGACTGAGCTTTCCATCCTTTTTGGCCAAAAAGAGAAAGATATGAACAATTCTAATTGTACAAAGGGCCATACACAGTTGTTCTAGGTTCTAAACCATTCATTATAATAGTGCAGCTGGAAAAAATATGCCACTAAGATACTTGAAGTTGTTCAGTAGAAACACCTGATTTAAAGATGATAGATTTAGAAAACATTGATATTATGGATACACTGAACCTACGGGGCCAAATTTGTTCCTCAGTTTCACTCATATAACTCTGCTAAAAAGTCCATTTTGCAATGCAGACTGTAAAATCATTTTTGGAATGTGCATTGATTGACTGAAATTATGAAATACCCTCATAGGTTAAGCGTTTCACTATGGACTCCATCCTGCAAAATGTCAAACACTTGTCACCATTCATTAAGGACATTAGCAGTTGAGGTCATTCACCAGAGTGCTCATCATCTTGCAGGATCAATCCATATTGGGGCCCTATCCTGTATTTCTTGTGCACCCATTGATTTCAGTAGGAAATTTGAGTGTGCATGGAATGCAGCATTGGGCCCTGAGTCTGAACTACTGATACTGAAGATTGTATAAGCAGGTGATTTAATTATTCTGCACAATTATTTATGAAAAGTATATTAAAAGTATGAGGGAGAAAGTGAACATTCAGCATGTGAAAACTTTCTTTCTATACATATTTGATACTGACCAGGGGGGAAAAAGTAAGCTAAAAGGTAGAGCATATGGTAATAATGAAAACAAACAAACAAACAAAACCCCACCAGAACAGTACTGTGTCATTTTGAAGTGATTTTAAAAAAATGTTCTTAGTTGCATTTGATATGACATTTTATACTAGAAATGTCCTGTATACATTTAGATGTGTGTGCACATATACTAATAGCAAATTAAAATCTTGCTCATGATCAGGAAATAAAACATTAGTTGCAAGTTTTTTTGTGTGTGTTTACCAAAGATAAGTTTTTAAACATGTCACTTAAGTGCCTCCTAGTGCCAATTGTTCCATGAAAGCTGTAATGCATTCTAGAATTGGTCATGCTGGATATATGGAAAGCTGAAACATATGCTGTTGGAACTCTAATGTATCCTGTACTTTCAAGGGTCTGATCCTGCACCAGTGAGGTAAATGGGAGTTTTGCCATTCACTTCATTGTGCGCAGGATTGGGGCCAATTAACCTGATCCTGTTCCCAGTGAAACCAACTGAGTTTTGCCAATGACTCAAGTGGAAGCAGGAGCAGGGACTGAAAAAAAAAAATCACTAATGACAAAAACATTTAGAGTGGATACTGTTACAAAGTTAAAGCTGTTAGTCAACATCAGGTTCTCTTATTTCTGATGCTTCATATGTCACTCTGCCGTATAAAGAGCTCATGATGTTACAGGATGTAGCATCATTTCACATCATGCCACGTTGGCTGACCATTATATTATAAAGTGTTGACTATATTTTACCAGCATACAGACAACTCCCAGCTCTTAGAAAAATATCTCCTGTTTGCAAAATGTTTGATTTATTTTACTTAGAAATATGCTGCGTATTGGTATGTTAACTCAAACATTTCCAAGTTTATATTTTCGAAGATCTATGATCATTTGCTTGCCAATGAAATGTAACTCTGCTTACCGACACTAAAGTGTCTGTCGAGTAGAACATAAACAGCTGTGTTTTAAAGAAGATTATGTTGAATCTCAGCACTTGGGCTATCCCTTTTCTGTATAATGTAGAGCAATATAAAAACTACTCAATAATATGAAATGATGCATGTGAAATGATTGTGCAAAGGAAGAAGGGTGCAATAATACACTTAGCGGCAAATGAATCATGTGATGTCCATCATGAATACATTATTTATTATCTGTTTCTTTTCTTGATTTATCAAATATGCCCAATTGCTTGTCTCAGGGCGCATTTCATTCCACTTCCCCCACCATGCTCATGGATTTCTTACCCTGTCACTTGTGTAAATTGTACTTAATAAAACTGGCACCTTACATTTATATCTTATTGTATTTGGTAAGGCTATATGGCACTTAAGCTCTTCCAGAAAATTTCCCCTAGTAAAACACCAGATAATCCACATACCTGGTGTAGTAAATTTTTATTGAGTCCTCTAGATAAAAAATTGAATCTGTAATTTTATTTTACTTTTCACGAAAATAAAAAGCACCATATAATCCCATGGAAAGTCATTTAGACATGACCTTGATAATACTTATGCTCATGCTTTAACTTTCAGCACATGTATAGTGTCATTGACTTCAATGTGACTACTCACAAGGGTAAAGTTAGGCACAGCTGGGATTTTCAAAGAAGTCTAAAGAAGTTAGCCATGGAGTTTCAATGGGAGTTGGACCCCTTTCCTTGGGTTCTTCTGAAAATATCGGTCCACATGTGTAGGTGTTTGCAGGACTGGGGGTCTTAACATGCTAATGTTACATTAACTTACCAAGAAACCCCCAAACCTCCTTGGCTATTCCTAGAATTTTGTGGAGAAATGTTGTGACCTTCTGAAGAACCAGAAAACAGGTCTGCCAAGAAGGAGAGGTTTCTTACAGCCCGTGCATACCCAACCACCATTAACTGGAGAGACATTTCAGAATATTAGCAGTTTTTACTAACAAGCAGACACATCTTAAATGTGATGTCTATGTCTAGTAGGATTATGATACTTATTTGAGTAGTGAAGATCTCTGTGAAAAGTACAGCCTATAATGAAATAGCTGAGGGTATGGATAAAGCAATCATATAACAACGGCTCAGATTGATTTTTTTTTTAATTCTGACACATTTCTGTTTATAAATTCATCCAGATTATACGGTGAGTTCCTGAACCAAAGCCTATTGAAGTTAATGGAATTAGTTCAATTTACTTCAATGGGCTTTGTTTCAGACTCCAAGAGAACATAAAGGACATACTATAGTACATACAGGTAAATGTACAAAGACACCAATATGCAAAAATGTCTCAGGTATAATTAAACCCTTTTAATTTATTGAAAAGGTCTTGTATTTCTTACCTAGAGGTAGTCTTTCAATTTTGGAGGTTATTGGAGGGTAATAATTTGATATACACACATGCACACAATTACGAAATGTAACTTTTTAAACATTTCGTTGAATAAATTACATTGATATTTAGCAGCAGTATGAACCTGGAGATTTTTGTAAAAGTAGTACTGATTCTGTAAATTAATATTAAAGCAGGGATGTGATATTTTTAGACTGCTGCTTGCAAAACATTGACATCAACCTGAAAGATACTATTCTGTAACCTCTTCTCCAGTTCTTATCTATTTTACAATGTGCACATAAAAATCTCTACAGAGTTAATTCTAGGAGACTTTTTTCAGTACCAGTATCCTGAGCTACATGTTTACATTTCTTGTTACAATGTTGCAATCTGTTTAATAATTATAATAATGACTGGAAATTGTAATGCTGATTTTATTTAAACATACTAAAAACTTCTCAAAGTTTACAGCTTAAAGTAACCTAATGTCAGCACATAAGTGTAAAGGTTTTAAGTGCTTTCTTAAAAAAGGTGTCATTTGAATTTTGTGTTAAATTGTAAAAGGTCCTTTTGAAGCATATCTGTTCTGGTATTTTGTTTAAATTGTAATTTGTGAGCTTTATACTCAACACATTACAAGGTTTTTTGTGATGGATAAAAAGGTGTGAAATTGTTCTCTGTTATGATGTTATGTTGTCTGTTGTGTTACACTGATCCTACAAATGTGTAAAAAGTAAAACTAATAGGCCTGATTTGCCACTGAATTATTCCAAGTTCACACCTGTGTAATTCTACTGACATCAATGCAGACGGGGTGGCAGAACCAGGGGGAAAGGGGACTAGCTCCCACATAAACTTATACCTACCCAGGGAGGTGGTGAGCAGAGGTGACAGCAGCACCCCAGAGGGACTGGAGCAGCTGCCACTGTGCCTGCGATTGTGCTGGGGAGCAGGGAATGGGACCCAGAGGGGTTGGAATGGAATTATCATTCACAGCCTGGTCCAAGCTTCCCTCCCCCACCATTCTCAGTACCTCCCCACACTCCCCCACCTAGTTCTCCACACACACACCATCCATTTATAGGAAGCTTCTGCTCCCACTGAATGGAGTTACACCAACACATAACTGGAGTAACACATTGGTGAATCAGGCACATTTGTATTTAGAAATATTCCTGGGAAAAGAACAGCAAAAACAGTTTAGGCAGTTCAATGCGACCAGAATTTCTACAGATGATTTCTTGTTTGGTCAGTGTGTTTTTCTACTAATAGATTAGTATCCAGAAACCAAACTGTTACAGTGAGGAAGTATTTCATGTAATGTGCCATCTGAAGTTGTTGAAAAGATATTGTAATACTAAAAATTTGTACTAATCACACAAATTTGTAGGCGATGAGTCCACAGTGTTGATGAGTGCCTTTGGGTATCAAGGGAAAGAGCATTAAAAACAACCTTCTGTTTATTCTAGATGCATGGTTTGCTTGTAAATCGTCATTCATTACTTTGTACAAAAATATCACTTTTAGCATGAAGACACCTCAGTGTGGAGTGGATGCATGGTAGCGCGATTGACATGTTACAACTAAAAATGCCATTATGGTTACTTAAGTCAATAAACCCACAAACCCAATTTTGCCATTGATCCACACTCAAAATTACTATTGATTTAAATGAGTTGCATGTACAGACTAACAGGCCCTAAAGTACAATATTTGTCATAAATTATAACAGCTTTATAGCCATCATTAAAGCATCTTATGTCACAAATTCACATTTTTAAGTGCCTAAATACATAAAAAGGCCTTGATTGTCTGGGGGTAAATAATACATGCATCAAAATACATATTTAACTTGGCAATTTGACATTACATATGCTTAAATACATATTTTAACCTAGTGTGAAAACATATTCATGTAAGCCTAAGTACATATTTACCCAAGACACTAGAATGGCTCTGAAGGAACTAAGGGACTTATCTAACACCTACTGACTTTGGATCAGGCCCTAAGTTACTTGTGTAAATCCTGCACTTTCCAAAAAGCAAACACATTTTACTGAATTTAATTTGTATTGCATTTAATTATTCCTCCTCTGTCCTCAGCCCGCATTCCTTACTCAAGTAAAACTCCTTTTCGAGGCCAAGGGAGAGACTTAGATGATAGTTTTACTTGAGCAAGACCTGCAGGATTGGGCCTGTATCTCAGGAATGCTGGAACAATTTGTATAGTGGGGTGCTGAGAGCCATTGAACCAAAGTGTAAACCACTTCAAGCCAGGGTTTGCAGGAGTTCCAGCACCTATGCTCCCTGTCTCCCACTGCCCAGTTTTGAGCAGCCTAGAACAGATATAGGACTCTGAGCAAAATTACACCATTAAGATCTGATAGGTGAGCAGGATTTTGGACCATTATTAATTATTTACTATGAATAAAATGAATTCATTCTGATCGTACCTCATAACAAACCTGGGCAATAATAAACATACATTCTTTTGGGTCAATAGGCCATCTGGTCATACAAACTCCATCAATATAAATGAATGTATGAAATACAGGCATACTGTCCTTCGCTCCTGTTCTAATTTAGTGAAGGTGGGTTACTTCCTGTCCTCCATGTTTTAGTGATGAATCTAGTTTCCCCTCCCCGATTTTTCAAGGTCATCTCTCCGAGTAGTATAGACAGACAATACAATTTCTAGCAGGGTCCTCATCTCTCCCTGTGCGATACCATGGCAGCTTAGATCACTAAGGCATTCCAGTGAACATCACTACTTGTTTGATCGTGAGGGGGAATTCTAATCTTAGCTGTGAAATTTGTTCCCACCTTGGTTTATCTTGGCTTCCTCTTGAAGTCATGTTGCAAGGTTTATCAAATACCAGAGGCTTTTTCTAGGCAGAAGGGGAGGAGACTTAGTGGCCGTATGGTTCTGAGAAGGTAGTGGGAGAGCTTTGTGGGAGATCCAGTAGGGTTTGGCAAAGGGTTTTTTTTTTATTTTAAATCGTGGGCTGATTTGTTTTAATTTTATAATATTTGTACTTGTGCCTAGAGCACAGGAAATCATTTAAAAATGTACATCAATAAAATAATCAGTTTGAGAGGGGTAGGCTGGAGGGGTTGACGGAACTACACTGATATTCACCAGCTGAGAATCTTGCCCATGTACTTCATATCACTTTTAAATAAAGAGAAGCTGCAATCCCCTGTGAAGGTAAATAGGGAGTACAAGATAAGCAGGTATTAATTTGGGGGATGCTATTTAAACCTGATTTATCTGAGCAAGCAAGTGGTTTAAATGCTTCCTCTAGTCTTGTTAGTTACTCTGGTGTACCATTGTACTTTTAGTTTCTTTGCAAGAATTGGCCAAAAGCACTATAATAAGAAATTGTTTCAGGACACAGATTTGTTTATATATGTTGTACATGGCTATTATAATTTTCAAAGACATTTAGCAGTGGCCTAACTCTGTTCCTACCAAGGCTAATAGAAAAAAGTCCCATTGATTTCACTGGGGGAAAAGTTAAGCCAATACTGAACACGTTTGAAATTCCCACCTGATATACATGAAACCCCCTGAAGCTACAGGCAGAAACTTAGATTTTTAGGCACCAAGAATGATTAGAAATAACAAATGAAATTATAGAAGGCACATGGAATACTACTTAAGATCTCTGGTTGGTTTTGATCTGTCAACTGAAAAGAAGATTATATGTATGACAATACACAATTAAAAATGGTTATACAATACTGATTTCTGCCAACTCTAATATATTATCTTTAGTATTATTGGCTTATTAATTTAAATAAATTGATGCAGATTCATATTGCACAACATAGCTTTCCAGAACAACACTTGAAAAGCCAGTTTCTATTGTCAGCACGTTTAAGAAGCATTGTTGTGTTTCATTCTCATGCCAGGATCAGGCAAACTCGGGTATTTTGTCAGATGGTGCTGTTCAGAAATTCTGCTCAGAGACCTCAGACGGGACGACTGTTACACTAAGAGTAATGCCAGATATTTCTGAGTATCAAGAGTCCAACTGCACAACCCTTACGTTGGTAAGCACTTACTCATGTGCGCAAACAGTGGGGCTGCTTGGACTGGGCACTCATCTGTGTGACAGCATGAAACACACTACCCAAGTGGGACTTTGTCTCCATCTACTAGCTGAACCGTGTAAAGAGTTTTACTGCCTTCAAGCTACCAGGCCTGATTATTTTCATTCCAGTAGTAGAAGCTGATGCTTTTAGTTCCAGAGGTCCTGGGTTCAGGCCCCACTCACCACCCTATCAGGGGTATTGTTACATAAAACTTGCACAATCTAACCTTAAATGATCTGATATAGGTTGAAATTCAACTGAGAAATTAGGCTTTGTATGGGGAATTTTGTAGGAGTAGAGATGAAAGTCATACTCCTAACCTGAAGGCCCTTCTATAAGGGTACGCCTTCACTACCCGCCGTATCGGCGGGTAGCAATCGATTTATCCGGGATCAATATTGTGTCTCGTTAAGACGCGATATATCGATCCCTGAACACGCTCACCGTCGACTCCGGAATGCCACCAGAGCGAGCAGCGGTAGCGCAGTCGATGGGGAGCCGCGGTCATCGATCCCGCGCTGTCTGGACCCCAGGTAATTCGATCCAAGATACTTCGACTTCAGCTACGCTATTCACAGAGCTGAAGTTGCGTATCTTGGATCGATTCCCCCACCCCCCCCCCACCCCCAGTGTAGACCAGCCCTAACAGTTATCTCAGCCTGTGGCTGGAATAATCTCTACATCCTCAGCAATGAGTTGTGTGACCACTAGATGCTTTAAGTGCAGATCAAATAGGCCCTTCCCTGGGATACCTCAAACACCTCTCCACAGCTGCTCTCATTGGGTCAACACTGGACCCCCCACAGCGCAGAGGGGGTTAGAGGTGCTTCCCAGGTATTTTCTCTACCTAGCCCACCCTCCTGCAGAGGACTAAAGCAGGGCTGGAGTGGTGAGCAGGAACTCTGTATGGGTAATTTTTAAAAACCATCTGGTTTTAGAAAAGAAGCCTCCCTCTGCTTGCAGGAGCTCTGGATCAGCAGACGGGCAACACAGTGTTTACTTTTCCTCTGCTTCCTGTGGGATCACAGTAAAATGGAATTAACATGACATGAAATGATAGCCCTAGTGTCAGAGCTCAGAAACTCCAGGGTGGATTTTTTAATTTGATTTTTGCATTGTTTGCTGACTGTCTACTACAACATACACTGAACTCATTCACACACTGCAGGGGCTTCCTGCCTACTTTACATCTGGTTGATCCAGTTCAACTGGCTATTTAATAAAAGATGTGGTCTGTCATGTGTCTGTGTTTATTTTGTGGCCTAGCCCATGACTGTGACCCATGTTACATCCCCGACAATGCTCTTTTTAGAAACAGGTGTCAAGTGTAGAGCGGATGCATTTCATGTTTCTTTCTAATCTGAGAATACACAAACACCATGTTACCTTTGCTACAGAAATTTTGAAATATTCTAAGAAAGCCCCCTCTTCTACCAAATGTGCAATGAGATTAAATGAACCTTGAGCAAACTAGAGATGGAACAGATGAAAAGTGAAATAAAATTCCTCCATTTGGGAAATTAGGTAATTCTCCTCTTTGCTTTAATGTTGCTTCTAAGTTTTGAATCAAAATGCTCCTTAGCATTTTGTCATTGATGCTCACTGCTCATTTTGATTAGTCCCAGATAGCTCAGACATGCATTTAGTTTTTGGAAAGTTCAATTTTATGGTTAGCAGATAATGTGTAACATCATACAAAGAGTTGAAGGGTCAGTTTTGTGATAACAATTTATTTTAAACATGACGTAAGTACTCTTATTACCTCTTGCATAGTGACCCACCCACCCACAATCTTTTTATTAGACTTATTTCAAGCATTTTGTGCATTGTATTGAACAAGTGCTGTAACTATTACTTTGTTGGATGGAAGGAATTTTCAAATAAAATTACTGGGAACTGTACAGATACGTGCCAGCCACATAACTGAGTTCATGCAATTTCCATTACTGAATGCCTGGTTGTAAGAGAGAGAAAATACTTCCAAACAAATGGGTCATACTCTACCCCTGATTTTTGCACAAAACTCCAATGACTTTCATAGAGTCATAGTCATAGAGTTTAAGACCAGAAGGGACCACCAGATCATCTAGTTGCCTCTTTAATCATTTGTATGTGTGAAATGAGAGAAGAATGTCTCTCAGAGTCAGAATAAATCATTTTGACATTTATAATCAGAGATAGTAAAAAAAATTCAACAACATATTTTTCAATGAAAAATTGGAAAACTTGTGCAAAATCTCCCCCTCTCATTTTCTGACCAGGTGATTGTAAAATATTTCAACCAAATATAGGGAAAAATAATGAACATTTCTCCCCAGTTATTAAGCCAGCTTTGTTTATACTACATTAACCAACAGGTCCAACAAGTATAATTACAGCAGCCATTAGTGCTTAGCCATTTCCTACCCTACACCTCAGATAAACAGTATTTGGAACAGAAGTAGGGGGAAAGGGAAAGCAACTCAGAGAGAAGAGGGTTTTTTTTCCTTTAAAATCCCACCAAATAAATTCCCAATGAATCCAACATATAGAATCTCAGCAAATGGTATTAGAAGAAAGATGACTAAGAGAGAGGTTTGGGCTGTTTTTTTTCATTTCCATCATTCTTCACCACCTTATCACCTGCTTCTATATTCAGTTCCATTACATCTTGTACCATTACAGAAGCTGTACTTATGAAATCACAATTAGTTGCCAGGGACAGCAGTGCACCATCATAATAGATTTTGAAGCTGGACATTCAACTATATATTATAAAGAAACTCAGGGGAACTGGGTCCACATCATTCACATATATACACTGATACATTAAAGTGACAATATTCAGGACAATAATTAGTGAACTGCGATTGCTGCTTTACTACAAGCTTGTCAATCAGTCGTCAGGTAATAATCCCCTTTCTCAGTATATATACCAATTCTTTAATCCATCCATTCCCCACATGCCTGTGGAGGCAGAGCTTCAACTTCAGAGGTTTACAAATCCAGGCTCTGGTAGGCCAATTCGCAGGCAGAGAATTTCAAAGCCAAGACGCCTACAGAGAGAATGCCCTGCCAGCTGTTCCCTTCCATTTATAACAAACTCTTGCAACTCACATAATCTCAACTGCAGTAACAGCGCAGAGAGAAATGTCACTCAGGTAATTGGGTCCCAAAGCAATTAAGGCTATTTTAGGTTACACTGAAAGCTGTTTCCATCTCAGCATTTGGCCCTATTTTATTTAGGATCATCCTGAGTCCAAACCTTATTTGAACTTCTTCCTATAAATTCGAGATCTGAGGCCTACTTTATTAAGCTCCAGGCATGGAACTCCTCTTGATGTTCTGCTTAAAAAGAGTTTGCAGGAATGGCTTCCACAAGGAGGCCCTATTAACTAGGAAAGCTTTAACACTTTATATGGATGGCAGAGAGGTATTCTAAAATATAACACTGAGTTGGAATTTTTGATAATTAAAATCAAAGTACAATACTACAGGTGCCTTCACAGATAATGTTTGATGAGGGGCAGACAAAGTGTAAAGAAAAAAAATATTTTGCTAGTTCTGGCTGCAGCTACGTTTTTTTCTAACCTCCACATGTGGGATCCTCTTTCAGTCTTATATAATTGTTTTCCTCTAAATGAACATCCAGTGTTGATGCAGATCCACTCCTCATTAGATTTGTTTTGCTTTCTGGAGAAGACAAGAACATTATGTTGCCCATATGTTCATTTATTTACTTTTCAGATTCCATTGCAGCTGTCACTGTTGCTGTTTTTTTCAGTCCATTTTGTGGTGAATTATGCGTAAACAAATAAATAAATAAATAAATAAATAATAATAATAATAAATGGGCACTATGGTAATACAAATATAAGAATAATGATAGTGCACATGCAGATGAGACCACAGTCTCTCTGTGTGTGCATATAAAAAAAATCTTCTCTCTACATAATACCACACAAAGATGAGCAAAACAGACTAAAACAAAAGGAGTCAGGAGTCTTATTGTTTTAAACAGTATATTGGAGACTTTCATGCAGGGGCAGCTCCAGGCACCAGTGCAGCAAGTGCATGCTTGGGGCAGCAAGCCACGGGGGGCGGCCTACCGGTCGCTGTGAGGGCGGCAGTCAGGTGGCCTTCGGCGGCATGCCTGCAGGAGGTCCGCCGGTCCCACGGTTTCGGCAGTGGGTACGCCAAAGCCGCGGGGCCGGCAGATCACCCACAGAAACGCCACTGAATCCGCGTGACTGCAGACCGCCCACAGGCATGCTGCCAAAGGCTGCCTGACTGCCGTGCTTGGGGTGGCAAAAAACATAGAGCCGCCCCTGCTTCCATGCATTGTCCCTTATTCGTTTTCGGTCTGAGGATACATAGTTTGCTAACAGTTGATAGGTCTCAGTAATCTCTTGGCACCAACCTCTCATTCCCACTCACATGAATAGACTCATTCACCTCAGTTAATTCCATGAGTAAGAGCTATGTATATGACTAAGGATTTGAAGGCCCTGTACATACCTTTCTCCCATGAGACTCTGACCATGTAATTTCCTTTTACCAATCTCTTTGATGGCTGCTCCTCATCCTCCATGTCTAGTTCAAATTCTTCATCCTCACCTTCAACTTCAAGGCACAACTCCATTCCTAGATTCCAATGCCTGTGATCATCTAGTCTGACCTCTTGTGTAACACAGGCCCTAGAACTTGCCTAAGACAGATCCTTTAGAAAAACATCCAGTCTTGGTTTTAAAATGGTCAGAATCCACCACAACCTTTGGTAAATTGTTCCAATGGTTAATTATTCTCACTGTTAAAAAAATTATACCTTAGTGCCAGTCTGAATTTGTCTAACTTCAACTTCAGTCCTTTGGAACGTGTTATACCTTTCTCTGCTAGATTGAAGAGCCCATTATCAAATATTTGTTCCCCGTGTAGATACGTATAGACTATGATCAAGTCACTCCTTCACCTCCTCTCTGTTAAGCTAAATAGACTGAACTCTTTGAGTCTGTCACCGTAAGGTACGTTTTCTATTCTTTTAATCATTTCCATGGCTCTTCTCTGAACCCTCAGAGAATCAGCATCCTTCTTGCATTGTGGGCACCAGAACCGGACACAGTATTCCAGTAACGGTTGTAACAGTGGCAAATATAGAGGTGAAATAATCTTTTTACTCTTATTTAAGATTCCACTGTTTATGCATCCCACGATTGCATTGGCTCTTTTGGTCACAGGGTTACACTGGTAGCTCATGTTCTGCTGATTATCCACCATGACCACCAAATCTTTTTCACAGTCACGGCTTCCCAAGATAGAACCCCCATTGTGTAAGTAGGGCCTACATTCTTTGTTCTCAGATGTATACATTTCCGTGTGGTCATATTAAAATGCATATTGTTTGCTTGAGCTCAGTTTACCAAGAACTCCAGATCTCTCTGAATCAGTGATCCGTCATCAGAAGGCTAGTTATTCCATAATTGTCCATGTTGGGTTTCTCATACCTTCCTCCAAACCTGGCACTATTGGACAAAGGATACTGGTCTAGATAGACCATAGCAATTCCAATGTTCCTAGCGAGCAAGCTCGGCAGAGCCAGCATCATCCCATCCACAGCATTATTGTCTACGTGACATTATGTGGATTTGTGTGGGACGACTTGGCCAGAAACAAGGCAGATGGAGATCAGCAATCAGCAAGGCATAATGCTTCAGCAACAGTCATTACCTTATAAGGCAAATTGCTATAAAGTTGGTGCTGTGTTTTGACTGGCTTCTATTCTCTTCATTCCCTGCTTCTGGAGTGGGCAGTAATTTACACCCATTGTCTGTAGAAGCTAACAGCTCCACAGCTACCATGGCCAGCTTAGTTCTGGGAGAGGCAAACAGGGTGGTTGCAGGAGTGCAGGCCCTCTGTGTGACTGTGCCAAAATCCATGGATTTGGGACTGGGATTCCCTGTTGATCCTTGGATCTGCACTGTCAAGAGGACATCCCTCTTGCATTGCGCCTCCTGCTGCTACTATCTCAGACAGCTGAAGCATATGGCACAATTTCTGTGCCCCCATCTAGGTGGAGGTTTGATGCACATTTATGCAGAAAGACACAATAGGACACAAGGTCCTTTAGGGGAAATAAAGTGGTGCAGATAGATGACTAGAGGTGAGCAGCAACAACCCTGATAAAATAACACATTTAAACAAACCAGGTTGGCCAGTTGAAGACAAACAAGGATAGAACTCTAGGCTGCCAGGACAAGCAACACAGGGTGCTGCTGGCTGTTCAGCCATGATGCTCTTTTAATTGCATGCCATGGAAGGCTAATCTGATTGAGCTTTGGGGGCCATATCCCACATGGTGATGAGTACCTTCAACTCCCACTGAAGTCAAACTGGAAGTGAACATGAGAGTTGAAAGCAGAATTCTAAGCAGCAGTAATTTCCTTGCAGGAATTGAAAGGATGGGTAATTCACTCAGTGTGACATACAGCTTGTGGTCAAATCAGCTGGCTTGCTCAGATACCAGCTGACATTCAAAACAGTCTAAGCAAGTTAAATTAAAGAGCTCAGATGTGCTTTGTAAGAGTTTAACAAAACATTTTAGGTCTCCCTCCAGGACTATTTCCATTACATTTTTAATAACCAGCATGAAGCACTTGGCAGTGATCACAACAAAGCTACATTTAGACCAATGATAAATAAGCATCAGGACTATTGTTGTTCTATTCGTGTCCTTTATGTGGCATTTCTGAAGACATGTCAAATAAATGAATACATTAATTTCAATGCAATCAACTGCATAATAGTTTACAGACTTTTACGCTGATGGGTGGGTTGTAATGCATTTGTATCAGAGTGAGCCATGGATTACAGATTTCAGTCACATAACACAGCTACTGTTCAGCTTTTTCTGTAAATCATTCCACTGGCTGGGTAGGGAGATGTGGAACATTTTATAAACTAAGAATAAGAACTGTGTGTGGAAGTTCAGTCTTATCTGTGATCCAGGCACTACATTAGAGCTGAAGGAATAATTTCCAATGATTAATTTATTCAGCAAGTTTAGGCCCAATTCAGGATAGCATTTGCTTAAGTCCCATGACTGGAAGCCAACTCCAACATTGAGTTTCACCCATTGCTAAATAAAAACTAACCAGTTTAATAAGTGTTGAGAATATTTTGAATTGTTGCTTCTAACACTGGGGATTTCTGTTCACTAAGCACATTGAGATCCTTTGTGATGAAAGGATATAGTGCAATGTAAGACATTATTATTATTAATATATACTAACTTCACCAAAAAGTCTTCTGTCACTCTGATATAATGTTGTGAGACACAAAAGAGCTTCTGACACTTTTACTGATTGGGGGTTGAATGCATGTTGATTTACTGTCACCATCGAATAGAATTTTAGCTCAGATGAAATTTTTTTTAGACAGCACAGAGTAAAATTTGAAATTAAATGAGACAAGTTTGTAATCAGCAGTGCTATTACCGAGACCTCATCCTTTTTATTCATGTTTTGATTGATCACTGATTTTACAGTACTTTAAAAAACAGAACTTAATTTTTATTAGTTCTCCTTCCATGAGACAAAGAGAGAGTTGAGACCATATCATGGACCATAGCGTGACCTTCTGATACACAGGAATAACAAACCTGTTGGCTCTATATCCACCTGACTGATCCTGGTGTGGAAGGGAGCATGGGGCAGCTCCACAGGCTGGACCCAAGCAGCTGCTAAAGGAAGAAGTTGCTCCTAACATTGAGGTCCCTGTCTTCTCTCAATCATTCCATTACGGACTCTGCCCTGGTCTCTTCCATGAGCAGGGCCGGTGATAGTCTAGCACTAGAGCTGCAGAAACTAACACCCACAGAGTTGTGTCAAAGAAGACAGGGATGGTTGAGACAGAGTGCTCCCCTGATGGGAGGGAGATGGTCAGGAAGGATGCCGTGCTGTTCCACCTGTCCCTATGGGGTGGGGCAATATTAGGCCCTTATGGGACTAACCCTACTGGATGCCAGCACCATTCTTATACTGTTGCATGTCCTCTATGAGGCTCTGAGCAGCTGAGTGTCAGCTTTAAAAGGAGTTGGCTCAACAGATGGAGAAGGTAAGCAAATGCCCCATCCCATCATGGAAGAAAGCAGGAGAGAGAGTTGGGTTGTCCTTTATTTTTGGCTCCTTGGGTAGCCTCAGTAGGAGAGAGAAAAGGTTTTCCAGGCACCATAGAATATTGGTGCCACAGATACATCAAGCTTGCTACAAAAGTTGCAGATCCATAGAATCATGGTTTTACCACCTTTATTATATGGCAGTGAAACGTGAGCACAGGGGAAGGCTGAAAAGTGGTGGATTGACATTTCTGCTTTTCGTTGTCTTTGTCAGCTGCTCCATATTAAGTGAGAGAACATAACCCAAAAACCCCTCAGTACCAACTGGCAAGTGAATTACAAGGATATCCTGATTTTGTTATGTACATTCTGGTTCACCAAACAATGTCATATGAGGTCTTAAATGAAAACCAGGGTTACACTGGTCATCAACATTGTTGTGAAATGTATGTACAGATACTATGTATGTACATTGAAAATATGTTCTTCGATTCTGTATCACAACAAGGTGGAGAAACATGTTTCCTGTCAGACAAAAAAGACATTAATTGACTAGTCTCTCTGTTGGCAAATAGTTTAAGCATTGTAAGTTAACACAGTGGAGGAATATTTACATACAAAGTCAATAGAGAGAAATGAAGTCTACAAGGAAGAGCACACATCAGGGGAAGAGACTCTTATCTCAGCATACACTTCAAAAGTTTCCTGGACTATACTTGGGGAACAAAGAAAACACCCAGTCATTCTGCACCTAGGAAGTAAACCGACAGTACATTTACAGTCATGAAAATAGGATCACAACCAGCCTCCGTTGAAACACTGAAGAGGACATGGGTGTAAGATTAACTTCTTTAGACAGGAGGTTAACCTATTAAGTCTCTAGAAAATGTGTTATGATTTTATTTTATACATAATCTTTTGTTTTCTTTATCCTTATTCAATATCTCTTGAATCTTTGATAATAAACTTATGGTTTTCACTATAAATATATCTCAGTGCTGTGGTGTTAAGCAAGGAGCAGATCCTGAGTTAATTCACACAAACTGGTGTGTACACTGTTCTCTTGGGGACAGCAGACGTGGTATTTCTGTGAGTGTTCAGTAGAGAAGGGGCTGGACACTACGGGGGAGAACTTCAAAGGTGCCCAGGGATTGGGGTTCATCTTTTTTTAACCTGCAAGGCAAAGTAAGGGCTGGCATAGCCCAAAGGAGAGTGTGTGGATGGTTAACAGGCTGTTGATGTCAGGGAGCTGACACCTAGCTAAACACAAGCAAGTCTCCCTGATGCAGGAGGCAGGGGGTAACAAAGTGACTCTCCCTCCTGGGCACCCTGAGAACCATCCTATCGAACAAGATCAGTACTGAGAATATTCATAGCTAAACCCACCAACTGCACGAGTCAGCTCTGGTTCAGTTTTGTCAGCTTTCTTGGTACAGACATATTAGGATGGAAGACTAATGAATTACAAAGTGCTTTTATCCAAGAATGCTGTTACATTTCATGATCACATGAAAGCCAAAAGCTTGGGTGGTGCCATAAGATTACCAATGATGGACATAAACTGAACATCTAGCCAGACCATCCAAAGAACCTAGCTAGAGATTAATCCGGGTGGTGCTCGATCTACAAAGACGCTACATCCCTTCAGGATACTCCTTGATGATAGTGATGATGATAGAATATTAGTGTTTTGTCTCACTTAGAGGTGCTTCGCTTTTTCCAGTTAGAATGTGCCAAACCTTGTTAACCCACAGCTGTGTAGTATGTAAGGAGGGATGTCTAGCATTTGTAGCTATAGTTAATCAAGCTGCCAGCAATAAGTGACCTTTCTGAATGTCTCTTGCACTGAGACATTCTGTCCCTGTAACAAAGTACATAGTTCAGGTGGAATCTTCTTGTTCCCAAAGATCATATATTTAAAAATTATTCACCCAGAATTAAGGATTACTGGGCATTTTCATCAAATATAGCTACAATCTCCCACTGTTCCATAAGCATCTATTACTGCAGAAACAAGCCTCTATAAATAACAGCAGAATTACTGTAGCATTTTATAGTATGTTTTTCAATGTCCCACCTATACATTAGTGCTTTTCCACATTGTACTCTAGTGATCGCTTCCCCAAAATCAGACTCCACCCATATTATACATGCTCCTGGACAGAGATGCCAGTAATATCTTTGTAAAACATGGGTACTAATATCTTAGATCCTGCTTTGGGCTTCCTGTGTGTTTGCTCTCTGTGTATTACACCTTTATTTAGCTAAAGTAAATATCTTAGTGGAATATACTAATAACAAGGGATTTTTGTGCATGCCCAGCCAGGAAACTCAAGTAGCAAGACAACCCCTTTAAAACTCACAGGAATGTACCTTCCTCCCAGACCATGTCCATTAAGTGGATTTTTCAACATCTCAGGAGAAGGTCATCAAGTTGGGGCTGTTTCAAACCAAGTTTGGGAGCAAGAGTGCAGGAGCCCACACAGAGATTGCCCTGCCAGCAGCCCCTGCCTCTTACCATGAGGGTAGGTAGACCAGATAGCAAGTGGGAAAAATCGGCACAGGGTGTGTGTGTGTGGGGGGTAATAGACGCCCATATAAAAAAAAAGCCCCAAATATCAGGACTGTCCCTATAAAATCCGGACATCTGGTCATCCTACATGAGCTCCAGCACTTCTCTGTAGCAGCTTGCTGATGTGTTTACCTTAACTACATGGCTAATGTGCACATATATTTCCATATTTTCTTGTCGTTTTGAAGCTCATTCAGTACAATGAACTTTTACTATTAATGTGAGAAAGAAAAGGAGACTTTGTAAAGGATTAAGCTGTATAAGAGTAACATGCACAACAAACCCCCCTGATCAAATTCTATTTCTCCTCAGTGCCAATTTACCCTAAAGAATGTAATTTTTTTTTTGCCAGCCTTTGCAGTATTATAAAACTCTACATCCTACAAATACTCATTGGAGTGAAGCTTTCGCCCAGCTCCAAAATACATTTTAATGATAATTTTGGGGAAAAAGTCAAATCCTTTCAACATTCAGGCCTCAGGTGTGTGTATAAGGGAAGGAGTAACAGGTGCACAGAATCTTCTCACTTTTGCAAGCCCAGACCCAAGGTGCAGAGCTGAGTGGGAGGCTTATTTCCCTGCCTGCCTGCACAATTCAAGAGACAGCAGCACTCATAGCAAGAACATTTGAAACATTTGGTGTTTTTCATTTTTTTTCCAGTTTCCCATAAGCAAGAGCCTGCCTCAGAAAGCAATGTCTTTTAAGGGTTAATTCAACCAGAAAGTCTGGTTTGAATTGCATGGACACAGCAGAAAGCTCTGAAACTTCTGCTTTATATATTTTGGGAAAACTAATAATATAAAATAATCTAATCTACTCCCCTTACACCCATTTTCTGCCAAAATTTAGATGCAGCTTGACACCTTGCCTGTCTTTTGAGTGATTGTTTATGAACATTATACCATCTAACATGCTAAAAACATTTAGATTGAAAATCTGTGACTCTTATGTTGAAAATGTACATCAAAATTTTCAAATGTGGGTGCCTAAAGTTAGGCTCCTAAATCTACACTTAGACTCCTCAGTGAGAAGTGGCCCGATTTTCAGAGTTCGCTTATAATTAGCAGAGAAGGAGCTTTTGGTTGCAGGGATAAAACTGACAGATTTTACTTGATGTTTGCACAGGCCAGAGAGAATTTAAATTAAAAAAAAAAAACTGAGTGAGATTTGGCTGCTGGGAAATAATTTAATAGTTTGCAAAGCTGCTTATTAGTACTAATGATAATGTGATTGAATTGCCCTCACAATCATACTGGCAATGTCCATTTAAAATGCCTCTTGGTACTTGCTCTGCCTTGCTCTTGCAAGATGGAGGTTTTGCTTGCACATATACGTCTGATATATGATGCTGCCTGTTAAAAATTTGCACGTAGACTCATTGTTACAGTTCAGGGTAACTGTGCCTGTATTTCCCCTGTATGGTCCAGAAAGGGTATCCACTCTGAGGCTTCCAGCTTCTCAGCCATTGCCTTTCTTGGATGGAAACCTGTCTCTCTCTCCTTTCTGACCAGTATTTCCAGGCTGACCAGTTCCTGGCCTTCACTATGTAATTCCCAGCAAACGACAGGCTCCCTACACAGACATGCTTTGCTTTTCTCCTTTCAGAGACGATACACAGTGTAATTGCTGCAGTTATAAGTTACCACCCAGATGTTTCTAAGCAAGCATATTTTATTCTTAAGGTAAAAGCACTACAAAGAACACATATTACAAACAATAAAGGAACCTACACACATGCTACTACGCTTTCCAGAGATCACCCACCTCACTCCAACAAGTGCTCTTGCAGGAGCAGTCCTTCAACCACCACCCAGGGCTTTTCCTGTGCTTTCAGGTTCATCAGACCCTTTGCTCTGAACAACAAACCAGTCTTATGGGGCCTCAGTGGGACAAAGTCATTCTAATCCTCCCCTAAAGATTGGGAGCCTCTGTAGCATGGAGTTCCTGTCCCTTTTCTGGATCTAAAGAAGGCCCTGAGTCAGCTTAGGCTATTTATTCAAAAGTTCTTTCTTTGTCTGTTGGTCCCGGAGAATCTAGTTTGGGTCTTTGAACTGTCATGTAACAGGTGACCAGCAGACAAAAGCCCACCTCCTCCTCCCCACCCCGAGCAAAACGTCAAAAGTGGATTCCATTGATGGGGGTTTGCAATCCACTCCCCCCAGTACTTCCTAGGAATTCCACTCCACATGTATTGTCCCAAAAGTTCAGTTGTATCTATTACATTGTTGAACATAGTCTTTTGAAGTTCACAGTACATCCCAGATATTGCATTAATCTGGTCTTTCTCCTAAAGAAGTTCCATACAATCCTACAGTAGCAGATACATATTTGCACTTTCAACATATTTAAAACTGGATTCAGTAAGGTTTGTCCAGGATATTGCAGGAAATTGCCATCTGTCATATGGCTATCAGTCAGATAGAATTATAAAAGGAAGGACTGCCCACAGCAATCCTCATAAGCAGGTTTCACAGCATGGATCAATCAGGTGTCTTGTCTGGATGACCGATAGCAGGAGTAGATCTGTGGTCACCTTGACATCTTCATTCAGTTACCTTAAAACCATTATCCCCCCCCAACCCCCCCCCAAAAAAAGGTGAAGCTGTCTACACAGAAGGGACTGTCACAACCAGATATACAGCATTGAAAATCCCATGAAGGAAGTGAAGTGCCCAGCAGTACTGTGTAGAGAATATGTCTTCTTCTAAATCTGTATAGTACATGGAACATTTGGGGCACCGCAGTGAATAATAAAACCATTACCTTTCCACTAGACAAGATGATCTCTCCTTTATTTTCACATCTGCTCTCAGGCCTTTCACACAGTAGTTGTTTCTTTCCTAACAGAAGGCAGTTGGCCACACTAGCAGATTCTAGGGAAATGTGTGCCTGAGAAAGGCCAGTAACAGTCAATAGCAATGACAGGCCAGTTTTGGAGAGATTTCACACTTCTGCCTAAATATCAATGAAATATAAACTGGATTTTTTTTTTTAAAAAATCTAAGATGCTTTTTTTCTAGCTAGCTGATCCATCACAGGCCTGCTGAGCTGGGGGTAATATGGAATCACACTGCACCAAGAGGAGCTACAGTTGTTTTTGTCTCATTGCTCTTGCTTATAAAAGGTTCTTTTGCCCCCAAAATGCCCTCCATTGCTACCCCCAGTTTAGCTCCACTCAGTGGTGACAGCAGTGGGAGTGCTAGTGTAGACTAGACATGGGTGGCCACCACAGCAGCATGTTGGACAGACCTGCTGGGTGCTAAAAATGCCCATGACCAGTCTGCTGGTGGAGCACTGGTGGTAGCAACAATGGGAACTTAGTGTAGACAGTCCCACAGTCTGAGAAGGGCTCACAGGCATGCAGGGAGACCATGCAGCCCTTAGAAAACCACTTCATGTTTCCCCTTGTTTAATTGGCCAGCAAGGAGGAAGAGCATGGTCATGATCCCATCTTCTCCCAGGTCCCGTCTTGGGATCCTAACTTCCCTTTGAAGATCAGGAGATTACAGGGACAGCAGTTGCAGCTGACCTTTATACAGGGGGGCAAGAAGTAGAGAAGTTGCCTTTTGTCTTCCCTTCTTCGCACAGTTGCTCAAAAGCCAGGCACAATCTGGCTTTTAATGCTTGAAATTAGGGCTGTCAAGCGATTAAAAAAATTAATTGTGATTAATTGCACTGTTAATAATAGAATACCATTTATTTAAATATTTTTGGATGTTTTCTACATTTTCAATTATATTGATCTTAGTTACCACACTGAATGCAAAATGTACAGTGCTCACTTTATATGATTTTTATTACAAATATTTGTACAGTAAAAAAACAAAAGAAATAGTATTTTTCAATTCATCTAATACAAATAATGTAGTGCAATCTCTTTATCATTAAAGTTTAACTTACAAATGTACTATTATGTAAAAAAAATAACTGCACTCAAAAATAAAACAATGTAAAACTTTAGAGCCTACATGTCCATTCAGTCCTACTTCTTGTTCAGCCAATCACTCAAACAAGTTTGTTTACATTTGCAGGAGATAATGCTGCCCACTTCTTGTTTACAATGTCACCTGAAAGTGAGAACAGGTGTTCACATGGTACTGTTCTAGCCAGAGTTGCAAGATATTTATGTGCCAGATGCTCTAAAGATTCATATATCCCTTCATGCTTCAACCACCATTCCAGGGGACATGGGTCCATGCTGATGATGGGCTCTGCTCGATAATGATCCAAAGATGTGCGGACCAACAGATATTCATTTTCATCATGAGAGTCAGATGCCACCAGCAGAAGGTTGTTTTTGTTTTTTGGTGGTTCAGTTCTGTAGTTTCTGCATTGGAGTGTTGCTCTTTTAAGACTTCTGAAAGCATGCTCCACACCTCATCCCACTCCGATTCTGGAGGGCACTTCAGATTCTTAAACTTTGGGTTGAGTGCTGTAGCTATCTTTAGAAAGTTCACATTGGTACCTTCTTTGCATTTTGTCAAATCCACAGTGACGGTGTTCTTAAAACAAACAACATGTGCTGGGTCATCATCCGAGACTGCTATAACATGAAATATATAGCAGATGTGGGTAAAACAGAGCAGGAGACAAACAATTCTCCCCCAAGGAGTTCAGTCACTAATTTAATTAACACATTTTTTTAACGAGCATCATCAGCATGGAAGCATATCCTCTGGAACAGTGGCCAAAGCATGAAGGGGCATACGAATGTTTAGCATATCTGGCATGTAAATACCTTTCAATGCCAGCTATAAAAGTACCATGCAAATGCCTGTTCTCACTTTCAGGTGACCTAAATAAGAAGCGGGCAGCATTATGTCCCGCAAATGTAAACAAACTATTTGTCTTAGCGATTGGCTGAACAAGAAGTAGGATTGAATGGACTTGTAGGCTTTAAAGTTTTACATTGTTTTGTTTTTTGAGTGCAGTTATGTAACAAAAAAAATACCTACATTGTAAGTTGCACTTTCACGATAAAGAGACAGCACTACAGTACTTGTCTGAGGTGAATTGAAAAATACTATTTCTTTTATCATTTTTACAGTGCAAATATTTGTAATAAAAAATAATAATATAAAGGGAACAGTGTACGCTGTGTATTCTGTGTTGTAATTGAAATCAATATATTTGAAAATGTAGAAAAACATCCAAAAATATTTAATAAATTTTAATTGGTATTCTATTGTTTAACAGTGTGATTAATCATGATTAATTTTTTAATCGTGACTAATTTTTTTGAGTTAATCGCATGAGTTAACTGCGATCAATCAACAGGCCGACTTGAAATTGATTGTTAAATGTGATCACATAGATCTAAAATAATGAACCACCATTGTTATTACATCATAGACAGTGCATTTTATTTTAATTGGCAGATTTAGTTAAGAAAAATCCAACTCCATTTATTTCAGATGAGAACCTTCTCAGTGAATAGCACCTTGATATAATAAAACTTGGAGATGAGAGAGTGACAGAGCGATAGTGCAGAAGGAGAAGGATGATTTTCCTTTTGGGTGGGAAATGGCAGGTTAATTTGTGGTTGGATTCTCCAGAAGGGAGCAGTAGATGGCTTTGGAATTAAAGCACAGGATGGGAGTTTGGGGATAAATCACTTAGGCCCAATCCTCGAATCATACATGTGAAGTGACTGCTCTCTTTGGCAAGGCAAAGCAAAGGGGTAAGTGCTTGCAGGATCAGGGACTTAAACTCTGTGGCTCACTTTCCCTAAGTGTGAAATGTAGATGATGACACCTACTTAGCAGTGCTGTGTTGGGGCTCAAACCATTTTTTCCCCACAGTACATCTTCAAATCCTTATATAGAAGATGCTACAGAAGTACAAAGTATTATTATAAATAAAACTTGTTTAATTGAGATGTTCAAAAATGATGCATTATTATTAAGGTGTTACCACTACTATACTATAGGGAACTGTCTCACAAACAAGATCATTTGTACGTTTTGGGAAGGGTAAAAACAACACATCTTATCACATTAATATTAAATATCAGAATGCAAAACCAGCCCAAGGATGTTCTGGCTTTCACTGTGAGTTTGATTTCCATAGCAGTCTATTAGTTAATGATCAATTTTTGTTAAACTACAGAAGTAATAATATTTTGTAAGAAAGTAAAGCTGATGAATAATACATCACTTTCACAGTTGGATCTCATTACAGTGTTATGAAGGGAATTTGGTACTTCTTGAGGCACATACTGGATTCTAGTCAAATTGACATACAGTACTGAATATAAATACGTTCCCTGCTTGTGTTGAGAGACGTAATGACTTTCAACTAATTTCCCTGTTATTGTATAACATGCATAAGAGGATTTATTAATTATTCCTTATGCTGACACAGTCATCTCCCAGAAGCGGGGAAAGTTTGGCCTCTACAAGTGGGTTATTTCCTTGCTAGGAGAGAGATGACTACACACTAAGGGACAGACTTGCAATAGTATTTAGGTGCTTCCAATGGAATGGAATAGGAAATCAAAGGGAGTTTGGGGCTTAACCCGCTTATGCACTTTTGAAAAAATCTCACTACAAAGCCTGGATTCAGCAAGGTACTTAAGCATATGCCTAATTTTAAGCTCCTGGATAATGTCATTAAAGTCAACAGAACGACTAATATGCTTAAAATTTGGCATGTGTGTAAGTACTTTACTGAATCAGTGCCCTCCTCAAGATGTTAATTCCTACACAGTCCTTACTATAGGATGTACATAGCTTCTGTTCTTCCTTCAAGAAAGGATTGATATTAACAGCAAAAGCAGCTCTGAGAAGATTTAGCAGCACTACTAGAACTCCAGCAAAACCAGCGATGGGCTCATGTTCCCAGATAGGCCGCAGTTTTTCTGTGGCCTTGTCTACACACAGGAAATTTGGCACACTATGTTCCATTTGGTCCACTTAGCTGGAGCCGGGTCAGGTAGAGCTGCACAAAAGGGACCATCATGGTCATCTAGTCTGACCTCCTGCACATTGCATGCCACAAAACCTTGCCCACTCCTGTAATAGACCCCTATCCTCAGGCTGAGTTACTGAAGTCCTCAAATCATGATTTAAACACTTCAAGTTATAGAGAATTCACAATTTACACTGGTTTAAACCTGCAAGTTATCCATGCCCCATGCTGCTGAGGAAGGCGAAAAATCCCCAGGGTCTCTGCCAATCTAACCCAGTTTCCTACAGTCACATTGATCAATAGGGTGAAAATGGATGTGCGGGTACTTACAACCATGTGGGGGAATAAGAAGATCCAGTCATAGCTGAATTCTGTGATGTGGAGCACTCTGACCAAAGAAGGCAATGCCACATGGTCAGATTCAGAATGGGGACTAATGGCAAAAATCAGAGCATAACAATTGTACAAACAGAGGAATTTCATTGCAATAAACTAAACAGGGCAGCATGGTCCTAGGATATGCATGTATGTGCTGGGTACATTGGTTATATTCAGTTTTACACTGGTGCAACTGGGAGCAGAATCTGGCCCATTGCCCTCATAGCAGCAGCCATTTTAGTTAATTCACGTAGCCGAAGTTGCATAACTTGGATCGATCCCCCAGTGTAGACCAGGCCTGAGAGAGAAGAGAATACCAGATTTCTGGTGTCTGGTAGATCAAAATCAAACAGATACCTCACAACCCCACCAAAAGCTTATTCAGTTTGTGATGAGCTTTTCCAGTCTATATTTTCTAGGTTTTAATTTCTTGAATTGTGTAAAACTTGCTGCAAAATCTACAATATTATTTTATCTTCTCAATACACAGTCAAGAGAAAAGAAACTATTGCTGCTGGGTTCTGAAATTTCTATAGTGCCATTGTCTAACTCAAGAATTGCAACCTGAACTTACAATGAAGCTAAAGCTACCTCTACTAGTTATAGTACAGCCTTATAATTGTAATATTAAAACATTGGTATATGTATCTGTCAAGGTTCCTTCCCCACTCTGAACTTTAGAGTACAGATTTGGGGACCTGCATGTAAACTTCTAAGCTTAACTACCAGCTTAGATCTGGTTTTGCTGCCACCACTCCCAAGTGCTAACTCCCTTCCTTGGGTAGCCTTGAGAGACTCCTCCACCAATTCCCTGGTGAACACCGATCCAAAACCCCTTGGATCTTAAAACAAGGAAAAATCAATCAGATTCTTAAAAAGAAGGCTTTTAATTAAAGAAAGAAAGGTAAAAATCATCTCTGTAAAATCAGGATGGAAAATAACTTTACAGGGTAATCAGACTCAAAGAGCCCAGAGAAACCCCCTCTAGCCTTAAGTTCAAAGCTACAGCAAACAGAGATAAACACTCTAGCAAAAGGAACATTTACAAGTTGAGAAAACAAAGATAAACCTAACACGCCTTGCCTGGCTGTTACTTACAAGTTTGAAATATGAGAGACTTGTTCAGAAGATTTGGAGAGCATGGATTGATGTCTGGCCCCTCTTAGTCCCAAGAGCGAACAACAACCAAAAACAAAGAGCACAAAACAAAAGCCTTCCCCCCACCAAGATTTGAAAGTATCTTGTCCCCTTATTGGTCCTTTGGGTCAGATGTCAGCCAGGTTACCTGAGCTTCTTAACCCTTTACAGATAAAGGGATTTTGGAGTCTCTGGCCAGGAGGGATTTTATAGTATTGTACACAGGAGGGCTGTTACCCTTCCCTTTATAGTTATGACATATCTATTGTACCATAGCCCCCTTTTTAAAGTCCACTTCCATAATTGTACGTGACATCAAAGACTGATCTTAGAAATTTCAAACACAGAAGTTCACAAAAGAGGAAAATGACCCCAACTGCTTATCTAGGTCTCACTCACACAAACTCTTCAGATTCTGCTAGTTTTTACAGCACACTGGTAAGTCACCATCAAATCTACTGTTGCCCTTCCATATGCCGTCACTGGGGCAACATCAGTTCAAGAAAGCCCCAGTGCACCTTTCAATATACTCTAGAAAAGTGACTCTTTAAAAATGTAATTGTGGGGGTTTTATTTTATTTATGCTCAGTCCACGAATCCCAGAGTAAATGTTCTCAGTTTACAAGTTGAGAGTTGATTTTAAAAAACCTTGACAGAATGGCAAACTCAGCCTGGGATCTGGAAAAGAAATTCTGATCATTGTGCTTCTTAGCTCATCACCAGTGATAAAGATTCTGCAATTGCAAATTGGCTGATAATTTGGTTGATGATGCATGACACCTAATAGAACACGGCCTAGTCTTCCATTGCTTCACTGGCTTTGCAGTGCTAATAGCAGTAACAACTTGTTTTGTATTAAGCAATAATCGCTTATATTTTAAAAAGGGAATTCCCTTTAGTTTGTGATAAATCCCATGTTTCAGGCATGTATGTGCAACAAGAAAGGGGTATGGAACTGATGAATCGCTTCAATTGTTTTCCCCATTTAAATAAAATCAATTTCTCAAAACCAAAAGCAAGGAAGGAAGCAAACTAGGCAAACAAAACCCTGTTAAATGCACTTCACTAGAAACATTTAAATGCTCTTGAAAAACATGACTTAGGGCATGTCTACACATACAGTGCTGCAGCAGCACAGCTGTACCGATGCAGCTGCGCCGCTACAGCGTATCTGGTGTAGACGCTCTGTGAGAGAGAGCTCTCCTGTCAGTTTAATAAAACCACTTCCACGAACAGCAGGAATTATGTCAGTGGGAGATTATAGGGTGACAAGATGTCTGGTTTATGACCAGAACTCCTGGTTGAAAAGGGATCCCGGAGGCTCTGGTCAACACTGCTGACCAGGCCGTTGACTGTCCAGTTGGCGGCAACATGCAGTGGGGCTGGCAAGCTCCTTGCTAGCCTCCACGCCACACCGCTCCCGGAAAGCGGCATGTTCCCCTTCTGGCTCCTACGCATAGTGGCAGCCAGGGGACTCTGCACGCTGGCCCGGCCCCAAGTGCCGCCCCCACAGCTCCCATTGTCCAGGAATCACAGCCAATGGGAGCTACGGTGGCGGCGGCTGTGGATGGGGCAGCGCGCAGAGCTGCCTGGCTGCCACTACACATAGGAGCTGGAGGAGGGACATGCCACTGCTTCTGTGAGTTGCTTGAGTTAAGAGCCTCTCTGAGCCTGCACCCCGACCCCTCCCACACCCCAACCCCCTGCCCCAGCCCTGATCCCCCCTCCTGCCCTCCGAATCCCTTGGTTCCAGCCCAGAGCACCCTCTTACACCCCAAACCCCTCATCCCCAGCCCCACCCCAGAGCTCGCACCCCCAGCCGGAGCCCTCACACACCCCCATGCCCCAACCCCCTGCCCCAGCCTGGAGCCCATATCTCCTCTCACACCCCAACCCCCTGCCTCAGCCCAGAGCCCCCTCCCATACTCCGAACCTGTTGGCTCCACCCCCAGCCCAGACCCCCCTCCTGCATCCCAAACTTCTCATCCCTTGCCCCACCCCAGAGCCCACATCCCCAGCCTGAGCCCTCGCCCCTCTCTCGCATCCCAACCCACTGCCTCAGCCTAGAGCCCCCTTCCCCACTCTGAACTCCTCATTTCTGGCCCCACCCCAGAGCCTGCGCCCCAAGCCAGAGCCCTCACCCCCTCCCGCACCACAGCCCCCTGAACCAGCCTGGTCAAAATGAGCGAGCCAGTGTGGGAAGAATGAATGACAGAGAGGGGGGGATGAAGTGAGCAGGCGCGGGGCCTCAGAAGGGGCAGGGCAAGGATGGGGCCTCAGAGGAGGGGCAAGGGTGTTCGGTTTTGTGCAAGTAGAAAGTTGGCAACCTTACGGGAAAAGCTAGTCAGTGTAACTTATGTTGCTGATGGGGTGGTTTATTCACATCCATGAGCAACATACGTTATGCCGACATAAATGATACAAGCCAGACACTGTTCTGTCATCAACGGACTTCAGTTATGTCTACGCTACAGCCTGAGACAGGGGCTGCTGCATGGAAACACTGGAATACAGAAGCAGGAGATGCCAATGGAACTTTCTCAGGGAGAGGTGGCAGCTTAGGGAGATGTAGCAAATGAGTAGGGTTCCAGAATAGGCCTTGTGACTAGAAAAATTAGGCTCTTGTAATATTTATTGTCTTAATGCAGAGTTTAGGTTTAATTTTCTCTTCTTGTGTTCACAAAGTATCGGTGGAATAATTCCTTGGCTACACCAAGTTTAGATTTAGCACAGGTGAGGAGAGGAAGGAGAGGTGTCTCTGCTTCCCTAGACCTAAACTACCACAAGGTTGCTCTAAGTTACACTGTTTGCAATGCTCCCATATGCACTGTTCTCACAGCCAAAGATCTGGAAAAGTGTGGGGCACGATGCTCAGTTCCCTGACCCCCTATGTTTAGAGCAGTGTCCCATTCCCATATAAAATATGTCATGATTCCAGTGTGCCTTGTTGAATGGGCAAAATTAAAATGTACTTTCTGCAAGAATTCATCAAAGCAAACCTATCCTGTCCACGGACAGGCTAAATTGATCCAATAAATTGCCCAGGTACCTCTCAGGAGACTGAGCGCCACCTGTGGGAGACCTCAGAGAAGTGCACAAAGTTGATAACCTTCTGCTACATGAAGAGCCTGGTTCTCCTTTAAACTAAGGCCTCTTTACCTCACACTGGAAGCATAGAGAGGACTTAAAGTGTAAAAAATATAATTTACTCCCACTTTAAGGCCCTTTCCCACTGACAAAGAACCTTAATGTAAATGAAAATCAGGCCCCTTCATTTTATTTTTAAGGCTAAACACTGAGCAGATATATTATGCAAATATATGCAAAAGGCAGCAGGCCAGGTCATACAGCTCTTAATGCTCTATGACAAAGTATTCCATTTATGACAAATACTCTGAAATGGTCAGGCTTTTTCTTTTTTTCTTCAATTCACATCCATGGAGACCTTCTCATAAAGAATTTCCCACCTTTACACAATCAGTTTAATTGCATCACTAAAGATCTCTAATTAGCAATTCAGAAGCACTGAATTATTCAAAAATTGCATTTGTTATTGTGATAAAGGTCAAGTCAAATCACATTTTCTACTGACAAAGTTGTAAATTTAGTAGGTACAGACATCCTGTGGTCCATGCTAACAGTAATTAACTACAGTTTTACAGTGCAGTACTAGGGTTGCCAACCCTGCAGGATTGTCCTGGAGTCTCTAGGAATTAAACTTTAATTAAAGATTATGTCACATGATGAAACATCCAGGAATACCTGCAAGCAAAATTGGCAACCCATGCAGTACTTAGAGTTATTTTTTCCAGTTAAACTGTAGTGCTCAATAATAGATAATAATAATAAACTGTAGAGTTCAATAAAAATCTCTAAAAAGAGTACACAAAAGAGCAGCAAACACACAACCTCTGGAATATATACATTTAAACCTCCATATTATTTATGGCTGCATCTTAATCAGACTGATCGCCTGATCCAAATCCCTTGGAAGTCATTAGGAGTCTTTCCATCAACTTTAATGAGCTTTGGATCAGGCCCTAGTTCAGTCTTCTTTAATGTAGAATGCATGTGTGCTTTTCCCAGCGAGCTATAATACGGAGACTTTTGAAATTGCCTTTATTTAAAAAAATAGAGAGAGAGAGTCCTCCTCACCACTCCCCTCCCCTTCACAGCTATTTGTTCAAGCCCACAGTGACTGCCCTTTCACCAGATCAGTGTTCTGTAAATACCCTGGGTACGGCTTTATACTGATTACTGAAAGACATTTCTGGAAATCACCTGCTTTCATCCCTTATGGCAATTTGTTTACTTAACTGCTGAAGTTAGCAGAGGGATTGAGTAAACTGAAAATGAACTGTACAGCTCTAATGTATGTAGCCAAGTGGCTGAGCTAAACCTAACCTTCCATGTAGGGTACACCTACACTGCAGGTTGGAGCAGGCTTCCTAGTGCGGGAAGCCAGACACAAGTCTACACTACAATTGCTATAGCTGCCCAGCTACAGCATTGTAGCTATGCTACCACAGCGCCACAATGTAGATGCTTCCTACGGCGACAGAAGGGTTTTTCCTGTTGCTATAAGTAATCCACCTCCCCAAGCAGTGGTTGCTAGGTCAACAGAAGCATTCTCCTGTCAACCTAGTCGTGTCTTCACCAGGGGTTAGGTTAGAACAGCTACTGCCTTCAGGCTGTGAATTTTTCACATCCTTGAGCGATGTAGCTACGTCAGTCTAAATTTTAAGGGTAGACGAGGCCTAGCTCTGCTCAAGCGAGCGTGCTAATGATATGAGCGTAGCCAGGGTAACACGCCGGGGTTTGTTAGGGCAGGCTAGCTACCTGAGTACAAACCCACCAACGCCCCTGGGCACTTATACAGGCAGCTAGCTTGAGCTAAGGCCTGTCCTACTTCCACCTACTCTGCTATTTTTTAAGCACACTAGCTCAAGCAAGCTAGTATGTGTCTGTCTACCCATGCTGGGAAGGGGGCTCCCACCTCCAGTGTGGACATACCCTTGGGTTATTATTTCCTGTTAAATTCTTATGGGTTTTCCTATCTGAAGGGTGGGGTTTGTTTTTGAATGAGTCTATTCAATTTTTAAAAAAAAGAGTGATATCCCTATTATAGAATTCTATAGGATGCTACAAAAAACCTGTACAAAGTTTCTATAGTTTTTTTAGAGTAATTGCTATAGAAGCCTATTTCAATCTTTAAGGAACCCTATTGGTTTCATCACCTTCTTTACAGAAAGGCCCGTTAGAATTTTACAAGGGGGGAAAACCCCAGGTTTCTATGGGAACATGAGGATTTAAGAATAATCTTCATAGAGCCCTATCAATGTTAATAGAATACAAGCTCCCTTTTAAAGCCAATGAGTCTTTCCATTTATTTTAAAGGGTTTTAAATCAGGCCCTAAATGTTTTTGAACATCCTACTGAATTCTATAGAAGAGATATAACTACAGATGCTTCCAAAAACCTATGGAAAAATGTATCCTTTTCTAGTAAATTCTATTGAACTTTTCCATAAGGATAGCCTCCGGGACAAGATTTTAAAGATCAGGGTTGTTTGCATTGTGATGGCCTATACAAACCCCACACCGGCTGCAGTGAGCACAATTAGCCCTGACTTTTACACCTGCTGTGGGTGCTGGGCCTGCAGAAAAGGGGAGAGCTCACTCAATTGTAACTGCCTAGGAAGTGGAGCCCACCTGCGCTTGCTAGGGGAGAGATGCCTGGTTGGACACAGGAACTGAGTAGGGTTATAGTGGGTCAGAGCCTCTCTGGAGGGAAGGCAGGCCTGACACTGGAGTATTTGGGTTTATTAGGCACCTGCCAGTGGTTGTTAAACCAGGCCACAGCAGGGGACATGCCCCACCCAAAGAGAAGAGTGGGGCCTGAGAGCTGAACCCTGAGGACAGGTGGACAAATAACCTCAGAGGGACTGAGAAGCCCAGCAGGGATAAAGACTCCTTTATTTCATGTTTGCAATGTTGATGTAGCGGTGTTGACCCAGGATATGAGAGAGACAAGGTGGGTGAGGTAATATCTTTTATTGGGCCAACTTCTGTTGGTGAGAGAGACAAGCTTTTGAGCTACACAGAGCTCTTCTTCAGGTCTAGATCAGGTCAGCTGATAGACATGAGGAGGGATATAGGGGGCAGCAACCTGGTGATAGAAGACTTTTATAAATTCCCAATTCAGGTCAGCAGGAAAGTTACCCATCTGCAGCACAGTCGTGCTTCTGTTTTATAGCTTGCCCATTTTATCGGATTTGAAAGGTCCCCTATTCTTGTCTCCATTCCTTTTTCATGCTGCCCTTAATGCTTGGAATTTGCTCCCAACCCTAGTTTGCAAAGCCATTACCCACATTCAACTCCTTAAAATGACTGATTCTGCAATGTCCTTACTCGGAGGTCACCACAGCAATCATAATGAAAGCAATACAAACAAAACCCCCTAGTTATTCCCTCTTCTGAATTTCCCATCTCCTCTGTATCCTTTCAATGTCTACAAGTTCAACAGTGAAGTTCATCTCTCTGTCTTGTACTGCACTGATCACATTGCCAGCACTAAATACACAAATCCAGAGTAATATCATCTGAAAGATGTTTGATTCAACTGCCCTTGTTCCTTTCCCTCAAGCTGAAAAATAAATTCCAACGTAAAACCTTTGTAGTCTTTACACCTGATCCAGATTGTGCCTTTAGCATTACTGAAGAGGAATAAATTCTGTTTGTCAATTCTCTGCTAACAAAGGAGACAACCTCTAGAAACTGGCAAACCTTACTATAAATGGTCGATGACTCTGTCACACTGTCTGGAGTGGCTCACCACTGTGAGTGTCTACCTCAGGGCAGACTGTCAGAAAACGGAGCAGACACCCCAACCTGGCGGTGTGTTCCATAATTAGATTTCACCAAGCCAGCAACAAATATGAACTCCTGGATCACTATACCTGTCTTACCATAGAGTCACAGACAGTCCCCTTAGACTCTCCACTATCTGGCCACCCAGACAAACTGAACTTTGTGATAAAAAAGAAATCACTTAAACCAAAAATCACACCACATCAAGCTGCTCCCAATCCCAAAACATCAGTCACTTAATCCAGATCAATTGGTACTCTAGATTTTACACCAAAGACAATGCTTGTAGCCAAATCGACAGTAAACTAACTAAAGGTTTATTAGCTAAGAAAAGCAAGTGAGTGTTATTGAGAGAATAAAGCAGGTAAAATGTGTGTACAGGTGAGTCACAGTCTACAACTCCACATGGTAGCAAAGATGTAGTAATCTGCCAGTTTCCCCAAAGTAATGACATTGGAAAACAATCCCAACAATACATATAAAATGATGGGATCTAAATTAGCTGTTACCACTCAAGAAAGAGGTCTTGGAGTCATTGTGGATAGTTCTCTGAAAACATCCACTCAATTTGCAGCGGCATTCAAAAAAGCAAACAGAATGTTGGGAATCATTAGGAAAAAGATAGATAATATCATATTGCCTCTATATAAATCCATGGTACGCCCACATCTTGAATACTGCATGCAGATGTGGTCGCCCCATATAAAATATATATAGGAATTGGAAAAGGTACAGAAAATGGCAACAAAAATGATTAGGGGTATGGAATAGCTTCCCTATGAAAGAGATTAATAAGGCAGGGACTTTTTAGCTTGGAAAAGAGATGACTGCGGGGGGGTATGATTGAGGTCTATAAAATCATGACTGGTGTGGAGAAAATAAATAAGGAAATGTTATTTACTCCTTCTCATAACACAAGAGCTAGGGCTCACCAAGTGAAATTAATAGGCAGCATGTTTAAAACAAACAAAAGGAACTCTGACAGAGGATGTTGTGAAGATTATAACAGGGTTAAAAAAAGAACTAGATAAATTCATGGAGGATAGGTCTATCAATGGCTATTAGCCAGGATGGACAGTGTGGTGTCCCTAGCCTCTGTTTCAGAAGCTGGGAATGGGCATCAGGGGATGGATCACTTGATGGTTACCTGTTCTGTTCATTCCCTCTGGGGGCACCTGGCAGTGGCGGCTGTTGGAAAACAGGAAATTATGTTAGATGGACCTTTGGTCTAAACCAGCATGGCTGTTCTTATGTAAGTTTCTCAGGGCTACCCAGATTAACTCTGGGTTTCTCCATCTTCTTGTTCAGTTATTCTGGATTGTTTGGATTCTACCAGGGCAGAAATGCATGATCTTTCCTTGTAACTATTCCTATAGCTTCTTCTCTCAGAAAACAAGCTGACAGTGTCACTACCCACCTGGGCTTTTCCTTTGATGATGGAGAGCGAGGAATGCATTCTGAGTCTTTGACCTCCGATCATCACACTTGCTTTGAAATTAGCACTTTTCTGTTAAAGCTCTTCATTTGCATTTCACAAGGCTTTTTTCTTGTTTGATGGATTATTTAGTTACAGGGGTTACACAATGTAAATGTTTGTTATTATATTATAACAGGATACAGTGCAAGTAACATCCCATTAGTTTTCATGGGATTTAAACACCAAATACACTTTTATGCATTTAATAGTTGACCTATACTAATACACAAGTGAATTGATCTGGTGCTTCAGCATGAGCTGGCACCTGGTCTGCCAGTGGCATAGATCCCACCATAATACCCCTATCTCAACCGATAGCAAGAGATGGGGAAAGGATAATGACAAAACAAACCAGATTTCTCTCTATTTTGCTGTGATATATGAAATTTATAACTGTGCAGAGGACCTGTACAAGTCACATGCACCACTTCATTTAAGGCTTTGGTGCGACCTAATACATAGGCATAAGACAAGCCCAATGAACAGGGGTGAATTCCACCCTAAGTGCTCTGCAAAATAACAAACCACTCTCTTTATAATTGTGATAAATGCAAGGCAAATGACATTACCCTCAGAGTAAGTGTTTGGTTTCTCAGTTCAGAAAAAAAAATAATTTTTTAAATAGTTCTAATTTCATACCATTTGGCAATATGTTTGCTCCCAAAAAACTGTATAAGCCAAAGACCATCTCCCATTCTTTAGTAGAAGTTGCAAGTGCTCAACAGTGGCACCTGCCTGGATTTGCTGCTATAGGCTACTAAAATTGCATCTTTCAATTACTTTACTAATTCACACCACAGATTCGCAGTTGTTTTTGATCAGAGTAGCGGTGGGATGGCTTTACAAGGCAGCTCATCATTCTGGCATGGAGCTTTTAATCAAAGATTTGTGTGAATCTTTCCTGGCAGTATTTTGCTGGTTACTTTTAGTCACAATGAAATATTGTACTCAGTGGCACATGTGAAGTCTGGTGTTAGCAACTGTCAATCTATCCCTCTGGTTCCATGCTTATGGAGATGAAAGGATGGCAACTAAAAATAAACAAAATATTACACAATAATCTTCAGAGACAAAATATCTGTGGAATGCCAAAGATCACAGGCCAGATCCAGAGCTGGTGTCACAGTCAATTTAGAGCCCTTAAGGACTGGGCCATAAAGATCTTTGAGGAGATGATGAGGGCTTCAGTATACAATATCTGGAGCCTTGTAATGTAACTGACTTGTAACTAAATGTCTTCTTCAAACATTCTCCAGCAAACACAAACTACTCAGATCAGGTTCATAATAGTTTCCGTTCCTATATTTCTCATTAAATTACCCACATCTCCTCTTCATTACAATAAGAGTTGGCAATCTTAGCTTTGCTGAACTGTGAATCATAATGAAAATACTTCTGACATTTATGTGCACCTCAGATGAACTATATAAAAAACCCAAATCCCTATAACTTGCTTTGATTATGGACAACAAGTCTATGAAAACAGTGCTGCACATTATTATTTATATTTTTTCAGTCACCCGGGAAACAAAGTAGATCCTACCAGACTTGACTTTTAACACAGTTAATTATATCATTAGTGTCAGTACCGCTTAACAACTCGCATAAACCTTCATGAGTCTAACACTGGAAATGTTGCTATGGAAATGACCCGGTGATGCGACTTGTTTCATACATGCACAAGATGATCTAAAACCATGGTGAAGTATAGCAGGTTTATGCATTTGTGTCAATCTTACACGGGCATGTTCTCTAGCTTAGCTGAAAATACAGTTCATTTATGCAGAAATTGCAGTAGCTTCTCAGCAATATGACAAAAAGGCCATTTTTAAACAACAGGGAGAAAAGTGTTTCATTTCCCTGCAGTTAACTAGTGATTATCACACCTATTTAATAGGCAGGAGTGAATTTATCCTGTGGCAACATGGGGAGAGCAAGTGTGAAGTGACCTGGTGAGTGGTTTGGACCTGCTGCCTTTGCCTACCATCCCTGGGCTGCCCTCTGCAGCCCCCAGTACCCATTAGCCTTATGCTAGGCCACAGCCTGGGGCTTTCCAGGCAGGAGCTCCCCAGCTCCTCTGCCTTTCCCCAGCCCTGCTCCTCTCAGGTCCCTACAGCCAGGTCTATCTCCCTCTACAGCTAGAGAGAGACTGCTGAGCTCCTAACTTCCAGCCTCCTATATAGGGTCAGGTGAGGCCTGACTGGGGCATGGCCCAACTACGGCTGCTTCCCCAATCAGCCTATTAGCTGTTTTCCCTGCCACAGCCCTCTTCCAGGGCTGTTTTAAGCCCTTCAGGGCAGGAGTGGGGTAACCACCCCACTACATCCAGAAAGTTAGACACATCAGCTCTGCGGTCCTATTAATCTCTCTTTGCCCAAGGAGAAATGTTACAGATTGGTTGGTTAGTTTTAGTCAATTTATCAAGATTAAGGTTATCCTCTAAACATACTGTCACTGAGACTGCGCTCCCTATGAAAGTTTTTAATGTGCTGTGTGTGCATTTTGACATGCTCATACAGATGTGGTGAGAAAGACAGCCCTCTTTTAATGTAGTTTAGCAGATAGAGACAAGAGGGTCATCCAGAACCATGTGTAAGGGCCCACAGGTCTCAAATCTGGGCACTGGGGTTCCCAGGTGGCCCTCACACCCTGGTCTCTCCTGGGCAGCTCACCCAGATCTTCTAGAAGTGAGGGACTTACAGAACTCAGATGCTACCTCTGGGAGGGGTCAATGAGGATACTGACTGGGGATTATTACAGGCCCTACAATTGGCTGGACCAAATAATTTAAGCCAGAAGGAGGCACAGGAAGTTGCCCAAGCAACTGAGAGACTTTTTGGCTGACTTCTGCACTGGACCTCATCCTTGTGTAGCTCTGGTTTCTGAGTTTGGCTCTGATCACTAGAACTGACCACCCCTGCTCTGATCAGTAGGCCAGACTACCCGTGTTTTGCTCCTGACACCATGTGATCTGCTAGCCCATTTCTCTGCGGGCACTCACTACCAACAAATGCTACATGTGCTGCCAGTAGTCAATGGACCACAACTTTTGCACCTTTGGTTTAGTGTAACAAAAGGAGGATGAAAATCAGGAAGAGAATGGCAAGGGGAGTTATTTAATAATGACAAAGGACTGGGAACCATGTACTACTAGGTTCTATTTCTGGCATCTGGCTCTGTCGCTGACTTAATGTGAGGCCTTGAAGAAGTCATTGAACTTTTCTGTGCTTCAGTTGCCTCATCTATAATGTGAGTATAATAAAGCTTACCTGCCTCATGGTGGCTTATTTAATTTGAGTGGGTGAAAAGCCTTGAGATCCTTTTGACAAAAGGTGCATATAAATGCAAAAGTCTGTTTTTGGCAAGCTCTTTGGAGTAGATCGCAATGTTTTTGTTTCTCAGCTGTAGCATTTTTTGTAGAGTTGATCCAGTTTGTGGAATGAGAGCTCAGTCCAAAGCCCAAGATTTGGTGGTGATGGGGGACTTCAACTATCCGGATATATGTTGGGAAAATAACACAGCGGGGAACAGACTATCCAACAAATTCTTGGACTGCATTGGAGACAACTTTTTATTTCAGAAGGTTGAAAAAGCTACTAGGGGGGAAGCTGTTCTAGACTTGATTTTAACAAATAGGGAGGAACTCGTTGAGAATGTGAAAGTAGAAGGCAGCCTGGGTGAAAGTGATCATGAAATCATAGACTTTGCAATTCTAAGGAAGGGTAGAAGGGAGAACAGCAAAATAGAGACAATGGATTTCAGGAAGGCAGATTTTGGGAAGCTCAGAGAGCTGATAGGTAAGGTCCCATGGGAATCAAGACTGAGGGGAAAAACAACTGAGGAGAGTTGGCAGTTTTTCAAAGGGACACTATTAAGGGCCCAAAAGCAAGCTATTCCGCTGGTTAGGAAAGATAGAAAATGTGGCAAAAGACCACCTTGGCTTAACCACGAGATCTTGCACGATCTAAAAAATAAAAAGGAGTCATATAAAAATGGAAACTAGGACAGATTACAAAGGATGAATATAGGCAAACAACACAGGAATGCAGGGGCAAGATTAGAAAGGCAAAGGCACAAAATGAGCTCAAACTAGCTACGGGAATAAAAGGAAACAAGAAGACTTTTTATCAATACATTAGAAGCAAGAGGAAGACCAAAGACAGGGTAGGCCCACTGCTTAGTGAAGAGGGAGAAACAGTAACAGGAAACTTGGAAATGGCAGAGATGCTTAATGACTTCTTTGTTTCGGTCTTCACCGAGAAGTCTGAAGGAATGCCTAACATAGTGAATGCTAATGGGAAGGGGGTAGGTTTAGCGGATAAAATAAAAAAAGAACAAGTTAAACATCACTTAGAAAAGTTAGATGCCTGCAAGTCACCCGGGCCTGATGAAATGCATCCTAGAATACTCAAGGAGCTAATAGAGGAGGTATCTGAGCCTCTAGCTATTATCTTTGGAAAGTCATGGGAGACGGGAGAGATTCCAGAAGACTGGAAAAGGGCAAATATAGTGCCCATCTATAAAAAGGGAAATAAAAACAACCCAGGTAACTACAGACCAGTTAGTTTAACTTCTGTGCCAGGGAAGATAATGGAGCAAGTAATTAAGGAAATCGTCTGCCAACACTTGGAAGGTGGTAAGGTGATAGGGAATAGCCAGCATGGATTTGTGAAGAACAAATCATGTCAAACCAATCTGATAGCTTTCTTTGATAGGATAACGAGCCTTGTGGATAAGGGTGAAGCGGTGGATGTGGTATACCTAGACTTTAGTAAGGCATTTGATACGGTCTCGCATGATATTCTTATCGATAAACTAGGCAAATACAAATTAGATGGGGCTACTATAAGGTGGGTGCATAACTGGCTGGATAATCGTACTCAGAGAGTTGTTATTAATGGTTCCCAATCCTGCTGGAAAGGCGTAACGAGTGGGGTACCGCAGGGGTCTGTTTTGGGACCGGCTCTGTTCAATATCTTCATCAACGACTTAGATATTGGCATAGAAAGTACGCTTATTAAGTTTGCGGATGATACCAAACTGGGAGGGATTGCAACTACTTTGGAGGACAGGGTCATAATTCAAAATGATCTGGACAAATTGGAGAAATGGTCTGAGTTAAACAGGATGAAGTTTAACAAAGACAAATGCAAAGTGCTCCACTTAGGAAGGAAAAATCAATTTCACACATACAGAATGGGAAAAGACTGTCTAGGAAGGAGTACGGCAGAAAGGGATCTAGGGGTTATAGTGGACCACAAGCTAAATATGAGTCAACAGTGTGATGCTGTTGCAAAAAAAGCAAACATGATTCTGGGATGCATTAACAGGTGTGTTGTGAGCAAGACACGAGAAGTCATTCTTCCGCTGTACTCTGCTCTGGTTAGGCCTCAGCTGGAGTATTGTGTCCAGTTCTGGGCGCCGCATTTTAAAAAAGATGTGGAGAAACTGGAAAGGGTCCAAAGAAGAGCAACAAGAATGATTAAAGGTCTTGAGAACATGACCTATGAAGGAAGGCTGAAAGAATTGGGTTTGTTTAGTTTGGAAAAGAGAAGACTGAGAGGGGACATGATAGCAGTTTTCAGGTATATAAAAGGGTGTCATAAGGAGGAGGGAGAGAACTTGTTCACCTTAGCCTCTAAGGATAGAACCAGAAACAATGGGTTTAAACTGCAGCAAGGGAGGTCTAGATTGGACATTAGGAAAAAGTTCCTAACTGTCAGGGTGGTTAAACACTGGAACAAATTGCCTAGGGAGGTTGTGGAATCTCCGTCTCTGGAGATATTTAAGAGTAGGTTAGATAAATGTCTATTAGGGATGGTCTAGGCAGTATTTGGTCCTGCCATGCGGGCAGGGGACTGGACTCGATGACCTCTCGAGGTCCCTTCCAGTCCTAGAATCTATGAATCTATAAGTTCCAAAGTTTGCTGCATTTGAAATATTTTTGATTGGCTTAGTGGTTTTCTTCATAGAATCTCAGGGTTGGAAGGGCCCTGAAGAGGTTAACTAGTCCAACCCCCAAGGCAGGACCAATCCCCAGACAGATTTTTGCCCCAAATCCCTAAATGACCCCCTGAAGGATTGAACTCACAATACTGGGCTTAGCAGGCCAATGCTCAAACCACTGAGCTATCCCTCCTCCCCTTCTGTAAGTTTGTTTTTGTACTCTGTTGACTCAAGGGATGGTTCCTGTTATTTGGTAGAGGTTAATAGCTTCATTGCCAGTTGATTTCTTGTATATTCAGTGCGCTTGGGAGGTCTGTCTTAACTCTCAATTTGATGATAATGCTTTGTTGTTGAAGTTTTTATTAAAGTCTTGAGGTGATCTATATGTAAACTAGCAAAGACATAGATGATGTTATGGACATGTGCCCAAGCATTGGTAATGTGCTCAAATGCCCAATGGATACTTTTTAGCAAAGAACAAATTGTAACTTTTTGAAAGGGCTGCGGGGTGGCAGGGATCATTCTCTTGGAAAATTAAGTTTTCTACACAGTGGCTGATATAATGGAAATGTCTGGTCTTCTGACTTTGCTTATATTTATCTTCATTCTGCTTTACAGTGAATATTGAAATACCGGTGTTTTGGATTCAGGAAATGAAATATCTAAATTATGTCAATAACCATCATTTTAGGGAAATTTGCCAGCTCTACAGACAGTTAATAAAACAGCTCTGTTGCAACTACAGAACCAGCTTGATTTAATTGCCAATAGTTACTCTACAGAAATCTGTCTGTCCACCCACAGAGGAAAAGAATTTTAGAAAATGTTTAACCATAGGTGTCATCATAATCAACCATCTCTTCCTGCACTGAATTTCCACTAACATCTGACCTATGGAGTTATGAAAGTGAGATGCCTGCTTTCTGTGGACTGCACCATGAAGTTTGTAAGAACTCTGCCTGTGTGCCAAGACAGTGGGTATTTTGTTCTCAGACTTACCACAGACAGTTACGAAGGAGACACGCACACACTATGCTCTCACCTAGACGGACATCAGTGGAATTACTCAAGTGCTTAAAATCAAGTGCATGTTTAAGTGCTTTGCTGGATTGGGGCCTATGTAAACTTTCCTTTCATTCTTTCATGTTGGGTATTTTTCGTTGGTCTACAAAAGTCAGTTGGTTATAGGGATGATCTTAATGGATGGAAAAGCTATGTCAATATGAAGTATGGTTGTTAATCAATGACAGTATATAGCCCTATGTGAATAAAATGTTTGAGTGAAAAGTTTATATTTCAATAGTTTCTAATTCATGAAAGTAGCTTCAGGACATCTTATCTCAGTAGCCATGCTTTTGAAGCCCTCAAACAGCAGCATAGCTTCACTGTTTCAGATCAATCAGTTGGATTCAAATGGCTGTGCAATAACTTTTTTTTTTTTTTTTTTTTTTTGTGGATCACTTATTTTATAAAGTTCACTTTGCAAACACTCTGTGGCATTTAAAATGTAAATCTGTCAATACATTTCAGCTATTATTCACAGAATATCTATACCTATGAATAATGATACATGACAATCTAACTTTTCAGAGGTGGTGAGGTAAGACAATTTTCCATTTAGAAGAACAGGAGTACTTGTGGCACCTTAGAGACTAACAAATTTATTAGAGCATAAGCTTTCGAAAGCTTATGCTCTAATAAATTTGTTAGTCTCTAAGGTGCCACAAGTACTCCTGTTCTTCTTTTTGCGGATACAGACTAACACGGCTGCTACTCTGAAAACTTTCCATTTAGAGTGGCCTTTTGACTTACAGATCTACGTAAAAAGAAATTAACATCCCCAAGAGGTGTGACACATGCCATGAAATCCTGCAGTTTCTACTGAAAAATAATACTTACTACTTTGGTAGTACCCATTCATTTGGGGAGCTTGATACATAGAGGCCAAGTATGATTCCATATATTCATAAACACCCACAGAGGAAAAGAATTTTAGAAAATGTTTAACCATTTAAATGGGATAGCCTTAATTGTGTCTTGTGACCTAACTTTCTCTTCATTAATTTCATCAATGCCCACCTTGCTTTCAGGGCTGGGGCTTTGACTGACAGCCAGGGGGATGAACATTGGTGGGGGCTTTCTAGGAGATACAGAGCCAACTCCCATCTCTTCTCACTGGGATTCCTGACCACATGGGAGCAGTGGGAGAATACAGGGCCCTCAGGTGCTGGGAGACAGCTGGGGTGGAGTACAATCTTCAATACCATGCACACCCTGAGGGCACTCCTCATCTTCCAACCTTACATGAGATAAGGATGGAAGGGGATTTTGTCTGCTGAAGTTAAATCCCTTTAGGGTTAGAGGAGGGTTGGGGAGTGGAGGTGGCGGCAGCAGCTAAGGGCTATTCATCTCTCTCCTCTTTTTTTTTTTTACTGGCCAGCTTAGTATCTGCAGTAGAATAATTCCTAATACGTAGTTGAACTTGTTGGGGTCCTTTTTTGCCTCCTTTTAATTGATTTGTGGAAATTAATTAAATCCCAGTCTCTGCTTTTAACCACATACTCTTGTGTCTGTATCTTATTCCTCTCCCATGCCCAGGTCAGGAGCTGCAAACGAGTTCTGACTTAGGAAGGTGGGACCATTAGTCCATAAGTATGTCTTTTTTAATGTAACCATTTAAACAGCCAACCATTTTATGACTTAAAATTATTACATGCAAGAGAAGATTGCCCTTAATTGCGTAGAATGCAGTTGTGGATAGTTTGGGTGTTGTTGGGGAGGGCATGGATTGGCATATTCTAATAAGCAGGTCTATTTATGGAGAATAGGTAACCGTGCTGTTTCTTATGCCCTCCAAGTTAGGATTTGGATTATATATCCAGAGCAACCCAAAATTACTGCAGCTCCCTCCAGCATGATTTTAATACTCTTGGATAAAATGAAGCCTGGAAAACAGGTTAAAATAAAGTTAATTCTGTAACTAAAGCAATTTACCAATACCTAAAAATACCATCTTAAATATACATGTGCTTTCTTTTGTCCTAAAAGATTCCAAAGGGCCTTGCAAGGTATAGCGCACACGCACACACCCTGCTTTACACAGAAACCTTCACACAGCACACAGTAGGCACTATGCAATAGTCAAGAGAGTGAGGAGTACAGGTCTGTCGCATCTTACGCACATTTAACATGCGCGATTTCAACTTTACGAGGTCGGCAAAAACAAAACAAAAAAAGAGAAAAACAATTTTAATACTATACCTGTAGTGCGGGCGATTTCGCCCGTCATTGTACTCAATGGGGTTTTGGCTATACACGGTTTTCGCTTTACGCACTAACTACGGAACAGAACCCCCGCGTAAGATGAGACAGACTTGTAGCAGATAGATAAACTAGGGATTCTGAGATAGGCAGAAAGCAACTAACATTTGGATTTTAGCAAACGCAGCCATAGAGGACTCCCCTAATGTTCAGAAAGTGACATGAGATTTTAGTGACCACATGCAGTCAGGATGGCCTCAGTTTCCCAACTAGTCTGAAACAGGACACACACTGGAGCACAGTGTCCTTTTGTAACACCATCCCAGAGTATTGGTTCAGGAGTGATTCAAAGGGAAGAATGCCGCGTACGGAATCACTAGCACCACTTCATGCAGTACATAGGTTTTGCTACGGAAGTCATCCAGTCACATTGCTGACCAGGCCCAACCCTGTTTAGTACTGAAGAGATCAGAGCCCATGGTGATTTGAGTTTATCTATTAATTGACATGGTCTTTGAGTCCCCTCACAGCCTCACTGGAGTGTAATGATCATTCTCAAGGGCCTAAATAATACAGGTACAGTCTATTTTTCATTGTTGTCATTTTCCATGCAACTCTCAGGCCTGTTCATTAAACAGTAAGGAGTGACTACTGTAGTATATTTAATCCAAACCACAGCAACTCTTGGGACCCCTTTCTAAAGTAGAAGATAGGGACCAAATTTTGTCCACAAAGTGGTATAAATCTAGAGTAATTTCATTGAAGCCTCATGATTTACACCACTATAAATTAGGCCCTACAATTGTTAATCGTTTTGAAATTGAATCCAACCATAGCGCACCTGCTCATAAATAATAAATCCAAGCACATCCTGTTGACATCACAACAGCGTACACTGATGGAAAAGAACATGAATAAATCACTCATTCATAATGGATTATTTCTCAGATTTCATGCAGTTTGAGAGTTTTCCTTGTATTTTGCATTAAAATATCATTTTATATTAAAATATTTGTTCCTTCTACAACATTCAGCACGCATTAGTAACAATGCCAAAAGACACTAAGCACTCTTGAGTTATGAACAGGTAGCAATTGATTGTTTTTGTTTTACAATTATTGTGATAAATGAATGGAATATTTCAGTAATGCCTGTGTGTGCTCCATAAGTAATGATTCTCATTGCCCTTTAATTGTATGTATTTGGTAAATGAGCTTTAAAGGTCGCATTAGTATTCATTAGCCACAGGTTACCATACAGTTTCTGCTAAATATAATTTTTATTAATACAGTTTAATTGCTTTCATTTGATCATGAGAGTCAAGTTTGCAGCTCAGTGTTAATATTAGCATATGTTGTTTTCTTTCTTTCTTAATAAAATCCAGTCATCCAGCTCTGGCCATCTTTGTTAATTAATAGTTGAGGAACACAGGTGTGTGTATCGGTGGTGACGGATTTATTGTCTCAGTCTCCACCCCTGAATGTTTGTCATTCAGGTTACCAAATTCAGCACAGGGCCAGATCCTCAGCTAGTGTAAATTGATGTAGCTCCACACTGGTCAATGAAGCAGCACTACGGTGTTATTTCTATTATTTTTGTCTAAATCAGTTCTACAATCCGGTACTCAAAGACCCTGTAATAAGATAACCCAATAATGCTAAAGTTAGGAAATATATCAAAATGGCAGAGTGGTAACTCAATGAGTCATAAGACAATAGCCTATCTAGCAGATGGATAGACAATATTAGAAATAAAAGCACCACATAAAAGCAGTGATTTACTAATGCTGCACATTTTAAATCTGGAAATGGTTTGGGAATCTCAATCACTAATGCTGGTCCCTAAGAGGCATTGATAATAAGAAAAGTGAGTCATGCATTCTTCCCAAAGAAGAATGACCGAACAAACCATTTCTGCGTTGATTTATGTAAGGTAAATGCAGTCTCCAAAAGTGATGATTGCCTGTCACCCAAGAACACTCAGACAAAGCAATTCAGCCCCACTTCTCATCTCGTGAATTGATACTGGCAAATCCAATCACTAATATTAGTCAAAGCCCTAACGAGGAGAAAAGGAAGAGATGTACCCATTAAGCCCTGTGGTGCCCCCACCCACACAGGAGGTCATGGACAGAGAAACTGTACTTGCTATAGGAGGGGGCTCACCATGCCTGTGCCTAACAGAGCAATATGGTCTACTGGTTATAAGGAAGAAAAGAAAGAAGGAAAACTCCCATCAAGCTGAAATCAATAAGATTTGGAAATAACATCTCAAAATGAATAATCAAAAATACCGAAAGAAAATAAAGAATCTTGCTTTCAGGTTTGGGCCTCCAAAAAGGTAAATAATAGAGTACAGCCATTAACTGATTGTCAATATTTATAAGCTGTTACTTCTCACTTCACTTACCATTCATGAAAAATGTAGCACAAACAGAAATCTATTCCCAGTGCAATCATTAACCTACACTCTGTCCTTCTGGAGTGTCAGCCTACTGAGATATGATTTTTTTCCAGTATCATGAGTCTCACTCTTTAATAACTGTCTCCTGAAAATAACCCTTCTGATGTCACTTCTATTAGGACCCAGAAGCCTTTTTGTCTATCACCTCTAGATTTCCTCATTCACCAAACTATTTCTCAGCTGCTTTTGTAAAGATCCATATTCAGGATACTTTACCACCATTACCTCTTGAGGGATTCTCTCAAATTATTCATACTGTAGATGGAATAGTCTAAAGTAACATTTGAACAGTTTTAATGATTCTACCTGTATACCAATATTTTAAACTGGAAATGGTCTTTTTGTAACTTGATTGCCTCCAAACTGTCACACATGCTGCATCTGGGGAAGTTATCTTCCAAAATCCTTTATCCTTTGTACAGCACACGTATAATGCTTTCTTCCCAACGCCCTCATTGTTCAGTGTGAAGATTTGGGTAAGGATGGGTTACTTACCTTGTAGTAACAAGTTCTTTCAGATGTGTTGTCTCTATGTGTCATGCACTTGAGGTTGCTCATGTGCTCCATGCACCCAGGACAGGAGATTTTTCTCTAAGAGCATCTATTTGGTCTATGCATGCACCTCCACTTTCCTTGTGCTCTGCACTGAGGTGATAAAGGCAGATGCTGGACCACTGTCATTTTAGTTCCTTCTCTATTGCCAGTCCTCAGTAGGGGGAACAGGCAGTGGGGCAGGCAGGCAGGCAATGCACCGCACATAGGGACAACACGTCTTGAAGAACTCAAGCCACTACAAAGTGAGTAACCCATCCTTCTTGAAATGATTGCCAGCTATGTGAAGTGCACTTCTGGTGATTCACAAACAGCGTCTCTTTAAAGGAGATGAGTGCCTGGACTCCTATGACACAACAGACCGCAGAACTGCCATGTCTAAAGAAGTTTCAGAAGCAGCCGTTTGTACCAGTGCATAGTGTCTAGAAATGGTGTGACTGGAACTCCAACTTTTTGCTCCGCAGACATCAGTAATGGGGACATCTCAAAGGGAAACTACCAATGCTACCTGAGTTCTAATTGAGTGTGTTCTCACACTAACCTTCAAAGGGGACAGAGTTCATTTTGTAACATTCAGCATGTGTGTAGTCCCACTGAGTTCAATGGGAATATTCAGGTTCTTAAAGGCAGGTATGTGCTTTAGTATTGTGATGAATCAGGGCCTAATATTGGATCTTGGGGCTTAAACCTGGTCTCACATATGCAGGTTTGTGTTTCACATATTTCTGTCAGTATCTCGGAAGTTGAACTAAGGGACATATGCATCTTTCAAAGTGTAATTTATGTGTAATTCCCAATAAGGCTAATGAGAGCTGGTTACATGACTGCATCAGAAAGAGAATCGCTGCAAAAATGTCATAGCTCTGAATTAGAAACACAAATGGTGAACAATGTATTATACAGTTCAAGTGCATATAAACCCCCAGATTCACAGAAGTAAATTACTATTTATTCCCTACTTCTAACCCTACTTTTGATCAAAAACATGAAGGTGGTTTTCAGTTGATTTTTTTTCTTTTAAAAACTATTATGAGAATAATAGTTTTTCCTTGTGTCATAAGTAGTTTCTGATCAGTCAGTTGACTTGGCTAATTAAGGCACCCTTGCTTTTTGACAAGTTATGCTGCAGAATTGACAAGTTATCAAGAAGGTGGAATCTACTGAAAGCCAAAATTTCAGCTGACACATGAGTCACATACTACTGAATTCCCATTAAACTTTCAAATAACCGTTAGTTGATTGTGTTAGAAAAAGTAAAACAAAGCAAAAAAAAAAAATCAACTACACCAGGGGTTCTCAAACTGTGGGTTGGGACCACAAAGTGGGTCACAACCTCATTTTAATGGGGTCGCCAAGGCTGGTGTTGGCCCCGGGCCTCAGCAAGTCCAAGCACAAACCCCATCACCCAGGGCTAAGGTTACATGCCCCCCGCTCAGGGCAGAAGCCCTTGGGCTTCAGCTTTGGTCCCCCTGCCAAGGGTGGCAGAGCTCAGGTGGTGGGGCTTGGGCAGGCCTGGGTCTTCAGTCCCCCCTCCTGGGGTCATGCAATAATTTTTGTTGTCAGAAGGGGGTCACAACGCAATGAAATTTGAGAACCACTGAACTACACCATTCTGAAAAGCTTTAGAAACCTAAGACATGACTGAGGATTGTTTTCTGGGAAACTTAATGAGGGCTCATTCCTACAAAGTGTTGAGTCCTCTTGCACCAATGCAGGAAAGCACTTAAGTGCTTTGCTGGATGGGGCCAAAATCTTTTTCATCTTGCACAATCAAGCCCTCAATGTACAATTGTTTTATTCTGGCAAAATAATAGGAGTATAGTGTATAAGTCAATATATTTGCCAAAGTAAAGCAAACTCGTTTTCACCTCTTACTAATACAACCTTGGTGAGTTATAATTCATGTAATGGCACTCGTCTTTGCTGTTACCTTGTCCTCCTTCCCCATCCTTCTCCCATCAATTGGCAGTTTAGTCATCTGTTGTGACTTGTCTAAATTCTAGACTGAATTTCTGGGCAAGGGATTATCTTTGTGAGATTTGTTTGTTCAGCCCAGTACAAAAAGGGCTCTAATGCCGGACTTGGGTCCTTAGGTGATACCGCAATAGAAGCAATAAATAGTAATAACGGTAATATGGCATTAAAATTCAAATACAAGCTTGGGGGGAAATGGAAAATCTAAATTAATGTTTCCACTGTGTACTTACACCGATATGGCTAACTTCAGTGAGCTCATTGGAGTTAGTCCAGGGATGACTCAGTATTCCCTTGAGCATAGTACTACAGCACATTTGTCCTTCAGTCTATAGAGGACAAGGTGTCTCAGAACAGTGGGAAATCTTACTCGTTATACACTATATGACACAAGGCTTAGAAAAAGATGAAGCCAAGCACTATGACAGGACACCATGGCTCATGGAAACCTAGGAGCAGCATGTCCATACCTCTCCCTATGCTCCTTTAAAAAAGACCAGTGCACACTCTACCATAGTTCCTTTGCTGAACAGCCCACGTGAACCAGTGGCGTGGGCCTGACCACTCCCACCCAACAACTTGATGATGCCTTTGGCGGAAGGCCATTAGGTCAATTAACAGAACCTCTCCTGGTTCTTCCTAATAAAAAAAATTGATTGTCTAGAATAAGAGGAAAGAAATGAGTGGGGTAGAGTCAGTGTAAGTTAGGTCTGGTGAGACTATAAGGGCTGGTCTACACTGGGGGGGAGGGGAAGGTCGATGTAAGATACGCAACTTCAGCTACGGGAATAGCGTAGCTGAAGTCGACGTATCTTATTTCGACTTACCTCAGGTCCTCACGGCGCAGGATCGACGGCCACGGCTCCCCTGTTGACTCCACTACCGCCGCTCGCCCTGGTGGAGTTCAGGAGTTGACGGGAGCGTGTTCGGGGATCGATATATCGCGTCTAGACGAGATGCAATATATCGATCCCTGATAGATCAATTACTACCTGCCGTTTCTGCTGGTAGTCTGGACATAAGGGGAAGATTTTTAAGGCACACGTGGCAGTTATGTGCCTAACTCCTGTTTATTTCAATAACAGCTAGTGGCTGAATGCCATTTGTGCCTTTGACATCTCCTGCTAAGTGTATTGCAGCCATACTATCTGATATTATTCTAGGCAGGTAAGAGTTTTATTTCGTATGAACTTCCAAACACAACGGATGATAGAACACCTCAATATTTTGAGGCAATGGATCTTCAGAACAAAACCCACTTTTCAGCAAAGATATGCACTATAGCTTAAAAAATCTGCTTTCAAGGTGTTATAGTTTAATGGATAATTTTTTAGAATGCATTCAATGTGTAAAATAACTGCCACTCAGAAAGTTGGAAGATTTCTTATGAGTTTGTTCTGGACCCAAGTGATTGGTTCTGCCCAAAAGTCAAACATTTGTCAATCGGTTTCAGGGACAGGTAGTTGAATGAAAAATTAAAGAGGCATAAAGAGAGTAAAGATTACAGAATACGTTAGATTTCTTCAGACAAATTATAGGAAAAAATAGAGAAAGGGTATTAAAAAAGCAACTCAAAATGAAACTGGAACGATATAAAAATACCCATTAAAATAGAATGAACACTAAGAAATTCAGAATACTACACTTTTCAGCTTACAATGCAGGCTTCTCAAAAGGGCTGTTAAAAGCCAATCAGCACATAAAATGCCTGAAACATGTGCTCTAAATCAAAAAGCACACTTGTTGAAATAATAGTGCATCAGCTGGTGAGAAGTTTATAACTAGATAATTATATATAGTAATAAAATAGTATGCTAAGCCCCAGAAATTTAACATGAAATTTGATTCCCCTATAAACTTTATTAAAGTAGGTAAAAAATCTACATCTCCATAATATATGTTCAAAATTATCATTCACCAAAACTACTTAGACCTGTCTAGACAGGCAGCAATAACAATAAATTAGAAAATTTTATATTTATATAGATCCTTCATCCCAAAATAGCTCATAAATAGGAAATAAGTCACTAGGATTATTAATTATTAGCTGAAAATGCAGACCATAGATATGGTAGCACTTGTCAGGAGTGAGAAGATTAAATCTCATTGGAAAGTAATGTTAAGGTTTGACTGATGGGTAGAAAGCCATCCAAATGAACTGGAGGGAGGTATGGATTCTTGTCTAAAGTGCTTACCCTCAACAATGGTGCTCAGAGTTCAAAAGAAGTGTGTAAGATCCCTGCACTTCTCAACCATTACTTATTATTTAATGGTTAAAAAATTTAAACCCAAAACAACTACTGAGTTCAGCCCAATGCTGTTGTAATAAAACATCAGGAGCTTGATTCACATTTGCACTGAGGCCCCTTTACACCATTCTGGCCGTGCCATGTGGAGAGCAGAAATGTAACTGACACCCCACTTAAAGCATCCTTTACACTGAGAGGTATACAGTGGCCTTGGCGTATAAAAAAATCAAGCCCAAATCTATTCTGTAGGGCAGATGCTGTTCAGAATATTCCCCCATCAAAACAAGAGAATGCATGGGACCAAATTCTCACCTCAGTGAGGATAGAAACAATACAGCAGTCAGGATTCAAGGAAGGACAACAAAGGTAACAATTGATACAAGGAGTGAAATCTTGGCTCCATTGACATCAATGGGACTTTTACCCTTAACTTCAACAGGGCTACAATTTCACCTCGGTATTACCGAATATTATGTAGAGTACAAAGATACAGTAAAGGAAGCTAGGGGTCTGCTCCAAAGAATTTATACTGTAAGGATTAAACCCTACAGAACACCGGGGTTTGGCTCTAAATCATAAGGAGGAGAGGCTGAGGAAGTCATGTTTGTTTAGCCTAAGAAAATATTTAACAGAGGAGAAGGGACAAGGAGAAGATAACTCTGCATAAATATTTAAAAGGAAGCAGTATAGCCCACCACACTTAGTACCAAGGGATTTGGACTAAAATGAAGCTGCCCTTTCCAACACCTGTCACCTCAGATAAACATTTGGGGTACTCAGTAAGTAACCAGTAGAGGCTGTTTGGAAAAAACACATATTTACTTTTGAAAAGTAAATAACTTTAAACTCTTCCATTTTGTTTTAAAAAGTAAAACAATGAAGAATTTGTTTCTTATTTTGCTGTTGGTGTAAAGGCATCTGAAATTCTAAATCTCATCAATCTTTTTGTGATCCAATCAAACCAGTGCTAGCGCTCTGGAGATCTGACCTAGCTTTCTTCACACAGAAAGGGAAGTAAAAGAATATTGCCCACACAGATCCAGAATGCAATTCAGGCTAGTGGCTAGTAAGGAGATGGAGAAAAATCAGCCACCTAGTATGGATTTGGTGGATCACCGTGATTCTGCATGGAGGGTGCAGTGATGGTACAAATGTTATGCTTATAAGAATCACACGGGATCTTTTTCAGGGGAAAAGGCAATACGCTGCATTTATTGAAGATACGAGAATTAGCATATGCATTTAATCTCTCTCTCTCTCACACACACACACACACACACACACACACACACACACACACACACACACACACAGAGTCCCGCCAGTCGATGTTATAGTTACCAGTCCAGTGTCCGGATCAATCTAGTGACCAGCTAGGTTGATCACGGTTAGGGGGAGCTGGATTCTGTCAGTCGTGACACAATGCTCTGGGGAAGTCTTGGCAGGACGAACCCAAAGTTTCATGGCAAAACACCCTGTTTATATAGTGATCTTCCTTCATTTGGACTAATGAGTTTTGCACCATCATGCTGTAATCAATCGCCGTTTGAAAAATGATTGTTTTCTTAAATTGTTCTTCAGTCTCAGTCAACACTGTATATAAAAGGAAACATTTCCTAGCAATGAGATTATATTTATTGCTCTTTATATAGTGAGTCTTTAACAAAAATTTGGTTATCACCTATATGTTCTTGAAAGAAAAATCTTTGGAATTACTTGGGACCAATGGATCACCAATAAAGAGATACTTGGGAAAAATGGCCTACAGTCTAAGCAGACCATGCTGGATGTTTGCAGGCTTTGCTGGGACACATGAAGTGCATGCTTCAAGATCAGCTGTGGATGGCTATGCTCTATGGCCATCTTAAGAACTATCGATGACACAGAGGAAGGCCAAAGCTCTGATACAGCGACAAGGCCTCAAGAAATTCAGCATTCTCACTGACAACTGGGAAAATCCTGCCCATAATCATTCAGTTTGGAGAAACTGGATTAAGACTGGTGCAGTCACCACGGTCCGCGGAGAGCCATCATAGAGCCCAGGCTGAGGCCTGCAGGTGAGCCAGGAAGCAGAGTATGTTTCAACTTCCATCTGGTGAGTGGACCTGTGTAGCCATTGTGGGAAGGTTTGCTGCTCGTATATCAGGTTCTTTTCCCATACCATCGCTAAGCACTACTGATGGACCGACTTGGTTGCATCTCCTTTCATTTGTCAAGATGTTGGATGGCCATATAATATAACTGAATGGGCACATGTAAAGGGATAGCCGCTCACTACTAGCATACCTCCTTGCATTTATTTTGGGGAATCTAGCTCTTACTGTGTCAGGTATCCCTTTGTTACTCCCTCACGCTCCCTCTTCTGGCCCTTTAGTCAAGTCATCATTTAGTCCACCCATTCTGGGGTTACAAAGTCCAACAAGACAACTGTCCAAATGCTGTTGCCAGATGGTGTTAAACCCTTTTTCAGGCTCTCTGCCACTACACCAGTGGCTGGCATGGGAACCTGGGCCCGCCCACTTCACTGGGTTCCTGCCCAGAGATGCTACAACCAGCAATCCAGGTCTGCTCAATTCCAATCCCTGGTGTTGTTTTCCTGGGCCCCTTCCTATGTAGCCTCTCTGTCTTCTCTTGTGTGCTTCTGGGTTTACATTGGGAGTCTACTCTACTCCCCATGGCTACTTCATCCCTCCTAGCCATTTGCCGGACTCCTTACTCCACGACAGGCTCAGAAAACTTACTCTGCCCGTGTGCTTCCTCCTTATCCCTGGTGACCTCCCTCATCCCAGGGAGTGACTGCAGACTCCTCCCCCTGCAGTCCCCTCCCTACTTTCTCTTCCTGACTTTATCGTCTTCTCCCAGCTTCTTCCCCAGCTGGGCTTCATCTGCCATTCGGCCCTACCAAGTCCTGGCTTCCCTGCAGATGCCGTACATAAGGTTAATTGGCCTTTTCTGACCCACATTAACCCACTCAGGGCTTGTGTGGGGTGGACGGCCCATCTCTGCACATTGCCAACCTAACAAATGGTCTTGAGTGTACCAAACGAACCAGTATATGCATGTGTGAGCATAAGGAACCAAACTACCAACCATACATTTCCAATTAATCTGTAAATAGCATCCATGCCAAAGAAATGTTTTCTCTAGCTCAGAGTTAAATGAACTTTGAATATCCAAAAATAGTTTCATGCCCATTTAATACAATTTTAACTATTTAATTTTAAATGCAAAAACTTCTATTTCGTAGAACCACAAAATATTGCACACATGGCTTTAGGTAGTTAAAATAACATGATCTTTAACTGAACACTTAGATACTCTACAAAGGCATATGGCTAGAAGAATAGATGGAAGTACTTCTCTAGCTACCACAAGTCACCTTTCAAATAAAATTCTGTAGTGTGTCAAGGTAATATATGCTCAGTGGGTGAAATTCTGTCTCACTGAAGTCAATGGTAAAACTTCCATTGACATCAGTGAGGCCAAGATTTCACCCAATGTCTTTTTCACAGATTTAGCCATTTAAAATTATGTTCTCTCTCTATGCTAATATTATTTTTCTTTAAAAGTAATACATTGTTAAGATAAAGAAAGCTGAAGGACTGAATGTGACACATATATTCCATTCATTGCACTCTCTTTTTCACTCCAGCTTTGGGAAGCAAAATTGGTTGCTATATGGTACTTGAATAAAAAAAATCCAGGTGCATAAAAATATGAGTTTTATACTGAACACAAATTCCTAAAATGGCCCCACATATAATATCCTTACTCACAGTATGGGGTATATCAGAATTTACCTAGAACAGAAGAAAACTCATAATACCAGCACCATAGGCACTACTTGAAGAATTGTTCAAAAGCCATGACAATTTTCTTGAAGTGTCACAAATAAATGCATATAATAATAGAGTATTGCTGTAGAAAATGCATGTTCAGATTGTAAGTGCTTGAATGATGAATAAGTATTTGAATTACAATGTCTTCTGCAAAACACTATGCAAGATTACTTAAGTACCTGGGGAAATCATGTCATGACAGTTCAGGTTAATAGGCTATTAGTGTTGACTACGAAGGATGAATGAATCCTTATTAAATTCACATATTATTCAAAATGCTTTCTGTGGTGTTTAAACCTGGCATGGAGGAAAGCAAATTACACAGAGGTGTATGCTCAGCTTGTACTCAAATCATATGTAAGTAAAATATTCACATTATATGCAAATCTAATAATTTTTTATCATAGATGTGATCATTCAAATGACCTTATTAGTGACAGAGACATCATTGTTGAGATTAGGAGTCTGTATTCTACAGCAATGGCACTTACCAAGTTAATAGTTCTTCCCAGGTGAAGACACTGCCTTGTGCAGTCACTTAGGGACAGACTCTCTTCTGCTAGCCAGCTCCTCTGTGCCACTCAAGCAATGCAAAGGAGGTAGATCTGGCCATCACTGAGCAGCTGACAATTCCCACCACAGGGGGATCATTCTGCTGGTGAAAGCCAGTTCCTGCTCCAGCTGCCCCATCACATCACTCCCCAATGAACAGGACATGTGGGGCTTACAGGAAGCATGCCAGGGATTGGATGCAGCACAGCTCTGCTTTGCCAATTCTCAGTTGGCATATGGTCTCATAGAGACCATACACAGAGAGCCCATAGGCTGCACTGGAGGCTGATATTGGAGCAGCTGTGGCTTCAGAATCAGAGAGCTGTAATGGCACCCCAATCAGATCCCAGGTGCAGGATGGAATCTAGCCCTTATTTTTTGGAGGGTTTATGGATTAAAGTCATCCATAATATGATTTCAGTGAAGTCAGAATGGATGATATGGCCCTCCAACTTTGTAACCGGGCTAGAGTGGGCTGCCTTGTAGTAATTATTATATGGAGATTTGAGTTCAGCCTCTGAGAGAGGACACTTTTTACAACAAATGTAAGCAACTCCCGCAGGTTGACCCAGGTTTGCACACTGGAGAGATGAATGCAGCCTTCTTTGGCTGGAAGGAGAAAAGGAGAGACATGGGAGAGAGTCAGAGCAGCAATCAGCTAGTGGACAGTTACAAATCTCTTACAATCTCACAGAAAGGGAGTTAAAAAGCAAACTTTTCAGGACAGAGACCATTTCTGTAAAGCACCCAGGACACTTGCTGTAAAGGCGACTGATCATTTTAGCAATAAGAAGATTTAATTCTGGTTGGTGGTACATGGAGAGCAGCATATACACTGTAACCTGCATTGAAGTGAATTATCCGTAACAGGGACACACTGTTTCCCCATGTAGAGTAAACAGGAGAAAGTAGCCTCTGTGTATCCAGACATTTAATCCTCTTCTTCACTTACAGCATCAGCTCAGGTATGATTTCTTTGAAATTTACAGTACACGAGACAAATGGGTAAATATTTTCCCAAACATTTTCTTTGTATGAAACAATTTCTAAGATCCTGCTCCATGGAACCAGCAATTAACATCTGAAAAAAATCCCAATTAAACTGCACAATGAAATTATGAGACATTTATGAATAAAATCATAGAGGAAATGATGGATAAATGAGGAGTCTACAGTCTCAGCGGGATCAAGCAGCTTCCTTTATGTACAGCACAACTGCCTCAGACAGCAGCTATCTGCTTTGAGTCACATGTCATTAGGAACCAAGAAAGTTAAAAAAAAAAAAAAAGCAAGCCACAGACATGTTGGCTGAGACTATTACAGCCTTACATAACAGATTTGTCATGCCAGGAAGATGAAGCATGAGCCAGTTTGCTAAGCACCTTCAATGCCCATTGACTTCTGTGGGAGCTGAGAGAGTTCAACACCTCAGAGAGGTATCCATCTTGTCTCATGCTCTAGGCCTATATAAAGAACACTGGTCCCTTGTTTTGGTTTCTCATCTAGTTTGAGGCTGCAGAAGTACATCAAAAGTTAAACAAAGCAAAATTAAGTGGGACAGATTTGGGCTTAGGGGCAGAAAGCAGTCAAGAGTCAAAGGATTTCATATGCCCTCAATGACCGCACAGAATCCATGCTCTAGTCTTACCATGAGAGGAGAGGGGGAAACTTTCTGGAAACCTGCCATCTTCTTTATCACATCAGTCAACAAGACATTAAACAGAGATTTTGAGGACTTCAGGAAATCATCCCACTGCACAATAAATCTGAGTCCAAAGGCATCGACCTGGAAAGTAAAATGGATGGGACATGGGACACCTCTGACCCACTACTTACTGAAGTTCTGAAAGAGGATAGAGTGATGAGAAAAAAGCTAGATGGATGACAAGGCAGAATGTTAGGTTTCTGGATAATTCTTGAGAATTTATAATCTAAAAATGTGGAAGAATGTCAAAATGGGTTATTGGAATGTTTGACACGAATAAAATAACATTTACTCATCTCAAGCAGGGAATGGGTTTGGTAATATCAATTGCTTTACCTGCTCATTTGAAACTCCAATATGGTGGAATGGCACTGGAGGTGATGCTTGTCTTGAGTTACATGGATATAAATTACGATCTACTCCACTGAAATCAACTGAGTTATACCAGGATAAAATTAGTATGAGGAGAATCAGATCCATATGCATAGACTTGGCAAAATTCCATTTTCAATTTTTTATAATTTCAGCAGATAATATCAATGTTTATTTTAAGCAATTTTATCTATTTTTTATCCATTTACATTTTCACAATTGCAGGAAATTATGCAGAGGGGTCAGACAATGATTACTTAATGACAGTACATGTTGAGATTCACAGAGGTAAAGCTTTATAACCATTAAAACACAAATTGTCAACATCACATGTCAAAACCACAAAGCAAATATACTTAAATCAAACTCTAATAAGTTCTCAAGCAGCATTTTTTTTTACTCTGCCTATCTGTAAGTTTATTATTATAGATAGAAATTTTTTTGTCAGTTTGTGTGTGTATGGTGAAATCGACCTTTACTGACCGACTGACATTTACTGATAAAAATCTAATCCTTCCAAGCCTACATATGCATTTGATTCTTCAAATGAGGCAAAACTTTTTATTTAATCAAAAAATGCACAAATCAGCTCAGAGGAGCTCCAAACTCTCAACTGATAGATTCTATCATATAGTCTACACAGCCCATCTACTTGTCTTAAATATTTATATGGGTGTAGAGGCAAGCGGCTCATTTCCTTGGGTGCAGTATGGGTTGGCCCGGCTCCTCCTCACTCTAGGTTCAGTATTACATAGCTCAGGTTGCTTCGTCTCCAAGGGCAGGGAAGTGATAGTGGTGGTGCAAGCTGGCCAATCCGGGGCTTTCATACTGCATTAGGAATGGGAATGGAGCTTCGGCTCCAGATCTAACCAGGTTGGCAATCCATGGAAGGGGACTGGAAAGGAAGGTGGTGGTTCAATTTGGGAAACCGGAGGGGCCTTTAGGAAGAAGCAGGTGGCTGAGGAGGATCAATACTTCAGGTAGAAGGAGGGGGACAGCTGGCCTCTTTGAGGAAATACCATGAGGAAGAGATTGATCATCATAATGAAGAAATAGATGGTCTACCAAAAGAAACTGAATGTCATAAGAACAAGATCCAGAAACTTAAAAATGATGATGATTAAATTGCTGCTGCTGGTTTGTTTTCATATACAGCCAGCGATGGTTTCAGTGTAATCATTGCATTCAGGACTGTATGCTTTAGCCAAAAGAATCCAGATTTGTTCTGTTATTGTGTGAACTATGAAAGAATCAATAAACTATTTGGATATTTATATGGCCCCCACTACCACAGTATCTGAGCGCCTCACAAACAGTAATTCACTTATCCTCACAACACTGCTGTGAGATACAGCAGTTCTATTATCCTCAATTTACTGGTGGGGAACTGAAGCAACGACTAAGGGTCTTGCCAAGCTCAGACAGGAAGTCTGTAGCAGACTCAGAAATTAATCTGGGTATCCTGAGTGTCTCCTTTCATTCGGTTTGCCCTGCTCAGCTCTACTTAATATAGATTCTGTGTCTTTTCTTCCCGTTACGCCATCCAGGTGAACTACTAAGCCTCAAATGCTCTTCCCCCTTTCCCCCCGTCTCTGAAGTATTCTATATCCCAAGGACTTAGTCCAGTAATAGGAAATCTCTATACATTTTACATATGGGGCTCATAGGGGGCTGTTTCAGTGGTAGGAGAACTGCTTCAAGCAGATAGTTATATATAGTCTGCAAAGCACTTTTTATGATGGAAGATAATACATAAGAGTGTCATTATCATTAATATTTTGGACTAAGAGCTTATGTGGCTAACTCTTCCGAGACACCGACTTTTCTTTTCAATCAAGGCACTCTAAAAGTCTGGCAGCACAACTTCTTCAGGCACCTAATACATTCATTCAGAGAGCTCTATTCAGAAAGCTAAATTAAAAGAAAAACACTTTAAAATGTTAAAATATATTTTTTTTAATTATTGAAACACTTTCTAGAGGATTCCTAGGACAAGAGCAGCAGGGATGAAGATGGAGAACTCTTTTTCTTCTGAGGTTCCCAGAGGAAGGAAAAGTATGGAATTTGCACTATTTTATTAATTCTGCTCCAATTCCTTAGTCTCTTCTACAATATTTACAGTTATGTCTTCACACTCCATCCTGACCACAGATGACTCATTCCACTATATCAGCACTTGTCACCTGCCATCCCCTATTAAACCTCTTCTATATTCTTCACGTTTATCACACACATGCTGAAGTGAAAGAACAACTCTGTGCTAACTGCACTTCCACAGGTGACATAATCCCCAAAAGATTCAGATTTTCAAATTTATTTCTGGAGAATGAGACACAGCCATCCTTTGGCTGGAATAGATTATATCACTGCTGCATGTGAGAGTTGAATGGAGCAACATATTGGCTAGCAGGTTACCTTATTATTTATTTGTATTACAGCGGCAGCACACAGAGGCTCCAGTAGAATTCAGGACACCACTGTGCTTGGTGTTTCACAAATACATAGTAAGAGACAGTCTTTGCCTTGAGGAGCTTACAATCCAAAGAGACAAGACAGACAAAAAATGGGAGGGGAAAGAGAGGCACAGAGAATGAAGAGACTTCGCCAAGATCACATAACAGGTCTGTGCAGAGCCCAGAAAAGAATGTAACTCTCTTGATTGGAGCACACCACCTTTCACGAGCATCAACTACCCTGATATTGCAGAGAGTAGAAATACTTTACTTATACATTGTATGATTCATAGAGTTTAAGGGACCATTAGATCATCTAGTCTGACCTCCTGTATATCACAGGACATACATTTTCACCCAAAAAGAAGAACAGGAGTACTTGTGGCACCTTAGAGACTAACAAATTTATTAGAGCATAAGCTTTCGTGGACTACAGCCCACGAAAGCTTATGCTCTAATAAATTTGTTAGTCTCTAAGGTGCCACAAGTACTCCTGTTCTTCTTTTTCCGGATACAGACTAACACGGCTGTTACTCTGAAATTTTCACCCAGTTATCCCTGCATATAGCCAAATAACTTATGCTTGACTAAAGCATATCTTGTGATTGGCTACAGCGCATCCAGAAAGGCATCCAGTCTTGAAGACTCCAAGCAATGGAGAATCCACCAGTTCCCTTGGTAGTTTGTTCAATGGTTAATCATCCTCTCTGTTAGAAACATGTGTATTATTTCTAATTTGAATTTGTCTGGCTTCAGCTTCCAGTCATTGGTTCTTGTTATGCCTTTTTCTGGTAGATTAAAGAGCCCGTTAGTATCCAAAAAATTTCCCCCATGGTTGTGCTTATACACTGCAAACAAATCACCACTCGGTCTTCTTTTTGATAAGCTAAAGAGATAAGCACTTTATGTCTCTCACTGTAAGGCATTTGAGGAGTGAACTTTTGTTAAAGATGTTTTTTTTAATACACAGTAGGGGTTTTTTAGACTTGTTTTGGTTCTGCTAGACTTGACCCATAAAATGGTTCAGTATTATTATTAAATATTTTCACTGGGGCAGCACCAAGGCCAACCAGGCTAGGGACTGTACAAACATATACTAAATGACAGTCCCTGACTCATACATTGTCTAAATATCTCCCTAAAGCATATAAAGCATCAGTTCTCAAGCTGTGGTCCTCAGAGCTCTTGCTGTTGGTTTATATAGAGCTGGCTGGTCACACAATGCTGCCTCCCTCTTTGTTTTCCAGCTGCTAAATTGCATTAAAAGATAGGAAGAGACATATAAAATGCTTTTCTGTTATTCAACTTCCATTTAAGCAAATGCTGTAGTTGTCCCAGGGATATTACTTGATCATGCATGGGGAGGGAGGTTGAGCATGAGACAATCTCTGTTGAGATATGGTCCATGCTATGAAACAGTTTGAAAATTGGGCGGTATATTTTCTAAGATACTCCCTTCATGATTATCAGCAGAGGTGCTCAAGCTGGGTAGAAACAATTCTCTGAATTTAAACAGGAGGTAGTTGCTGGTAGAGTGCTCTCTGGGAAGAATGCTTCTTGGCTGTGGAATTCACTTAATCTCTGGGCATGGCTACACTTGCAGATGTAGAGCGCTTTGAGTTAAACCAGCCTTTGTAGAGCGCAGTAGGGAAAGCACTGCAGTCTGTCCACAATGACAGCTGCAAGCGCACTGGCGTGGCCACGTTAGCAGCTCTTGCAAAGGCCACAGACAGCAATGCATTGTGGTAGCTATCCCAGCATGCAAGTGGCTGCAATGTGCTTTTCAAATGAGGGGGGTAGATGGAATGTGACAGGGAGTGTGTTGTGTGTATGTGGGGGGAGAGAGAGTGAGTTTTTGGGGGGCTGAGAGCATGTCAGCATGCTGTCTTGTAAATTCAGACAGCACCAACCCCCCCTCACCTCTCTCTCACACACACAGCATCCCACAGTAATGGTTGCTTTGTCTCGGAGCAGATAAGCATGCCTGCTGTCAAATGGAGCTTTCAAAGGGCATATCGGCATGCCTGCAGTGATTCCAAAACAATGACAAGAGTGGCCATTTGACTTAAGAGGATTATGGGACGTTTCCGGAGGCTGATCAGAGCGCAGTAATGCAACACCTTATTCACACTGACGCCCGGGCGTTTCAGCCAATGCGCAGCAAGTGTTAATCTTCTTGCCGAGGTGGAGTACCAGGAGCGCTCTAGCCCTGGAGTCAGAACGCTCTACGTGCCATGCCAGTGTGGACGGGGAGTGAGCTAGGGTGCCTGGCGCTGCTTTAATGCACTCTAACTCGCAAGTGTAGCCAAACCCTCTGTCTCCCAGAGACCAGATTTGTTAACCTCCTAGACTCATTTCAAGTTCTACCTTTTTCCTTCAGTCATTTGGGGAAGGCATCAGCTGAGGGCCTTATGATTGTTTGTTGGTGAGTAATTTAATATAATTTATAACAACAGATTATAGATTTTTATAATAATTTATAATAATATAATTTCACAATATAAGGGCAGATCTGTACTGTATAAGTGACTTGCTATTACTATTTATTAGTAGTATTGCAGTGAAGCATAGGAACTCCAGTCATGGACCAGAACTCCATTATGCTAGGCATTGTACAAACACAGAACAAAATGACTGTCCCTGTCCCAAAGAGTTTATATGAAGTCTTAAAATTCACACCAAGAAACATAGAAAAGAGCACAGAGCTTGTAGGCTTTTTGACAGGACTTGGATACTCCCCATAGTACTGAAAGGGATACCCAATTCCTATATGCTGCGTGCATATAGTTAGCTATATATATTTAAATAAATAAATACTGTTAAGTTTAATCATAAATATGTAAAACTAAACTTAAGTTGTCCTAATAGCTGATCAAAGTACATTTCATGATGCACCTAGAAACAATTAGACACCTAATTTAATGAATGCCAGTGAAAATGAGGTAGGATCAGGAGCTAAAATAGGGAAAGAACAAGTTAGAATTACTTAGAAAAGTTAGATGTCTTCAAGTCACCAGGGCCTAATGAAATACATCCTACAATACTCAAGGAGCTGACTGAGGAGATATCTGAGCCATTAGCGATTATCTTTGAAAAGTCATGGAAGAAGGGTGAGATTCCAGAGGATTGGAAAAGGGAAAACATAGGGCCAATCTATGAAAAGAAGAATAAGGACAACGTGGGGAATTACAGATCAGTCAGCTTAATTTAAGTATCCAGAATGATAATGGAGCAAATAATTAAGCAATCAATTTCAAACACCTAGAAGATAATAAGGTGATAAGTAACAGTCAGCATGGATTTGTCAAAAACAAATCATGTCAAACCAACCTAATAGCTTTCTTTGACAGGGTAACAAGCCTTGTGGATAGGAGGGAAGCAGTAGATGTAAGGCTTTTGAGAAACTGCTGAACTGGAATTAATTTGCAAACTAGATACCATTAACTTGGGCTTGAATAGAGACTGGGAGTGGTTGGGTCATTACACAAATTGAATCTATTTCCCCATGTTAAGTATCCTCACACCTTCTTGTCAACTGTCTGAAATGGGCCATCTTGATTATCACTACAAAAGATTTTTTTCTCCTTCTGATAATAGCTCATCTTAATTAATTAGTCTCTTAGAGCTGGTATGGCAACTTCCACCTTTTCATGTTCTCTGTATGTGTATATATCCTCTTACTATATGTTCCATTCTATGCATCTGATGAAGTGGGCTGTAGCCTACGAAAGCTTATGCTCAAATAAATTTGTGAGTCTCTAAGGTGCCACAAGTACTCCTGTTCTTTTTGAGGATACAGACTAACACGGCTGCTACTCTGAAACCTGTCTTGTATGACCTTCTCATAAACAAACTAGGAAAATACAACCTAGATGGAGCTACTATAAGGTGGTGCATAATTCGTTGGCAAACCATTTCCAGAGAGTTATAAGTGGTGCACAGTCAAGCTGGAAAGGCATACCAAGGGGGGTCCTGCAGGTGATCAGTTCTGGGTCCATTCTGTTCTGTTCAATATCTTCATCAATGATTTAGATAATGGCATAGAGAGTACACTTATAAAGTCTGCAGATGATATCAAGCTAAGAGGGGTTGCAAGTGCTTTGGATTAAAATTCAGAATGATTTGGACAAACTGGAGAAATGGTCTGAAGTAAATAGGATGAAATTCAATAAAGACAAATGCAAAGTACTCCACTTAGGAAGGAACAATCAGTTGCACACATACAAAATGGAAAATGACTGCCTAGCAACTGCAGAAAGCATGACAATAAGCACAAGAGCAAAGCATGACTGCTTTGGGGTGTTAACAGAATACAGAGACATTTATGGTTTAACTAGGAGTTTCCCTATGTATATCACACAAATCATTAAAAGGAAAAATATTTTAAAATGTACATATAAAATATCACGTTGTCCCATTTTTAGTGCATGTGAAATTCTATTTGAGATTTATTATTTACAGGAGAAAAATACTTTAGATTTTTTATGCATCTGGTATAATTGAATAATGGAAATTAAGACATAGGATGCAGCTGTTCAGACATTAGTGTAACAAGCCAAATAGCTAAAACAATTGTGATTGGGGAATTTTTCTCAAGTTTTCCTTGCAGTATTTGTCCACGAGTTGCTGCTAACTCTGCTAAGTATTGAATCCAAAGCTGATCTGAGTTTCTAGTCATTAGTGGAGTTATTTTTGCCAGAAGTAGTTTGTTTTTTTCTAAAATTGGGACCAGATATCAGTCACTGCATCTCTCTAAACACTGCAAAGCCACTTCATGCATGGGCAGCTTACGGCAGAGAGTTTGCAATGGTTCTATTGTTGCTTTGATGTGTTCAGGTATAGGGCTATAAATAGAAGCAGCAAGCATTAGTGATCTTAATTGAATAGATGTGGCAGCCTGTGATGTCACTTCTGTTTACTCAGGTCTGACTCTACCAGATATATTATTAAAAATGTAAAGAGACTAACGTGTCCTCCCAACAAACCCCTTCGATTCAGTGTTCTTACAAAAATGACTTTTCACAGTTGAGATATCAGCTTATGCCACGTGCGTGCTGAAGAAATGTAGTATGAACAAACAGACAGACATTGAGTGAGTTTCCACCTGAGGACTGATTTTTTTGGCCCCACCCCACCTGCACTGGGAAAGCAACTGTGGGTCAACACCTTTCAAAAAAGAAAGCAGTCTTTGCCAAACTATTGGAGCTGGGGAAATTAAAAGAGTGCTATGTGCTGACACTTGTATGACCATTATGCCTTATGTTGGGTTGCAGAGGAGTTAGAGAAAAATAGATTTTGCAGCATATGCATCAGTTTAGTTTTTATTGAAAACTGTAGTGCACATTTTAACCTAATATAGGGGCAAATGTGAATTATATAATAACAGAATTGAACTGAGTCTCGTTCCATTAAGGTAACAAAAGAACTGCATCCCTCTGTGACTCTAAGAGCACCCCAATGCCAGATGGCATACTGTTGCCAGGCTATTTACCCAAAAGGTGGCATATGATATATTACTAGAAAACTAATAACTCACAGATCATTAATATTCTTCTGTGATGCACGTATGGTTAACCCGCAAAGAACTTTACAGATGTGCTGGAAATATGTGACTAAAATGTGCTTAAACCAGGCATGTCAGGGGGAGATGATAAAGAGATTTTCTCCAGACAAAGGAAAGAGGCCGACACCTCAGACCAGGTGTGGTCAAATTCAATGGGCTATTCATTTGTATTGGAGGTTGCAGGAAGACATTATTTGCATTGTAAAAATCACTAGTGGGAGAGTAACCAGCACGGAGTCTACGTCCAGCAGGGGCAATTAATTTTATCTGGGGATACATTTTAGAAGAATACCTTTCAAAAGTTTACTGGAGAGAGGGAGAGTGAAACCCTAGGTTATCCTTCAGCTAAGAAGTCAAAGAAACCAACACCTTGATCTCTGTGCGTTGGGTCCTGGTTAAAGGTCTAGTCAGCCACACTAGAAGAAAAACTGGTGAGAAAACTTCTTTGAACCAAGGACTCTAGTTTGTTAAATAAGATTTAAGTCTTAGAAGCATATTCTTACTTTTGCTTGTTTGTAACCATTTCTATCCTTATTCCCTAGATATGGTATCTCTTAAACATATGTTCCTTTTGTTAAAAGTAAAACAAGTTTTTATTACCATAAACCAACTTGGGGCTTGGAATGACTCCAGTGGACTGTCTCCTTAAAGGATCAGTGAACCAACTTGATAAGGTTTTGTGAATGGTATAGTAAGAAGGAACTGTGAACTGTAGAAAGATGTCTCTGAACTCAAGGACTGGGATTCACTGATTGCTACCTGCGAGGCAAGGTTTGGACTGGCAGAGTTCTGAAAAGTTTGTTGGCAAGGCAGATAAACTGGTGCATCAGGGAACTGACACATAGCTTAGCAGCAGCAAAGCTCCCACTTGCTGAGGCTGAGAGGGGTAACACAGTATTAGAGGGGTAGCCGTGTTAGTCTGAATCTGTAAAAAGCAACAGAGGGTCCTGTGGCACCTTTAAGACTAACAGAAGTATTGGGAGCATAAGCTTTCCTGGGTAAGAACCTCACTTCTTCAGATGCAAGTAATGGCATTACTTGCATCTGAAGAAGTGAGGTTCTTACCCAGGAAAGCTTATGCTCCCAATACTTCCGTTAGTCTTAAAGGTGCCACAGGACCCTCTGTTGCTTTTTAGGGGTAACACAGTAACCCACAATTCTGGGAACCCCAGCAGTTTGTCACACTGTCTCTGAACTTGTCCTTGCCAGCTTGGATGATAACAGTCTCAGGTGCAGGACTTCTGCCTGCTTGATCTAGTGCTCACAATAGTTAATAAGGAAGCAAATATTAGAATAATCAGTTGCCACTCTAAATTGTCAAAGTAATTTTTTGGCTTGAAAGAAAGGGTACTTCTCAAGGAGAAGATAAGGAATTCTGGAAAATGTATGAACCTGTGTGAATGAGTGGCCCAATGAAAAGGGAATATCGCTTCTAGTAGCTGGTGGGTAACAAAGCCAAGGCCATAGCAGAGGAAAGATGGAACGGCACATGAATCAAACATGTCACAAAACAGTTTCAAAGGGACCTGATTAATTTAATATGATTTTTAAAATGAAAGACAGATACACCAGACTCCTGTCACCTTAATAGATACTGCCCCTTTCTACATACATATTTCCTGGATTACACAAAGATGTAACTGGCACAAATATAGAAAGCATTCATCTAATTTTCACACTGTCATTAGTAACCTCTTCCTCCTCTCTTTTCTTTTTCTTCCTCCACCCACTGAGCCCAAAAGAAGAAGCCTTCTCCCCTCAACCTCTCCTTTTATGTGGTTCTAAACACCTGATAGCAATTGCTCGCTGAACATAATTAGCCTTTAATTAGCATCAGTTCTTTTGTCACCTACACATTTGGAACTTCTAGCTTGCTCAGGTAGCATGCTCCAAACCCCACTTCTCTTTCCCACTTCCTATCCCCCCACAACTGGTAGAGAGTAGGGAAACAGACATCGTCTTTGCTTGCCAGCTGCTGAGACTGTGTTTGATTTAGGATCAGAGAAGCACTGAAAGAAAATTCATTTCTTGCAATGGTCCTATGGTGTTTGCATGACAGTTGTACTTCCTTTGGGACAGTTAGGCCTGGATCCACAAAGGGACTTTGGCATTGCAATGCTGAGCATTGCAACACCGAACTTTTGGGCACTTTGAAAATCACTGGAATCCAGAAAGCCTGAGCTAAGCGCCTCTGCTCTCTATATAATGAATGCGACAGGCATCTATGGGCTTGTTCACATGAATATTTAGTTTGCAGCAAGCTAGGATGTGAATCTACCCTGCACTGGCCTGCTGCACACCAGCTCTCCATGTGGACCCTGCTGATGTGCATTAACATTTCATTAATGCGCTTTCATCTATTCCCGTTTCAAAAAGAACTAGATCGAAGTGCATTAATGAATCATTATTGCATGTAAGCAGGGTCCACACGGAGCCTGCAGTAGTCTAGAGCAGCGGTTCTCAAACTAGGGCCGCCGCTTGTTCCGGGAAAGCCCCTGGCGGGCCAGGCCATTTTGTTTACTTGCTGTGTCCGCAGGTTCGGCTGATCGCGGCTCCCACTGGCTGCGGTTCGCCGCTCCAGGCCAATGGGGGCTGCAGAAAGGGCGGACAGCACATCCCTTGGCCTGTGCCACTTCCTGCAGTCCCCATTGGCCTGGAGCGGCGAACCGCAGTCAATGGGAGCCGCGATCGGCGAACCTGCGGACGTGGCAGGTAAACAAACCAGCCCGGCCTGCCAGGGGCTTTCCCTGAACAAACAGCGGCCCTAGTTTGAGAACCACTTGTCTAGAGCCATAGAGTTTAATGCCACAAGGGGCCACCAGATCATCTAGTCTGACTCCCGGTATATCCCAGGCCTCCACCGCTCCCTAGAACTTGCACACTAAACCCAACAACCGAAATGAGAGCAAAGTATTATGGCCCACAGGAAACTAGATTACAGGCAGAGAACAGGAGGGACTGAGATGTGCTAGTGCCTGCAATGGCAGGGAGATGATTAAATGAGCTATACTCAGATAGTCCTGGCAAAAAAGCCCCAAGACACTGCCAAACTGACCTGGGGAAAAAATTCCTTTCTGACCTGTAGCGAGGCTGTGGGCTACCCCATAGCCCCGCTGAGGGCCGAACCTCCCCTACTACCAACATGGGCGGAGCCACCGGGTCCGGCGCCCGCCCCTCCAAGGTCACGGCCCTGACCCGGAAGTATAAAAGCCCGCCTGCAGAGCTCAGTGGAGCCTAGGCCAGTGGGGAGAGTAGATGTCCCTGGCTGAGCTCCTGCTTGGGAGACAGCCGCAGGCCATGAGCGGCCTGCTAACTCACCGGGCCGGTCAAGCCTGCCCCGTGCCAGCTACCCCAAGGAGGACAGGCCAAGCCTGCCTCGTGTCAGCTACCCCAAGGAGGAGCCGAGCCTGCCCTTCGCTACCTACCCCGAGGAGCCCATGCTGGTGGAGAGTACCGATGATGCTAAGACAGCCCAGGTACCGTGCGAGGGGGAGTGTGGAAGTAGCCCGGGGGCAGCTGACCCCAGTCTGGCTGCTGCCCTGCCAGAACCGATGTCAGTGTGTTGCGGCCAGGATCCCCACTGACAGCAGCGAGTTTCCGTCGCTATTAGGGCTCTGGGCTGGGATGCAGTGGAGTGGGAGGGCCTGCGTCCCCCCTGACACCCACTCCTTGGGTGGCAGACTCCCCCTGTTTCCTCTGGCCTAGAGAGGCTGGGTATTTGCTTGACTATTTGTTTGCTGCCTCGCCCTGACCTAGGGCCTGGGCTGCTACCAACTCTGACCCAGCCCCTGCTTAAGGGCCTGGGCATTGGCCTAACTGTGTGATTACTGCCCCACCCTGATTGGGACTCGGGGCTCTTTTCTGACTGTAGCGAGGCGGTGGGCTACCCCACAGCCCTGCTGAGGGCTGAACCGCCCAAAACTACTACATGACCCTAAATCCAGAGCTGCCTTGCCTAATTTTTAATCAATCAGTGAAATCCACAAACCCTGGATTAGGCATGTAGGCTCCCTATACAATGCAGGGGAAGAGATAGATACCTGAGAATGGGATTCAGAAAAGCCAGCATGCTAGGTGGGAAACTGCCTAAACTAGCCAATAATAGGGCCAAGAAGAGGGGTGTGTCCTAATCCCTGCTTTCTCACAGAATTGGTGCCTAGCTCTACTTGGGATCCTCAGTCAGGAAGCCTCTCCTGGAGTCAGGCACTTAAACCATTTCTTGCAAGAATGGCAGCAACATGTGCTGAATTCCACACGAAATAGTCTGGGGTAGGAGGCACCACCCCTAATCCTCCTTATAACTTCTAGCGAGTGGTTAGTGAACTCACTAGATGGGATGTGGGAAACTCTGGTTCAATTCCCCACTTCACCTGATAAAGACACAGGATTAAAGATGGGTTTCCTAACTTTCAAGTGAGTGCCCTGATTATAGAGACATTATCTCTCTGGTCCTATACATATTAAACTACTTATACATAGAGGAACAGCTTTAACAGGAGAAATTGAGAGGCCCACATCAGACTCTCCCTAATTTAGGGCACTGTAATGGGATGTTCACCTCACACTACCCTACTAAGGGTTAATGAGGCTGAGAAGGGGCCAATTAAGCAGACAAAGCAGCAAAGAGTCCTGTGGCACCTTATAGACTAACAGACATATTGGAGCATGAGCTTTTGTGGGTGAATACCCACTTTGTCGTATTCACCCACGAAAGCTCATGCTCCAATATGTCTGTTAGTCTATAAGGTGCCACAGGACTCTTTGCTGCTTTTACAGATCCAGACTAACACAGCTACCCCTCTGATACTTAAGCAGACAAGCCACACTTGAGGGGAATTAGGTGTCCTAAGTAACCCTGGAATTATGATGGAGCCCATCTGAGAAGGAACAGATGGGGGTGATATAAAGCCAGGAAATTGGTGGTAGAGAAGGGTTGTAGCAAGGGAGCCTGCAGTTGTTTTTTGGATGTTAGCAAGGCAAAGACAGAAAGCCATGGGGAGAGTAGAAACCTCTGGGAATCTGGGCTCTGAAGGAAGAGTGGTGGATGAAAGCCCGAGAGAGGCAAAATAGACAAGAGCTCAGAGAAATAGCAGCAAGATGGGATATTGCAGACCTTGACCACTGATTATAAAGAGTTCCTGAGCTGGAACCTGCAGTAGAGGGCAGGCCTGCGTTCTCTTACCAACTACTTGAGAAGTGGCACAGTTAGGGAAGTGGGTGAGAAGACTGCTATTTTTTTTGGATAGAGAGACTTGGATAATACCTGGAAGGGGAAAACAGTTACTGGGACAGAGGACCAACCATGAAGAGAGATCACTGAGTCTCACAGAGTGAGATGGCAGGATGCATGAACAAGTGACAGAAGGGGGTTGTGGATGCAGCTAATCCCCAGAGTACCCAGGAGAAGGTGCCCTAGTGATGAGTGAACCTTATGATAGGCACTCATCTGGGAGGGGGGAAATCCCTTTTCTACATCAGGCGGAGGGGAGATTTGAGCCAGGGTCTCCGACACCCAGGAGAGTGATCTAACCACTGGGCTAAAGGCTATAAGGGAGTTTGCCTCTGGCCCACCATTTTGTGTGGAGTTAGGTGGGCTTGGAGAACACCTACCAGACCAGGCCCCCCACAAGCTACGTAGGTGAGGCAATGCCTATCTTCACTTGGCTAGAGGAGCCTGCTGGGACATAGAAGCCTAGATGTCTACATTGAGTCATTGTGCACATACCCAGTGGCAGAAGCTTAGGGGACTCCTACAGCAAAAATTTGGGTGCATATGGATTTTTGGTGCCTCCAGAGTTAGTGGTAGCTGAGCAGGGTTTTGAGGATCTCAGTGGCACCTAAATTTTGGATTTACGTGCTTAAGTCCTTTTTAGATCTGAGCCCACAGCTATTGTGCTTTTTCCACCTTTAACCTGCACTTTATCTGTCAAGCAAATATTGGTGTGAAGAGGAATCCTGTTAACTTAAACTTCACCATTAATGCAGAAAGATCCTGCTGAGCCAGGAAGGGAATGTGTGTGGTATAAATGACCATATGAGTGAAAGAGGAGAACTCTTTTGAAAGAAAACGGCACAGTAGATACAGTTAGACCTGGGCAAAATTTTTCAGCCTAAACTTTTTACAAAAAAGTAGATTCTGAGGTGACAAACATTTTGGATATTCATTTTGGTAGGACAAAAATATCAACCCCCTCTCCCCCCCCCAAAATGTTTTGAAACTTCTTAAACAAAATGTTGGGAGGGGGTAGGGTTTTTGCCTTCAGATCAAAAGGACTTTTCACTTTGGATTTTCCTTCCTTTTCATTTGACTTGTGTGGTGTTTTTACCTTTTTAAAAATAAAACTTTGTTCAACCCGAAATGATTCCCCCCCCCCCACACTTTTCAATTCCCTGAAAATTTTCAAAAGTTTTCAAGTTGACCCAAAATATTTTTTCCCCAAAACTGCCAGCAAACTGAAAACTCCTTTGTTTGCACAGCTTTAGGTACAGTTACGGTGGGCTGGTGCAAGGAGTTGTGTGGAACCCACCCACCCACACATTTGCTGTGGAGCAGCCTGCAGAACCAAACTCAGCTCTGAATTTCGTGTGGGAGACAGAAACCTGATACAGGCTGGCTGCAAGGCATCAGCCAGCAAGAGCTTGTATCGGAAGGCCCAAATTCAGCCCTGTGCTAGTGCTCAGCCTGACAGAGATTCAGGGTGGGGGATCTTGTACCTTCCAAGTGGGGGGACTACTGGAAGCTGGCTTAAGTTTTGCACTGGTTGCAATGGTCCCTGTGGACACTGACAGCCAGGGTACAGAATTACCCCACTCACTCACTCACGCATGCATGAGTGTACACATACGCCCCAGTCGCTCCTCCATCTCTAACTGTGCCCATGACATAGCAGTGGTAGGGTGGAAAAAAGTCAGTTTATGTTGATTCTGAACCTGCTGAAGAGACCCTCCCATGCTAGATGCCCTGCCCAGGGGCTGGTGGTAGGAGAATGACACTAGCCACTTCCCCAAGAAGACTCTTGCCTTGTGAGACAGTGTCCCTGGTGCACAGGCAGTAGAACAAGGCTATCTGCTTCTTGTGACAGGATAAGAAGTCTGTGGCCTAGGAGTCCATCCTCACAGCAGAGGGACAGGAGAATCTCAGCTGCATAAAAAGTTAATGAGAAGAGAGGTTTGGGAAGCCCTACCAAAAATACCAACCTCATCAACCTATTTGTTAACTTCTTACAACCATCTATGTGCCATCTTCCACATTACCCTTCATTCACGGAACATCCTGCCTGACATGATTGTGGAGGCTGATACTCTCCCCTCCTCCTGATCCTTTTTTGCTAGGACATCATGACACAGAGAAATCAGCCAGGTTATGATGACTAAGTAGAGAGGAAAGTGGGGGAAACTGGTACTTGCTTTATCCAGGTATAGTAATAAATTAGAAAGCATTGCAAATCTATGTACACAGATAATTCTACATATAGAATAAAAGCTCACAAACATTGCTCTTCAGGGGGTGTGCATGTGAATGTAAGAGAGAAGGATGGCTCTGCCCGTATGAGGGATGCTCCTTCCCCAGTGCCCATTGTTTTTGGCTGTAACATCTCATCCTTCACCTACCAGTGCTGGGGAGGGGCTTCCTCACTGCTGGAGAGACTTGTGGGGCTTCTCTCCTCCCCCCTCCCCAAAGAACCTGGGTGATTTTTTTTTTCCCTTTGCTTGCTTTTGGTCTGGGGGGGAGGAGTAGGCATGAAAAGGAGTAGATATCTTTAGGCTGTCTGGCTCCTTTCTTCCGGAGTCTGACCACTCAGCACAGCAGAAAGACAGGACATGTGCAGTGACATCAGGTTGTGACCCCTTTAAAATTCTTCCTTGACATTCATTCATCTGTGGAAGAATCCATTTTACATTAGAAAGTTAGATGATTAGGGAATCCTCTGGAACCTAATTACCATTCAGTACCTGGTGATCAGACCAAGCAGAACCATAGACACTAAAGGAAGGGGATAACTGCAGAATATCTAATGTGTCAACATGTGGCATAATAGGAAATAGGTGCTATTGCAGTTGAATCCAACAAACTTCAAGAATTTCCACATTCCAGCTATTGAACAGGTTCACTTATGCTGTCTGAGCCCTCTGTGCAAACAAGCAACAGTTTTCCCTAAACTGTTGTGGTGTGTGGTTTTTTTTTTTTTTTTAAGCAAATAGAAAACTCTGCAAACATTGCACAATGCCCATTCTGTTAGGCACTTCCATGGCCCCTGTACTCAATAGAAACTCTTTGGCTCTCTGTCCTAAGGGAGAAGCTCACCACAGCTAGGTCAAGAGCTGACTAGAAATTTACCAAAGTCTGAAGCTGGCCACCTTCTTCTAGTCATACATTTTATAGCAAGAATTGGAATTTCCTTTGGCAGTCTATCTGCCAGCTGGTTTTGCCTACTCTAAGGTAGTTGTTTTGACAGCCAGAGAAGACCTAAAGAGAGATGTTCCCTATTGGAGGGAATATGTGCATATTGGTCTAAATTATGTCAAGTGCATCCAGATACTACCGTGGTAGGCACTATATAAGGGTATATGTATAAACGGGTGTATATATAATAACAAATAAACCAAATACTAAGCACTGGTTTGAAAATCTGTACAATTATTTTAAACAAGAACGAACATTTACATTACGTTTCTCCAATATACAGTACATAAATATCTGACTGTTTTTAAACCAAGATCTCTGTTTCAGTTAGAGACCTGATAAAAATTACTGCCATTATATATATATTATGCTCTCAGTTACACCAGGATAAATCCAGAGCATTTCACCTGATACCATATAAGAGTAGATTTTCACTTTTAGTTTATATTATTTTGAAAATGGTGCTAAAATTTTTCATATAAATGCTAAATAATCCACTGAATGACCCTCTTCTTCTGTGATGCCCATGAGAACTTGACAAGCCAATCTTAGGTTGAAGAGGACATATTCTAATGTGCATTTATTCAACAAAAAGTCTTGCTTATAATATGTAAAATAGGTAATTTTTATATATTACATATTTGTTCCACGTTCTTGGTATTTTACAGTTGACAGTTAAGAAGTCTCCAGATAGTCTAGCTCAATTTGAAGTTATCGACTTGGTGAAGGAATCATTTGGTGAAATTCTATGGTTTGTTATACAGGACTCAGACCAGATGAGCATAATGGCCCCTTCTGGCCTTAAAATCCAAGAACCTAGGATTCTCCTAGATGTACATGCAGTGGGAGAGCTACATATATAAAACCTTTGCCCATCAGCATTCTGGGTATTAAAGATATATTTATCAAAGAATGTGGATCAAATTCAGCTTTGATGTAGTTAAGAGCAACTTCTACTGATTTCATCAGAGAGCAGTCATTACTTCAGGGCTCAATTTGGGCCTGTGAACCTTCTTGGTTCTGTATTAAAAATAAATGTAAATTTTGTCTTTATCTTTGCTTCCTTCTCTTCGCCTAGAGTCTAGTCCAACACTGTTGAAGTAACTGGATGGACTGTCATTCCCCTCACTGGGCATTGGATCAAACACATGATGATCCTGTGTGGAACTGAACAGATACAACCACTATTTTAAACAGCGGTGCAAAACATTGAGGCTGGAGGCGCAATATTGGCTCCACTGAAGTCAGTGCAATTTCTATTGACTTCAGTGAAGTTATGATTGGATTCCAGATCCTCAGCTGACAAAGTGGTGTACTTCCATTGATTTCAAAACATTGTGTACACTCATCACACAAACGAACACCACATGGATGAATGAGCTCATTACAAATGCTCAGATACATTGTAGAAAACCAACACAGGGGTGAACATTGTAACTTCTTTCAGTGGGAATCCTCTTAAAATTAGGGCCTGAATTACACAAAAACCCAACACAACAGAAGACTGAAATATTACCCCCTCCAACACTTGATTAACCATTTTCTCACATACATAGGTGGATACGCTCTGTGCATATGGCAAAAGAAATACTTAACTTACAGAACATCTGCAGCCGATCAGGTGAAACAGCCTGTAAGTTCCAGCATTTTCTTTTTAACACCTTTCAAAGGAAAGCCATTAAAATATTAACTTTCAAATATCCAGCACACTAATTCTTATAAATGACATGTCATTTCACCCCCACATCTTTTCTGTCAGCCAGTGTTTAGTCACATCATATGCTAAGATAAAAGGCAACATTACTGCCATGCAAATGACGTGAACTTTCACACTAGCCTCTATTTTTCTGCTTAACTATATTACAATTATTATACCTATCGCACAATCACTCAATGGTAGTTCAGATGCATTATTAATATGTAGAAGCACAGGCTTCTTTATGAGCTGTTAACATTCATTAGTACTTTAGACCCTGATGTAGAGCGAACCTTTCCTCTGTTCACTGCCATTCACTGCTTGACACTAATAGCATTAAGGGATGTGGACAGATTAAGCCATTAACAACACTGACGTAGAATTTTTATGGTGGGTTCATTGGTGTTAGGATTTGACGTCAGAGCGTGCATCACTAGTGGTCTTCTGCAGTTGTCCCTGGAGACAGGGGAAGGCTGAAGAGATAATTATTTAGATTCATTCTGAGTTAGAGGTTTCAGAAAGGTGGTTTTTTTTTTTTTTTTTTTTTTTTTTTTTTTTGTCCTGTGCAATCATGTTGTCATGACAACCAAATATGGACCCTGGACATCAGTCTCCTACTTCTAGAAGAAAGGACTTAAGCAATGATATAGCTAATAGCTTGTGGTGGGGCTTTGCTGTGTTTGAAGGGAAATAAATTTTAGAAAGAAAAGGCAAAAGATGACAAACCTTTTCTAAACCAGACTTAATATTTCATCTTAACCATTGAGTTATTATAAAGTTAACTTGCCCCACATCTATGAAATATTGATATCTTAATAACTTATACATATGATACCAATATAGGGCCTGATTTTGGAACTTTTAAAGACCGTTGAAGACTATTTGCAACACTTAATTGCCATTTAAGTCCTCATAGGTTGCCTTCTGGCCCTCCATACAGAGGTGAGTTTCACTCAGTGGTGAGCACTTACTAATATGAGTAAGTGCTGTTCATCAGGAATAAAGGTTCCATTATGTGGCCCTGACACTATTCTTAATGAATGATTTGTATGATTAATTTAGTTTCTTTATCTTTGTGCAAGCAGCCTTCATTTTTTACTTATGTTCAAAATTATTCAACACCTGTCTTATTAAACATATTTCAGCTTTTGGTGACTCTCAAAATATTCCCCATGACTATTGCTTCAAATATTCACTATTCATCTGGTGAGATTGACTTTTCTGCATCATGATATTGATTCTGCTCCTGATTTGATTCTACTCAAAGCCCAAAATTGCAAAGAGAACCCTTCTGTCATTAATACATATTTGAATATTTGTTAAAAAATCATATTAATTTAAATATTAATTGCACGTTTCTTTTTTGCGGTTTCTGGAAAATTTTGTTCTACTGAATGTTTGTGAATAGTGAATACAAGGGGACAGGAATACCCTCAAAGAAAGTTTGCACTTTGTATTCATACCCATGTTCACTACCTGCTTGCAGTATTTGCCAAGTTTTACTAATTCAACAACTTCAAAAATTATTTTGTCAGACAGTCAGTTCTGAAATGTGTTAGTGGATAGTGGAAGTGGTTTGCAAAACATCCAGAGAAACAAACTGTTAGGTGATATCTCCAGCCCTACTTAAATACCAACCATCAGAAACATACAAATGACTGAGTGTTGTACTGTGAGTTAGAATGTGACTGAAAAGGATCCACCGTGTATTAGAGGATAGCATTGTGTCTGTAATTACACACTCATCCCCTATCAAACGTCCAGTGTTTAATGTTCATTTTTTAGGCTGTCAATTAAAGAGCGATGTTGTGTGGTCACTGGCATGTAATAACCTAAAGTTTGGTTATACAATTATGGTAATAACATTTTATAGTGCCTTAACTGTCAAAACAATGAGATTTTCACATTTCAATACATTAACTAGACAAGTGCTTGAAGATAATATATTGGCCACAGAATGACAATAATGGAAAGGATGTTTGTCTCTTGCTCCAGCCTCCCTGAGACCCTGTCCATACCCCTCCTCCCATTTCCTTCCAAGCCTGTCCATGCATACTCCTTCCTGTCTTATCCATACCATGATTGGCCCTACCCAATCAACTCCATGCACTCATGGCTTGAGATCTATATGAATTATTTGGTTGCATAGGAATCCACACTCTCTACACACAGCTTCAGCCACTCAAAGCACCATCCCTGATCATCAGTCCCTGCTCATCATTCTCTCTCTCCTCACCATTAGTCTGTGATGGATAATGTACTCTGGTGTTCTGGCTCCACCTGCTGGCTTCCTGGTCCATTTAGGAAGTCACCAGAGGGCACAAACCAGTAACTGAGGAGGTCAACAAAGGTAGGTAAATGTGGGAGGGCCAGTTATAACTGGGTAGAGTGCATCTTATTTTGCATGGGGCATTGGAAAATCTAGGACAGCCCATACTACCCCGCCTATCCTACTCCTCACACAATTATATATCATGCATCTCCCAGTCTTCTTCCAATCCTATCTTATCCCTATCTCTACCAGTCCCCCCACTCCACTGCAGGGGAACACCCTGCCCTCACGCCAAGCCATGTCCCCCAGACCAACCCCTCTACAGCATCTGAGAACTTTTTCATCCACACTAGGTGGGGGAGAGGCAGGATTTGCCCATTAGTAGGTGGTCTGGAAAATCCCAGTATTCCTGAGGTGAAACAAACATAAAACCCCCCCTTTTTTTTTTTTTTTTTTTTTTTTTTAAACTTTAGGAAATGTAATCTGCAAAGAGATTACATTTAGCTTGTGGGCACCATTTGAAACCTTTTGTTTTACATGAAAATATGTAGCTCTGCAGTAGTGTCTGGGGAGTAGTCCCATGCAGGTAGTCAGAAGATGCTTTGTCTCTCAGTCCCCCTCACACAGGCACATAAATACTTCCTCTGTTTCATGTTGGAGGGAAGCCAGTGTGGGTCGATCTCCATCATTTTGGGGGTACCATGATCTATAGCTCTCCTTACGGGCTTGAGGCTGAGATTTTCAGAGCTTGCCCGAGGCATCCCGTTCCCATTTTAACTGGAATTGGCTATCCAAAGTCCATAAACTGTTTTGAAAAGCCCAGCCCTTGTCTGAACAGAAACTATCATTCACTGAAAATATTCAAGCATCTCTTTTATACAAAACATTTCCCCTTTCCTGGATTTTAGAAAATACCCCCCACATTAGCACCAAGGGAGGAGTCCATGCGAGCCTTGGCCGCTGAAAGGAGTGAATAAGAGAGGCAGAATCGGATCACAGTGATGACCCTGACGACCACCACCAACATACTTAGACAGTGTAGGGCCATAGTGCCAAGAATCCATGGCCACACTGTAAGGCTTTATTCCAGACATCTAAGAGATCCCCACGGTTATTACTGATCTGGTGCAGCCAGGTTAATTATGGGTGACTGTGTAGCCGCCACCAATCCATGACTGGGCTTGAGGTCAGGAGGGGTCATTGCCCAATCTTCAGAGCTCAGTGTGGGGAGGCGATGGCCAATAATGACTTCAATCACAATGATACATCCCTATTAGTGATAAAGTCAAACTATCTTACACCCAGTAGTTGCCATTGGATATGCACATAAAATGCTTGCAGTCTCCTGATGTCTTGTTTAAGCAATGTCCATGTTTTAAATCCATATAAGAGGATCGGAAGCACATGGGTTTGATTAAATCCCTACTTTTGTATGTAGTTTCACCCTCTTTTGGCTACAGCCCCTATGCAGGTCCTTCATGCCTGAGGCTGCTAAACATCTCCTTAGGATGTCCAGCTGGCTGCACCTGTTCATTGACAATTTACTGCCTAGATAGATTAAAACTACATCCACAGTGGGTCCAGAAGCACAGATGTCTTGTAGCACAACTTTTGCACTGACACACTGGATTTTTGCCCCTTAAACCAAGGGCAGCTGAGTTGTGCTGGAAGCTTTCTAGTGCATCTTTGAGATCGTTTGCATCCTGACCAAAGTGCTAGATATCAGCTGCATAATCCAGTCAATAAAAGAGGTTGAACAACAGTTATACTGATATTTGCAGAGAGATGTTCAAAGTGGCAACCCACTACACAGCAGAACAGGACTGCGGACAGGACACATCCCTGCTTCACCCCAGATCACCCAGTCAGACTTCTGGGTCCTCCAATGCACCTGTGCCCTTGAGTCTTTATGTAGATCTTGAATTAGCCTCAGGAGGAAACACCAATGCCTCGTACGGACTTCCATAAGGCAGCATTATCGACAGAATCAAAGGCTGCCTTAGTCTATGATTCCTGCTGTCAAAGGCTGGTTAAATTCATGATGGATCTCAGATAAAATATGGAGCGCAAGTATAGCATCTATTGTATATCGCCCAGCATCAAAGCCAGCTTGCTCACAAGGCGAGGCAGGAGCTGGGTAAGTAGGATGACACATGTGAAGTCTTTTCCAGCAACAAAGAGCACAGAGTTATTGGCCTAGAGCTACCGCACTCAGGCCTAGGCCTTGTCCCTTATAAAGTGGGACAATGAACCCTTCCTTCCACTCTACTAGTACCTTCCCAGTAGTCCAAACCTGGACAAAAAGTTGGCATAAGGCTACACTTATGGGCTCTTTGGTGCACCTGAGAACTTCAGACATTATTCCGTCAAGTCTGTAAGCAGTGAGAAGATCTATAAGTACATTAAGTAAATATAACTGATGAAAAGGTACCCCCACCCACACCTACTTCTCCATGTTTCCCTCTCCCCCCATTTGGCAGTCAATTCTAGGACCATTTACTGAGGGGAAAATTTCACTGAGCTGTTTGTCACAAAACTCATTCCCTTCTCTGACATGCTTAATCTAATATGACTGGGGATGAATAATTATATTTATGTTTTAAAATGCAGGCATGTGGTAGTTACCAGTTTGTTTAAATCACACTACACTGGAGTGGCAGCTGCTGCTTATTCAGAGGGAATCCCCTAACATAATATTCGGAAAGCAGACAGATGGCCATCAGCTGAGACCTTTCTCTAACATTACTTGTATCCAAGTGAACATTAGAACATGTTCAATAACTTTTGCTTAAGTGGATGCTGCTGTGCTTTTGGGCTATATTGTTGCATTTAGCCATTGCCCTGCATTTGCAGAAGTGAGGAGACACACCATTGCAAGCTGATCACGCTGTAGGGGGAGTAATTTGCCACAGCCTTCCAAGGTATGGAGCATATGCTTCACAGCCAGTAAACTCTGGTTCCTGGCACAGAGGGGCTGCTGAGTCAAAGCCTTCTCCTTCCTCACATCCTGTCCAACCTACTTTACAAGTTGCTTGCAGGATGGTAGCAGACTTTGTTTCCCAAGCACAGTTACTGTGATTCTCAGTTACTCCTTCTCTTCCCTCCCTGCATCGCAGAACCTTGAACCAGCCTTTTATGCATACAGAATGAATACCATTCAACTCCCCCGGTATCACACATTTCCATAATTGGCATCTAGTTTGTGCTGCTTTAGAAAAATCTGCCAGTCTCCATTACCATTACACCTAAAAGCACAGAAATGTAGGGCTGCAAGGGACCTCAAGAGGTCATCTAGTCCATCCTCCTGCACTGAGGCAGGACCAAGTTCACCTGGACCATCTCTGACAGGCATTTGTCTAACCTGTTCTGAAAAACCTGCAGCGAGGTATGTGGGGTTGTTTTTATGATGGCTAATTATCTGGGTATTTCTGTCATGTCAATTAATGTCACAGTAGTGAATTAGCCAGATATGATGCGTCACAGAAACTTGAGAGACATGGAGTGCTGAAAAATTCATTAAAGAGCTCTTTAAGTGTCTCCATCTTTTCCTTGGCAAATACTGTGATGTTATCCTTTGAAACATTCATTCAAGTGGGTGACAGTCACCAGTCTGTGGTAGACTGGACAGTCAAAATACGCAGCCTACTCACAACTCTCCAAATGCTCCTATATTTAGAGAGATCTGAGCTTTAATTGACACTTCAGCTGCTCTTCACTCACTTCTAGTCATTAAGGCTGTCATCCTTACATTTCATAGTGTGACTGATTATTTTGGAATGAACTTTTAAGAACAATCATTGGAGGACAGCCATTATTCCAGCTCTTAAAGGAGCTTTACTACCAACTGTAGCCTTTAGTCGCGTGCATGGGTTTTGGGAGGTACATCAGTTTGATTGATATATTCCACTGACTGTTGCCTGTTAGTGACATTCTGTAGATGATGTGTCTCCTGCCACTGATCATATCAATCATCTGTTCCAGCAGAGTGATAATGCAACGTACTCCACTGCCACTCACCAACCCCAGCAATGTATATCCAACAGCTTCCCTTGGTTATCCATACAAAGCAAGTCTTCCCTATTATGGTCTCACTTAAGTAAGGTACTAAAAGCACATGCCTATGGGCATCCCATTGACTTTGCTGAATCAGGACCTATATGATTTCTAGTGCTGGTGTACAATTGAAAACATACTTTGTTTTTCCATTCTTCTACCATCCTGAAAGAATTCTAAAATCAATTAAATGTTAATAAAATGGTGCACAGCTACCTAAAAATACTGTCTTGGTTCTTCAGTTCTGCTGCTACAACCCAGTGGATGTAAATTAAGTACTTTATCTCCATACCAAACTACATTCTCAAAAGGTTGCACACTGTGTCTCTGAAACTAAAAAGCAGCTCTCTGAGAGTAGTGTTAAAGCAGGTCACACTTCACAGCTTCACTTCATTTCAGCAGCCCAGTTGACCTGGTGAGCACAAAGCAGTGCCAGAAATAGTGTTTGAGAAAACCAGGTTAAATTGCAAAGAAATTGATCGAGCTTACAGATGGTAGTTACCTATTTACTTTCCCTTTGGCTGTCTGTTTTACACTACCAATGCCATGGGGAACTAGGTCATTCAAGCTGTTAATAGTTATTTGATCTCAGTTCAGCTTGGACTTCAGTGATTTCCTCAGCTTCTCTCTCTTTTCTTTTGCCATCTCATCTATACCATTAAAGAAAGTGATTTCAGTCTGTTCCTCTGGTGCAATACCCACTGAGTGGGAAAGCTGCCACATAAATGCCTTCTGTAACAAGGATAGATCTCCATACAGCTGATGGTCTATACATTCTTGCATGGCTCAAACTTTATAATGAATTAACATAATTCATAGAACTGGGTACGCTGTATTGAAAATATCTCCATGTTACAATATGAATGATAATATATTGTTATTGTACAGCTAACATCACATCCTGTCATAATAAAATTCTTATCCATCTGGTTACCCACTGGTAAGAAATATTAGCATGAGTTTCTTTAGCATTGCCCCAGCTAAACTACTCCTTATCTATGGTCCAATCATACAGTCTGTACTAAGACAAAACTTCTATTAGTGTCAGTGGGTGTCTTTTCTCTGTAAGGGCTGCCAGATTTGGCCTTTAATTATCCATAGCTTGTTGAAATTCCTCAAAAAACACATGGTGAAACTATTAGCAATACTGAAAAGTATATAGCTATTGACCCTCATTCTGACACCAGTGTCCCATTCTAACACCTGCATTATGCCTCTGTCCAGCAGCAGCAGCAAATATCTGGGACCTTCCATGTGGGCTTCCCAGTGGAGAAGAAATCAGTATATACTCAGATTCCACATCACTAAGTGTAATTTGTTTTATTTATATATATATATATACACACACACACACCAGTCCTAAAACAGAGGTCAAACCACAAGCAGGCAACACCTTCTATCAGGAATTCCAATGCCAGGGGCAACTCTGCTTCAAGAATTAATTCTAATAAGAGCCCAAGGCAAACAGCAAACTCTCCAGTTGCTTTCATAGCTCCCTCTGTATAGAATCATAGACTTGTAGGACTGGAAGGGACCTCGAGAGGTCATCTAGTTCAGTCCCCTGCACTCATGGCAGGACTAAGCATTATCTAGACCATCCCTGACAGCTGTTTGTCTAACCTGCTCTTCCACAACCTCCCTAGGCAATGTACTCCAGTGCTTAACCACCCTAATAGTTAGGACATTTTTCCTAATGTCCATCCTAAACCTCCCTTGCTGCAATTTAAGCCCATTGCTTCTTGCCCTATCCTTAGAGGTTAAGAAGAAAAAAATTCTTCCTCCTCCTTGTAACAACCTTTTACATACTTGAAAACTGTTATGTCCATCCCCCCCCACACCCAGTCTTCTCTTTTCCAGACTAAACAACCCCAATTTTTTCAATCTTCCCTCATAGGTCATGTTTTCTAGAGCTTTAATCATTTTTGTTGCTCTTCTCTGGATTCTCTCCAATTTGTCCACATCCTTCCTGAAATGTGTCACCCAGAACTGGACACAATATTCTATCTGAGGCCTAATCAGCACCGAGTAGAGCGGAAGAATTACTTCTTGTGTCCTGCTAATACATCCCAGAATGATGTTTGCCTTTTTTGCAACAGTGTTACACTTACACTGTTGACCCATATTTAGCTTGTGGTCCACTATGACCCCCTTTCCACAGTACTCCTTCCTAGGCAGTCACTTCCCATTTTGTATGTGTGCAACTGATTGTTCCTTCCTAAATGGAATACTTTGCATTTATCCTTATTGAATTTCATCCTATTTACTTCAGACATTTCTCAAGTTTGTCCAGATCATTTTGAATTTTAATCCTATCCTCCAAAGCACTTGCAATCCCTCCCAGCTTGTTATCATCCACAAACTTTATAAGTGTAGTCTCTATGCCATTATCTAAATCATTGATGAAGATATTGAACAGAACCAGACCCAGAACTGATCCCTGCAGGACCCCACTCGTTATGTTCTTCCAGTATGACTGTGAACCACTGATAAATACTCTCTGGGAACAATTTTCCAACCAGTTTTGCACCTACCTTATAGTGGCTCCATCTAGGTTGCATTTCCCTAGTTTGTTTATGAGAAGGTCATGTGAGACAGTATCAAAAGCTTTACTAAAGTCAAGATATACCACATCTACTGCTTCCCCCCCATCCACAAGACTTGTTACCCTGTCAAAGAAAGCTATTAGTAGAACCTTGCATAATAAACAACAACACAGCAATGTCTTCCAAAGACAACTCACCGGTTCGCATAAATACAAAAAGAACTTGTAATGTTATGTGTAACAGCACCACTTGGATTGCCTGCCATAACACTAAAATGAGAAAACACAAACACCAGCAACATTAAAACTTCAGTGTTCAGCCTCAAACATTCATGGCCCAGGGTTTAAAAAAAAAAAAAAAAAATCTAGTCCAAAGAGTGGAAAAGGTCGAAATGAATGCTGAACAGAAGAGGGTTGGCACTACAGTATTTATGCTTCTGCACCATTGGTGGATTAATGCCATCAAACTGAGACTGAACCTACTCGTGGTCTTTAAAACTGGATAGCAAATCTTGCACTGTGGTTTTCTAAATACCTGGTAACATTAGCACTAAAATTCCATTAAAATGAGACCAATTCGGAATTTGCACTGAAGTGAGAAAATACTCAAGTTTCAAGCATTCCAAACTATGTTGCCAATTTCCTATACTCCTCTTTCCTGGTGTCACAGTAATTCCATCTTCAAATACTGCTGGCGGTACGTGATGAGCTGGTATATGAAAAGTGAAAGCATTCCTCTATCAAAGTCCCAGTTGCAGCAAAACAGGGGAAGATGCGAATTAGGACTGTCTATTTATTAGACAAGAACCATCCTACTGCTTGTATCCATTCCCTGGCTTTCTAATAAGGTCTCCTAAGCAATGCTTATCACTTTGGGTTAACCACTACCAATGTCATTTCTGGGTCAGTTTGCAGTATGCAGCTATATAGCAGCATAGCTAGAGAGCAATTTCACTCTTCAGAGACTAGCATTAACTATAATGTGTCCAAGAAGGGAAAGTCTAAAAAGGTCACTTCTGAACCAATGTCTTTTTCATGGCAGCCCCTGGGATGCTTCATTCTGATAGCTGCTTTAAAGATTTTTTTTCTTTTAAACTTTATTTTTATTGTTTTGATATAAAATATAAACATAACAAAACTAAACATATATCAATACATGCAGGAGATGGAAATAGCATATAAATAACTTTCTAAATGGTGAGTAATAACCCTGAGGAATACACAGGTGAAATGTGCCTGCTTTGTTTTTCGGACATGGACTGATACTTCTGTTATGACTTCTACTGAATTTGCACCTTCATGATTTTATAATGATAAATGGTTGCTACACAGTTGTGGATTATTGGAATTTATGTTTTGAAATGATGACTGCAAATTCTTCAGTTTTCTGACAACACTGCTCCTTCAGTACTTTCAATCTATTAAAGGAGATCACAATCCAGAAATATTGAAAATATCCTCCTCTCTTCCAAGGCCCTAAATCTCTATAGGCAGCCATTTTCAAAGCAGTCCATGGGATTTAGGTGCCCTGTATCCCATTGATTTTCAAGCCTTTAGGATGCTTTGAAAACCCCAGCAGTAGCCTTCCAAAACACCACTATAATTCTATATAATACTCGGTATCCGGATGTGGCTATAATACGTCAACAACAGGAAAAATATAACAAAGGGACATTTGAGGGGATATTAGTTTTGAATGTATTAATGAAGGTTAAGTACCTGTTATGATTTCATACCACCACACAGCAGATGTTAATAATGAATTATGTTTCTGTGTGAATCCAGTAATACTGTTTACTATACCTGATCTTTCTTGAGTTGGCTCATTAAGTATTATAAATAACTCCTCATAAACCACACTCAATATACACGTGGCTTATGTAATGACTCAGAAACAATCATAAACTAATTCCCCACAGAAGATTCCTAACATAGCTGAATAAAAGAAGGCAGGATATTTGCATATGTCCCCAGAAGGTAGTAATCTCCCCATGAATTGTTCTATTCCGTGAACTCCATTAATCAATGACTTTAGCATAGTCACTTTCACATTAAATTATACTAATGCAATGTGAAACGTTTCATTTTCTTTACAAGTATTTCAGCCCAGAAAGATACAGAATGGGACAGAGAGAGACACTATTGTCCAGGATAATAGATTTCATTGTCTGCTCAAATAAATAACGCTTTGGCTGGGAAAAAAAAATCAAAGAAGGTAACTATAACATACTTGATCTTCAGTATATAAATCCCATTAAGGATTAAACTACAGGAAGTGCACATAGTCTACACAGCACACACTTGCATTGAGGATTAATTAATAACATTTAGGTACCTTGCTGATAAGCACTTTAAAAGTACCCGAGATAGGCAGAGCCCCTAAGTTGAAATCCAATGTATCATTTAAAATAGCATTATAAGAATTATTGAGAGCCTTTTATGGTCCACTGAACAGACCAGCTGTAAATCATTAGTAGGTCAAGCAGATCTAGAAAGATGCCTGCACAGATCTGACATATCGCGGGGGTGGTGGCTGACTCACCTAACCCGAGGAGATGGCACTCGGATATTTACAATTAAGCAGAGATCTGTGGGCATGTGCATGTACACCCTTCCTTCTTTTTATTATGGAGTTTGATGGTTTTTAAACATACCATCAACAAATTCAGTTTATTCTAATAAGAATCTGGGGACAGCTTCTCCCACACTTACTTATCACAAGAGGTGCCCTGGTAGGCATGAAATCAATGGTATTTTTGTGGGATTGTTTGCATAATAATGCTCTATTTAATGTGAACAATGGTAGCAGAATCAAGCCAGTAGCAAGTAAATCAGCAGGAAAATGAATCTAGTCTTTCAGCTCTCCACAATTGTGGTGGGACTCTGTGGTTCATGTCAAGTTGCATCTACTTCTCTTTTAAACACAATCATTTTAATCTTTTCCTCCTCCAGCTAAACCAGAGAGTGACATCTGCCAACAGCAGAAAGAATGCTACACATTCTGAAAGTCTTGATTTATTTAATTGTTTTTTATTTATTTTTTTGGTGAACAGGCTTTTTCAATTATTTCTGCAGTGGCTGCTGTGACATGTTCTGTTCTGGGATGCAAATCTTATTAGACGTGTAGCACCACTGAAAGCAACATTTTCATTTGAATAGATGAGTGAGTGGCTACATTTCTGCATCTCCCATGAAGCAGATCCATGGCTGAAACAGATCCTTAGGGTTGCTGTTGGTTGAACTAATCTCAGATTGGCAGCCAGTAATGCATCTGATTCGCTAAACAAAATTACAGGCTATGTATTTTTCAGAAGAGTCTGTTGATTCGTAAGTTAGTCAAAAATGGGTTCTGGCACTGTTTATATTCTAATGAGAGCACTGTATTTAATACAGCAGAATGGAAGCACTTTACACAATACAAGGAGCCGCTAAACTGATGGCAGGCTAGAAACAATGCAGAAATATTACACATGAGCGAGACCAAATCCTTCATATTAGTATAGAGCTTGAGGTCAGAACTGCAATGATAGGTGTGGACAAACAAACAATGCCAGGCTAACTGATCATTGCATCAATATCTGGGGAAGACCAGCTTGCTTTGCACCTTGTATCATCATTCACACTAATGCAAAGACGATATAAAATGCTATTAAACCAGATTGGTAACAGTTTCACACCCATCTTGAACTGGTGTGAATAATGCGACAAGATTCAGTACAAACGTACAGACATGACCTAGGTATTGCCTCAGGTAACAAGCCTCCATTAAAAGGCAGATGAGGCCTTGACATTTCAAATGATGTGGCTGGAGATTAAAGTTTTCTTAGGTTTCAGGAGGGACAGAAGTATTATTTTGTCTGTGTGTCGCAGATCCTAGCAAATGCCCACTCCTGGCCACTCACTAGGACTACTGTGAGGGGAAATCAAGCCTCTGTGTCCCTGGATGTCCCAGGTGGGTTCAGCCCCTGGAGTCTGAACAAAGTCCAGCTGCTGCCCCAAGCCTGTGGTCCCTAGTGTACTCTTAGGGCACAAACCTTCTAGTTGGCAGCCCCTTCTGAGAACTGGAACCCACTGTCCAGCTCCCTGGCCCATGGGCTCAGTGAATCACTCTTCAGACTCCCTTGTACTTAAACATACCCTCCCTCTGCACATACCCAAAAGGCTTAAAGCTTCTGGTTTACAGCTTAACTCTCTCAGGAGCATGCAGCAGTTGTGAAGCAGGTCACACACACAAATACACACACACACACACACACACTCTCACTCTTTCATTTAATCTTGTAAAACATGGGAGTACAAATCATATAAAACAATAAACACTACCCGCATATCCCTGCCTCAGTATCCTCCCTGTTCCAGGCTTTTCTTGGGCTGGGGTCAGAGTCCCTTAACTTGTCCAGAAACCTTCTGCTTCAGTGCATGGCTCATGGGCTGCCACATGCTGGGTTGCTTCTCCGTCATGGAGAGGAGGAAATTGCCCCAGCCATGAGCCAAATAACTTTCCCTCTTGTGTCAGGTAACATCTTTGCCAACTCCACATGAGCACAACTCCCAGCTAGGTGACTTGGTTGCCAAGTTGACTTTCCCCTGCTAAACCAGTTCTTCTGGGTAGGAGCTAGTCTTTTGTCTAGAGTGAATAGATTTCCAATAAATGGGTACTTAAGCCAACTATCCTCCATTGTCAGCCCTGTATCACTATGTGTTGGGACTTCAGCACAACGTGGAGGCAAACAGGCAATTCAGCAAAAAAACCTGTGTATTCAAAAATGGAGTCTGCCCCTGGATACAGATTCACAGAGTTCATAATCTCACACAAAGTCCATACACTGTAAAGATGCAGGGGTCTTGCCCTGGAGCTGCAGACCACATCCATGCTACTTCCAGCTCTGTGGGGGTTGCCTGTGCACCAGGGCATTCAGATGCAGGAAGGGTGGAGCAGGAGAAGATTGTCAAATGGATCCACGTAGGGCTGTATCCACTGCTTCCAAACTCCTTTGTGAAGTGGGGTGTAGCAGCTATAGTTTACTGAATTATAATTTAACCACTTCCAGGGACATCCACTGAATTAAAATGTCACTGACAACTGGAAAAAGGTGTCACCGGGTTCATGATTAGCATGTTCAGTCTCCCCACAAGTAGATTAGTACTCTCATTCCAAGGCACAGTACCTGAATCTGCTGTGTACGTGTGTTATGCAGACTTTTTCATATTTTCTATGTTATTGTTGGCTGCTGTGCAAACTAACTTAATTCTGTTTACTTCTCACTGAGCAGGAAAGAATCCTAAAAAGAACACAAAGCATTTAATATTTTAGTAGAGCTGCTGTTGTACAACCTTTGCCAAAATCCACAAACAAAGCATTTTTAATTGCTGGCTTTGGAAGGCATATCTGTTTGAAAATAGTATTTAGCTACATTTTAAATCAGCTTTTTAGTCAAATGAAGATACCAATATTCTCTCGTGTCCCTTGGTAAACATACCACCATGTTAAAAAGTAATGACAATGGTTCCCTTTGACGAAGCTTACAGTCTGATTCCTGAATCCTTAATGCCCAGTTCAGCAGTTCTGTTTAACATTTGATACATTTATATTCTGTCTGACAATGTTGTTGGCCACAAAGGACATTTTACATAAAGCATTTATACAGGCTAAATAAAGTGGCCATATTTTTGCTGACCTTCATGCATGCTATGTTTTTAAAGTTATGCTTTTCATCTGGGATTTTCATAGGAGACTCTTTTGAAAAGGATTGGACACAGTCCAAAATAATTTTTGCTCTTTGTGACTTTTGCCTGTTGTATTTTATGATGCAAAATCAGAATAAAGCGATATTTCTCAGGGAAGAGCTGTCCTGTTCAGGTATCAGAATGGAAGAGAAAACAAAATAAGAGAACTATTAATTTATTTTCATTTGAGTGCAGCTAACTTCTGGGCAGGCAGCACTTGGATAACATCTACTCACATCCCCAAGGTGGCTGACAGAACTCAGTCTTCAGAGAAAATGACTTTGATCCATGAACTGATAAGAGTCTCTACATGCCAAAAACTGACAGCCTAATGTTGGCCTTAAAGAATTCCTGTACAAGTTTCTTTTGAAAGCCAGTAACCTTAGATTGGAAGGTAACAATATAACACGTTCATTATGGATTTGGCTAGGTTCCCTTGTTATTATGTGCTCCCTTTTTCCATATCCCTAACACACATTACCCTTGCTCTTTACGGCACACCAGGACCACTGCCCAGACATGAAGGTGCTTATAGCACTCTCTGACTAGTAAGTAGCTCTCTTAGCTACAAAGCTAGATCACCCATGTTTCTTACTGAGCTTTCTGCACAAACTCACTTCACCCTTCAACCCACAGATCTCAGAGTGAAAATGGCAGCGAGTAATTAATTCAAGCCCCTTGGACTCTCTCTCCATTCTGATTCCTGGAATCTGGTCTCCCAATGTTTGATTACAATCAGCCCATATTAGCCTAATATTGGCTAGATTCTACCTCCCTCACATCATTCATATCTGCCAAATTTTCATGTGATGTGAGATATCCAATCAAATATGAAACATCTATAACATGGACAGGATTCCAAATACAACAATCTTTGTAATTTCACTATTGATATCTATGCATCTCACTAGTGTTTTACAACCATAGGAGAGGTAAGATCTCAAGAGGGTGTTGCATACCTACATATATTAAAAAACAACACCACACAGTAGCATTAAGCGGCATTAAGGCTGAAAAATCAAGCACTGAAAGATCACGACATGTACAGTTAATATTAAAAGTTCAACTTTAACTCTGGTAATTGCTCGTATGTCTTCATGTAGTCTCTCTTTTCATCATAGCATCATATGAAACTGCCTCTTGAGCCTGTGCTTGAGACCCCAGCCAGCAGTGAGTGCCAGGACTGATAAGAAGAGGAGATGTTACCAGGCCAGAAACCTGACTAACATTTCAAGGCAACCAAATGCAGGCTCCAACAGCAGGCACATGTCTGAGACTGCTCATATAGATATGCATGGAACATGGACAGACAGTATTTGAAGGAAGCTAGACATGGGCTGCTAGCAAGGGAATGCAACAGCTCCTGAGTGTTCTATGCAGAGTATGGGAGAAAACTCCATTTTGCATCTCAGCCAGAGGGCCCAGCTGACCGCAAGCATCCAGGTGCTCCCTTCCCCTTCAACTAACTGTCTTTGACACAGTTTGGCCAGTGAAAGCATGGGCAGAGAGAATCCAGGCCCTCTGCCCAAGCAATCACTAGCCATACAGAGGGAGAGAAGGAGCCCCCAGACTAGCCATGCAGAGGGAGAGAAGGATTGTCTGCCAGTTTCAACTTTTAGGCCTCCCTTCTTCTAGAAACTAAGGGAAGGCGGGGCATTATTCACATAAATAAGGTTTGCAGGGTTCAGGGCCTAAGTGAGCGCAGTACAGGAGAAATCACCGTAGAGCAATCAGTGTATGCTCTTTATGAATTCAACACGTCATCTTTAGTCAATGTAATAAAATGCTGCCTATTTCAGCCATTCAGCCAGGTATGTTTTTCCTAAGAATCAGACAAGATTGTTGCCCAAACTCATTCAAATCATATTACAGTATAAATTATGCAGAGAGTTATTTTTTCAGAATTAAATTAAAATGATATATTCTCTGAGAATCTGGTCCAAATTGCATTGAAGTGAATGAAAAGACTACAACTGACTGATGAGTGTCAGATCCAGCCATAAATATCCACTATACACCTTTCAATTCATATAGCAGCAGCCTTCAGATATAGGCCCAGATTCTCAACACCCTTAAAGTATTCATAGGTTCTAAAGCCAGAAGGGACCATTGTGATCATCTAGTCTGACTTTCTGTATCACACAGGCCAAAGATCTTCCCCAAAATAATTTCTAGAGCAGATTTTTTAGAAAAACATCCAATCTTGATTTAACAAATTGTCCACAGTGGAGAATCCACTATGACCATTGGTAACTTTTTCCAATGGTTAATTATTTTCACTGTTGAAAATTTACACCTTATGTCTAGTCTGTATTTGTCCAGCTTAAATTTCCAGACATCGTATTGTGATATACTTTATTCATTGTTCAGAAGGGTAAACTGAATGAAAGAGACTATCCTACCTTTGATTCCTGCTCCCAATGGGAAAACTCCCGTTGACTGGAATGGTGCAGGATCAAACCTTAGTACAGCACTGTAGAGAAGCATAAACTATTTTAATTTCTTCAGTGGTTCCCTCCTAACTCCAATGTGAGTGGGATCTATTATTAGTTCCTCTTCGCTATGGGGCACTCATGATAAATTCCCCTTCCCAGACCTTAAAATAGCACCAATATTTTAAGCTGGACTCAGTCTGCCTCACTTGCTCAGTCTACTATGATCTTATAAGCCTCTAGGCACCATTGAAGTCATTGATTTGGCACCATTGAAGTCAACATGAGTTTTAACAGTGATTTCAGTGATCAAGCTCTACATAATGCAAATGCCCCTATCCAGCATCTCCATTTTCTGACCCGCTGTATCTTTTTCATTTTTAATTACTTCGGTAAATACAGCACATTGGTTAATTTAGCAAAGTAAGTGCTTCTGATGGGCTTTCAGTGCAATACAAAAACAGATTTCAATTATGTCACTCATAATGTTACACAGAAATTATAAAAAATTCATGTCAGAGACGCCTTTCTCTAGTTGCCAATTTACAATAAGGCTCATGTTGGCTTTCTTTACAGAGTCATCACCCTGAAGATCTTAACAATGACAGAAAAATTGTGGAATAGGCATTTATTATGATTGATTGAATGCAAGCACCCATAAAAAGAATCAAGTTAGTAAAATAAAAACCAGCAATGCCTGTCAGTATCTCATCATTTAATGGACAATAGGAGATACAGATGCAGTCATTCCTTAGGTAGGTTTCCTTTTGGCAAAGCTCTCCTTCAAAGTATCAGTAAGTGCACAGAAAATGAAATAAAAGTTATTCCACTGTACAGTGCTCAGCTAAGGCAATTAATTAAGAATCAATACAAAAGTAATCTAACTCCTCTTAAATTTACAGTTGTAATACCATGACAAATGAGATGGTGCACTATACATTATAGTCCGGTTGGACATAAGATGAATCCTGCAAGTAGAAAAAGCCAGGTGTTTAGACATTGGCCAAAGACATCCAACTCCGCAGCAACAGGAACGTGTCACTTTAAATGTTGATGATACTTTTCTTTCCTTTTAAGTTGTGCAGCTCACTAAAGGACTCACAACTTCACAGCACCATCTGCAAAGTCAACATCTGCAAAGCACTGAGTGAAGGACGTGCTCTTTTTCATGAAGGTACAAGACTATTTTAGACATTTACTACCTTGAAAATCATCAATCAAGTCTTTTTCTTCCAGACACAACATTAAGTGGCACCAAAAGGTGATAACATCTGCTATAATCTCTTAGCAGTTTCTCTCTCAGTTTCTCCTAGAAAAGTCCCTTCCCCAATCATAATCCTTACAGAAAAGATGGTACCATCTACTGGCATCTTTCAGTATTGCATTTCTTTTTTCAATCTGTGATGTTCATTAACTTCCTTCCTTTCTTATAAGAACATTCTCCCTGACCAATATTCTATAAACACACATTGTGTAAAAAGTGTATGTATTAGGCACAAAAAGCAATGATGCACAGTCAAGACTGAAGTCAAGTATCAGGGGGTAGCTGTGTTAGTCTGTATCTACAAAAACAACAAGGAGTCTGGTGGCACCCTTAAAGACTATCCGAAGAAGTGAGGGTTTTACCCACGAAAGCTTATGCTCAAATAAATCTGTTAGTCTTTAAGGTGCCACCAGACTCCTTGTTGTTTTGGTCAAGATTGAAATTACCCTGTATCTGTATACAAACTGTTTCAAAGCTGCGTGCATTCAAATGCCTAATTATTTAATGCTGCTATAATTACACACAAAAGGCTAGTTAGATGTTGTCAGCATTATGGGGCAAACTGTGCTTTGGACCCTCTTTAGTAGCTCTTGGGTGGACCCCTTTGGTGACAGGCCTGGCTTCCTGAATCTCACATGTGGTTCAATCACACTGGGCCCAGGTCTCTGGGCACCAGTCCCCATTTCCCACCCATGTTAACATGATAGGCCCAACTGTGTTTGGCACATTGTAACCTTTTCACTCCAGGGATCTTTGGCCAGATCAAGATGGTTAAAGCAACTCAAAACCAGCTTCTTCAAAAGCAAGCATCATGTATCCATTCACCAAAGGTACAAAGCATGCAGAGCAAAAGGTCAATACTCTAAAGGGCTCTACGCACATCTTCCTTTACCTAAACCTTAATCTTTCCTTGCAAACTTTGGTATATTTCATCTAGCCGAGTTACCTCCATCTCTGGGCTGTGAAAAATCTGATAGCCCCTGCTTCTGCTTCTGCCTCTCTCTGTGTATGTCTCCTTGCCAGCCGGTCAGCTCACACAGATACCCTGAGCAACGTCTGGCCACTCCACCCCCAGCTGGGGTCTACTAGTGTTTAATTGTTTCTTTTTTCATTTTAGGCTTAGCCTTGGAATGAGTAAACCATTCTTAGCCTGGCAAGAGATAGGTAGGCTTGGACAGCTAGCCCAGTAGATAGAGCATTCAGCTGGGACTTAAGACACCCATGTTCCATTCCTGGATCCTTCACTGACCTGCTGGGTAACTTTGGGCAAGACTCTCTGCCTCAGTTCCCTCATCTATAAAGCACATTGTGATATAATAATGAAAAGCACTATGTAAGAACTAGGTAGTAGTATGGGGTCTTCCCCAATATTTCTTCTAGGACTCATGTCCGTGGTACACTTTTACCTGTCCTGCTTAGTGCCTTTAACATCCCCTTTTAATCTAACCTTATAGCAAGTCACCCATCATAAACACACACTCACGGCTGGCATCCTATTCAGAATAAATAATACTTATATTTCCTCGTTCTTCACATATGAGTACCCAGTCATTTGCAGGTGCATACATCCAGTTTGTGAGCAGAAACATGATAAGTAAGTAGAGATACGTGCATGCACACATAGTTTTGAAACTTTCAAGTAGATTAAAACCAGCTCTGCAATAAAGGTCTCTTTCGGGAGCTCATATTGCTATTGTCTGTTTTTGAAGCATTGCTACAATATAATACTTTTAAAATACATTATTCTGTAACAGAATGATAGAAAGAGACAAGGAATGTCATAGAATGGCAAAATAGAACCACAGCACAATAACAGAGATAGGAAAGATGGGTATGACTAGACTAGAGAATAAAAGTTTTGGGAATACATAAGTGATACAAGGATTGTGCTTTCTGCTTCCGTGTGCATTTTTTAGGCTTATCAAAGAAATGTATGCCTTGTACAGTAAAATAAGGAGAGGACCTCACCTTTTTCTGAATTTCTGGGAGAGGCGGTCATGGGAATAATGGATTAATACATATTATTTTATCAGGTAAACTGGAAGACAGAATTGAACTAAAGGAGTTTGTCATGCAACACATCTGGAGTGATGCATTCGTATTAATTTCTCTATGTGTTAGTTAAACTATGATTACATGCACAAAAGTAATCTCAATTTCTATATTATTTCTCACTGATTTTTGTAGTTTACATTGCCACAATTGATTTCCCAAGACAGTCACAACTGAGTTTTATCAAACACTCTCTTTCATTCACTTGGACATATGTACCATATTTCTCTCCTGGTCGTACATGTCCCTGTGGTTATCCCGTCTCATTAACTTAATACAATGGATGCTGCAGGTCAAAATATTCTGTTGTCCACCTTCTGCAGTGAGATTTGCATTGAAAGAAACATTTTTAGTGCAAAATATTTTGTATAATTCCCCAGTCCGCATATGAGTGCGGAGAAAGATTTCTATTCCTGATTTATTTTCAGTTTGTTACAATACAATTATTATCTAATGCTCCTATTCCCTCATTAGAACAAATCATTTAAGTACTTAACATGCAGCACTTCTAGCTAAAAATTCCCAAAGACAGGCTTTATAGTTTCCGAGAGAACACGACCCAGGCACATTTCATTAGAGCCCGTTCTTGAAGGGTGCTGGGAGGTTCTGAGCACCGTGATCACTTATTGTCTCAGATGAGTGTTGAGGCTGTGCAGCACTTTGCCCCATCAGGAGCCTAGGCATTTATCCATGTACACACTTAACTGTTGTCTTGTAAAACAGCATGCTTGTATAATTGCTGCTTTAATGTATTATTTATCATAAAATATATTATCATTGGAGTATGAGATGGCACACTAGGGCCATATTACCCTCCTGCTTTTATTATGCATTTTGGCCTTTATGTATTATTTTTGATCCACATAACCCCCGCAAATGGGCTCACTCTTGCCCCAGTTCGAGTCCCACAGAGTTCCAGGAAACACATGGGGTCCTGTTTGCAGGGATTGTGGCAGCTAACCAGCTCATAGTTAGAGCTGTCAGGAATTTTCTCAAAGTGTTTTTTATTGTAAAATGCTGATTCGTCAAACCCAAAACTTTCCATGGGAATGTATCTGTTTCAATGAAACTTTCATTGGGAAAGTTTCTCAGGTCGAGGGGAAAATTTCTGTCAAAACCACAAAGAGAGGCCTACCCCAAGATACCCAGTATCCTGGTTGTTAGGGCCCTCATCTGGGATGTAGGAGACCCATGTTCAAGTCGCTAGTCTGAATCAGCAAAGCAGGGACTTAAACTTGTGTCTACCATAATGCAGGTGAGTGCCCTGACCATCAAGCGATGGCTTTTCTCAGATGCAGGAGATGGTCTCTCTCTCTCCTCCGTTTTTTCCATTAAACACTTTGAAAGGGCTCAGATTTGTCCTAATGAACAATGGGAAGATTTTTTTAAACCCTGAAAGTTTTTATAGGATGGGAAAACCATTTGTCACCTAGCTCTACTCACAGCACACTGACCTAGAATTAGGCTTGGCAGAATGAGATTTTGATAGTTGTAACAGATTATCTCAATGGATAATTTTAAGCATTTTAAAAGATTTTTATTGATTTAAATTTCCACAGTTGCAGAAAGTTATTGGAGGTGGTGGTCAAACAATTATTTAATGACAGTAGACACTGAGATTCAAAAAGTTAAATATTTTTAACCATTAAAACACAAACCGTCAACATGTCTATAGTAGAAACAGAGCCTGAGACATAAACCCTTGCATAAGAAGCCTGGTATAAGGAATCGATCAACATCTAACCACAATGTCAAAATATACAAAGGAAATATCCTTAAATCAACAAATCATACCTATTTTCACTATTCATTTGCTAATCCAGTTATAGCATGCCTAATTCAAAAGTCTAATCACTGGATTCTGACTCTAATAAGTTCTTAGGCAGCATTTTTCTTACTTTGCCTATCTGTAAATTTCCATTATTATCAATGGAAATATTTTTAGATGGTTTAGTCAGTTTGTACTCTAAAATTGACATTTACCAGCATTTACTGATGAATCTATTCCTTCCAAGCCCAACTAGAGTGGAGAGAGAGAGAGACATTTTGCCTGAAAACAGATGCAGACCTTCATTTTTAAGGTCAAATCCAAAAGACCTCCACACTGTAAACTATATGGGGACTTTTATCTACTTCAGAAGAATGAAGGACTATATCAACCATGTCAAGGTTTGAACCCAATTTCTACGAAGTCTAAATTTAAACCTGAGCTTAGACCAGTAAGTCACCCATACTTATACTTCAATAAATAAGGTCACTGATTGGATAAACTACATGCATATGAAAATAGCAGGTTCCTTTTGATAACGTTTAAGACCAGGCTGGACCGCTGTGATCTAGTCTGACTTCCTGCATACCACAGGTCATAGAACAGAATGTAGAACTGTATTTTCCAATATATATCTACTAGTATCAAGAAAGATCTGATCGATAAAGGGCTTGATCTGTACTCACTGAAAGTCAACTACCATGTAAATTTACAGTGCTCTATGAGTAATTTAATTATGTCCAGTGCATCCATCTCTCTGGCATTATTATTTATATTGCAGTCATGAACCAGGACCCCATTGTGCTAATTGCTGTACAAAGACAGAACCAAAAGACAGGGCCCTGTGACAAAGAGTTCACAATCTGACTAAGGATATTATATAGAGGAAAATTCAGCCCCAAAATCTCTTCCTCAGATTACGTTTGGAGTGTGTAGAAAATAGTGTGGAGTGAAATTAAGAATTTCCAGTCCACAGGAAATCCCAATACTTCCACATTCATTTTCATCCTAAATTGGGGTGAAAAGTTGACATTCTAAAATTTTTCACACAATGGAAAGTTTGAAAAAGTTTCAATTCAAAAACGTTGAAATGTTTCATTTTTACATTTTTTATCAAAACGTTTTGACCTTCCCAAAAATCAAAATGCTTTGTTTTGGTTTATCTCATAGCATTGCATTGCCTTATGGGAGTTGTAGTTCAGGAAAATGATGTCCCCGTTCTCCCCTATAGGCCAAGTTCTCTGGCCAAACTACATCTCCCATAATGTACCAAGTCAAATGACTCCCATGATGCAGCTCAGTCAGAGGGAAAGCTATATTACATTATGGTAGACCTCCAGGAAACACAACCTGTAGTAGAGACTGGAGGTCCATCCAACAACTCCAATAAAGCAATGCACTGAGAGGCAAATGCAGTTTAATGTTTTGTTAAACTGATCCTGAACTGAATATTTCAGTCCAATTTTTTTTAAAAAAACTACCGTAAGTATTCCAATTTTGGTCAAATGGACCTAAAACAAAATATTTCATTTTGATTTTCCCATGGAAAACTTTGATTTTGCAGAAACTGCATTCTCTATAGGAAAATGATTCCAGCAGAGAATTCTTAACTAGCTCAAGTGAATAATGACTTTTGTGTCTTCTTCTCTTCCGCCTCTTGCCTCTCTCCTGGGAATGGTTGCTGGATTATGTTTCCAGCATTGTCAAAAGAGAAGTCTTACATTTCTCTCTAATAGTGGTAAATCTGAGCTCATTCTAATATCTTGGGAGATGGAATTTTGTCAATTGCATACTGTTAGCACAGACATCTATTGGGTTTTGTGATCTCCCTTCGAGGTGACACGTATATTTTGAATAGGAGGGAAGACAAGATTGGGCCTTGTGGAGTACCACAATTGAGCACTCTTGAGAAGAAGAATTGCCCATCACAATTCTCTGGTGCCACGTTAAAAGGAATGTGTGAAGCCCTCTTATTTACTATTCTCTCTCTTAATCCTCAGAATGGTTTTTCTGAACCCTACTCTGCTCCTCCCCCCAATACAATTGTCAATTTTCTGACATGTTCTATTGTTTAATGTATTAGCCAGAGCTATCTTAGTATTATTATGCTGTAATGTACAACGAGACTGATCAAGTCTGATAACCTAATGTGTAGAACAGAAAATTCAACAGGACAAAGAACTATGCAGTGCAGATACAAAGAAAATCTTTTAAAATAAGTTAGGTCCTTGCTGTACCATAAGAAAAATACCTTTAGCTAAAAACTCGCATTTCTCATTTGCAGTACTTATGGCTCAGTGGAAATAGATAAGGGGCAAACACAGAATTTCCAACATTATTTCCTTTTGTGTGACATTTTTAACAACTGCAAAGAGGAGAAAGACTCCAGCAAGCATCAGGGCCAAATTCTGCAACGTGCTGAGCACTCGCAATACCTACTGACTATAATGGGGGTCATGGCTGCCAAGTAGCAGGTCTGCATCTTTCAGGAATTTAGAGAGACAAGGTGGGCAAGGTAATACCTTTCATTGGATCAGCTTCTGTCGGTGAAAGATACAAGCTTTCGAGCTTACACAGAGCTTCTCTTAGGATTGTTTTATTGTTTGTGGAGAGCAAGTTTGTTTTTAATTTCATTTAAGGGAATGCAGTTGCCTTCAGTATTGATCTGTATTTACATGTGAAACCATCAAAGTCAAATTATACATGAAAATAAATAGCAATTCTATGTTGCAAAGAATTGTGATCCTTATCCATGTGCCAGTAAAGGAAAATGTAGTTATTTTTTACAATTACACAACTGTTTGCTGTGTATATAGTTACGCAATACAAAAAAGCATCTGATGGAGCGAATTAGTGCCTCTTTCAATAGAGAACGGTGTCCCTGTAGCCTTCTGCCTTCTATATTCTTATTTTGATTAGATTTTTTTTTTATTTACATGAAGAATAAAATGCAGGTGCTTTGGTGTTTAAAGCACTCTAATAAGTCAGGTTAGCAAAAGCCTGATGACTGCGCTACTGAAAGGAAAGTGATTTCAAATATTCATGGGCCTAATTTTCCACTAGTAGACCTGCCACAAGAGAGAGATTTTCCCTCTACACCTCACCCCAGCAAAGTCAGAATCATGAAATCTACCCGGGGCTTTGCTATTGGTTTTATGTGGAAGGTGCTCAGATACTACAGTGATTGGCAGCAATATAAAACCCTTATATAAGATAGATAGATCACCTTGCTTTACGGGCTCCTGGTTGAAGTACCGGGACTGAGTGCAAAAAAGGGAAAAGCAGACACTTTTATAGTATAATCAATCAGACCATCCCCATAGTCTTCTCTTCTCTAGTCAAATATAGATTTATCCACTTATTGTTCTTCGTCATTTCCTTTATGTGGCTCTGAACACATGAGGCAGATACTCAGCTCATGTACATCGTCATAGCTCCATTGAGTTCCATGCCCCCAAGGGTGAAATCCTGGCCATGTTGAACTCAGTGGAAGTTTTGCCTTGACTTCGATGGGTCCCATATATTACCCCTCAGTGGCGCTGGAACAGTTTTTAGATTGGGGATGCTGAGCTGCACCCCCCTACCCTGTCCATACCCCTCACCGCCCCCTAGAGCTGGGGCCGGGTGCAGGGTTGTGGCTTCGGGGTGCGGGGGGACACAGACTGGATAAGGGGGCCGAGGCTACATCTGAGGGTGGGTGCAGAGCCAGGGGCAGGAGCAGAGCCCCGGGTGTGAGGCCAGCAGCCGGGACTCAACGGAAAACCTGAGGGTGCTGCAGCCACACCCCTAGTTCCCATGCCTTTGTCACCCCTGGGAGGCAGTTGCTAGCCAAGATATTTAGCCTGCAGCTCTCACCTGTTCCGTTTGTAAATCCCTGGAACTTTTAGCTTTTTCAGTTAACATCTTCTGTCTCCTCCTCCCATAACTGGAATTAATTCCTCACTGTGACAGGGTGTACCAGACCCTTTGAGACCCCGCCCAGAAGGTCCTGTGGTCCTACCACATCCTGCCTCAGAAAAAGGCAGTAGAGTGGGGTCCTCCAAGCTGCCTAGAGAGGCTGCAGGGGGAGACAGGCAATTAGAGCTTAGCAGGCTCATATAAAAGGAATTGCAGGTGGTGGACAGCTCAATTGTTGGCTGGACACAGAGGAGGAAGGCTGGTGTTCCTGGCTGAGGAAGTTCATAGAATCATAGAATATCAGAGTTGGAAGGGACCTCAAGAGGTCATCTAGTCCAACCCCCTGCTCAAAGCAGGACCAATTCCCAGCTAAATCATCCCAGCCAGGGCTTTGTCAAGCCGGGCCTTAAAAACCTCCAAGGAAGGAGACTCCACCACCTCACTAGGTAACGCATTCCAGTGTTTCACCACCCTCCTAGTGAAATAGTTTTTCCTGATATCCAACCTGGACCTCCCCCACTGCAACTTGAGACCATTGCTCCTTGTTCTGTCATCTGCCACCACTGAGAACAGCCGAGCTCCATCCTCTTTGGAACCCCCCTTCAGGTAGTTGAAGGCTGCTATCAAATCCCCCCTCATTCTTCTCTTCTGGAGACTAAACAATCCCAGTTCTCTCAGCCTCTCCTCATAAGTCATGTGCTCCAGACCCCTAATCATTTTTGTTGCCCTCCGCTGGACTCTTTCCAATTTTTCCACATCCTTCTTGTAGTGTGGGGACCAAAACTGGACACAGTATTCCAGATGAGGCCTCACCAATGTCGAATAAAGGGGAACGATCACGTTCCTCGATCTGCTGGCAATGCCCCTACTTATACAGCCCAAAATGCCGTTAGCCTTCTTGGCAACAAGAGCACACTGTTGACTCATATCCAGCTTCTCGTCCACTGTGACCCCTAGGTCCTTTTCAGCAGAACTGCTACCTAGCCATTCGGTCCCTAGTCTGTAGCAGTGCATGGGATTCTTCCGTCCTAAGTGCAGGACTCTGCACTTGTCCTTGTTGAACCTCATCAGGTTTTTTTCTGCCCAATCCTCTAATTTGTCTAGGTCCCTCTGTATCCGATCCCTACCCTCTAGTGTATCTACCACGCCTCCTAGTTTAGTGTCATCTGCAAACTTGCTGAGAGTGCAGTCCACACCATCCTCCAGATCATTAATAAAGATATTAAACAAAACCGGCCCCAGGACCGACCCTTGGGGCACTCCACTTGAAACCGGCTGCCAACTAGACATGGAGCCATTGATCACTACCCGTTGAGCCCGACGATCTAGCCAGCTTTCTATCCACCTTACAGTCCATTCATCCAGCCCATACTTCTTTAACTTGGTGGCAAGAATACTGTGGGAGACAGTATCAAAAGCTTTGCTAAAGTCAAGAAATAACACATCCACTGCTTTCCCCTCATCCACAGAGCCAGTTATCTCATCATAGAAGGCAATTAGGTTAGTCAGGCACGACTTCCCCTTCGTGAATCCATGCTGACTGTTCCTGATCACTTTCCTCTCCTCTAAATGTTTCATAATTGATTCCTTGAGGACCTGCTCCATGATTTTTCCAGGGACTGAGGTGAGGCTGACTGGCCTGTAGTTCCCCGGATCCTCCTTCTTCCCTTTTTTAAAGATGGGCACTACATTAGCCTTTTTCCAGTCATCTGGGACCTCCCCCGATCGCCATGAGTTTTCAAAAATAATGGCTAATGGCTCTGCAATCTCACCCGCCAACTCCTTTAGCACCCTCGGATGCAGCGCATCCGGCCCCATGGACTTGTGCACGTCCAGTTTTTCTAAATAGTCCCGAACCACTTCTTTCTCCACAGAGGGTTGGCCACCTTCTCCCCATGCTGTACTGCCCAGTGCAGCAATCTGGGAGCTGACCTTGTGCGTGAAGACAGAGGCAAAAAAATCATTGAGTACATTAGCTTTTTCCACATCCTCGGTCACTAGGTTGCCTCCCTCATTCAGTAAGGGGCCCACACTTTCCTTGATTTTCTTCTTGTTGCTAACATACCTGAAGAAACCCTTCTTGTTACTCTTAACATCTCTTGCTAACTGCAACTCCAAGTGTGATTTGGCCTTCCTGATTTCACTCCTGCACGCCTGAGCAATATTTTTATACTCCTCCCTGGTCATTTGTCCAATCTTCCACTCCTTATAAGCCTCTTTTTTGCGTTTAAGATCAGCAAGGATTTCACTGTTTAGCCAAGCTGGTCGCCTGCCATATTTACTATTCTTTCTACACATCGGGATGGTTTGTTCCTGCAACCTCAATAAGGATTCTTTAAAATACAGCCAGCTCTCCTGGACCCCTTTGCCCTTCATGTTATTCTCCCAGGGGATCCTGCCCATCTGTTCCCTGAGGGAGTCAAAGTCTGCTTTTCTGAAGTCCAGGGTCCGTATTCTGCTGCTCTCCTTTCTTCCTTGTGTCAGGATCCTGAACTCGACCATCTCATGGTCACTGCCTCCCAGGTTCCCATCCACTTTTGCTTCCCCTACTAGTTCTTCCCTGTTTGTGAGCAGCAGGTCAAGAAAAGCTTTGCCCCTAGTTGGTTCCTCCAGCACTTGCACCAGGAAATTGTCCCCTACACTTTCCAAAAATTTCCTGGATTGCCTGTACACCGCTGTATTGCTCTCCCAGCAGATATCAGGGTGATTAAAGTCTCCCATGAGAACCAGGGCCTGTGATCTAGCAACTTCTGCTAGTTGCCAGAAGAAAGCCTTGTCCACCTTGTCCCCCTGGTCTGGTGGTCTATAGCAGACTCCAACCACGACATCACCCTTGTTGCTCACACTTCTCAACTTTATCCAGAGACTCTCAGGTTTTTCTGCAGTATCATACCGGAGCTCTGAGCAGTCATACTCCTCTCTTACATACAACGCAACTCCCCCACCTTTTCTGCCCTGCCTGTCCTTCCTGAACAGTTTATATCCATCCATGCCAGTACTCCAGTCATGTGAGTTATCCCACCAAGTCTCTGTTATTCCAATCACATCATAGTTCCCTGACTGTGCCAGGACTTCCAGTTCTCCCTGCTTGTTTCCCAGGCTTCTTGCATTTGTGTATAGGCACTTAAGATAACTCAACGATCGTCCCTCTTTCTCAGCATGAGACAGGAGTCCTCCCCTGTTGCGCTCTCCTGCTTGTGCTTCCTCCCAGGATCCCATTTCCCCACTTACCTCAGGGCTTTGGTCTCCTTCCCCCGGTGAACCTAGTTTAAAGCCCTCCTCACTAGGTTAGCCAGCCTGCTGGCGAAGATGCTCTTCCCTCTCTTCGTTAGGTGGAGCCCGTCTCTGCCTAGCACTCCCCCTTCTTGGAACACCATCCCATGGTCGAAGAATCCAAAGCCTTCTCTCCGACACCACCTGCGTAGCCATTCGTTGACTTCCACGATTCGACGGTCTCTACCCCGGCCTTTTCCTTGCACAGGGAGGATGGACGAGAACACCACTTGCGCCTCAAACTCCTTTATCCTTCTTCCCAGAGCCACGTAGTCTGCAGTGATCCGCTCAAGGTCATTCTTGGCAGTATCATTGGTGCCCACGTGGAGAAGCAGGAAGGGGTAGCGATCCGAGGGCTTGATGAGTCTCGGCAGTCTCTCCGTCACATCGTGTATCCTAGCTCCTGGCAAGCAGCAGACCTCTCGGTTTTCCCGGTCAGGGCGGCAGATAGATGACTCAGTCCCCCTGAGGAGGGAGTCCCCGACCACCACCACCCTCCTCCTCCTCTTGGGAGTGGTGGTCGTGGAACCCCCATCCCTAGGACAGTGCATCTTTTGCCTTCCAATCGGTGGAGTCTCCTTCTGCTCCCTTCCCTCAGATGGGCCATCTAGTCCACTCTCCGCATTAGCACCTGTAGAGAGAACATGGAAACGATTCCTCACCTGTATCTCCATTGCTGGTGCATGGACGCTCCTCTTTCTTCTTCTGGAGGTCACATGCTGCCAAACCTCCTCACAATCCTTCTGTCCCTGCTGCGCCTGCTCTGAATCTTCAGAACATTGTGGCCGTAGAAGCATCTCCTGACGTCTGTCCAGGAAATCTTCATTTTCCCTTATGCAACGCAGAGTTGATACTTGTTTCTCCAGCCCTCGAACCTTCTCCTCCAATATGGAGACCAGCTTGCACTTTGTGCAGACAAAGTCGCTTCTGTCCTGCGGAAGAAAGACAAACATGGCACAACCTGTGCAGGTTACAACAGCTGATCGCTCACCTTCCATATCACCGTCCTCTTAGGAGCTTCCTCAACTGTTGCAGGAACTACTCGGAGAAACCTGCAGATGAAAGCCTCAGTGCGCTCTCCCTAGGCGAACTCCCAGGCAAACTCCCGCTGTTAGCCTCTGCTGTTCGCCGCTCAGCTGGTTCGCTGCTGACTGCCCTTCTATACCAGTCAGGCCCACTCAAGGCCCAGCTGGAACAAAGCACTCCCAATTCACACTTTTCAAACAAACAAGCAAGCAATCAAGCACACGGTCAAACTGACCAACTGTCCCAGCAGCAGACACTCAGATACTCACCAACACAGCCCCCCTAATGCAGCACTTAGCGTACCTCCTCTCGGACAGCTCCCAGGCAAACTCCCGCTGTTAGCCTCTGCTGTTCGCCGCTCAGCTGGTTGCACCAACTGGACAGAGCAGTCTCAGGCTGGGACCAGAAGAAATGGAAGACTGGGAGACTCCATGAATACAGAGACTGGGGAGAAACCGTGCCCAAGCAGAGATAGGATTGTGAAGCTCTCCAGGCACGGAGGCCTGGGAGAGAGAGAGAGACCAGGGCCGGCTCCAGGCACCAGCGTAGCAAGCAGGTGCTTGAGGTGGTCATTCAAATGGGTGGCACTCTGTCCAGTATCGGGGCAGCATGCCCGGGTCTTCGGTGGAAATTTGGCGACGGGCCCCCCATTCCCTCTCTTCCTCTTTGAGCTGCCACCGAATTGCCACCGAAGAGGAAGAGAGGGAGTGAAGGACCCGCCGCCGAAGAAGTGGGGTGACTGAGTTGCCGCCAAAGTGCCGCCGCTCATCTTTTTTGTTTTTTTTGCTGCTTGGGGCGGCAGAAAAGCTGGAGCCAGCCCTGGAGAGAGCTTTGATAAGAAGGGCCACAGACTGTTATAAGATCTATAGATTGCATTAGCTCTTTTGGCCGTAGAGACACATTGGGAGCTCATGTTCAGCTGATTACCCACCACAATCCCCAAATCTTTTTTGGTCTATTTACTTATTGTCATCCTAAAAAGGATGTTGGTTCTGATTCTCTCATGTTTTCCTACTTTCAATAAAGTGCATGTGGTTTGTGCATATTCTAGTAATCCCTGATCTAGGTATTTTGTTTCAATGTTCGCAAATAGCATGTGCAGACTACATTTCTACAGTTTTGACTGGATACCCTCTGCTCAGTGCTAACTGGTGATTTTCTCCAACCTCCTGTCCTACTTCCTCTTTCATGGTCTCTTCACCACAGCCTTACTGCACACCCTACCCTCCACTTCTCCCCTGCCCGGTCTACCTCACCTCTTCCCTCCAGTGTTCTGTCCCCAGAGTCATGTTCCATGCCACACATGAGGATATATGCTGTCATACTAAATGGCATTCTGACACTGTAATTTTAGATAATCAGAAAGAGCTAGTCAATATTATCAACTAATGGCAGTGTTATGGCTTAAGAGCACACACAAAAAAATGTGATGCCAAAAACCCTGATAAGGTTTTTCCCCCCCTCTTAGAATCCAGGAACTTCTAAATCAAAGTTTGGAGGAAAAAATTATTCCCCAGTAAGGACCCTGGACATCAAAATTTTACTCAGAGTGATTTTTTCTGACTGAGTAATAAACTGCTGGTAATGGAAATATCCTTTAACTATGGTAGTCCCATCTGTCCCCTCTGATGAATTACATAGGACCAGAATGAAGAGAAAATAGAACTATTTGGTTCAAAAGGCGGATGTGTGACAGAGTGGCAAAAAAAAGTTTTAAAGCATGATTTCACTTTTTCCACCTTCTGTTTTCACCCAAAAGCTGGTGGAACATTTAAGTTAGCTGCTTTTATGTGCTGAGGTTTTCTATTGTGAATATTTTTAATATGTTTGAAATTTTAAAATCCTGTTACTCAACACAGTTTAGAAAGTTTAAAAGTGAGGCTGTGTACTGCCCATGTAACGTCCGTAACTATTGTTCTATGATGTATCAATAGAACAGCAAACAAACTTAGCTGACTGCACACTTGTAATCAATTTGGCTTTGTACAGATTGAAAAAAAGTTCCTCCTGAAAATATGTTAGAACTCATCATCGATCAGTACAGGCACAGAGTACCATAATGGGTGTCAGAAGTGACCTAAACATCACAGATGTTACAGGGTAGGCCAGCCCTGAAAAATCTCACAGAACATTCCAAACTCAAAGTGCTCTGACCAGACCAGTAAAACACTCCAGTCCCCTCAGTACAAGCTGGGAAAAATTTTACAAAACACTGGAAAAAACTCTTGTCTCAGTTCACGCTGCTCTCAGTGTTAGGTTTTAATCAGCTAAATGCAAGATGACTGAAAGATACAATTGTTTAGATCTACTTCCTGTACTTCTTTGTTTGCCCTTCCATTTTTCAGTGCTTTGGTTGCATGAGTTTTGCATGTGGGGGCAGGGTTGAAAATGTAGGCCCAGCTAAAGGCTTCATAGATATAAAACTTGCCATTCCAGATGAAAGGACAGTAAGAAACTTCTGTCATCAATCCACTCTCAGGAGATGGCTTCTTCTCTTATCGCTTCCCTTTCCCTCACTGAACTTTTTCATACCTTGTCTCTATAAACTTTCTATGTGAGGCAAAATAGACAACTTAAAATGTCTCAGCGTTGTTCATATGGGGCTTGCCTACAAGAGCAACTTACATTGGTATAACTGTGTCACTCAGTGGGTTGGAAAATCCACACCCCTGAGCAATGCAGTTATACCGACCTAACTCTTAGTGTAGACAGTGCTATGTCAACAGGAGGGTTTCTCCTGTTGACATAACTACAGCCTATTGGAGAGGTGGATTATCTCCGCTAACAGGAGAGGCCCTCCTGTTGGCATAGGTAGTGTCTTTGTTGAAGCGCTACGGCTGTGCCGCTGCAACCTTTTAAATGTAGACAAGCCTCTCATGTAATGACTGTGAAATGTTTTTGGCATAGCCCTAGCTCTGTGCTATCTTTGTGCAGCATCACTGTGAAAGCCTCACTTATTTATAGGTGTTTCTATAGCACTCAAGTCATTTCCATAGCATTGGAGCACCCATGGCAGAGTCGTTCAGCTTCTCCACAATGCATAACAGTGAGCCTGGTCTTCCTTCTACACTCAGGTATCTTATGAGCAAGAGGCCCTTCTCAACCTTTTTGGGGGTGGGGCGAAGGGAGGGGCTGGGGAAGGGTTGGACATAGTATGTAAAAGGAGGAAGGAATTTTGCCAAGTTTTTAGGGAAAAGCGGTAGGGACAGTGAGTTTAGGCAGGACCAGATACGTGTTCCAAGTTTGATTAAACTCGATGATTAAAGCTACATCTACACTACGGGGGGGTGGGGGTCGATTTAAGATACGCAAATTCAGCTACGCGAATAGCATAGCTGAATTCGACATATCGCAGCCGACTTACCCCGCTGTAGGGACGGCAGCAAAATTGACCTCTGCGGCTTCCCGGCGATGGTGCTTACTCCCACCTCCGCTGGTGGAGTAAGAGCATCGATTCGGGGATCGATTGTCGCGTCCCAATCGATCCCCGAGAGGTCGATTTCTACCCGCCGATTCAGGCAGGTAGTGCAGACCCAGCCTTAGACAAGGATGGAGAAATAACGTGGAATTATAGTCTCACTTTTCTGTCAGAATCAAATGAAAAGGATGGGCATCAAAAAAGGAAACTTCAGTAGAGGAACAAAGTGTGGCAGCTCTATTCATTTTTAAGTTACCGAGGACATTATAGCTTCCAGTAATAGTTCAGATGAGTCATTCTTCCCCCTTATCTTCATCTGTTGTGTAGAATGATCAAGGGCTTCAGGGCTGGGTGTGCTGCTTTGCTCTGTTTATCTCAGACCTAGGCTACCTTTTTTCCCCCCCACACTTCCACTACAACTGGCTGACTCATTCAGGGCCCAATCCTGCAAGCTGCTGCCAAGCACTGGGGCCCTGATCAAAGTACTCATGCATGTGCTTAACGTTAATGACTCTAATGGGACTACTTCCCTGTTTAAAGGGAAGCTTGCGTTGAAGTGCTTTGCCGGATCAGGGCCAGAGTGCTCAGCACCTTGCAGAATCAAACCCTCAAAGGCTATGTAGCTACTGGCTGCCTGCCTGCCAACACAATACCAAGGGGCAGAACTTACAGATGCAAAACCCAGCCCCGTGCATTTCAGCTCACCAGAACATGCTAATGAGGTTCATTATTTAATAATAAACAGCAACGTTTAGTTAAAGTGGCAATTACAAGGCATAAAATGCTTTAATTATACAGAGGGGTTGTGGAAATCAGTGACTTGGAGCGAAACTCACTTGTGTGCGGGGGTGGGAGGGGGCGGGAGTTTTCATTTGTGCATTGAAATTTGGCCATTATCAACTAAACAAAAGTGGCCTTCAGGATTTATGCTGCTTTCTGTGTGTTAGTCCACAAATTATGTAATATGCTGAAGGTGCAGCATGTTGGGTTTTTTCCCCAGCCTTTCGATCATTTGAAATTATTTTACCACCACTTCTAGTTTTCTTTGCATGATTTCCATAACAAGCAGTCTGTGTTAGTGTTTGATTAAGTAATGTTAGTCTGGTCTGTGCTGCTTCCTGGTTTGGTTTTTTGTGGCCCAGAGAAAAGCCATTCTCTGTTTGTCTGTAGACACACTCAAGCTACAAAGGCAGTGGGACTCTTGGCTCACTAATGAAACTTGTCTATTTTATAAAGCTTTCAGTGGAAGGGGAAGGATTCAGTTATTATTGGTTATTTGTATCCAAATAGTGCCTACAGGCCCTAATTGAAACCAAGACCCATTATGTGAGGCATTATATAAACACACAGCAAGACATTTCTTCTACCACAGCTTACAATCGAAACAGACAAAGGGTAGGAGGGGAAAGTGACTTGTACCCAAGATGGATAGTCTGTGGTCAATAGTGGAGCTGGGAATAGAACCCAGACCTCCTGATCCCAGTCTAGTGCCACTAGATGCTGCTGCTGCTCACCTATGAGTTAGTATTATCATCAGTAGCAGATTTCTGTAACTCAACTCCAATCCATAAGCTCCACCTCCCAGAAACAAAACTTTGGTGGAGTTGCCTCTCCCACAGTTGTGCACCACTGAAAGTAAATCTCCCCATGGTGCCTTTCATATGTGAAGGGGAGGATGTAGGCAATAATGCCCATGAAGACAATAGGAAACGTGCCCTCACAAAGCAAGACCAGACCTGCTAGTAGCCATTATTTTAAAGAAAATCTGAGAGAGACGCAATAAACACCTAAGAGATCTCAGTGACCACTCGAATCAGTCAAGGGCTTGCCATCCAAAACATTCAGAAATCAGTCCAAAGAAAAGCCCAGCAATGCAAGCAAGCTACACACAAGACATTGATTTTCAGTGGAGGAAACAATCCGTTTCCTGTGCAGGTTTTTCTAATTATAGTCAATTAGAAAATGTCCATCATGAAAAGGCACCAAATGCAATCAGGCACAGGGGAGGTCATTCCGCAGATTAAAGGTCACACATCATATGGGTGCTGAGAGTTTAGCTCTAGCCAGTTCTGTTGATTTGGTAAGGTAGCTTTGCAAAACAAATGTGAAGGCTGAGGTGTTTGTGGTGGTAATTTTTCCTCTCCAGTTTTCCTTACATCTCCAGTCTGCTATTTAACATATTGCTGCCGAATGTCTTTCCCTACTGCCAATCCTTCCCTTTCACCCCTTTCCTTAAGAGTCCTCACTAGCTCCTTGCCATGTTCTGCATTAGCTTTAGACTCCTGACCATCATCTTCAGGACACTCCACCACTCTTCCCTTGACTAGGTCTCAGCCCAAATTTCAGCTACTCTGCATCTAGCACCCAAAACTCTGCCCATTTCCTTCATCTTGGGTGAAACCAATGGCAGCTGTGCATTGACTTCAGTGGAGCCAGGAGTTCACCCTTTCTAGCTTTGTCTTGTGCCTCCATGTGTTTCTTTTTTCATACTGCTCCCTTATTTCTGGGACTGCCTTCTTCCTTCAGAGCACCAAGAGCCCTTGCTCTTCTCCTTCAAATGCATCTTCAAATTTCACTTCTTTGGGCTATCCTTCTACCTCCAACCTGTGCTCCCCTCCACTGTCATCTGCTCCCCCTCTCTTGCCCTAGGTTATTGGAAAGAAAAGTTAAGATCAGACCAAGTTGCATACACACACAAAAATGAATTACTGAGTATGTGTTTGTTATAATCCTCCGTCTTTGCCTGTCATCATCATTTGATGCGTTCATTTGACTTCGATGATAAAAACCACAGAAGAATGACTTTTTATTTCTGAAGAGTAGCATGGACAGCTAGAGAGTAATACTATTAATGGTCATCAAGAAAACCTATTGGAACTTTTAAAATGGTGAAATGTGGAACACGGATGTGGACAATTACTTTAATTCATTTTTGTGACAATGTGACATTTACCATCCCTTCACTCCTCAACCAATTCATTTGCATCATATTAGTCACATGCCACATCTATTCAATCAGCAGCTGGAGCTTCACTTATCATATCATTTCAGGCACTTTGGGCTATTCTTTCAAAGGTTGTCTATGCCAAAGCAATTACACTCAGGCACTGCATAGTGCCCAGGAGAATAAATATGGCACACATTTTCCTGGTTGTAGAAACTGCATCAGTAGGGGCAGCTGTGTCTCAGAAAGTGCATAAGTAAAGATTTTGTAGTTTTCCTGAGCTCTCCATCTGTTGTGCTATTCCAAAAGGAATGCATGTTAATTCATACATAAATAATACCTCTCTGCTTGTGTAATCACAAGTCAAGAAATTAGTTCTTGGTTACCCATATGGCCTGGAGAAGGCTGATCATCAATGATGTTGTTGCCAAATGGATAAGTGGCTGCATGGCTTGTAACTATCCAGCAGTGGAATATTGGTACAAATGCATGTCATGGGCTAATAAAGCAATTAAGCAAGTGAGTTCAAGTGAAATTCCAACAAACCTATTACCTCTGCCTTGATGAATTTGAACAGCATGTGCATCTTAAGAAAGCGCCCATTTCAGAAACTTAGCATATCAGTTTTTTCTTTGCTGTTGTTAAATCAATGCTTACATTTTCATCGGAAGACTAATAACATGACAGTGCTTTCACTATCAAGAGGTGAAGAGCATCTTCAAATTCAAAAGCTTGCTTTAGCTTACTATTTAGGTTCATTGTCAATATATGGTGGAGCTAATCCTTCAGTTTCTGCCGTCAATGTATTCATCTTCACATTTGTCACAATCACGGGGATCTGGAATTTGAACATTAAGTGTGGTCATGCTCTCTGTCATGTACTATATTATAGGCATTATAACTACAGCTGGAACTTCCTCTAAGTAGCATCTGATGTGGCCAAATTCCAAAGTCTGAGATCTGAATAGAACAGCCAGCTAGAGCCCAGCAATGTGTGCCAATACTGAGCCCCCTCCTCCCTTTGGAAGAGCAGAGACGGTAGGGAGATATGTTTGGGAATCAGCAGACTTGGGGGTCATTGGACAGTATTTTGGTGGATTGGGTGGAAGGGGAAGGAGGATGCAATGCTAGCTTTTCTTTGTTCTGTACTAATTATTATGCAAATATGTGTAATACCTCTAAGTTTCCAATGCATGGGGACTGGGGAGATGAAGCTACATGTGATGCATCATCAGAGTATGGCCTTTAATTTGGGAAAACTCAGATACTCAGATTGCATTTCTTGTGATAACCACACATCATGCTGAATTATTTTGTAAAGCCAGCTGTGTACATCAGAATGAAGCGATTGTGGGAAACTGCTTGAGACGTACTGTAAAAGACAGCAATGTTAGCCATTTGCTTGTTTGGTTTCTGTGTAGCCTACGGGGGGAAAAGTTAGCACCATATTAGTATCACTGGAATTTAAGTCTTAAAATTCTTTTCTTCACGGTTTATTAGCTAGCACAACAGATAAAGCAGAACACTGCAATGACAAGGTAAGTCTAAAGCGTCTCAGGTTAATAACTCAGGAAGAACTCCCATGACTGATAAAACTTTGAGCCAAATTCTCTACTGGTGTAAATGGGCAGCACTTCTGTGATGTAAAGGATTGTGTAACATGCAGTGTGTCATGTTCCCCCTCTAGTGGATGCACCATATAGAGAATCAATTTCTCTTACAGCTCCAGTGCTAGAGGCCTTAGCACGGGGTGGGCAAACTTTTTGGCCCGAGGGCCACATCTGGGTATGGAAATTGTATGGTGGGCCACAAATGCTCACAAAATTGGGGGTTGGGATGTGGGAGGGGGTGAGGGCTCTGGCTGGGGAGGCGGGCTCTGGGAAAAATGAGTTCGGGATATGGGAGAGGGCTCTGGGCTGGGGCAGGGGCTCGGGCTCGGGGGTGGGTGCAGGTTCTGGGATGAGGGGTTGGGGGTGCAGGATGGTGCTTCGGGCTGGGACCGAGGGGTTCGGAGGGCAGGAGGGGGTTGAGGGCTGGGGCATGGGAGGGAGTCAGGGGTGTAGGCTCTGGGCAGCACTTATCTCCTGGCCACTGGGAGCTGCGGGGGCAGCGCTTGGGAATGGGGCAGTGCACAGAGCCCCCTGGCTGCCCCTACATGTAGGAGCCAGAGGAGGGACATGCTGCTGCTTCCGGGAACCATGCAGATCCATGGCACACGCAGAGCGGGGCAAGTCCCTCACCCCACTCCCCGGCTGGAGCGGGACAAACCCCGGACCCCACTCCCCGGTGGGAGCTTGAGGACAGGATTAAAACGTCTAAAGGGATGGATGCGGCCCCTGGGCCGTAGTTTGCTCACCCCTGCCTTAGCATCTGGTGCTCAAGGCATGGGGTGTGGACCATTTCAAATTGGTGCCTCATGTCACTGTTGGAAGAAGAAACCTGGCATGTATTTTGTGCTTGCATCTGAGAAACATTCTTATAATTGCCTTCATGTTTCATCCTGTTTAGTCCCCTTTTTACGGGAAATTAAACTGCAAACACACACAAAGAATCAAGGAGCCACAAACTTACTCCATCATTTTCCGATAAAACATGTTGCCCTTCTGTAAGCCATTTTCTGAAAATCGTAGCCAGGTGCACACATACCAATTTCCAATTCACTCAGCTTCTGACCAGTCTCTGCACCCCTGGGAGGAGGCCTGGATTTTAAGAACCAAAAAAGTACTCAAACCATCTTTTAAAATTCTTAAATCAAAACTACCCATAGAAATCAGTATTTGGGTTTTGGAAATCTTGCTGTGCAATGTGGAAGTAAAATGTCAGTCCTTCCCCCTTTTCAAGGCCTAATCCAATTCTACTGGAAGTTAATGGGCATCTTTCCACTGACTTCCAAGGTTGTTGCACTGGACCTCATGGAACAACTCAATTTCATAGCAGAATAAGGAAATGTTGCTACTGATTGTTGTTGTCATGGGGCCATTTTTGCCCTGTACACAAGTTCCCTCTGTGTGAGGATCCCATCCATGATATAAACATTATATGCAGCTTCAGTTTATCCATTTTAGAAAAAGTATTCCCTGTAAATATGAAATGTTGACTGCATTTAGCTGAACACTTAGCCCTGGTCTACACTACGAGGTTAGGCAAATTTAGCCGCGTTAGGCCAATTTTATAAGCAATGCGTCTATACATCCAACCCCGTTCCGTCGACCTAAAGGGCTCTTAAAATTGACTGTTGTACTCCTCCCCGGAGAGGGGAGTAGCGCTAAAATCGACATTGCTGGGTTGAATTTGGGGTAGTGCAGACACAATTCGATGTTATTGGCCTCCGGGAGCTAACCCAGAGTGCTCCAATGTGACCACTCTGGACAGCACTTTCAACTCCGATGCACTAGCCAGGTACACAGGAAAAGCCCCAGGAAATTTTGAATTTCATTTCCTGTTTGGTCAGCATGGCGAGCTCAGCAGCACAGGTGACCATGCAGTCCCACAATCGCAAACAAGCTCCAGCATGGACCGAACAGGAGACACTGGATCTGATTGCTGTATGAGGAGAAGAATCTGTGCAGGCAGAACTCCAATTAATGCTAATATATATGCCAAAATTGCACAGGGCATGGTGGAGAGAGGCTACAACAGGGACACACAGCAGTGCCGCGTGAAAGCAAGCCTACCAAAAGACAAAGAAGGCAAACGGTTGCTCCGGATCAAACCCCCATACATGCCGCTTCTATGATCAGCTGCATGGCATTGTAGGGGGAGGACCCTACCATTACCCCACCATTGTCCGTGGATACCTGCATGGGGGGGGAGTCTCACGGAACAGGGAGGAGGAGGAGAATGTGCAGCAGGTAAGTGGAGAATCTGTTCTCCCTTGCAGCCAGGACCTTTTCATCACCCTGGAGCCAATACCCTCCCAAGGCGGGTTCCCAGACCCTGAAGCTGGAGAAGGCACCTCTTGTGAGTGCACATTTGTAACTACACTACAGGGTTTAAAAGCAATAGTGTTTAATGTTTGATTTGCACTGAATACTTGGGATGCATTCGCGGCCAGTACAGCTACTGGAAAAGTCTGTTAACGTGTCTGGGGATGGAGTGGGAATCCTCCAGGGACATCTCCATGAAGCTCTCCTGGAGATACTCTGAAAGCCTTTGCAGAAGGTTTCTGGGGAGGGCTGCCTTATCTCATCTTCCACCATAGGACACTTTACCCCACCAAGCTAGTAGCAAGTAATCTGGAATCATTGCAGCACAAAGCATAGCAGCGAATGGTCCTGGGTTTTGGTCGCATTCAAGCAACATTCGGTCTATATCTTTCTGTGTCAGCCTCAGGAGAGTGATATCATTCATGGTCACCTGGTTGAATTAGGGGAATTTTTGTAAGGGAACAGTAAAAGAACCCTGTTCATGCTGGGCTGTTTGCGCTTGGCTAAAAGGAATCATCCCTGAGAATAGCCATGCGGTGTGGGGAGGGGTGAAGGGATCATCCCAGAGAATAGCCACTTGGTGAGGTGGGGGGAGGGGTGTGCTGCACATCCACCCGAAAACCGCAGCCCCTCCTTTTAAACGGTAAACCCAACCAGCATTGCTTGCTATGGGAAAGGAGGGCACTGCAGTTTGAAACCATTCCCACATGTTATGAAGGTGGAAGAAGCCAACCCCGCATACCCTTTGGCTGCCTGGAAACTGAATTCTGTTGCCCAGCCATGTGTTATGTGTCACCATATTGGCAGGCGCTCAATATAAAAGACAAAATGCGACCTTGTACCTAAAACACATGTGCTGTCTGCTGTGAATTGCTTGATTCACTGTGAAAGAGTCTCTCTTTTGTTCTCAGAAATGTATCTTCTTAAATTCTACTCTCCCTTTTTATCCCCCCACACGTGCAAATATTTCTACGCTCCCCCTATCATCTCCTTCCCAGAGGTTATCACAGATTAGGTGGAAAAAAAACGCACTTGTGATGACATGTTTTCTGAGCTCATGCAGTCCTCCCGCACTGACAGGGCACAGCTGAATGCATGGAGGGATACAGTGACAGAGGCCAGGAAAGCATACAATGAGCATGATGAGCAGAGGCAGGAGGCGATGCTGAGGCTAATGGGGGAGCAAACGGACATGCTCAGGAGTCTGGTGGAGCTGCAGGAAAGGCAACAAGAGCACAGACCGCCATTGCATCCACTGTATAACCGCCTGCCCTCCTCCCCAAGTTCCATATCCTCGTCACCCAGAAGCCCAAGAATGCAGGGGAGGCTCCGAACACTCAGCCACTCCACTCCAGAGGATGGCCCAACCAACAGAAGGCTGTCATTCAAACAGTTTTGATTTGTAGTGTAGCTTCAATAAGCAATGTGGCCTTGTCCTTCCCTCCTCCTTGCTGTGCTCTTCTAATCACCCTCGTGTCTGGCTGCTCAAAAATCGGCCAGCAGGTGATTTGCCTCAACCTCCCACCCCACCATAAACGTCTCCCCCATACTTTCACAGATATTATGGAGCACACAGCAAGCAGCAATAACAATGGGAATATTGGTTGTGCTGAGGTCTAACCTAGTCAGCAAGCAGCGCCAGCGAGCTTTTAAACATCCAAAGGCACATTCTACCACCATTCTGCACTTGCTCAGCCTACAGTTGAACTACTCCTTATTACTGTCCAGGCTGCCTGCGTATGGCTTCATGAGCCATGGGAGCAAGGGGTAGGCTGGGTCTCCAAGGATAACTATTGGCATTTCAACATCCCCAACAGTAATTTTCTGGTCAGGGAAGTAAGTCCCTTCTTGCAGCTGTTCAAACAGCCCGGAGTTCCTAAAGATGCGAGCGTCATGCACCTTTCCCAGCCATCCCATGTTGATGTTGGTGAAACGTCCCTTGTGATCCACCAGTGCTTGCAGCACCATTGACAAGTACCCCTTGCAGTTTACGTACTGGTTGGCAAGGTGGTCTGGTGCCAAGATAGGGATATGCATTCCGTCTATCGCCCCACCACAGTTAGAAAACCTCATTGCAGCAAAGCCATCCACTATGACCTGCACATTTCCCAGAGTCACTACCCTTGCTAGCAGAAGGTTAGTGATTGCCTTGGCTACTTGGATCACAGCAGCCCCCACAGTAGATTTGCCCATTCCAAACTGATTCCCCACTGACCGGTAGCAATCAGGCATTGCAAGCTTCCACAGGGCTATCGCCACTCGCTTCTCAACTGTCAGGGCAGCTCTCATCTTGATACTCCTACGCTTTAGGGCGGGGGAAGCAACTCACAAAGTTCCAGGAAAATGGCCTTACGCAAGCGAAAGTTTCGCAGCCACTGGGAATCATCCCATACCTGCAACACTATGCGGTCCCACCAGCCTGTGCTTGTTTGCCGGGCCCAGAATCAACGTTCCACTGTATCAACCTGCCCCACTGCTGCCATGATGTCCCAAATGCCACATCCCACGCATTCAGGAATGGCTGTGTCCATGTCCTCCTCACAATCGTCCTCGTGCTGGCGGCTCCTACCCAGGTTCTGCACATACTGCAGAATCATGGGCGAGGTGTTTACAATGCTCACAACAGCAGCAGTGAGTTGAGCGGGCTTCATGCTTGCCGTACTAGGACATCTGCATGGGTAACCCAGGAAAAAAGGCACAAAATGATTGTCTGCCATTGGTTTCACGGAGGGAGGGAGGGGAGACTGACGACATGTACCCAAAACCACCCACAACAATGCTTTTGCCCCATCAGGCATTGGGAGCTTAACCCAGAATTCCAATGGGCAGCAGGGACTGTGGGGTCTGTGGGATAGCTATCCTGTGAGTCGATGCCATGGTATTGAGGACACACTTTGCCGACCTAATGCACTTAGTGGGGACATACACGATCGACTGTATAAAATCGCTTTCTAAAGATCGACTTCTAGAAAATCAACCTAATTTTGTAATGTAGACATACCCTGAATGACAACCAATTGATAAAAATGTCTACATTTTCTAATATAGGAAAAATAATTAATCCAGCTGTAGAGGAGCAGACTCACTCCTACGGCGCCTCCTGCTGGTGACTCCGGGAATTAGCTTTTCCAGCGTCCTGGAGCGCCCTCTGCAGGCCGGTGGTCCGCCTGTCCTCTTCTGGCCCCCGTGTCCCTCCCAGGACCCCGGTGCCCTTATCTGGGTGCTGCCCCCTGGCAGTACCCACACACACTGGGTCTCCCCTCACAGGGGAACCCCCACCCACTAACCCTACTTCACTTCACTACCGGGCCACTGCCAGTCACTATCAAGCCCCCGCTCCCTGGGGCAGACTGCAGTATAGACCACTCATCACAGGTAAGGTTGGGTTTGGACCTGCTGCCTTGGCCTACTCATGGGCCACCCTCTGCAACCCCCAGTACCCCTTGGCCTCCTACTAGGCTGCAGCCTAGGGCTATCCAGGCTGGAGCTCCCCAGCTCCTCAGCCTTTCCCCAGCCCTGCTCCACTCAGGTACCCTGTGTCTAGCTCCCTGCAGCCAGGCCCTTCTCCCTCTGAAGGCAGAGAGAGACTGTTGAGCTCTTGGCTCCCAGCCTTCTTATACAGGCCAGCTGGGGCCTGATTGGGGCATGGCCCAGCTGTGGCTACTTCCCCAATCAGCCCAGTAGCTTTTCCCTTTGCCCCAGCCCTCTGCCAGGGCTGTTTTAAACCCCTCAGGCAGGAGTGGGGTAACCACCCAGCTACACCAGCCTTCCACAGTATCTGTAACACTGGCCAATTGCTGTGCACCTTTCAAGAATATAATAAACTACAAATAGCTGGTTATAACAAATCAATATTTCTGCAAGTCTGAAAACTTCAGTTTGGCTTGGAAGCAATTTTTGCTGTCCGCTTTTAATGTATTAAAAATGTGTTCAATTTAATTTAATTTCACTCTATTGATGTTTTAAAGACTAGAGACATATTGCTCTCCCTACTGTTTGAATCTGCCATGAAAACAAAAAGCAACTACTCTGCACCTGTGATCGCTTTACAACCAGCTAAAATGAAATCTGGATTCAACAATTGCTAAACAAACAAAGCAATGATGTAGTATGTAAATAAGATTTATTTCTATTTGCCCCTATTATGTGATAGCGCAAGAGAGCCTTCATTATGTTTTCTTAAGGTATACTTTTATTTTATATTTACAGGTGAGTCTCATCTTACGTGGGGGTTCCGTTCTGCGGTTAGCGCGTAAAGCAAAAACTGCGTATAGTCAAAATTACATTGAGTTGAATGGCGGGCTGAATTGCCCGCGCTACAGGTACAGTATTAAAATTGTTATTTTTCTCTTTTTTTGGTTTGTTTTTTTGTTTTTGCCGATCGCGTAAAGCTGAAATTGCGCATGTTAAATGCGCGTAAGATGCGACAGACCTGTATATATATTTCAAAGTCCTGCTTTGTTCTTCCAACATCTCTGAAGCAAATAACAAACTAAAAATAATCTATGTATTTCCTCCACACCCATTCTCATGAGAGAGATGCAAGTCTAGTGCATTCAATATTTTTAGAACAATAACTTAATATTCAAATATGGAAACAGAAGATATATGAAGACATTTCTTTTCAAAACTTTATTTTATGTGTTAATTTCAGTTCCCAATTTGCCTAGATCAGGGTTTCCCAATTTTTCATAGTATGAACCATATTTTAATAGTCTATTGTCTAACTGACCACCTCCCCTCCATTCAGAATTGCATAGCATCTCTATTGCAATTACAACAATTTGTTATCCAGAAAGATGGTGGGAGGGAAGTACTGACTATATGTTTGCTTTGTTTTAAAGCAATTTAGCAATTGGAAACAGAAGGATGATGATCAATCATTACCATGGAGTGGTGGTCCACAGAAAACAGCAGGGTTCACAGACTGTGGATTGAGGACCTGTAATCTATCTGAAGAAATAAGACCTGGTCTGTTCCTTTAAGCTCAAAGAATCAGAAGGGTGACCTCAGCTCTAGCAGAGAGGAAGATTGTTCTATTGTCAAGGAATAAGTCATGAGCAGCCAACTCACCCCTTTCTTCCAGTGGAAGAGTGATCTGTGATTGGCTTCCTGCCCCAAAGGTTCCAATTTCTTGTGATTGCAGAGTAGCTATCCCCAGGAAGATACAGGCTCCTGGGGGTTCAGGCAGGATCTGGATTCTGAGGAGCTTCCCCAAGATTTTCTTGTTGCTGTAGGGAAGAGGACATCAGCAACTCTGCACAACGATGCCTGCTCACCAGTTCACTGTAAAACATTCAGATGCCATAGTGATGGGCAGGCTGTAGAAACCTAGACAGACTGATTACATAGCTAGGACAGATTAGATTGCTAGTTCAGCCCAGCAGTATATGCTGCTTCTTTGTTGTCTGATAAAATTTATAATGTTAACCTTCAGCACAACATGTAATTTCGTGTGGCAAATCAAACAGTGCTTTTTGGGCCGGATTCAAAGCCCACTGAAGTCAGCTGAAGCCTTTCCATTGACTTCAAAGGGCTTTGGATCAGGCCCTAGATATTTCATTATATACATTATATCCTATGACTGTTCTGCAGCAGAAATCATATGCAGCATATTGTATGGCAAGTCACTTGTATCATATCAGCAACATTCAGTGAATGCACAGTTCTGAACTATTTCCTGATCTATTTTAAATAATTTCCATTTTTTAGATTGGTGTATAAAGTGTATTGACAGAGAAGTATTGCACTTCTAGGATGATTTAAGTCACTCAACCTTTGGTCTTCTATTTCCCAAACACCACGCTTAGGATATCCTGAGTTCAAGTCCTGGTGATGATCCACATGATGATCTTCACTATTATTATTTATGTTGTAGTGATAGCCAAAAGCCTCATTAAAACTGGGAGCCCATTGTGCAAGACACTGGCCTAACACATAGGAGTCTGTGCCCCAGAGAGTTTACCATCTAAAATGACAAAAAACAGACCAAGGGTGAGGGAAGGGACCCACCATTCAGACCAAGCAAACAGCCAGGGTGAAGATAGGCACTGGGCAGGGTAATCCTAGATCTCGCCTTTTCACGTATTGGTTTATATATAATGTTTTATAGTTATTTACATTTACTTCACTATACAAAAGCTAAGTAAATTTGGGAGAGGCTGGGCTGGGAGAGGGGAAGATTGTTGGAGTCAGGCAGGCAGAGTGGGCAGAGGCAGAGTGAATTTGAGGGGGATGGAGATCCAAGGGAGGAAGGTGAAATGGGAAGCACTCACTGCAGGAGTCTGGTTGAGGGGTTACAATGCTGCCATAGGGTGAGGAGCAGAATAGAAAGGAACCAACAACCACAACTGATGCAATGAATGAACAAAATCCAAGTTACAGAATGGGGTAAGAGAGGATGCCATGAGGCTACCAAGGCCCCTTTGGCCCATATGGGGAGGCGGCAGCATAGAAGGGACACTGGAAGGCCCTGGCTTGCTCCCTGCACCTTGTTTTAGATGATGTTGACTGCTTTGGGGAAGGAGCCCCAAGTATCTGGGGACTCCCATAGTCTGTCTCCAACAGGCTCCTCTTGTTGTTCCCCTTGTTGAAGGAGAAACGTTAGACATCTGAGTATACTGCCCGGGTCCAGTCCCTCTGGGTCACTGGTCACCTAGGCCAGATTTTAACGGACATAGAAATGAAAGGCTCCATGTCTCATTACCAATACCACATTTTCAGTTCTGAAAGCAGAGCTTTATAATTAGGCATGGGGAATTTTAAAATTCATTTCTACAAATTCAGCATTCATTCATAGAACCCTGTTTAGTGAAAAGAAAGCTCAGAGTTACAGTTCCTAATTACCCATCTACTACAAGTACTTCAGCTAGTTAGGCTTCTTATATTCTCTTATCACACAGAAGCCAGCTCACAAAACTATACCGAGCAGCAAATCCCTCTAAATACCTTTCTGGGGGAAAAAATTCCAAATATCTCCACACATGAGAGTAGCCACTTTTCCTGGATTGGGTTTGCCTCCTTCCTCACCCCACTGAGCAATGTTTCCCCTGGAAATCAAACTTCAACTACAGGTGCTGGTGAATGTGCCAGCCACCTCCTGAGCACCCCTTGTGGTCTAGGGCTCTCAATCAAATCACCAGAACAAACTTTTCCCAAGTTCAGCTGTTCCCCTCCCTGAGGCGGGATTTATTAACACAACAAAATACTTCAAAGAAGAGTTCTCAAAGCCCCATCCAGTCCAAGCTCAGAGTCTTCCGACTGAGAAGACTATTCCCTGCCGGAAGCCTTTTCCCTGAAAACTCAGGGTTCCTGCCGGAGTCTACTTGACTCTGCAATCTCTCTCCCTGAGCTCCTGCAGCTGCCTGCTGCTCTTTGTAGGAGCATCAGCTCCTCCATACACAGCTGGTTCTACTACTTAAACCCCACACCCCATCCCAGGTATGGCAGGCAGGGCTAATTCTACTATGAGAGCCAGCTCCAGGCCTGGCCTCTGGCCCTTAAGGGGGCAGGGCACCCCATTACAGTGCCGTACTTCATATGTAAGGACCCTTTAAATATCTGCACCTTTATCTTAGCTATTAATATCTTCCTGTTTATTAATTAATTGCTGATGGGGAACTTTCTCAATGGCTGTTTGAGAATCTTAAGTACTGTGTGCTACACCTAATGTGCTCCCCTTATTTAAATGTGACAGGATATCTACAGCCTGTCCATTATCCTTGCAATAAGGAGTCATGCAACATTCTGAAATAGTACTTCTAGAAACCCCCGTTCACCAGAGTGAAAGAACAGGATAAGCATTATGGAAGTCTTTGTCCTGGGTATAGATGGTGTAAGATTTTTATCATCACCAATCCCACCAACAATTAGATGTAAAACCCAGTAATTTCAGCCAGCAGATTTTCAAGGACTCATGCCCCTTTATACTTTCTCATCTTCCCACCTTCCCTTCTCCTAAGATCAGCTACACTTTTAAGGCAAATGGTCTTGAATAATTGCCAGGGTGAGGCCACCTACAATCAATAAATAGCTGTAAAGTACCTACCAAGCAGGAAGGAAATGTACAATATGGGTCCAATCCTATAAAATGCTGAACACTTCCAAAATGCTGAGCATTTACTATAATAGAAGTTAAGGATGCTCAGTACCCCACAGAAGTACTTAGCGCTTTGCAAGAATTGGGCTTTGTATGAGCAGCATCCATACTTCCTTCTTTAATCCTCCTGATTTGTAGAACACATTCATTTGTTATGAAGTTACAAGAAACATGTTAATGATAACAAGGGTTTTTCAATTATATATGCAATTGGCTGAGGTAAAGAAAGAATTAAATCACTTAAAATGAAATCAGGTTTATAATGAAAGACAGAGAGAGCAGAGTAGGCAAATAGCTTTGTTTCATCTTCAACGAAGATGACAATGGAGATCTGCCTGAGTCTGAGATCAGAACTTTTCCTGATGTGGCAGGCAAGAATCTGGGAAATGGACCGACATGCAGAATGGATTTTGTGCACTTAATAGAGTTAAATCATCAGGTTCAGATGTCATACTAGAAATCTATGAATATTACATGAAGGAAATTAATGTACCTTAAACAATTTAAGGTCACTAGATTTGGGAGAGAATCTTGATGAGAAAATAGTTGTTATAATACCATTAAAATAGAGTCAATAGACAAATCAAGGAATTATAGACTAATGGATTTTGTGAGGAAAATATCTTTCAGAATGTGATAGAAGAGACTTAGTAAACAAGAGAGATTCCCAGTGAAAACAGAACAGTGTACTTAAGATTGAGATGGAATGCTGCAAAGATTAATAGATAAGGTTAGGACTTACTTATAATTTAAGGAATGTATAAAATAGAAAGCAAAAAAGAGTACACAGAGATGAGAACTTTAGACTACAAGGGGTTAGAAGTGAAGACTTCCATTGTTTATAAATTATATATAAATACAAATACTAAAAACCAAGGGGCCAGATCTTCAATGGACTTGTACTGATTTACATCAGGTGAAGTTATGTCAATTTGCTCCAGCTGAGGATCTGACCTAAGGTCTCCAATTTGCAGAAGTTACTAAAATTGGAGGTTGAGCAATAAAAGAAAGGGGGAAAAAAGAAAAAAAATCACCTGCATTTGGATCATTTATGTGATTGGAAGAAAATTAGGTTCAATTTAGAAATACAGAGCCAGATTTTATCCATGGATATGTAAGCCCAATTCCTAAAATATTATATTTTCAGCTGCAAGACACCCACTGCATACAGTATTCTGAGATATGGACCAGCCTGTGTTTTGCAAGTTCTCTAGCTGTAGGGTAATAATCTCGTTGGATCTTTTCTGTATTTTAAAAATAATTTCTTAATATTGATTCTAGCCAAGTAGATTACTTGTTATCTTATTTCGCTTTGTTTAAGGTCATCTTTCACAGGAGTGGACAGATAATATATTCTGCTGAAATGCCACAAGTCAGTAGATATTTATCTTATCAAGTGACTTCGACACATGCCAATGTAAAAATGAACAAACAAAAAATCACCTAAGTCAGCATACACTTACCCTTCACAACAGAGAATGAAAACCCTGACAATAAAAAAGATGGCACATGGGAGATTCTTTGAAACTAACTGTACATAAATGCAAGAAGCATGAAGAAGGAAGTAACTGATTCCTTTAAGTTCTGATTCCCCTTTATGTTAAGGCCCCTGTAGCCTAACCTGAATAGTGCCAAAGGCCCTTAATGTAAATGAGAACTAGGCCTTTTGTGTTTAAAGTTACAGCTCACTTTTCATTGTATATTTTATTTGATCCAATCCATTAAGGGGAATTACAAAGATCTGGTATTTATGTAATATTTTTGCTAGTAGCTGTTGTCCAAGTCATTTTACCTCCTTTTAGGTTCATTAAAATTCAGCAAAATTTTGTTTCTGGATTCTCTTTATCTGCTCCTTGTGTTCAACAAAATCCATTTGGTTATAGTGAATAAACTTAATACATTTCTAACGGCAGTAAAGAGAGTTAAAGGTTATTTTTAAAAATATACATCTATTATATAGTCACAAAATGCTAATGGCTCCTTTTTGAGAGTGTCTGAACATTCCCATTTCAGCTCAGTACACATACTGCTTGTTCTGTGCTATTAGAAACGTTTATCTTTCATGCTAGTTATTTCTTAATGTTCTCCATATTGGTTATTCTGCGCGGCAGGCCCCATATACAAAATTGATCAAATGATTTAAAAGGTGTCCTCTTTAGGGTTGCACTATAAGTGAAAGTAAAATAACAAGCAAAGTAGCTCTCTGACTGTACAATTACTCCAGTCCAGTGTGAAAAAAGTCACTGAAAACCCTCAACTTACTGTTATCCTCATTGATGGAGGGCTTGATCTATTTCTGTCAGCCTAAGCTTAGGAGTTATCTTCTTCATCCATAAGAGACATGACTGACATTGTCCTCTCTTTCCTCTTCCAACACAGAAATACCCACCTTTTAAAGAACATGCTTCAGAGCTGAAATGGGTGTAGTGTTCTAAGAACTCGAGGCAGAATGCAGCAAGACCCAGTAGCTTGGCTGGAAGAATAAGAATCGCTCAATCCTAGGCTACACTGTAGCAATGGAGCCTTTCTGTGGATCCTATATTTGGCCCTGAGGCTGATGCAGCCTCTGCCTCTACTAAGCTTCCCTTCTGCAGGAGGAAATGGACAGTGAATCCAGGATGGGAGAGATCCACTAGCCCCACCTTTGCTCCTCCCAAGATTACACCTGCAGTGGGAACCTTGTAGAACTGGGCCTCATAGTGCTGACCTCATGTCTGGGATCCCCAAATCCTGCCCTCCAGCTATGTGGTAAAATTGTATCAGTTTGGCTGCATCTGGAGACTCCCAGAGCCACAGAGGGGGCATCATTTGCCCCTAAAAGTAGCTTGATTCAGCTACCGTGACCATGAAAAGAGCTAGATATCAAACAAAGAATCCCCATATAGCAGCATTAGGATGATGAAAGGATGTGTGTTTTGGTTCTCTTATTCCTCAGGTGGTTAAAAGCAGTGCACTAATGAAGAATTCCATGTTAATGATTCACTACAACCTGCCTGTTTAGCAACAGACATGCTTCTGCATCATAATTCCACAGTAGAAATGCTGTCGTGAAGGATCAGCTGTTTCTATTCTGAGCCTTCATTTTCAATCACTAAACGTTCACATATAAAATAGATGCATTATTATGCTGAATTTTAATATTGCAGCTCATAAGATTGTGTAAATTGACTCAGTTTATTTTTAAATTGAACCTTTGTCTACAGCCTTAGAGGAACATATACAGGATTGTGTGTTACTGGGGAAAAAACTGTGTGATCATGTAATGAAAGCCATAAATGAGGTCACACAATGCTATTGATTTTTAAGCAAAACCTGCCATTCATATCAATGGGACCTGCTGCTTAAAAAGTCCAAGGCATGATGTGATCATAATTTATCATGCAAGAGCACGGGACAGCAGGATTCAGATTGCTGCAGGAAACCGGTGTTTGAATTTTCCAGGTTGTATGAATAAAATCTTAGCCTTAAAACATGCATGTAAAAAACCCTACAAAAATTAAGAATAATGTGCCTTATGACCTACAAAATAATGAAATTTATTATGACTGTTTTAATAAGTTCCTAGAATTCTGTATGTAACATTCTATCCATTATTTCATCCTAAAGGCAGATACACATTCACTGGACAAACTTTTGTGCAGGGGATTTAGATGTTACTAGAGTCCATAGGTTGCATTAGCAACCAGCACAGCTTTGCTACTGCCCAAAAGCTTTGGAGAGAAGATTCTGTATCCTGCACTCCACAGAAATCTTTGGCAGTAAGACCATTTGCCTCAGCTTTGTGCAGAGGGAAAAAAAATCAGTCTCTAGATTTAGTATATAGAACATAAAGGCCTGATACTCCATTGTACAATATGCAGATAGAGCTGTAGCTTTCAGGGGGACAGAGATTGATCCATTCCTGGTAGCACATCTCTGAGCTGTAAAATAATCACAGAAACCTGCCAAGTATTCGTTCATAAGCCACATTTTTTTAGTAAAAAAGGGAAGCACCAGAGAAGGGGGTCGGCTTATGAACGGGTATAGAGAGGGAGAGGTGAGACACAGCCCCTCCCCACAACAGAGGGAGCAAGGAGAGGCAGCACAGCCAGCAGAGACAGAGGGAAGAGGCGGGGCTAGAGTCTCTGCTTCTGGCCATGCTGCTCTCCTCCCAGCCTCCAAAGCAGCTGCAGCTCCGGGGCTGGCAGGCTGCAGCCATGCCGCTCGGCCCTGCCCCCACAGAGCAGGCTGTGGCCGCTCTGCCCAGCTCGCTGGAGCACGCTGCAGCCGTGCCGCCCGACCCAGCCCTCTGGAGCACGCTGCGGCCGCACTGCCCGTTCTGGCCTGCCAGAGCAGGCTGCAGCCGCGCTGCCCAGCCTGCTGGAGCAGCTCCAGCCAGGCCAGAGACATCCTCCCCAGCCCTCCCCAGATAAGGTGGGAAGGGATGGGATGGGGAGAGTGTGGGAGTCCCGAGCTAGGGGTAGGGTCATGTCGGGGGTGGTCACAGGGGTTACTCCCCTGACCCCCAGCTTCTCCATCCCAAAAATTTCCCCACCAGTTGCTGTCCCAGCCCGTCAGCTGGCATGCCAGGACATTTTGTTTACTTAGGTTTACCTCCGTGCCTGCGGACGCTCAAAGTAAACAAACAATCTCGGCCCCCCAGCGACTTATCCTAATGGCCCGGGAGCCAAAGTTTGCTGACCCCTGAATTATAAGGGTGGCTTATGAACGGGTTATAAAATTTTTCTATTTTTACTTATCCATCTTGGGGGGGGGGGGGGGGGGGCAGTGTCAGCTTATAAAGGAACCGGTTTATGATCGAGTATATATGGTAATTTTTGTGTAATTCCAACACATGGGGTCAAACTCACCCTTGAAGTCAATAGAGTTACACTAGCTATCAACTTGGCCCATTAACTTTTTTGATTAATGCAAAAATGTATTTAAAGAGTAGGGAGGGGGCAGAAAAAGATATCCTTGGGTTTTTCAGAAGAAAAGATCACGCTAACAGGGTTCGACAGTTGTGAGTATGAATACGTCATGTGAAGCATCCACTTTAGGTGACTGAAATCAAATAGTAGCCATGATGGGAAGTTTTCCTGAGAGGTTCCTCATCTGGAGGCTGCTGTGATTGTAATAACTTGGAGGAAAGTCTTGAAACACTTCAAAGAAATAAATTATTCAAATAAGGAGAAAATCAAGATTAAGGGCCTCGCACAGTGGTGTAAATCAGGAGCAACTCCACTGAAGGCAACAGAGTTAATCCACTGAAGAAACTGTACGTGAGAAAAGGAATCAGGCTCTAAAAGAAGATACAGATTTCAGGAAGAAAATGAATTCTGAGGGCTGGATGACCTAGTGTCAACTCACTATTAGTGCATAAATGCACTATTTGCAAGGAGACTGGAGAGAGAATGTGACTTTACAGAAGCATCAGCTATTGGGACTAGATTACTCGGCCTAGGAGTTGGGATTTTCAGATGGCTGCATTCCTCATTTTGAGGAAAAGCTAGTTATTTCTAGAGACAGGACTAAACTGCAAAATAATTTATTATTTGTATTGTGGTAGTGCCTATGAGCCCTTATTGTGGACCAAGATGCCATTGTGCTAGGTGTTGTACAAACTGATCAAAAAGATCAGTCCCCACCCTAAAGAGATCAGATTTTTTACATATACACCCTTCCCCATATGAGTACGGGGGTGAAGTGAGTGCCAATACATTATACAGGGATGCTCTCTGTTCCAAGTTTATGGTGAAACCTGCTCATCCTACTGCTTTTGTCATCAATAAAAACTTTTTGAATAATGACTGAAGTCTAGAAAGACTCAATTATGCAAAGTGGATTTCTCTTACCTTTTTGAAAAACTGGTGATGAGTGTTTTGTTCTATGCATGAAACTTCAGTAGTTCTGACGTTACCACTTAACTACACAAAGTATTTAGAGCACAAAAGAGTATTTTACACACGCGAACATTTATTTGGCATTCTCTGAAGACTCTTTAGAAAAATCCATATATTTCGGGCTAAATTCTGGCTGGCTGAAAGTCCCACATTGACCTCAGTGGAATAACACCAGGGATGAATTTGGTCCAGTATGCTTAATTCAAAAAGCAGAGACTGTACCTTCATGGGAAAAGTACATGCTGCCTCCATTAGTGTTGATATAATATTCCTCTTCACAAATAGGACATGCAGGTATTAAACAGAGAGCAATGAGTCAGAATGAATCAAATTTTACTGGCAATGAGCGACAACTTGAACAAGGAACTGACCTAACAAAAAACAGTTTCAAAAAATGTACTGCACTGAAGATATTGCATTATTCAATTGCAAGTATGGTGCCGTCATCTTAATTGCTGACAATACTCCTTAGAATTTTATTGTTAAAAAACAAAGTTAGTTAACACTAAAAGTATCACTTAGAAATGTATTCTTAGAAGGCCAGAGTTTTAGGAAGCTCTTTCAAGATTTTTTTTTAAAGCTCTGGCCTTCTAATATATTTTTAAGTACAATGAGGTTCCAAGAAGACATACTCATTATAAGCACATCATCCATAATAGGAAGAAATAATTAAATAAAGCATAATTTCCACTACTGGGGGCCAAGCGTTTGAGAACTGGGTGCTGAAAGTTAGGCTTTTAAGTCTATACTTTGATGACTAAAGCTTTGAGCCTCTGGCACCTCCTGTTGAAGTCAATGGGAGCTATGTGGGTGTAGTAGTTTTGAAAGTCAGGCCATTTATTTATATGGATAAATACGGACATAAGAGTCTAACTTTAGGCATCCAGTTCTGAAAATCTTGGCCCTGGAACTGTAAAAAGGATAACATTAACAAGGTATGAACTGTGTTTTGGCTATAAGACTAGGGAGAAGTGTACTACTGTAAGGTCTTTAAGATCCTTTTGAAGTTTAATAGTGTTAATATAACTTCTTGGTCCCACAGTTAACTATGAGACTGGAGTGCCTTTCTAGCACTGCACTGGGCCCCAGTGGGCAACGTGGGCATTCCCCAGCAAAGTGACCCTGCTGGCCACATATGGCACTCTGCTTTCCTCTCCCCATTACAGGGCTTCTTGGAGGTGGTTGTCCTCCCCCCAGGCATGGGTCTCAACTTGGGCCCGATCCCTGTCTGATTCCTAGATCCTCCGTATTGTTATCTCTCAAACCTTTTTCACCCCCATGAACTCTTTCATCCTTAATATTTAGCATTTGCTACAAAATGGGCTTAATCTAAGGCTACCAGGTACTTCCTGTATGGACCATGACATTTCTTACAGCCAGTTCTCTCTGCCAGAATAAGATGTTTTGTTTGGTTAAAGGAGAGTCTGGCAGGACACAGGCAGGGATTCTAAGATAATTTAGGCAAGTGTTGCTGCATTACGATTACAATGCATACAAAAAAGTGAGCAATGTTGTGGATCAGCAGGGTTACAGATGGCAGATAACCGAGATTAGGCAGAGCCTGCCATTTCCATTACAGATGCAGGGCTGTGGTGTGTGCCGGCATTTCTACAGTGACAGGCTCTCGCGGCATCCTGTGTGTTCTTCTAAATCTATATAGAATGAACATTTCAAAGATCTGTAAGTAGGAAATTAGGGTCAGAAAAGCAGCTTGGGAAACCATCAAATCTGACCCAGCATACAGTATTTATAAATCTTAACATCCCTCCTCTCATAGGTACCTACCTGCTTCGTTTGTAACATGGCAATGCTACTTGTTTCTATTGCTGCCTGAGATAACTGTATGCAGTACATGAAGACTATCTACTTCATCACTAAAAGTCATTTAAGGAGAACATAGCTTCTCTACAAATACAGCTTACCTATCTTTCTGTACTTGGGCCACTCTGATTATGATAAGGGAATCAATGCACATTACTGTATATCTGCCTTATCACCTCCCAAAAATGTGAGGGTAATGAAGTGCGTGATAACACAGCCTTCCAGAAATTATATTTCAGCATAAGCTATGCTTTTCATCTTTATCAGAGCACAAAACTACTACAAGTGCCAAGCTAGCTCTGATCTAGGGCAATAGATCATGGCTGCATTGAATTACAGATAAAATCCCCAATTTATAGAATAGAAAAACAAATTCATCTCTGGTGGATGATTTAGTTGGGGATTGGTCCTGCTTTGAGCAGGGGTTGGACTAGATGACCTCCTGAGGTCCCTTCCAACCCTGATATTCTAGGATTCTACACCTGATAGGAATTTGGTCCATGGAAAAGGCTAAAACAGTAAGAGTGCAAGCATCCATGGAGGCAGTCTATATTGCAAAGAAGTATTTCTCGTTGGTTGTAGCTACAGCAAACCAATTCAGGCATTTAGTGACTAGTCAGTAATTCTGCTTTCATGGGAACATCTTCAGGTTCCCCGCAGTGTAATGCCATGGCAATAAGGCTTAGAGAATGAGGTGGAGGATGTGCCGAGTGCCAGTGTCCTATCATGAAAAGGGGGCTCTGCCCTGGCTGAGTAACATTTAATCAGCAAGTGAAGATTTTAAAAGGGCCGTGGAGCCCTAAGATAGTTTTTGCTGACACCTCTGTACCAGAGGTCAGCCAGCAAAAAATGAGGGTTAACAATTCCCTCATCACCCTCCCAAAACCAAATGGGAGTATGGAGAGAAGGAGAGAGGCCATCCACTATGATGAGCCTGATAAGGTCCCCATACAACAGTGATGGGGGAGAGTCCCCCGAATTCGTACCACCAATGGGAAAGTTACTGCCTTCCATCACTTCCAGATGATTTTTAAAACAATTCTAGTCGGTGTGAACATCTATAAATGCAAAAGTAAATCGCATCCCCCTATGCACCAGCAAAGCAGGTGCGTCTCTTGTCTTAGAGCAAAGCAGGGAGGTGCTGCAGAGCTAGGTATTTAGTAAATTCTTGCCTGTTGCATGGTCCCAGGTGGTGAGATATCCTGGTGTAGAAGTGAGTTATAGGGTATGGAAAGCTCATTTCCTTCAGTCCTCCTCCCTCACAAGGTGCTCTGTCTGTCACCCCTGCTGCAGAGAGTTTCGTTGACTAATAGGCTTGCACAGCAAGCCAACATTCCACCGCCCCCTGCCCACAAGGGGCCTGCTGCCTGCACAGCTAGTGTCTAGAGACTTCTGGAGATTCCAAGGTTTAGAAAGCTGTGGGTATTGTGTGGCATTGGGCCCGTTGCTATTATTATGCACATTTTATTTATACATATTATTTCTTAAGTCTCACTCTACACCTGTATGTATAGTTGCCCCTATATTAGACGTGGCAGTCTAGATCGGAGTCAAGGGCTGGAATGCTTAAAGGGACTGTATTTGGCTTCTTGGCAACCAGTGTGGTATTACAGAAGTCATTCTGTTACTGGCTTGGTGAATCTAATTATAGAATAAACCACCAGTTTGGGGGATTATCTGCCCCAGGGCCGCCCAGAGGATTCAGGTGGCCTGGAGTAAAGCAATTTCGGGGGCCTCTTCCGTTAAAAAAAAAGTTGCAATACTATAGAATACTTATATTCTCCTGGGGGCCTCTGGGGGACCCAGGGCCTGGGGCAAATTGCCCCACTTGCCCACCCCTCTGGGCGGCCCTGATCTGCCCTATTCCTTGCAGTCTGCCCTGAGTATAGTATTCTCAGTGTGGTCCATCCCAGGCACCCAGGCCACCCTGCATTTGTGTTCATCAAGAAACTCCAATCCTATATCAAACTCAGATCAGATTTACACATATTAATTTTCTTTACCAAGAAAGAAAGAATAGAAAGAAAAATTCAGGGTCTTTAAGATCCAGTGTGATCTACCAATAGATGTGTTTTGATAACAGATATCAAGGTGAACATTTATAAAAGCAAAAATAAATTGCATCCCCCGATGCAAAAATATACTAATGCAATAATGCAGTAGGTTAAAAAGGCTAAACTGATTTTCCATGTTGCCCCAAGTGCACATTTGCAGTAATATTATTGTCAGCTTTTGATTATACCATAGTATGGATACAGCTCTATGATATTAATTTGCAAATAATTTTGAATAAAATCCATTTTGCTGCAGCACCTTGCTAATCAATTTTTCATAGGACTGTCCCTCTAGTTTTCCAAAGATTTAATGGGTCACCCTGTCTGTTTGTAGCACTTCTTAATATCAAGAATGAATGGCATATACATGTTCAGTATAATTAGATCACATGTGGTTTAGATTGAAAATTATATTAAAATATCATGCAGATGCAGATATCATATCCAATGTACTGCATTCAACAAGTCATTAGGTGAGGAAAACAATGAATCAGCTGCTGTCTGCTGTGCACCTCATATCATTATATTTCAACAATCAGAAGAAAAGTAGTGTAAACACTGTAATGCAATAACATACTGATCTGGTTCAATTAATAATCACCAGCTTTCCCAAAGACTGACATGTTGGTTGGCCTTTTTTGTACAAATATCAAACCACTGTATGTGGCAATAGCAGTTTTCTGTAAAATGGTTTGTTACAAACATTTGAACATGAAGGTTCGTATCCAGAGGTGAGTCTATTCTATTATCTATCTGTATGTGAAGTAAGGGTATTGTAATAGTGCTGTATGTGAATATTGCTGCTGTTCAGATGACATGTCTACTCTATTTTTTTAGGCTGAATTTTAAAAATGTGATTTGTTAGTGAAGTCAATGAAGCTATGTTATGCTTCATATCCACTTAGAATCTGGGCCATTGAATGTGCAATAGCATTTAGTAACCACTTCATAAAATTAAACAATACAGATATGGATGATCCTACCTAAATAGATTGCACTCAGAATCAGATTAAGAACTAAAGATGAGCAATAATTGGATCCCCCCGTACCTGGGGGTACTACCCATCTACTTTTGCATATAGTAGCTAACCCCAACATTTGAAATGATTTACATGTCTGATAATGTCACCTGTTCTGGCAACTAGAATGCTTGCACCCTTTCTTAGATCATAAAGTGTTGTCTGCAGGGTGTCTAGTTTGTATCTGCTATGACTGATTTTCTGTGTCTCTCTGCTATTACTATTGGACGCCTTGCAGGAACATGGGGGCAGGCAGAGCTCAGTGCACACTTTCAAGGAGGAGACGCACTCCATGTACTTTCTTATGGAGACTCTCTGGTTCGCTCTCATTTTGTTATTCTCATAATCTAAAATAAAATCCACTCTTACCTAAAGCATATGGCTCTTTGTGTATGGAAAATCATAGTACTACACTCCTTAATCTTTTTATTTAACGTCTACCAATTTTATTTCCTCTAACCATGCTATTATGTTTCTGTTCTCTCATAAAACCTTTAAGAGTAGATTATAAAAACAGTACAGGAAAATATATATTGAAATTCATTAAAGATTCATATCCATTTAATTGTAGACTATTCACAGTATTACTTTCCATTTGAACTAATGAAATCCCAATAAAAGAAATTGATGTAACATAGTTGTCACTACTCTTACAGACCAAATACACAAAGTGTTAGAAAACATAAGGATTTAGACTTAACACCAAATCCCTCTCTTCTCTAAACACTCCAATGAACAGTAAGTACTGCTTACGTAACTCAGAACAGCCTTTCAGCTGGTTAAATGAGCTGCAGTATATTGTGAATAAATAGTAATTGCATTCTGTAGTTCAACAATAGAATGAATACGATTCCAAGATTGTTAAATGCCAGCTGCCAAGTCATTCAGAGCTCATCTATCTACTGCAGCATTCCCCAAGAACAGATAGAATCCCTAAATTCATCCAGACCTAGAAGAACCTAGAAGCAAGATTGCTTTAAGAGAGTGTCTGTTTGCTATTCTGTTCAGAAGAATTTGTCTTTTCTTTTCAATTGCATTTTGCAATGAATTATAATGGCACATCAATGGGGCTTTATCTAAGAATCATACCACTACACTTCTTTGTCTGCACCTGATTTATATGCATCAAAGCTAAAACTGGGACTGGATACAAACAAACAATGAAGGGCAAACCTCAGAATGGTTTAAAGTAGAGACAGGCCAAAACTGGAGCATGGAATACAAACTCCTTCAGTTTTCAATAGAGGAAAGGGCTGGGACAGAGCTAACAACAGAATCTACAGAGGAGATTTTCAAAGGCATAAATTACAGTTAGACTCCCAATTCTGATTGTCAGTTCACCACTTGGATAGACAAATAATAGTGTTAGGGTGATCTTCAACCAGTGTTAATCAGTGTAGCTCTACAGATCTGGCTGGATAACTTCCAGAAAAATTACAAGTAAAAATCTCTTCAAGAGCTCATAACACTTAGTCACGTAATAAATTCCTTCCACGGAAACTCTCTCTCTCTAAAAAAAAAAAAAAAAAAAAAATCATGCAAGCATGAGGATAGATCATTCTAAGAGGAACAGGAGAGTATTCCTACTGGTCCATGCTACCAACCAGGGCCGGCTCCAGCATTTCTGCCGCCCCAAGCAAAAAAAAAAAAAAACCAACAACAACAACAAAAAACACACAATAAAAAAAAGCCACGATCGGCGGCGGCAGTTCAGTGGCAGGTCCTTCGCTCCTAGAGGGAGTGAGGGACCTGCCGCCCTCAAATTGCCACAGGTGCCGCCCCTCTCCCTTGGCCGCCCCAAGCACCTGATTGTTAAGCTGGTGCCTGGAGCCAGCCCTGCTACCAACATTTTCTCTATTAAAAAGATCAGTGGGAAGATACTAAGTCCAGAACCACAGAAATGATTTCCTATCTACCAACAATGTGGTCAGTCCTGTTTAAGGCACTCAGACCCTTATCTAGTTCGCTAAATAGCCTCTTCTGGCCAGAAGTTTGGGAACCTCGTTCCCTACCACGTCAAGCAGTGCCATCCAGTCTGACTACTTGTACATCCGCACAGCTATCTCATTATCCACCTTCAAATCCCTCCTCATGCCTACCTCATGCTGTGATGCCTAGTAACTTGGTTTGGCTGCTAGTGTACAGAGACCATGCCTGAATGGCGTGGGTACGTATCTAAGAACATACCCTACACAACTCTCCACTCACCCACACCTTATCTGTACTGTAGTGTTTTGCTGTCTCCCTGCTGAGTATTTTCCTGCAGTGGGGAAAGGCTCTGGCAGGAGGGAGGCAGCAGGGAAAGACTCAGCCTTTCCCCGCTGCCTGAACCTTTCCTCACCTCAGTGAAAGGCTCAGACAGGGGAAGCTGCTGAATCCTTTTTCCACTGCCTACCCAGTGCCAGAGCCTTCCACTAGCACATGTGGCTACACACTGTGGTGTGGACACAACATGCTTTTCACTGCAGCATGTAGCTAGACATACTCCCCCATCTGTCTACATCCATCTGTTGTCTCTTGTCGTGTAAACCCTTAAGGCAGGGACTGTCTTTTGCTTCTGTGTTTATACGTCTATCACAACGGGATCCTCATCTATGACAAGAATCCCTACGCACTATGGTAATTCAGGTAATAAATGTTTGAGGAAAGGGAACACAATAAGATGCAAATACAGCTAAAGCAAATCCATATTCAAATTTGAGAGAATACCCAGATTTTTTTGCAATATTCATCCAATTCTATTGCGAACGCATACACACACACACACACATTAAATAAATGAAGTTTCACATTCAATTTTTTATGATTATTATTGATGAATCACTGATTATAGCATCTGACTACCTATTGATCTACAAAACACAAAATAATTTTCGGGGCACAATTTTTTTCAAAATTACAAAACACTTTATTCATTTTTTTCTTTCCATATTTGCTCAGACATTATTTGGACAAGTTCTATGCAAAAGCTGAATGAAAACTGCACAAGAACCTCAAGACTTCTGTTTAATTGACTAACTTTGCACCAAAAAACTTTAATTTAGAAGACCTCTAAAGACTTGTTTAACATTGCAAGTCCACGCCATAGTCAATGCGAGACTCATACATTCCCTTTCAAAGAAAGGCTGTGAAGATGTAATTTATCTTTATGTCATGCTATCTTGGCTGTCCAGCCTGTGCTGATGACTCACTCTATAGTCTTGTGGCACTTTAATAATGCAGATTGTTGGGGACAATATCAAACTGTCCTTTAGAATTGCCTTGAAGTTTTAGAAATAGAATTTAAGCAGCAAATGATCCCTGGAGAAGCTATTATCTGCTCCGCTCATAATCTGATGCTAATATGAGATTCTGTCAGACTGCAAAGTAGATCAATCATTTTCATTCAGAACTTTAAAATGACAGAACAGAAGCTCATGATTCTGAGGAAATACAGTTGCTAATATGATGAATGCTATTGTAATGAATTCACTTTCTGTACGTTTGCCCTCCCCCAACATTAGGGCTTGCTCCCAGCCCCTCCCTCCCCACAAAGCAGGCAGTCTGCACGCAGCATAAATCAGCTCCACTGTTTAAATAACCTTAAATTGTTTTGTATTGTTAGTCACAACTAAAACACTGATAAATGTACTTTAAGCCAAGCCTGCCAGGGAAAGTTTATTTTAAACATTTTTTTAAAAATGTTTTTGACATTTTACTGTTTTTACAGGTATGTCTAATGACACTCAATTCAGTTTTAATAACTGTTTGACCCATTATAATCCCAGTAAGATTCTGCAAAACTGTGCCATACCCAACCTGCTCTGAAGCACAGGCAACATGCTCAGTAGAATTCAAACTCACCCTTTTTCTAGGTGGTAGTTCTATAAACACCTATAGCACTAATGCAGTATGTTCTTCTCAAACCTTCTCCCGACATTTGTCTATTCCTAGGATTCCTCCCTTGAGAGGCCAGATGCCCTCTCTCAGAGGGGTATTCCCATCTCCTTTATATCTAGGTGGGGTAAGGGGCACCTTGCCTCAGTGAGTCAGCAGAACCCACTTACCCTATTCCCAGCAGGATCAACACCTACTACCAGCATGGAGTATTTCAGGTTCTGCCTTGTTCTTGTACAGGTGCTCACGACGAGTGAGAGAGGCTCCCAGGGCTCCAGCCTGAGCCTGAATGCCTACACAGCAATTAAACAGCCCTATAGCCTGAACCCAAGTCAGCTGACACAGGTCAGCCACAGGTGTTTAAATGGAGCTCAGACATACCACCTTCGCAGAGCCTGCAGAAGGGTCAGCACCCAGGAGAGCAAATCCCTACTCCCTCAGGGCTGCACAGCATCCAAGATGGGTTAGGGAGAAGGCAGACGCATAGCCCTGTCTCCTCACTAGCCACAGAGTGGGACCAGCGTTCAGGAGGAGTAAAAGTTCTCCAGATAATGGTTGTAGTAGCTGGCACCTAGGAGGTCAAGGAATGCCTGTTCCGGCTGGGGCAGTGCAGCTCTGTGCAACCCCTTACTCTGAGCTATGCTTAACAGATGTAGCAGGTTTGTTAATTCATTTCCACTGTGATGTTCTGATGAATTAAGGCTGCCACAGACATATGCACATTTATCAGAACTGTGCGTGGAACTGAGTAGCATCTGCCTGACCCATCTCATGGCACTTTAGTGTCCGCGGCTAAACTGGCTTGGTCTAATCAGTCTGATGTCACCTATCAGGGCAGGTGGTGAACAGTTTTAGTCCCTGGTAGTTTTGCGTCATGTTCCTAACAATCCATTACTGCTCCAAGATTCAAGACTAGATTTATTCCCAGGGTTTCATATAGAAGCAAAAGGACTTAAATGCTGCCATTATAATTTCTGTTTTGAGGCATTAATCCCTACATGTGTCATAGTGTCAACCTTCTGTGAAGATTTCTTGATTCATTGTTTTCAAGAAGTCATACTCTCTATGCTGTAGTTTCCCCCTCTGTAAAATTAGGATCATACTACTTCCTTTCCCCCATTCTTTTGTCAGTCTTTTCTATTTAGACTGTAAGCCGTTGGGGGGCGGAGGGGCAGGGAGTCTCTCCCACTGTGATTAGGGGTATAGCACTTAACACAATGTGGCCTTGAACTAGGTGAGGGCCTCTAGGTTTTTCCCTAATACACATAATAATCATCTATATACATAAAACTGGCCAATGTCAAGTTTGTCCATTTTTACAATAGAATGTTTTGTATCTGTTTAAATAAAATGGTGGCATGGATTTCTGCACCTTGAATTTAATAACTGTTTTTATAGGTGGGACTTTTCCATGATGGTAAATTCCAATCCTGCATTTCATGTGTACCCAAGACACCCACTGATTCCAATAGGATTCTTGGTTGTGCAATGGATGTAGAATCAACCCACATACCCTGCATTACTTGTGTAGGAAATATACATTAACTTCCTAACTTGTAAAGTGTAAATATCTGAAGGTTTGGTTCGAAGAAGTATCTGAGTGGTATTAAAAAAGAGGCTGCAAGATTTCTGGCACAGTGCAGGCACAAATTAAAATTCATTTAAAAAAAACTTATCCAAACTTTTTAAAACGTAAGAAGAATTTAGGTTCTGGGCTACTTCAAGTTGTTGCTTATTTTATGTGAGCCTATGTATCCATCTCAGATTGTAACATGCTATTATTAAAGCATAAAATATAATTAGCAAAGTGGTTTACATTAAGATGGGGAACTTAAAGCCATTATTGGTTAATAATGTGAAGTTGTCCCCTAAGGTTTGATTTTGCTTCCACTGAAGAGAATGGGAGTTTTGATATTGACTTGGGAGCAGAATTGGTCTCTTAATTATTAGCTAGTGCTTTTAAAAATGCATGGCCAAATTATAAAAGGTATCAGATAAGGCTATATTTAGCTTTGCACATCTAGTATAAATAAATTTAGATTTTGTTTGACAGGTAAGGTGTGTAAATGTGTATATAACATAATGACATTTTGCCATGTTAGTCATTAGGAAGCAAGACAGTGTTGTTACTAAATCTAGGGTTACCATATTTCAACAATCAAAAAAGAGGACGGGAGGAGCCCCATCCTAGCCCCGCCCCTGCCCCTTCCACTCCCTCCCACTTCCCGCCCCCTCAGAACCCACAACCCCCCCCCACTCCTTGTCCCCTGACTGCCCCCTCCTGGGACCCCTGCCCCTAACTGCCCTCCAGAACTCCACCCCCTACTTAAGCCTCCCTGCTCCTTGTCCCCTGACTGCCCCCTCCTGAGACCTTCCCCTCATCCTAACTGGCCCCCTAGGACCCTACCCCTACCTGTCCCCTGACTGCCCCAACCCTTATCCACACCCCCACCCCCTGACAGCCCCCCCCCGAACTCCTGACCCATCTAAACCCCTCTGCTCCCTGTCCCCTGACTGCCCCCTCCTGGGACCCCTGCTCCTAACTGCCCTCCAGAACCCCACCCCCTACCTAAGCCTCCCTGTGCCTTGTCCCCTAACTGCCCCCTCCTGAGACCCCCCCACCTGTACTCTAGCTGCCCAAAACCTTACACCCCCAACCCCCAGACAGCCCCCCCCCCGAACTCCTGACCCATCCAACCCTCCCCCTGCTCCCTGTCTCTTGACTACCCCCTCCAGAACCTCCCTGCCGCTTCTCTGACCCCCTGGCCCCCTTACTGTGCCGCTCAGAACAGAGTGCTGCAGAGCAGCGCGCTCGGCAGCAGGGGGAGGGGAGCAGGGGGCAGAGCTCCAGACTGCCAGAGGCCCGAGGCGAACGGCCGGCCGGCGATCTGTGAATGCGGGGGGGGGGGGGGAGGGAGGAGAGAGGGAGAGAGAGGAGGGGAGTGGTCTCAAGTTGCAGGGGAGAGGAGGGGGAAGTGGAGGAAGGGCTCTGGCTGCCGGAGCCCCGTGCGAGTGGCAGGATCTGGCCGGCTGCCCTGTAAGCCGTGCACGCTCTGCATGGGGGGGAAATCCGGACATTTACAAATTCCCCCCGGACGCTATTTTTAACTCAAAAAAGCCGGACATGTCCGGCAGAATCCGGACGAATGGTAACCCTACTAAATCAAGTGGCAATTTCACAGCTAAAATTTCTACCATGGTATTTACATGTATGGCTGCCCGTCAGAATGGTCTTGAGCTCTAGACTTCTCAAACACTAGTGGCTGCTCCCTGTTCCAATGGGTTATTTTCTCCTCAGAAACAGATGCATTACATGGCCACCCAACCCTGATTTAGAGAACTGCGACTCGCTAATTTAGAATTAGGACTGGATCAGTCAAAAGATGTGGAGGCAAATATCTTCTGAATAAAGCAAATGCTGCAGGTAGCATGCATCCACTGTGTATTAGCTACAGCACAGGAATTGATGGTCTTAGTCCCCAGCAAGATAAGATAAAACTACCATTTATGTTAATTGTTCCACTTCTTTGCAAGACAGTCACATCCATTTACTAGAGCTCTCGGTAAACATTCAGAACTTTTGATAAAACTGCTGTGCAAATATCAGCAGGCAGCAACACAGATTAAAGACTAAGATAATACTGTCCAGGAATTGAAATGCTGATGAGTGGAGAGTCCTGATTAGCTTATCCTGGCCTATAATAAAAGTCTTGCAATGCCAGAGGATATGTGCCCACAAAGCTTTATATTAAGAAGCCAAATGAAGACATTAAGATTGATAACATGCATAGCCTTTAGTTATGACCTTTTTACATTCTTTGTTTAGAAGCCAAGCTGTAGCAAACAATACTTATTTTTAATTGATCCCTACTTTCTGCAACAGGACCCTCTTGAAGGACACAATCTCCTGAAATAGAATTTAAAAACTCCTCTTCTGGATTCTGGAGGCTGCCTAGGGCTTAGCCAGCCAGAGGTGTAAATTAGAGCAGTCTCAGGGCAACTCTACGAGTATGTCTACACTGGCAAGTTTCTGCGCAACAAGTTACACCACTTTTATTAAAGCGCTGGAATTAAACCGCTGTTGCATGTCCACACTGTGCTCCTTGTGACACTGGAGCGCATCCACATTAGCAGCTCTTGCAACGGCAAAGAGGGCAGTGCATTGTGGTAGCTAACCCACTGTGCAGCTGGCAGCAGGGTGCTTTTGGAAGGGTTTGCAATGCCTCATGGGGCAGGCACAGCGTCACACGATGCAGGTTTCCTAGTCGCATTGTTCCATGGGTATCCTACTACATTGCTGCCCCACTCCTGCACAGCTCCACGAATTAGGTGGGTGGCCCTTCATTCTGTTGTGTGCTGCTGCCCAGGCACGTACCTTAGAGGGAATGGAGCTCGCAGACCACTGGTGGGCCACGGACCACAGTTTGAGAACCTCTGATTTACAGCAATAGCTGTCTACTAGCTATGTTTACTATGTAGCTTCTCACAGCTCACAAAGGGTTCATTCAGGATTTAGATGAACTCCACTGGAGTGAGATTGTGCAAAAGAGGAGTTACCATGTTTTATCATTTTTACTTTGAAGGATGCAAACTGTATTTATTTCCTGATAATTAATATCTCTGCTTAGATTACTAGACATAAGCCTGTTAACAAGTTAATATGGGAATAAAGCTTAACCATAAGTGTTGCAATTGAAGTATTAAATCTAGATTTCATGAGTGAGGTATTTAGCAATTCTAGAGCAGGCCTTTCCCTGTGAGATGGATTCAGAAGGCCTGGATCTCTGTAGTACTAGTGCTTCTCTCTTTTGCTCCACAGATAAAGCGGGGGGGGAGAGGGGAGGGGAAGGCGGGGAGAGGGAGGAGAGGGGTAGAGAAGGGTGCAGAGAATACCTGCTGTGTACTGGGGCTCCGCATTGACATGAAGCTGAAGTAGTTGTTCTATGCCAGTTCCTCTCATAGCTCCCAATATAGGGGGGAACTGGGACCATGATGAGAGTGGATAGAAGGAAGGAGACATGCTGAAGGAGAGAGGGGGCTGCTACCATTCCCTGAACTCCAACAATTCTCAGCTGCCCATTGTCCTTAGGGTCATGGGTAGCACAAGAGTTAGGCCTTGTCTACACGGGCAAGCATAGACACCAACTTTCCCCAGCGCCGGTGGGTGCTCACACCCCCCAGTCCCTGGCCCCACCCCAACTCCACCCTTTCCCTGCCCCGCCCCCATTCCAACCCCTTCCCCAAAGTCCCCGCCCAACTCCGTCCCTCCCTGCCCCTATTGGACCCCTTCCCCAAATTCCCGCCCCAACCCTGCCTCTTCCCTGAGCGTGCCGCGTTCCTTCTCCTCCCCCTCCCTCCCAGCCGTGCAAAATAGCTGTTTTGCGGCGCAAGCGCTGGGAGCTAGGGGGGAAGAGCGGGCACAGAGGGCGCTCAGGGGAGGAGGCGGAGGCGGAGGTGGAGGTGAGCTGGGAGGGGGGAGCTGCCGGTGGGTGCTGAGCATCCACCAATTTTTCCCTGTAGGTGCTCCAGCCCCGGAGCACCCACAGAGTTGGCACCTATGCTGGCAAGTTTCTGCTCAGTAAAGTAGCTTTCTGCAGTGTAACTCCCGAGGTGTACACACTGCCAAGCCACTTTATGTGCAGAAACTCCTCAATTGCAGTGTTGCAAAAAAGCCACCTTGAGGAGAGTTTTAAGCCTTAAAGTGCAAAGGCTCCAGCGCTGTATTGGCAGTGTAAACACATTACAGCGCAGAAAGCAATCAGTTGGCCTCTGGAAGTGTCCCGTAATCCCTCAAGTGGCTGCTGTGCTCATTGTTTTGAACTTGGTTGCCCTGAAGTCATGTGGCCCTCCCCTTTCACAGCTCCGTTTCTGACAGCCCTTGCTTGCTGTGCTGATCTGCTCCAGGACACAAAGCAAACTATTAATGTGGAATGCTCATGCTGTTGAACACAGAGGGGTGTGTGTGTGTGTGTGAGAGAGAGAGAGAGAGAGTGCTGTGCAGAGAGAGCTGGGGAGGGAGGCGGGGGCTGATGTCAGGGTTTCCCCCTCCCCCTGCCTCAGGACTGGTTGCTTCCTGCCGCTGTCTGAACTTACAAGACAGCATGCTGACACACTCTCTGTCCCCCAAAACATAGTCTCTTCCCCCCCATACACACACACACTCCCAGTCAAACACTCTGCCCTCCCCCCACACTTCAGTTGAAAAGCAGCAATGTAGTTGGCTCTCTGCCAACTCTGTGGGTGCTCCGGGGCTGGAGCACCTACAGGGAAAAATTGGTGGATGCTCAGCACCCACCGGCAGCTCCCCGCCCCCCCTCCCAGCTCACCTCCACCTCCGCCTCCGCCTCCTCCCCTGAGCGCCCTCTGTGCCCGCTTTTCCCCCCTAGCTCCCAGCGCTTGCGCCGCAAAACAGCTATTTTGCACGGCTGGGAGGGAGGGGGAGGAGAAGGAACGCGGCACGCTCAGGGAAGAGGCAGGGTTGGGGCGGGAATTTGGGGAAGGGGTCCAATAGGGGCAGGGAGGGACGGAGTTGGGCGGGGACTTTGGGGAAGGGGTTGGAATGGGGGCGGGGCAGGGAAAGGGTGGAGTTGGGGTGGGGCCAGGGACTGGGGGGTGTGAGCACCCACCGGCGCTGGGGAAAGTTGGTGTCTATGCTTGCCCGTGTAGACAAGGCCTAACTCTTGTGCTACCCATGACCCTAAGGACAATGGGCAGCTGAGAATTGTTGGAGTTCAGGGAATGGTAGCAGCCCCCTCTCTCCTTCAGCATGTCTCCTTCCTTCTATCCACTCTCATCATGGTCCCAGTTCCCCCCTATATTGGGAGCTATGAGAGGAACTGGCATAGAACAACTACTTCAGCTTCATGTCAATGCGGAGCCCCAGTACACAGCAGGTATTCTCTGCACCCTTCTCTACCCCTCTCCTCCCTCTCCCCGCCTTCCCCTCCCCTCTCCCCCCCCGCTTTATCTGTGGAGCAAAAGAGAGAAGCACTAGTACTACAGAGATCCAGGCCTTCTGAATCCATCTCACAGGGAAAGGCCTGCTCTAGAATTGCTAAATACCTCACTCATGAAATCTAGATTTAATACTTCAATTGCAACACTTATGGTTAAGCTTTATTCCCATATTAACTTGTTAACAGGCTTATGTCTAGTAATCTAAGCAGAGATATTAATTATCAGGAAATAAATACAGTTTGCATCCTTCAAAGTAAAAATGATAAAACATGGTAACTCCTCTTTTGCACAATCTCACTCCAGTGGAGTTCATCTAAATCCTGAATGAACCCTTTGTGAGCTGTGAGAAGCTACATAGTAAACATAGCTAGTAGACAGCTATTGCTGTAAATCAGAGGTTCTCAAACTGTGGTCCGTGGCCCACCAGTGGTCTGCGAGCTCCATTCCCTCTAAGGTACGTGCCTGGGCAGCAGCACACAACAGAATGAAGGGCCACCCACCTAATTCGTGGAGCTGTGCAGGCGTGGCTCCACTAATTGGGTGCCTGGACCCCGGAGAAGACGCACATGTAAGGTGAGGTGGTGGCCTTGGGGGGAACAGGAGGTAGGTGGAGGGGGCAGTGGGGTGAGAAGAGGGGATGGGGGAATTTGTGACGTGCAGGGCTGCGGCGGCCAGAGAAAGAGGCGACTTTCCCCAGCTCCAGGGCTGCAGCTGCTGGGGATAGACGGCCCTCCTTCCCAGCCTCAGCTCTGTGGCGAGGGAGAGAGGGCACAATCATTGCATTAGAAAGGTAAAACTACTGATATGAAAATATGCATTGTGTACTTTTATTTGTAGAACCAAAAAAGTTAATTATTATTAAGTTTTTTTTATATAGCGCTTTTATCCAAAGCACTTTACAATAGTTAGCTAATGGTATAAACAACATTTGGAAAGATCATTAACTGGTCCGCCAAGCAATTTTCAAGTGGTCTGCAGAAAAAAAAAGTTTGAAAACCACTGCTGTAAATGGTTGGGAAAAATTGTTCAAATGTTTAAAGGCTGGGTTAAGGTAAAGTGGCTGAGTTACTCAGGCGCAGGGCAAGTTTTCCCTGATACACATTGTCCTAGGAAATAATCAATGTGAGTCAATTCTGATTTTGACAAAAAAAATCTTGGATTTACTGAACCAGATTGTTGGAAAAATCAACAGGAAGGGGCAAAATCTTCTGCAGTATGGTTGAAGATCCAAGAATCATGTGGTAAATGCCAAAAGGACCTCTGCATCCTTCCCTCCCACATGACAGGGTGCAGAAGCTGTGGGAAGAAAGTTCAGTGAAGAAACCAAGTAGGGTCTGAGGCTCAACCAAAAACAACCACCAGTTAAACAACTTCTATTCTTGCAGCTCCAGGGCCCCTTCTCCTCAGGAACCATGGCTCTTCCAGGAACTGTACAGCCATTGGCTGTTCATTCCCTAAAGGGGGCAGAAGGCATGGAAAAGAGATGAATACCTCTTGGAGCACCACCAATTCCAAGTATATTTCCACAATTAAGTCTGCCTGGCCTCCAGCTGATCCCTGGCTCTGCCTTCCTGTCCAAAACCTAGAATATCCCACCCTGATTAGGTGCACACACACGTTTCACTAGATTGTGCCCGTGTGAAGTGTGGAAAGCAAGGTAGATATTAAAAATTATTGGCAATGAACTGATAGAAATTCCAAGTCATATACTGATAATGGATGCAGTGAAGCCATCTCATGCAAGAGTTTTTCTTGTGCTGACCCTTGAAATTTGATATTTTTGTTACTGAGTTATTAGATCTCTTGTATGTTTTCAGCAATTGCTATCCTAGCAGAAGCAAGCCTATCAAAAAGAACATTAACAAGTTATTCCTATGTGTGGCATAAATACTGTATTGACACTCCAATTTCTCTCTCCAGTTTTTATGTATTTGGAAAGTACCCACAGGGAGAAAGTGGAAGTCATTCATTTAATCCAGTTCCTGGCCCATACATCTCCCTGGAATAATTACAAGCCCAGCCTGATGTGGAAGCAATGCTGTGCATTGCTGTAACACTAGATATTATAACTCACCCATGTCAGGTTTTTCAAAGCTTTAAGTGTTTCACTTTTGCCTTAACTCATTATTTTGTATGATCAGATGTTAAATCAGATAGAACATAATATGATCAGATATCCAGTTTCAGATGTCCAGCACAGTAACAGCTCATTTGAAAAGCTTTGAGAATTTTTTATATATTTAGATCATTAACTGATACTTCAAAAATATTGTCTTTGTAATCTTATTATGCTGATGTATCATTGCTGCAGTGCATCGTAGACCATTCTATTACCAATTACTTTAAAAGCTTAATACAATTCATTCTTTACTATAAAAAATGGTTTTACACCTCTACCCTGATATAACGCTGGCCTCGGGAGCTAAAAATCTTACCACATTATAGGTGAAACTGCGTTATATCGAGCTTGCTTTGATCCACTGGAGCGCATAGCCCCGCACCCCCCCCCACAGCGCTGCTTTACCAGGTTATAGCCGAATTCGTGTTATATTGGGTCACGTTATATCAGGGTAGAGGTGTATATGTAAAAGAATTAGAGATATAATGTATAAGTGGAGGAATATCAGAACCGGGCTAGCTTTTCAAAATCACGTCCTCAAAAACTAGAAAATATATTAACAAAACTGCATGCAAAAAATGCATCATAATGGTTGGAAAAAAATCAAGCATTGGTTTCCAAAAATGTCACGTTCAGGTTGAAATGTTATATCTTAAAACATGCGCTCTATAGTATTAAAAAAAATGTTGCAACATAATGTCATCAAATGCAAAGTAGAACTCCTTGCAGAACTTTATATAAAGATTATATGTAGTGTCCTGTAACCTGTTTTAGTTGACTTCATTTTTTTGGACACTCAGATGCTATAGTGATGAGTGCTATATGTGTATCTGGATAGAAAGATAAGCTTCAATGAGGCCTACAGTACAATCCATGCTACATTTCAGTTCAGGTTTCAGAGTAACAGCCGTGTTAGTCTGTATCCGCAAAAAGAAGAACAGGAGTACTTGTGGCACCTTAGAGACTAACAAATTTATTAGAGCATAAGCTTTCGTGGACTATGCTCTCTGTATGTGTGTATATATATCTCCTCAATATATGTTCCATTCTATATGCATCCGAAGAAGTGGGCTGTAGTCCACGAAAGCTTATGCTCTAATAAATTTGTTAGTCTCTAAGGTGCCACAAGTACTCCTGTTCTTCTATTTCAGTTCAGTAGTTTTAAAGCTATAAATTACCCTGAAGCATTAGCTTGGGCATTTGGTTGGTTTTGTTTTTTAAAGAAAGACAAAAATTTCAAATGGAGCTTGTGATTTCCATGTTTTGGAACTATTTGGCTTGAGGCCTCCTGTACATTCAGGAAGATATACCTATGGGGTGAAATCCTGGCCCCATTGAAATAAATGGCAAAACTTCTATTGACTTCCATAGAGCAGGATTTCACCATTGGGGCAGATCCTCAGCTGATGTAAATGCCCAAAGCCCCAAATCAAAAATTTACAAGCTGAAAACTTGTCCTGTAATTTTGAATATGTCAGCTTCCATTGTCAAAGGCTAGAGCTGAGAACATCACACATTTTAAACCCATATAAATGCCACATGAATATTTGGCAGTAGCTAAAATAAGATACTCAGGAATTATAGATAAAGCTAAATAGAATTTATGATCAAACTTGCCCAGTTAGGCAGCAGTCATTACTGTTCAGTATCATTAGGCTAAATCACTTTCCTCGGAGACAGTCAAATAACGTAACCATCATGATTCAGCAATTAGGCAGAGTAGACTGTAATAACATTTACATGTAGTTGGCACCTGCCAGGCCAAAGCCCTTTACACATTATTAGAGATGACAAATATCACAAAAATATGCTAGTGACTAGTCTCATGAATTTAAAAATGAATTGGCGTGGCTGAGATCACACCCCATATATTACAGTTGTGAATGCTAGTTGAAAACAAAGTTTTAAAGTTGCATGTTTGCGAATTCATTCTAGAACTGGCACACTTCATATGGTAGGACGCTGCTTGATACAGCGAGGGGACAAGGTTCCCTTACACATTCTACTTGTCTTCAGCTATATAATAACTCCATTTGAAATGTATATTCATTGCATACTAACAGTATATGTTTTCTCCTCCTTGAGAGCCCCTGGACCAGACATGCATGTGAATCATCAGAATATCTGCAGTCACACTAGATAGGACAGGGGTCGGCAACGTTCGGCGCGCTGCTCACCAGGGTAAGCACCCTGGCGGGGCGGGCCGGGCCAGTTTTATTTACCTGCTGATGCAGGAGGTTCGGCCGATCGCGGCCCCCACTGGCCGCGATTCGCCGTCCCGGGCTAATGGGGGCGTCGAGAAGCCGCGGCCAGCACATCACTCGCCCGCGCTGCTTCTCGCCACCCCCATTGGCCCAGGACGGCAAACCGCGGCCAGTGGGCGCCGCGATCGGCCGAACCTGCCACGTCAGCAGGTAAATAAAACTGGCCCGGCCCGCCAGGGTGCTTACCCTGGCGAGCTGCGTGCTGAACGTTGCCAACCCCTGAGCTAGGATAAAAATGTATAAGATATAAACGCTCGTGCTTCAGGATAGAAAAGAACCACTAACTGTCTGAGATTAGGAAGAAACAATAGCATAATTTCCCATTATGGGGCTTGCATCTTCCTCTGAGGCATCTGATACAGGGCATTGGGAAGCCCCCCAGTGGATATGTGGATAATGTTCTGACAGATCACAGGTAATCTGGTCACTCCAGCCTGGAAGTGGTTATTGATATTCCTTAAAAAGCAACAGAGGGTCCTGTGGCACCTTTGAGACTAACAGAAGTACTGGGAGCATAAGCTTTCGTGGGTAAGAACCTCACTTCTTCAGATGCAAGTAATGGAAATCTCCAGAGGCAGGTATATATCAGTGTGGAGATAACGAGGTTAGTTCAATCAGGGAGGGTGAGGTGCTCTGCTAGCAGTTGAGGTGTGAACACCAAGGGAGGAGAAACTGTTTCTGTAGTTGGATAGCCATTCACAGTCTTTGTTTAATCCTGATCTGATGGTGTCAAATTTGCAAATGAACTGGAGCTCAGCAGTTTCTCTTTGGAGTCTGGTCCTGAAGTTTTTTTGCTGTAAGATGGCTACCTTTACATCTGCTATTGTGTGGCCAGGGAGGTTGAAGTGTTCTCCTACAGGTTTTTGTATATTGCCATTCCTGATATCTGACTTGTGTCCATTTATCCTCTTGCGTAGTGACTGTCCAGTTTGGCCAATGTACATAGCAGAGGGGCATTGCTGGCATATGATGGCATATATAACATTGGTGGACGTGCAGGTGAATGAGCCGGTGATGTTGTAGCTGATCTGGTTAGGTCCAGTGATGGTGTTGCTGGTGTAGATATGTGGGCAGAGTTGGCATCGAGGTTTGTTGCATGGGTTGGTTCCTGAGTTAGAGTTGTTATGGTGCGGTGCGTGGTTGCTGGTGAGAATATGCTTAAGGTTGGCAGGTTGTCTGTGGGCGAGGACTGGCCTGCCTCCCAAGGTCTGTGAAAGTGAGGGATCATTGTCCAGGATGGGTTGTAGATCACTGATGATGCGTTGGAGAGGTTTAAGCTGAGGACTGTAGGTGATGGCCAGTGGAGTTCTGTTGGTTTCTCTTCTGGGCCTGTCTTGTAGCAGGAGGCTTCTGGGTACACGTCTGGCTCTGTTGCTTTGTTTCTTTATTTCCTTGGGGTATCGTAGTTTTGAGAATGCTTGGTGAAGATCTTGTAGGTGTTGGTCTCTGTCTGAGGGGTTGGAGCAGATGCGATTGTACCTCAGTGCTTGGCTGTAGACGATGGATCGTGTGGTGTGACTGGGGTGGAAGCTGGAGGCATGAAGGTAGGCGTAGCGGTCGGTGGGTTTTCGGTATAGGGTGGTGTTAATGTGGCCATCGCTTATTTGTACGGTGGTGTCCAGGAAGTGGACCTCCCGTGTAGATTGGTCCAGGCTGAGGTTGATGGTGGGGTGGAAGCTGTTGAAAGCATGGTGGAAAGGTCCCAAACAAGATACACCTACACCTACTTTCTACTTGGGAAAAAAAAAAAAGATTCTTCACCTCCCTTCTCCCAACCCCTGGAGCCAAGATATTCTCCTGTTTAGTTTATTGGTATACATCATTTAATTCGTGACTATGCACACTTCAGTCATAACGTGTGATCCAATGGGAGTTTTTTCACTAACTTCATTGGGCATTGGATCAGGCCCTTAATAAGACAACCACACAAAATAATGTTTTCTGTTTTGTGATCATCTATGACACAGTAATGGAATGTGTTAATTTTAGAGTCAGAAAGACACTTCCTTTGAAAGTACTTGGCCTGTTACAACTCCATTGACTTGAATAGACTTACAGCAGGCATGAATTTAGCCTTAGGATATAGGTTGTGGCAAAATGTTTATTAATGTCCTGTCTCACAACAATGGTAATAGTGGATAGAGCAGTGGACTGGGACTCAGGAGACCTGGATTCTATTCCTGGGTCAGTCCCTGGTCTGCTGGGTGACCTTGGGAGAGTCAAGTCACCACTCTATGCCTCAGTTTCCTCATCTGTAAAATGGGGATAATGAGGCTTACATCATTTGTTAAGTGCTTTGACAAACACTATATATGAGCTAGGTGGTATTATTACACTGTCACTGTAAATCTATTGCAGGCATTCATATGGGATGCATGATCTTCCACATCTCACAATTTTCTGTTTCCCTGAAAGTATATATTTCTCTGAATTCATTGCTGATTGCCTCTCAGGATATAAGCTAGTTAAATTAAATCATGAAACTGAATCTATGGACAGTAGTGAAAATATATGGTAGTGGAAAAAGGCCTTCGCCCCTTCCTCAAGAAAACATGACAAAAACATCAAGTTTAACCTTGCTGTCTATGAATCAATTATAGTAAAGAAGAATAGTTAAAAAGTAACTCTGGCAACATGACAGTGAAGACCTAGCAGTCATAAAGGTGGACTTTTCCCCACACAGATTTGATGAATGTAGATCTGCCACCAGCCGTCTGGCTGATAACTAAGGATAAGCTTATAAAAGAGAGTGAGTATTACAAACTTCATGGCTTATATGCATCTCTCAAAAGAGCACAGGTGGACTCTTACTTTCCACCTATGCCTGGCTTCTCTGAGCTGATGCCTATATTTTCCAGACACCAAATTATTATTATTACAAAACTCAGCACCTCTTAGTTATTGTAGCTTTTTATGTAAAACACTCCAGCCTTCTTATGCTACAATTTCATTACCTTCATTACTAGTGAAAATGCTGAAAAGCCTTTGAATATAATTGAAAAGTCATAAGCAAGATAATTGTATTGACCTGAACCGATTCATAACTACAGGGATGAAAGGCAGCAGGGCTGGCTCTGGCTTTTTTTCCGCCCCAGGCAAAAAAGCCTCCCACTGCCCCCCGGCGGGGAGCACAGCAGGGGAGGGCGCCAAGCCCGGCCGCGGCCCCGCTCTCCCCGGCTGGCCGGAGCACCGGGAGGAGGGCGGCGAGCCCGGCCGCAGGCCCGCTCTCCCCGGCCGGCTGGAACGCCGGGAGGAGGGTGGAGAGCCCGGCCGTGGGCCTGCTCTCGGGCCGGAGCACCGCCGGGCGCCCCAACAGCCCCAGTATGTTTAAAAAAAAACAAAACCCTGAGTGCCATCCCCCTCCAGGTGCCACCCCAAGCACATGCTTGGTAGGCTGGTGCCTGGAGCCGGCCCTGAAGGCAGTACTCAGTACATACTGAGCTCTCCGCCATCAGGGTAGCATTGGCATTGTTTTATGCAACACAGCTTCATACATGTGCTGGTGACCTTTGCTTTGCCTAGGTGCAGGCTCTAGTATAAAAATATTCATTGTGGTCCTGACGTCAAATATTAAGTTACAAATAGATTGGCAGATCAGAAGAAGAGATTTGCTTCTGTGGAATAAGTAGGGAAGGCATTTACCAATATGTTCTCCTTGTAGCACTCTGTGAGAAGAAATACTAGGTTTGCGCCACAGCTCAAAGAGCCGAGAAGCTAACTCAGCTAGCAAAGTCTAAATCTAGTATCTCTCTGCACACACAAAGTACCAGAGAGGATATTTAAGGGGTCTTTGATTTTGAACAATGGCTCCTATTATATGCACTATAGCTTGATGACACACCTGCTGCTCTGCTCTAGCTTTCCATGGAGACTGTAGGAACATGGGCCCCCATTAGGCCTGAGTGAACTATAGATTTAAATTAAGTTGGGATTTTAGCATGAGTGATAGGCCCAAAGCATATGCTTAAAAAGAATGAACTCAAGAGAAAGGAAAGTTGTTTGTGTTAAACTTGAAATGACTCTGGAAATACCAGTGATATCTTATTTAAGGTTTGGGCTGAGCAATGAAGAAAACATGGTTAATTGGGCACCAAGTGTAGTATATAATTGGTTAGAAATCCTTAGTCCAGTAGTTGGGAAAAAATACGGCAAAGTAATATAAGGGGAAAAAATCTTGGAGAGCAGAGTGCAGCCCTAAACTGCTTCAGCCGACGTTAGCTAACATCCAATAAAGAGTATAAAAGGGGTTGTCAAACTTTTACTTACCCCTCTGGAGCCATGTCATGATGGGAAGGTGTCTCCTGGGCCTGCTCCAGTTCCGAGTATTCAGTCAATGCTGGTAACTGTATTGTTGCTAGAATATATGGGTGTATATGCGTATAATGATATTTTGGATGTAACCAACACTAAGTGTCTAACAAAGGAATGCTTGTGTGGAAGCTGAGTCATGGTAAAACCTTAATCAACTTATTCTGGTAATTATTTCCAACAGAGGCTAAATATAGGACATAAGCAGAAATGTGCATTATGGAAATCTAAGTGGGAGAGAATACCCAGTCAATTCATTCTGTAGTTCTCATGGCTATAATCATAGCAGTTTTTCTTGCAAGGGAGTGGTTGTCATTCTGATCACCAAGGTGAATTATTTGTATTATCATGGCATCTAGGAGCCCCAGGACTCCATGGTGCTAGGCGCTGTACAAACAGAACAACAAGACAGTCCCTTGTGATAACATTTGAATAAGAAGCAGACCACAGGCATATTGTTTTGGACAACCAAATGTGCTATCACAGACCCTCGGAACCATACTATTCTCCAAGATTCAGACTAATTTTTTTTTTTTTACTAAATAAGATATTGACTAGACCAATCTGTCACTTCATTCTATCCAGCAGAAAAAGCATTTGAGGCCCCAATCCTGCAAACACTTATACTTGGGCTTAATTTAAACCATGCAAGTAGTCCCACTGGCTTCAAACATATACTTAAAGGACAGCATTTTCAAGGCATTTAGGAACATAAAGATACAAATAGGTGACACAGGGAATTTTCAGATGCACCTAGGTGCCTGTCTCCCACTGATTTCAACTGAATAGTCCATGTGAGCTAACATAATCTGATGAGCAGATCTGATCACAGTAAAATGAATATAAAGGGCCCAAATGTGATTTACACTGTCTCTTTACACCTTTTTAGCAGTGTAAAGTGGCCTTAATGTGGGCGTAAGTGTGAATTATATAGACGATAAGTGTCTTTTACAAAGCTAAGCAGCATAAAGGATCTTTAGTGTACCTGAGAATCAGGCCCTAACTATTTAGCTGATCACTACAGTTCTTTTTTATTCTGTTTTTTCAATTTTGTACGAGCCATGAAAATTACTGGTAGATGCACTGTCTAAATCTAAAGACAGAAATGGAACCAAATGCTTTACTACTCTTCCCAGACATAATTAACTAGAAAGAAGATGCAAAACCAGACCAGCAATAATGCGACATGCTAGCACAAGGGGGCTCCTGCTTTTAGATTTTAGCTCTGTCCCTTACTCTTAGGCTGGCAGAAGCTGGAGGCAATCCAGAGTGGGGAAGCAGGAGCAACTAAGGGTATGTCTACACTACGAAATTAGGTTGAATTTATAGAAGCCGGTTTTATAGAAATTGGTTGTATACAGTCGATTGTGTGTGTCCCCACATAAAATGCTCTAAGTGCATTAAATCGGCGGACCGCGTCCACAGTACTGAGGCGAGCGTCGACTTCCGGAGCATTGCACTGTGGGTAGCTATCCCACAGTTCCCGCAGTCTCCACTGCCCATTGGAATTCTGGGTTGAGATCTCAATGCCTGAATGATGCAAAACAGTGTCGCGGGCGGTTCTGGGTACATGTCGTCAGGCACCTGCCCCTCCGTCAGAGCAACGGCAGACAATCGATTCGCGCCTTTTTACCTGGGTTACCTGTGCAGACAACATACCACGGCAAGCATGGAGCCCGCTCAGCTCAGCTCAGCATCACCATATGTCCTCTGGGTGCCGGCAGACGTGGTACTGCATTGCTACACAGCAGCAGCTAATTGCCTTTTGGCAGTAGATGATGCAGTATGACTGGTAGCTTCATCGGCGATCTGGGTACTGGCAGACGTGGGGCTGGCAGACGTGGGGCTGCATTGCACACAACAGCAGCCCCTTGCCTTTTGGTAGAAGATGGTATATTATGACTGATATCTGTCGTCATGGTACTGCAGTGGCTGTCAATCATGGGCACCTGGGCAGACATGCTCAGTCCTATCGAACAGTCTCGACAATGATGGCTATCAGTCGTAGTATGCTATTTTCTGCCAAGCACCCAAAAGATGCCGAGGGCTATCAGTCATGCTGCACCGTCGTCTGCCAGCTTAAGATGTAAAAAATAGATTTGTTCTATATTCACTTGCTTCCCCCTCCCTCCGTGAAATCATCGGCCTGCTAAACCCAGGGTTTTGAGTTCAATCTTTGGGCGGGGGAGGGGGCATTCTGTGTGACAGTTGTTTGTGTTTCTCCCTGATGCACAGCCACCTTTCTTGATTTTAATTCCCTGTACCTGTACGCTATGTCGTCACTCGGCCCTCCCTCCCTCCCTCCGTCCGTCAGATTCTAGTTTCGCGCCTTTTTTCAGACCAGACGCCATAGCACTGGGATCATGGAGCCCGCTCAGATCACTGCGGCAATTATGAGCACTATGAACACCACGCGCATTGTCCTGGAGTATATGCAGAGCTAGGACATGCCAAAGCAAAACCAGGATCAGCCGAGGAGGCGATTGCAGCGCGGTGACGAGAGTGATGAGGAAATTGACATGGACATAGACCTCTCACAAGGCACAGGCCCCAGCAATGTGCAAATCATGGTGTTACTGGGGCAGGTTCATGCCATGGAACGCCGATTCTGGGCCCGGGAAACAAGCACAGACTGGTGGGACCGCATTGTGCTGCAGGTGTGGGACGATTCCCAGTGGCTGCGAAACTTTCGCATGCGTAAGGGCACTTTCATGGAACTTTGTGACTTGCTTTCCCCTGCCCTGAAGTGCCAGAATACCAGGATGAGAGCAGCCCTCACAGTTGAGAAGTGAGCGGCGATAGCCCTGTGGAAGCTTGCAATGCCAGACAGCTACCGGTCAGTCGGGAATCAATTTGGAGTGGGCAAATCTACTGTGGGGGCTGCTGTGATCCAAGTTGCCAGGGCAATCAAAGACCTGCTGATATCAAGGGTAGTGACTCTGGGAAACGTGCAGGCCATAGTGGATGGCTTTGCTGCAATGGGATTCCCAAACTGTGGTGGGGCGATAGACGGAACCCATATCCCTATCTTGGCACTGGAGCACCAAGCCACCGAGTACATAAACCGCAAGGGGTACTTTTCAATGCTGCTGCAAGCCCTGGTGGATCACAAGGGACGTTTCACCAACATCAACGTGGGATGGCCGGGAAAGGTACATGATGCTCACGTCTTCAGGCACTCTGCTCTGTTTTGAAAGCTGGAGGAAGGGACTTTCTTCCCGGACCAGAAAATAACCCTTGGGGATGTTGAAATGCCTATCGTGATCCTTGGGGACCCAGCCTACCCCTTAATGCCATGGCTCATGAAGCCGTACACAGGCAGCCTGGACAGTAGTCAGGACCTGTTCAACTACAGGCTGAGCAAGTGCCGAATGGTGGTGGAATGTGCATTTGGATGTTTAAAAGCGCGCTGGCGCAGCTTACTGACTCGCTCAGACCTCAGCGAAAAGAATATCCCTATTGTTATTGCTGCTTGCTGTGCGCTCCACAATATCTGAGAGAGTAAGGGGGAGACATTTATGGCGGGGTGAGAGGTTGAGGCACATCACCTGGCCGCTGATTACGCGCAGCCAGACACCAGGGCGGTTAGAAGAGCACAGCAGGGTGCGGTGTGCATCAGAAAAGCTTTGAAAACGAGTTTTGTGACTGGCCAGGGTACGGTGTGAAACTTCTGTTTGTTTGTCCTTGATGAACCCTCCGCCCCCCCCCCCCCCGGTTCACTCTACTTCTCTGTAAACCAACCACCCCACCCTCCCCTCCCCCTTCAAGCACCGCTTGCAGAGGCAATAAAGTCATTGTTACTTCACATTCATGCATTCTTTATTAATTCATCACACAACTAGGGGGATAATTGCCAAGGTAGCCCGGGATGGGTGGGGGAGAAGGGAAGGAAAAGGACACACTGCAGTTTAAAACTTTAACTCTTATTGAAGGCCAGCCTTCTGATGCTCGGGCAATCATCTGGGGTGGAGTGACTGGGTGGCCGGAGGCCCCCCCACCGTGTTCTTGGGCGTCTGGGTGAGGAGGCTATGGAACTTGGGGAGGAGGGCTGTTGGTTACACAGGGGCTGTAGCGGCGGTCTCTGCTCCTGCTGCCTTTCCTGCAGCTCAACCATACGCTGGAGCATATCAGTTTGATGCTCCAGCAGCCGGAGCATCGACTCTTGCCTTCTGTCTGCAAGCTGACGCCACGTATCATCTTCAGCCAGCCACTTGCTCTGTTCATCCCGCGATTCAGCCTGCCACCTCTTGTTCATACTGTGCTTTTCTGTAGTCTGACATTGACTGCCTCCACGCATTCTGCTGTGCTCTTTCAGCGTGGGAGGACATCTGGAGCTCCGTGAACATGTCATCCCGAGTCCGCCGTTTTCTCCTTCTAATCTTCACTTGCCTCTGTGAAAGAGAAGCATTTGCAGCTGGTGGAGGAGAAGGGAGAGGTGGTTAAAAAAGACACATTTTAGAGAACAAGGGGTACACTCTTTCACGTTAAATTTTGCTGTTCACATTACACAGCACATGTGCTTTCGTTTCAAGGTCGCATTTTTCCTCTTATATTGAGGGCCTGCCGGTTTGGTGTGAGAGATCACTCACGCAGTGCCAGGCAACAGATTTCGGCTTGCAGGCAGCCATGGTAAGCCACAGTCTTTTGGCTTTTTTCACCTTCTTAACATGTGGGAATGGTTTCAAACAGTAGCGCCCTCATTTCCCATTCCAAGCACCCATTGGGTTGGCCATTTAAAATGGGTTTGCAATGTAAAAGGAGGGGCTGTGGTTTCCGGGTTAACGTGCAGCACAAACCCAACTAACCCCCCTCCCTCCTCCCCACCCAATTATCAGGGATGATCATTTCACCCCTCACCCCCACTGCGTGGCTAACAGCGGGGAACATTTCTGTTCAGCAGAGCAGGAAGGGGCACCTCTGAATGTCCCCTTAATAAAATCGCCCCATTTCAACCAGGTGACCGTGAATGATATCACTCTCCTGAGGATAACAAAGAGCGATAAGGAATGGATATTGTCTGCATGCCAGCAAACACCGGGACCATACGCTGCCATGCTTTGTTATGCAATGATTCCAGACTACGTGCTACTGGCCTGGCGTGGTAAAGTGTCCTACCATGGTGGACGGGATAAGGCAGCCCTCCCCAGAAACCTTTTGCAAAGGCTTTGGGAGTACATGAAGGAGAGCTTTCTGGAGATGTCCCTGGAGGATTTCCGCTCCATCCCCATACACGTTAACAGACTTTTCCAGTAGCTGTACTGGCCGCGATTGCCAGGGCAAATTAATCATTAAACATGCTTGCTTTTAAACCATGTGTAATATTTACAAAGGTACACTCATCAGAGGTCCCCTGTGTGCCCTCAGGGTCTGGGAGCACACCTTGGGTGAGTTCGGGGGTTCCTGGCTCCAGGTCCAGGGTGATAAACATATCCTGGCTGTTGGGGAAACCGGTTTCTCCACTTCCTTGCTGCTGTGAGCTATCTACATTATCTTCATCCTCATCTTCCTCGTACCCCGAACCCGCTTCCCTGTGTGTTTCTCCAGTGACCGAGTCATAGCACACGGTTGGGGTAGTGGTGGCTGCACCCCCTAGCATGTCATGCAGCTCCGCGTAGAAGCGGCATGTTTGCGGCTGTGCCCCGGACCTTCCGTTTGCCTCTCTGGCTTTGTGGTAGGCTTGCCTTAGCTCCATAATTTTCATGCGGCACTGCTGTGCGTCCCTGTTATGGCCTCTGTCCTTCATGGCTTTGGAGACCTTTTCTAATATTTTGCCATTTCGTTTACTGCTACGGAGTTCAGCTAGCACTGATTCATCTCCCCAAATGGCGAGCAGATCCCGTACCTCCTGTTCAGTCCATGCTGGAGCTCTTTTGCGATCATGGGACTCCATCACGGTTACCTGTGCTGATGAGCTCTGCGTGGTCACCTGTGCTCTCCACGCTGGGCAAACAGGAAATGAAATTCAAACGTTCGCGGGGCTTTTCCTGTCTACTGGTCAGTGCATCTGAATTGAGAGTGCTGTCCAGAAAGGTCACAATAAAGCACTGTGGGATAGCTCCTGGAGGCCAATAACGTCGAATTCCGTCCACACTACCCCAATTCCAACCCGCTAAGGCCGATTTTATCGCTAATCCCCTTGTCGGAGGTGGAGTAAAGAAACCGGTTTAAAGGGCCCTTTAAGTCGAAAGAAAGGGCTTCATCGTGTGAACGTGTCCAGGCTTAATTCGATTTAACGCTGCTAAAGTCAACCTAAACTCGTAGTGTAGACCAGGCCTAATTCTCTACTGACCTCAAGTCAACAGATGGCATTGATGAGCTCCAGCAGGAAGGATGGTCCAGTTCAGGATTTACGTTAATAATATGAGGGGAGGAGAAAAAGGGCTAAGCGGCAGGACCCTGAAAAAACCTTCTCCACATGGAGGAGAATAGGAGGCTGTGAAGAGGAGTATGTCCTGGATCTTTTACACTCTCCATCAAGGCTGCTTCAACTGCTATTTCTCAGAAGATAACCTTAATGAGATCACAGTAAATAAAAACTAACAGTCCCTTTGGTCCCACTTTCTAACCATTCATCTAGGGATTAGGGGAAAGAAAGCAGCTGCCTTTAGCTTCTGTCAAAGCCTTATTCATCGATTATGAATAGATGATCACAATGGCCAGAAGGGACCATTGTGATCATCTGGTCTATATAGCACTGTATAGCACAGGCCATATAATTTCCCCAAAATAATTCCTGCAACAGATCTTTTAGAAAAACCATCCAATCTTAATTTTAAAATGGCCAGGGGTGGCATAAATTGTTCCAATAGTTACTTATCCTCAGTGTTAACAATGTACACCTTATTTCCAGTCTGAATTAGTCCAGCATCAACTTCTAGCTATTGGATCGGGTTATATCTTTCTCTGCTAAGCTGAGGATCCCATTATTAAATACTTGTTCCCACTGTAGATACTAATCAAGTCACCCCTTAACTTTCTCTTTGTTAAGCTAAGGCTATGCTTACACTACAGTTTATGTTGGCATAATTTATGTTGCATGGGGTGCAAGTAAATCACCCCCGAGTTACACTGACATAAGCACCGGGGTGGACATTGCTACATTGGCAGGAGAGCTTCTCCCACCAACATAGCCACCGTTACTTGTAGGGATGGAGTAGTTAAGCCAATGGGAGACAGCTCTCCCGTCAGCTTAAAGTGGCTACATTAGAGAGCTTGCAGCTGCACCACTGTAAACTCTCTAGTGTAGCCATGTCCTTAATAGACTAAGCTCCTATCACATGTTTTCTAATCCTTTAATCATTCTCATGGCTCTTCTCTGAACCCTTTCCAGTTTATCAATGTATTTCTTGAATTGCAAGCACCAGAACTGAACACAATATTCCAGCAACAGTCACACCAATGTCAAATGCAGAGGTAAAATAACCTCTCTACTCCTACTCAAGAGTCCCCTGTTTATGCCTCCCAGGACTGTATTAGCTCTTTTCACCACAGTGTCACAATGGGAGCTCACGTTCAGCTGATTATCCACCATGATCCCCAATTTTTTTCAGTCATTACTTCCCAGGATGGTACCCCTCTACATTCTTTGCTCCTGGATGTATACATTTAGCCACATTAAAAACAGATTGATTACTTGCATCCTGCTTACCAAGCAATCCAGATCACTCCGTGTCAGTTACCTGTCCTCTGCATTATATACCACCTCCCCAAATTCTGTCTCATCTACAAACTTCATTGCTGATGATTTTAGGTTTCCTCCAGGTTAGTGCTGTGATGGGTTCGGTCACAGAGACCTCCTTGAGGCTGTCACCTGACGTGCTGGAATTACCTCTGAGCCCGTTTTCCACTGCCAGTTTGGGACTCCAGAACCCTGCCTTGTTGAGCCAGACATGCTAGTCTGCTGCAACACAGACCCAGGTCTGGTCCATGCCCTCAAAACTACAGACTTTCACCAAAAACTGCTCAGCAAGTCACCTATCTCCAGCACCCAGACACCCAGCTCCCAATGGGATCCAAACCCCAAATAAATCCGTTTTACTCTGTATAAAGCTTATACAGGGTAAACTCATACATTGTCCACCCTCTATAACACTGATGGAGAGATATGCACAGCTGTTTGCTCCCCCAGGTATGAATTACTTACTCTGGGTTTAGTAATAAACAAAGGTGATTTTATTAAGTATAAAAAGGAAGATTTAAGTGGTTTCAAATAATAACAGACAGAACAAAGTAAGTTACCAAGCAAAATAAAACAAAACACACAAGTCTAAGCCTAATACATTTAAGAAACTGAATACAGCTAATCTCATCCTCAGAGATGTTCCAATAAGCTTATTTCACGGACTAGATTTCTTCCTAGTCTGGGCCCAATCCTTTCCCCTGGTACAGTTCTTGTTAGTGCCAGCTCAGGTGGTAACTAGGGGATGTCTCATGACTGGTAACCTCCTTTGTTCTGCTCCACCCCCTTTTACAGCTTTGGCACAAGGCAGGAATCTTTTGTCTCTCTGGATCCCCCCCTCCTTCTAAATGGAGAAGCACTAGATTTAAGATGGCTTTCAATTCAGGTGACATGATCACATGTCACTGTAAGACCTCATTCTCCATTCTTTCAGGGCTGGCCTGCATGTACCCAGGAAGGTTTGCGAGTAAACAGAGCCATTCACAACCAGTTGTCCTAGTTAATGGGAGCCATCAAGATTCCAAGCCACCATTAATGGCCCACACTTTGCATAGTTACAATAAGACTTCAGAGTCATACTTCATATTTCTAGCTTCAGATACAAGAATGATACATTCATACAAATAGGATGAACACACTCAGTAGATTATAAGCTTTGTAATGATACCTTACAAGAGATCTTTTGCATAAAGCATATTCCAGTTACATTATATTTACACTCATAAGCATATTTCCATAAACATATGTAGTGCAACATCACAAGTGCCTTCTCTCATGGGACTGGAAGGATCTCAGGGAATATCTCTTGGACATTCTTCTTCATCACACTTCTGAGTTCCCTGAAGTCATCTGTTATCTGTGAGATATCCCATGATGCAATGTCACTAGTGTTGATATGAACCGTCACTAATGGATCCTTGCCTGGCAACTTCAGAAGCATATCTAATCTTAGAGTGACATCTCACGTTTAGATTCTGAGAAGACAGCACTCCATCCTGTTTTCTACTTGTCCCTTGCAGAATGTTCATTCAGTTCTTCCGAGTATTGAATCCACAACAAAAATCATATCTCCCTGGACAATTGTAGATCTTTGTGGGCAGGCTTGATTTTCTTACAGGTTGGGCCAAGCTGCCATCCACAGGTGTGTTGCATATATGTCTCCATTCCTTTGGACCAGCTGGATCTTGATATGTATCTTCCACGGTTTCCATATTGAAAACCTGGTATCAATTGGAAGCTTCTAGCTTTGTAGAATTTCTCCTAGTCCTGTTCTCTCTGATGGCCACAGCCTGATCATCCTCATCTGTCTGCAGCCATGCAGAATGCTGCCATGAGCTCCTGCCTCTGGCATTGCTGTAATTGAGACACAAGATGCTATCACTAGAATCCCAAAGAATAGAACTTTAATATCAATGAGTCAGTTAGGGCCTGAAGTGCAAGTGTTTTATTTTGTTTTCTGATATACTTGCTGCTCCTGAATAAGTAATACAATAATGGTGATTTATATATATATATATATCCAAAATGTCTTTGATTTGCTTGTAAACAATTTCCTTTCTTGACCTTTATTTTTCTTCCTTTTTGATGCATACATTGGTGTTGTGAAATTCAAAACTTCATGCTTGAATGGGAATGTATGTGAAGAGGCTTATATGACCCTGAAACAAGCGATGACTCAATATCTTTGATGATGCAAGAACAAGTCTGTCAAAACCATGTTAGAATAAGTGGCAGTTACATGGTATTTGATGAATGCTTTGATTGAAATTTCCAGCTTTCCTCGAATGTTACCTAAGGATTCTTTGATTTTTTTCAATCCTGAGGCAACATTACCACTTTGGAGACAAAAGAATAGCTTTTCTGTCATGTCTTGTCTCCCTTATTTCTTCCATATGAAAAGTATTCTTGTGGAACACAATCACGTTATCTTCCAGAGTGGAGACAGGATTTTCACCCACGAGAGTAAACATTTGAATGAAAGAACAAATTAACAGGATGCAAACTCACTGCCAGGGCTTTGTCTACACTTAAAATGCTATGACAGCACAGCTGCAACACTGCTTCAGTGTAGACACTCACTACAACAGTGGGAGGGCTTCTCCTGTCGCTGTACATAAGCAACCCCCCCAAGAGGCAGTAGCTAGATTGATGGAAGAATTCTAACACTGTTTTCATAGATCAGCATAGCTGTGTCTCCCAGGGGTGTGGATTTTTCACGCTCCTAAGAGCTGTAGCTATGCTAATGTGAGTTTTCAGTGTACACCAGCCCAAATGACTGTTTATCCCCCAGGCTATGCAGTCATTCATTACCATTCATTGGAATGTACAGGTGCTACCATAAGAGAGACTCCCTAACTTTTCCTTGAGTGCAATAGAAATGTGATGAGAATTCCAAGTTAAACTAAACAATCAAATACTTAGGCCTCACAATTTACTCCATCACAATTACAATAGGACATTTGTTGCTCTAAGATATCTTGATATTCTTATTTCCAGTCTCCAGTATACTTTTCATTGTAGGCTTTCCAGCAGTCTGCATACATTCTCTCACTTAAATATAGTCCAAAAAGCCACACGTGGGATAGATAGGTCACATTTTTAAAAGATTTAACCTTGCTTAATCATTGTGGGAACACGATTCGCATTCATTGTGTTAAACTGCCACTTTGAGGAAACAAAACCATTTTTTTCAGAGATTTGTAAATTCACCCCAATGCCTAGATCCGGATTCTGGTGTGCCTAGTGGAAGTAATACTGGCAAGAGGAGAGAGAATACTAACGATCCAGCTACAGTTTTATGATGACTCACTAGAAGGCAGCAGAGGAGCAAATTTCACCATGTGACTTGTTCAGAAAGCCCCAGATGGAAAGCCAAAGTAACAAGTTTTGTGAGTTAAGGAACCTCTTAATAAACCCAGTTCCCATCCTGCTTCATCCTAATAACAAGGGCAAAACCTTCAAAAATATGTAGAGGGTAAACCCTTGTCAGCATCAGAAGAGTCGAACAGGGATATTTCTAAGCATAGGTATTTTCTTTGCTCCTTTAAGGTAACATCCTTCAAAAGGATCCACACAGGAGAGGTGAACATGGACAGGTGGTCACACAGCTGACAAGTTACCAGACAGAGAACCTTACAAAGTTGAATAGACAGTAATGCTTCTTGTTCCAAAGGTCAATGTCTTTCTTTTCTTGTTGTAGGTCTTTTTTTTTCTTTCCCCCATCTTGGGTCTGTTTGCCACGGCAACAGCCAGAAACAGCTTGTCATGTTGCTAAGGCAACTTTTCATTGTTCCTGTGCTGAGCAGGAATAAGTCCCATCTTCAGAGTTCCTTGAAACAGCCTGTTGGATCAAACAGAATGAAGCACACACTCTTTGGCCTTTGATTAACAATGCTCAATCCCCTAAGGCTCTTATGGACAATTTATACCATCTGTGGAATGAAATTTCCATTATGGGCACGCTCAGTCAGAATACTTGTGAGAAAGGGAACATGTATCACTTAACATTTGTACAGATATTTGTGAACGCCAACATTTTTTATAGAAGGGAAATTCATTCAAGCAACTACAGTGCCCCAGAATTTAGCCATCTGGAGAATCAGTTATGGATAAGAATCAAACTGGAAAGTCTCTACTCATTTATACTAGTTTATTTTGGGAAAGTGTGATGGAAGCAATGGGAGCCAAGTGTACCTTGAAGTAAAGAAAATGAAGTAGAATGCAAATATTCTGATGGAGAATACATGGATCTATGACCAAATCTTTTTTTATTAATATCGTGCATATAAAGTGTGTTTTTAAGGTTTTATTCATAGAACATACTTGATCTAGAATGAATTCACAAAATAACAACATCAATCCTATCAGTACCGGATTTACCATGGCATGGCACCATGGTGCTGGGCCCACGGTTCAAAGGGGCCCTGGCCCAGCCCCCTCTTCTCCGCCCTCTCCTGCAGGCGCAGCAGACAGAATCTGGGTCCTGCCGGCTCCTGCTGCAGGGCAGGCTCTGCCAGCAGCCAAGCTCCCCCGTCCCCCGCCTCTTCCCCCGAGCATGCAGCATTCCTGCCCCTCCCCCTCCCAGTGCTTCCCCAGCCACCAAACAGCTGTTCGCCAGTGCGAGGGAGAGGGAGGAGCGGAGCCGCAGTGCACTCGCCGCTCAGGGGAGAAGGCGGGACGGAGGCGGGGCCTTGGGGAAGGGGGTGGAATCAGGGCATACCCCCCTCCAGCTCCCTGCTGTGAGACGCTCAGGGCAGGGGGCTGGGAGCACCCCCACGACCCCAGCCCACACCCCCAGCCCTCTGCCCTGACTCCTGCACACCCCCCACACACAGCCCCTAGTCCTGACTCCTGTACCCCCCACACGTACCCAGCCCCCACACCCCAAGCCCTCACTCCTGCACCCCCTTACACACCCTCAGTCCTGATTCCTGCACCCCCCACCACATACCTAGCCCCCCCCACATTCCATGCCCTGACTCCTGCACCCCCCCACATTCCCACCTGCACCCGTCACCCCAAGTAGGAGCTGCCCCAGGTAAGCGCTCCACACCCCAACCTCCTGCCCCAACCCTGAGCCCCCTCCCTCACCCTAGCTCCTGGCCAGACCCTGCACCCCAGCGCCCAGCCTGCTCCTGCACCCTAACTGCCTCCCAGACCCTGCACCCCCAGCCCTGTGCTCAGTGCCCCTCCACCCTCAGCTCAGAGCAGAGAGAGATGAAGAGAATGGGCTAGAACCAGGGAGAAGGTAGGTACCCACTCTATGTGGACAGGGGTGTGGGGGGGAGGGATCCTGTTTACCCCCTCCCCAGCCCTGCTGCACTTTCAGTTTACCCCTGGCCCCTCCCTTGCTCCAGGGACCAACCCCAGCTTGGGCCCCGCTGTGCTTTTGCTCCCGGCCCCTGCCTTGCTCCAGTCAGCAGGGACTAATCCTCCCCCCATGTCCCATTGTGCTCATCTTGCCCCTGGCCCCTGCCTCGCTCCAGCTGGGGACCAATCCTTCCCCCACACCATGCCCCGCTGTCAGGTCATTTCCTATCAATGACTTTTTTTAAAAAATCAAAAAATCTGATTTTTTTTATTTAAATCGGATTTTTGAGGAAAATAACCTATCTCATCATGGAATAGGGATTATTAATTCTAATTCTAGCGTATGAGACAATATATTCATGTAATGTTTAAGAAAAGTTTTGTAAATGAGTTCCAATAGTTCATGGATTAGGGACCCAATCTTATGGGGTTCCACAGGCTTCTGTATAGATTATTTAGGTTAATCTTTCTATCTACCCAGTGGGACTCAGTGCTCAGTCTAGAAGATACCATCAGAGATGCTTAGTTTTGCAGTTCTCAAACTGTGGATTTGTGTCTCCAGAGGTAACATGCTTGTTAACAGCAAAAAATGTTTTTAAATAAATAAATAATATATAGAGGTGAGAAATAACAGACCTCAACTCTATTGTCCCTCTGCAAATTTGTGTACCCAGAGTCAGTTCCTTACCTCTTTTTAAAAGTGAAAAGTTTCAAAAAGTTCAATGAATAGAAGATTGTTGGGGGCGGAATAGATCTGGACAAGGAGAAGAAGGATCCCCTGGGAGAATAACATGAGGGGGAAAGGAGTCCAGGAGAGTTGGATGTATTTTAAAGAATCCTTTACTGAGGTTGCAGGAACAAACCATCCCAATGAGTATAAAGAATAGTAAATATGACAGGCGACCAGCTTGGCTTAACAGTGAAATCCTTGCTGATCTTAAACACAAAAAAGAAGTTTGCAAGAAGTGGAAGATTGGACAAATGACCAGGGAGGAGTATAAAAATATTGCAGGAGTGAAATCAGGAAGACCAAATGACACTTGGAGTTGCATCTAGTAAGGGATGTTAAGAGGAACAAGAAGGGTTTCTACAGGTATATTAGCAACAAGAAGAAGGTTAAGGAAAGTGTGGGCCCCTTACTGAATAGGGAAGGCAACCTAGTGACAGAGGATGTGGAAAAAGCTAATGTACTCAATGCTTTTTTTGCCTGGCTTCACGAGCAAGGTCGGCTCCCAGACTGCTGCACTGGGGAGCAGGTGACCAGCCCTCTGTGAAGAAAGAAGTGGTTCAGGACTATTTAGAAAAGCTGGACGAGCACAAGTCCATGGACACAGATGCACTGCATCCGAGGGTGCTAAAGGAGTTGGCGGATGTGATTGCAGAGCCATTGGGCATTATTTTTGAAAACTCATGGCAATCGGGAGAGGTCCCGGATGACTGGAAAAAGGCTAATGTAGTGCCCATCTTTAAAAAAAGGGAAGGAGGAGGATCCGGGGAACTACAGGCCAGTCAGCCTCACCTCAGTCCCTGGAAAAATCATGGAGCAGGTCCTCAAGGAATCAATTTTGAAGCACTTAGAGGAGAGGAAAGTGATCAGGAACAGTCAGCACGGATTCACCAAGCGCAAGTCATGCCTGACTAACCTAATTGCCTTCTTTGATGAGATAACTGGCTCTGTGGATGAGGGGAAAGCAGTGCACGTGTTATTCCTTGACTTTAGCAAAGCTTTTGCTACGGTTTCCCGCAGTATTCTTGTCAGCAAGTTAAAGAAGTATGGGCTGGATGAATGGCCTATAAGGTGAATAGAAAGTTGGCTAGATCGTCAGGCTCAATGGTAGTGATCAATGGCTCCATGTCTAGTTGGCAGCCGGTATCAAGCGGAGTGCCCCAAGGGTTGGTCCTGGGGCCAGTTTTGTTCAATATCTTCATTAATGATCTGGAGGATGGCATGGATTGCATCCTCAGCAAGTTTACAGATGACACTAAACTGGGAGGAGTGGTAGATACACTGAAGGGTAGGGATAGGATACAGAGGGACCTAGACAAATTAGAGGATTGGGCCGAAAGAAATCTGACGAGGTTCAACAAGGACAAGTGCAGAGTCCTGCACTTAGGACGGAAGGATCCCATGCACTGCTACAGACTAGGGACCAAGTGGCTAGGCAGCAATTCTGCAGAAAAGGACCCTGGGGTTACAGTGAATGAGAAGCTGGATATGAATCAACAGTTTGCCCTTGTTGCCAAGAAGGCTAATGGCATTTTGAGCTGTATAAGTAGGAGCATTGCCAGCAGATCGAGGGACGTGATCATTCCCCTCTATTCGGCATTGGTGAGGCCTCATCTGGAGTACTATGTTGTACAACAAGAAGGATGTGGAAAATTTGGAAAGAGTCCAGCGGAGGGCAACAAAAATGATTAAGGGGCTGGAGCACATGACTTATGAGGAGAGGCTGAGGGAACTGGGATTATTTAGTCTGCAGAAGAGAAGAATGAAGGGGGATTTGATAGCTGCTTTCAACTACCTGAAAGGGAGTTCCAAAGAGGATGGATCTAGACTGTTCTCAGTGGTAGCAGCTGACAGAACAAGATGTAATGGTCTCAAGTTGCAGTGGGGGAGGTTTAGGTTGGATATTAGGAAAAACTTTTTCACTAGAAAGGTGGTGAAGCACTGGAATGGGTTACCTAGGGAGGTCGTGGAATCTCCTTCCTTAGAGGTTTTTAAGGTCAGGCTTGACAAAGCCCTGGCTGGGATGATTTAGTTGGGGATTGGTCCTGCTTTGATCAGGGGGTTGGACTAGATGACCTCCTGAGGTCTCTTCCAACCCTGATATTCTATTATTTTAAGTCTGGAGATAAATGTGAGAAGCGAGAGACATATGCTTTTTTGGTTAAAATATTATGTTTGCTGTTGAAGAAAAAATCTAGAATATGTAACGTTGTTGTTTTAATTAAATAAAACAATTTAAATGTCTGTCTTGTGATATTCTCCTCCTAATACAGCCTGGCAAGAAAATCCTCCAAATATTAATGATTAATCTGTTGAATTGGAGATAGTTCACCTCCCAGTGACTTCATAAATATCTGCTTCAATTATCATGGTAAATGAAATAACAAAACAATCATTCATTTTATGTTATAGCTGTAAAACTCATCTGAAAAGTTTTCAAAATAAATTACTGTTTAAAAATGTATAGTGTGTACTGAAACCTACATCTGTCTCTGAGTTGTGAAGAATATGTATTAAGGTTATAACAACCAACAAGAATGCACTTTTATGTAGAAAACCATGATTAAATTGAGTCTTCCTGACTAGTGATTTAAATCATGATTTAAATCAAATCCACCCTGCCTGCTGTGCTCTTGTCCCGTCATTTCCCGGGGGGGGGGGGGGGGGAGGGGCACAAATATGTTTGGCGCCGAGCCCACAAAAAGTTAATTCGGCCCTGATTCCTAATAAGTGCTCAGAGTGTAAGGTAAATACAGGAATTTTAGACATGTTGTATACCATTGCTATGGAGACCATAAAGAGGCCAGTGTGGACCACAGTCTTGAAATTTCCAGAAAACATCTTAGAAAAATCAAAACACTTGTGAACCTCAGCTGTGTGTCCATAGTGATGGATCTAGTATCTGAGGTGACAAGTTCTTAAGCATGTATTGTCCAGTGCTCAGATCTGTCTTATGAGAGACACTCTCGGGGGGCTCTGGCCTAAGTCTAAGAGTCACTAATGGCTCCAGGTGCCTCAATTTTGCCCATCTTGAGATACTTTAAAGCGACAGGATTTTCAGAAACTGATGGGTGTCAGAAAGTGATGCCATCTGAAAAAAATCAAGATCCTTTAAGGTGACTCAGATGGACACCCAGAAACTGTGGAACCCAAAACTGTTAGTCACTTTGAAAGTGTGGTTCTCTCTACCATCTGAGGAAGGCTTGGTGAAAGGTAGAGGTGTTTGCCTTTCTCTGGAGAAGACAGTGTATAAGAAAGCAACCTCCTAAGATCCTCAAACACATGGAGTCATCTGTGGAACTCAAAAGGATTGCTCAGCTTGCTCAGTAGTCAAGATTATTTTCTTTATTTGAATGTAAATGTTTGGATTTCTCCCTGAGAAGTTTAAAACACAAATGTCCAAAACAAGCCTCATTTTGTCATCTGATTTGGTTCGCCCAGAATACTCAGCTTAGTATGTCAGTATTAAGGGCATGATCCAAAGCCATTGGCAGTCTCTGCTCTGACTGAGTTTGGATCAGGTCCTAAATGTGTTTTTAGATGTGTCAAAGAAAATAAAAATCTTCTCCCTTACAAAGCTTTGCTATGACAATATCACTTGTTTCACAGAACTAAAGCTATTATTAAATAGCAGTCAGTATGGATGCAAGAAACATACCTTTTTCCATGACTAGATGACTCTTGCGGTTCCTTCTCACCCTATGATTCTATGTTGCTTCTACACTGCATTATATCTGCTAAATTAGGTGTGCATGGCATGAAAGGAAAAGAGGAGATACAGTTAGCGTGAGAGATTAAAGTTCAGATAGCGAGAGAGGGTGATCTCTCTTCTATTTAGTGGGAGGAAAACTACCAAGTTTGTTAAACTGTTCCTACATAGCATTTAGCGGCAGCATAGTTTAAAAACCCTATATGCTGGTTTCAGCGCTTAGCATAAACTATTACTCCCCCCTGTATTCTTGACTTTTCTTTCCAGCATCCATAGCAACATCTACTGGTAGTACAATTTGATTGCTTCCTTTATAACAGGTCAGTGAACATGACACCCAGTGATCCATGGTGCACAGCGGTTTAATGTTTTCTAGGTGATCACTCTCCTCTTCTTTAGTAGCATTTCTCACTAGTATTTACGTTTTTTGTATCCACAATTTGATTGCAGATTGAGCATATTTCTCTGAATATAGGACAATTTAAAGCTTTTTAGGATCTATTTCCAAGGAATATAGGGAATTTTAGTGCTTAGAAAGTGACAACACTGTCTGGAGTCATGCATTGTACATGCAAGTGCTATTCAAGCTTCCCCACGTTACTTGGCAAATGCCTGTTTGTTCTGAGCTGCAGCACCCTCTCACTTCCAGTTCTGGGTCTCTCTTGAACATACCTTTCCAGCCCTAATTAATTGTGCCAGATGTAATGGTTTTGCTATATAGACAGTGAGAACTGTGCAAAACAATTGCAGCACACCCTCAACACATTTGAACTTAACCTGTGTTTGAAGTTTGGTGTGTTCCTGCAACCAAGGAAGAATTCTCACACAGCTACAGAAAGTATGGACCTCCTGAAACCAAGGGAAGTGGCCACCCAGCCCTAGGAGAAAGACATGAAGGGTAGGCCACCAAGCTTCCTAAAGACAACTATGATAAGTAGGAGGTGCTGGGGCTTGTTTAAAGAGGGGGCAACTGGAGATGAATAGAAAAGGGCCACTGTGGTGGAAGGCTGATGGGAGCTTCTACTGCAGATTGGTCAAACTCAAACCTCCAAGAAAACCAGAGCCCCAATTCAGGAAAGTTTTGAAGCACATGCTTAAATCCATCCTGTTCAAATAAACTCTGAGGCACATACTGAATGCACTCAGCTTGTACTGAGTTCAATGGCAGTTGGTATCATTCAGCACCTTGCAGGATTGGCCCCTTAAAGATGACCAGAATGGCACATTTATTTTCAACAAACAGACATTCTACATTGTCAGAAGTAAAATACCCAGGAACTTCAGTTTTTGAAAGGGTAAAAAATACCCTTGAAGATGTTTACAATAAATCAGTTTAGGAAAGATTTATACTAATAGAAAAGGAAAATATAGAAAGCGATAAAGATTTAGTGTTCAAATTATATTATGCAAATTTTCATATAGAGTCTCTGAAAAGAAACTATACTAACTGTTTAGCTGCAGTAAGTTATTTAGATGAATTTATTTTCTCATGAAGAATTCCTATCCGTTGAGTACCCTGCACTGGAATTATTTGCTTCTCTAAATGTCAAGACAAGATTTTTAGAATCTCAGAAAATAAATTCCCTATTGCATTTCTGCAGCCAAAAGGCTGTGTAAATGAAGCACAGTTCATGCTGTCACTGTTACAAGTTTATGTACCACTTAATCATATCCTTTTAATAAGTTTTTCTAAAGGTTCACCAGAGGAGCCCATATTATGTGTCCATTTTCTAAACAGGTTAATTTATATATAAAAGCATTTTCACAGCAATCAACTGCTGAAAGTATTCAATAGTCTCACTCATTCATGGCTATTGCCTTTCTGATAGGGAGCATACAATATCTGGTATATTTTATTTATTACTATGAATGGTGCTTGAATATTTAGGTTGAGCTGTGGAATTGTTCATTTTCTTCACAAAAAAAGTTAATATCGCATTTTTAAAAATATTTGTGAAGCCTTTGTGTTCTATGGGGTTTTGAGTGACTTGTCAGCATAACCCACAGTCACTCTTATTCAGTCAAGTGCAAACCTTTTTATTAAAATTAGCAGAGAGCACATGTAATCATGTTCTCACCTCTAATACCGACACCAGATGAACACCCAAGAACATTTTCCAGGCCTTACACTTAAGCAAATACTATTTCTAGAGGACCGAAACAGTTATTGTGTTCTCCTTTTAACCGTTTATTGCCACGCTGCCTGGAGTTTACCTCTTGGGGTAAACTAATATTGCACACTTGGTAAGGCTTCTCGCCTGATGACTGTGGGGAATTTACAGTCTTAATTTTTTTTTTATAGTTATAGAGCAAACATTACCTTATAACACAGATATTATAAGTAGGATTAATACATGATGCATCCTACAAGCCTTCCATAAAAATCTAAACACATTGTTATAACTCTAATATCTATTTTGATAATGCTAACATACAGGAATGGTTTCCAGCTATGCATTTGTAAGTGTTCAGTGAGGTCCAGGGACCTTGGTTTGAGCTGGCACCCGGTCTGCCAGTGTTACAGGTATGAGCTTGGTGTTTATTATACATTGTAGTGGGGTGGACACCCGCTCCTGCCTGGGAGGGCTGGAAAGCAGCCCTGAAGAGGGCTGCAGCTCTAAAAGCTGGGCTGATTGGGGAAGCAGCCGCAGCTTGGCCACGCCCCAGTCAGGCCACAGCTGGCCTGTATTAAAAGGCTGGGAGCCAGGAGCTCAGACATTCTCTCTTTGCATTCAGAGAGAGAAGGGCCTGGCTGCAGGGAGCTAGAGACAGGGTACCTGAGTGGAGCAGAGCTGGGGAAAGGAGCCGGGGAGCTCCAGCCTGGAAAGCCCCAGGATGCGGCCTAGCGAAAGGCAAATAGGTATTGGGGGTTGCAGAGGGCAGCCCAGGGGTAGGCAAAGGCAGCAGGTCCAAACCCAACCTTGCCTGTGATGAGTAGCATATACTGCAGTCTGCCCCAGGGAGTGGGGCTAGATGGTGACTGACAGTAGCCTTATACGAAGGTGAGGTAGAGTTAGTGGGTGGGGGTTCCTGACAGGGGGCAGTACCCCAGCTAACAGGGCACCGGAGTCCAGGGAGGGACACGGGGGCCAAGCGGTAGTGGATCACCGGCCTGCAGAGGGTGCTCCGGGCTGGAAATCGAGATAATTCCCTGAGAGACCAGCAGGAGGCGCTGCAGGGGTGAGTCTGTACCCTTACATGTTTAAAACCATAGCAGCAGAGAAACTCCCAGTACTTCAGACTGCTTAGCGGGATCACAGAAAAAACACTACCTTGAAAGTATTCTCAGAGCGTGTGTAAATGCAACATACAAAATGTATTGGTCAATGTACAAATGTGGTACATTAGACGGTGGGATTTGACTTGAAAGATCATGTTCTGCTCCACTGACTTCACTTGGAGCAGAATTGGCCCCAAGGTGTGCAATAGGCTCAGGATAAAAAGTCAACAGTTATAGGACTTTAATAATCTAGCATTTGCTGGCTTGTGTCAAATGAAAGTAGTATCTTTGGTTTAATTCCAGTTAGACAGGTGTCCAAATCACAACCCCTTCATGATGCTTGGCACAAGCTGACACTCTTACTGGCAGTCTCAGCAGAAAGGCCAAGATCTACATGGGCATGAACGCAGAAATACCCTGTCACATTCATTGTGTAGTCCCTGCAGGAAAGAGCCAGTGTTCCTTAGTAGGACAGTGTGGGAATATTTGCACAGCTGGTTTTTTTGAGCTACCCCTTCTGTGGATAATGAATTTCAGTTTCCAGGCCTGAAAATCTGGCCCTTTTCCAGAGCACAAGGGGGCTGTCCCAGAGCCCAGGGTAGCCAATGGGAATCCTCAATGGACTTTGGATCAGGTTCTAAATTCATATGAAATACTTTAAAAGAAAAATAATTTACAAAATTAATCAAGTTTAAAAAGTAAAAACATTTTTGCCCCATGAAGCAAGTGCAGGCCCAAGGCCCTACAGGGGTTATGGGTTTTTAGAAAGCCTGACACTGCTGAGCTGAAGTCAACACAACACCTTGTAATGTCAGAGCTAGTAGTTTTGAAACTGTTTGTAGGGCAGAACTACTAACTTCTGGGTAAAAATAACAGTGCCCTACAGTGAAAGGTTGATGATAGTATGAGAGAGAGCTCTATTAAAGCCACTTCGTCTAGGGTGTAAATTTGGGAGGTAAAAAGAGTACAAATTTGCCTAAACCTCTAGAAGAGACATTTTATTGGAAAAGATATAACATTAAGGCCTGAAGTCCATTGACTTCAAATGGAAATACTCAATTAAGCATAAGCTCAAGGGCTTTGCTAGACTGGAATATTCAATATGTGCTGCATACAATGTCCAAGGTTATGATGCATTATCTGGGTATCGTGTCCCTAGTGCAACAAATACAGAGATAACAACAAAGCCAGAATAGGAGAGCAATAGACAGCACTGACTGTTCTGATGGTCAATGCTACATGTTCAAAAAGAGGATACCACACACTTCACTTCCTGCTGACGACCTGAATTTTCTCTCTTTCAAACTTGTTGTTTGTCTATATCTGTCTGGCCATTTGGATTGTCAGTTCTGAGGCAGGGACTGCCTTCCCTTCTGTACGTGCAGTGCCTAGCGCACCCCGCCCTGATCGGGCACTGCCAGAACACAAATAAATGAGGCACAGTACACTACACTAGCATTTGCTTTTGCTTTTCAAATTCTTTCAAACTCCATCATAAACACAGATTGCCCTTGATTTTAAGAAGAGGCATTTACACAAATTAACAGAATTAACTATGCATTTCTTTGACTATATCTACACTTCAGCTTAATTCCACATCGCCATTCCTCTTACTCCCATGTCCCCGGCACAGTTCTGGGTGCATTTTCAAACCTCAGTCGAATGGGGACAAATGCTTGTATAACACCGACAGCCCTGGTTATCGGCAGGGGGGACTGAACCTGGGACCTCTGGAGTTTAGTGCATGAGCCTCTACTGCATGAGCTAAAAGCCATATGGCCTTTAGCTAAAGCTGTAGAGAAGACTCATTAATCTCTCTCTAAATGGTCTCGGTGCCACTAAATGGGACAGAGCACCACACTCCAGAGGTGTGTGGGTTACACTTGTGTCACCTATGGACTATCTTTAACAGAAATGGACTAAATCTGTGAATGGAACACATTTCCACCTCCCCCTCCTCTGCACAGTTTACTGTTTTGAGGCAGCTCATTACATTGCTGAGTGGTTACAGAGGGGCATATTTACAGGTATGGCAGTGTAGAGATTATTTAAGAAACAGGAAGGCCCTAACAAAAATCTGTCCTTTTCTTCTAAAATCCACTTTCAAGGAGGTTTTTGCTGTTTGCATTTCCTGGTTGCCGTTTTGAATTCCATGTGGTGGAGGGACCCAGGCTGCTGGGATACAAACTGCCATTAGCAGATACATGCTGCTACCTAATTACTTCTATATTGGTTCATAGAATGGAAATCCCTTCCATTCCTATATTAATACACCTAATGGAGCCAGAAAGTTATGAGGCTCTGGGGCAGCTGTTCCATCCACTGGTCATGTGTATTTGCAATATCACCAGCTTCTTTGCTATCTGAGGGTATGTGCGATCATTGCTGATACTCTTACTGAAGTCCACTGTTTTTGTGGCCTTGCACCACAGACTTACCAAAATCTGGCTGTGCTCCCATGATCAGGAAGCAGTGTGCTTTGCAAAAGGCTTGTGCTGATCAGTCTCCAGTGCAAATCACAGAAGGTTCCCTGATGGGGTGTTTGTAGCTCAGTGGTCAAAAGACAATGGAAGGGTTAATGCTGATCCACTGAGCTGCTGCAATACCCCAGGAGGCACTGCTTCTGTTTTCACTTGAGATGATTGGATAACTCTCCAGAGAGAGAGAGAGGACAAAGGAAATTGGCCCAGGGGATTGTGGGTTACTTTTGGCAGATTCCCAGGACCTGAGCTGGGGGCACTGTGGCTACACTGCAAAGCAATAGAGCTGAAACCTGGCTTGACTTGGGCTCAAACACTCCATACTTACAGGGTCCTAGGACCCTGGGTTAGGGTTTACCATATTTAAAAAATAAAAAAAAGGACACTCCACGGGCCCTGGCCCCACCCCTTCCCCGCCCCCACCCCAACTCCGCCCATTCCCCACCCCTTCCCCAAAGTCCCCGCCCTAACTCCCCCTCCTCCCTCCCAGCCACGCGAAAAGGCTGCCCGAGCGCTATTGGCTTCACGGTTTGCCAGGCAGCCCCCAGACCCTGCGCCCCCGGCCGGCGCTTCCCCAGCACAGCTGGAGCCCGGGAGGGAAGTGAAGCCGGTAGCGCTCAGGCTTTGGGCAGCCCCCATGCCTCCGAACCCTGCGCCCCCAGCCGGGCACTTCCCCTCCCGGGCACCGGCTGCTGTGCTCCTCCCCTGACTCTTCGGCTCGGTTTAAGAGCCGAGCTGCCTGAGCGCTACCGGCTTTGGGCAGCCCCCTTGCCTCCAGACCCCGAGTCGCCGGCCGGGCACTTCCCCTCCCGGGCTCCAGCTGAGAGAGGTGTAGGACACCCCACCTTGCTCTAGACTGGCTCTTTTGCAGACTGTTGAGGACCCGCTCATATGCTTCCCTCAGAGCTCCCTAACCTGCAAGCAGGTTTCCAGGACCTGCTTGCAGCTTTTAACGGTTTTCAATACACCATTGGCTGGGTGGCATGGGGATGTTTCCATTGCTACTGATTCAGGAAGGCACTTAGACATGAGTTTGAACCAACTTCCCAACAATCCCAGATTTCATGGGACTGTCCTGCTTTGACTCCAAAAACCTCCTGCCCCAGTTGAAGTGACGATTTTGCACATTCAGGGCCATGGTGGGAGGGGGAGAAGAAGAGAGACAGTTTGCCCCAGACCCCCTCTGAGAGCCCTCCCACTCCCCCACCTTTGCCCCCAACCAAATGGCATTGCAACCTGTAGCACAGGGTTGCAGTGCCACTCAGGTTTGGACCATCCATTTCCAGAAGGGCAGCTGGGCCAGATTTGAGTGGTGTTGCAATCCACTTGAAATATTGGAGACACATTAACATACACACGTGCTTCCTGAATAGGGTTGCTTTCCTGAACTGGGGTCATAGATCTGTTCTATTCATGAAGAGTAATTCAATCTGCTGCCACTAGCCTAAGAAATTTACTGATATTGTTTACTTTGAGGAAAATGTCTCATTAGAGATGTATATTTGTTGCAGTTATAGTGGTAAAATCTCTGGCTGTGGATGATCCTGTCTAAATTTTTTTTTTTTTTTTTTTTTAAGAGTTTGCTAGATTTTTTAAAAAGAGCCCTTTAATTCCATAACTGTTCGTTTGCCTATAGTCAGCTTTTGCAGAAGTTTTGACAGCTTACTCGTTCAAGATAAGCTGTTCAGATGGATTATCACCAGGAAGGCCAGATAATAAACACAGAATCCAGGTGGTGCTGCTATCTAATGTCAGGAGTGGTAGCTTAGAGGGATCAGGTTGCAGCAGAATGATGTATCTAACAAGGATTTCAAGAGGTTGCTGAGCTTCCCCCCTCCCCCTTCAGATCAGGCTGATGGTGCAGAGACGGAGGTGCTGTGATAAGAGGCATCTACAATTTCCTCTCTACAGAAGACAGTGCCCTTTATGTTTTCAATAAAAGACAAAGAGACAAAAGAATGTGCTTATGCTTGAACAATCATTTCCAAAAGCTTTTCAATGGAAAACAATTCATTCTGAATAAGGTATCAATTACAACCATGTAAATACAGTAAGGGCATTGGGCTAAGAGGTAGCGATTCTCTTCTCCCAGACTTTGGAGCAGTCAGAGGTGAACACATTGGCAGAGCAGAGGGAGAAAGATGCATGACAGCTAGCTGTCCAGTACCTGTTTATGGCTAGAGGACTTCAGAACCCCACCCCTCCCCACCCCCCAAACATTTACATTCACTTGAAACACTTAGAAGAAACAAACAGGAGAGAACAGATTTCCCTCCTCGGGCATCATTCGCCTTCTAACAGAACATTGCAGCTCTGACATGTCTGTTGAATTGTGAGTTCATCTGGAAGGTTCAGAACAACCCAACAGCATTTTCAGATGGTGAAGATCTATCCATGGTTATTAGAAATGCACAAGGTAACTAATCACTACTCTGAGCGGAAGAAATATTTTGCAGCTGTGTGTGTCATGTCACTTCTCCCCTCTTATTTCACTGAGACCAGTTTTGTTAAAACCCATTGGAGAGCAAGCAGTGATCCCTTGCTGCAATGCCTTGGTGATCTTTCATCCCTCCATCAATTCCCCAAAATGAATAGGGTTCAACCACCTGATCCCAGCTGTTTGTACTGATTTGCTAACAATAACAGAGACTGGGCAAGGCACATATCAGTACAGGCACAAGTAGAGAAGAAAAGGGTACATCTGTAGAGGAAGAAAATTCTTATACTAAATTAACTGTGGTGGAGCTCCAGTATTACCGTTACTGCTCGACAACTAACATTCTGCTTGGCAATGTATGCAACATGCAGGAGATATAGTACTTACCCCAAGGAAATGACAAATTGATCTATAAACGCCAACAGACAATTCAGACATACAAAGCACCAGAACTCAGGCTAGAAAGTGGCTTCACTGCACAGAGGTCCAGCAGCATTTAAAAACAATTGGCAGGCTGCATGGAAGACTTCATAATGCTCATAGCCAATGGCATGGGGAGGTGAGATTTGAAACCTAAAGGAAGACACTTCCTTGCACCATGACAGGCAGGGCATTGCGATCATAGTGGGCTATGCTGCAGAAGAAAGCACATCTGTGCCTTTAGGAGCTCTTGCTTCTTTGCCTACTACAAAAATTTTAGAGCTCTTTGCACCAACACCACTGCCCCAAAATGCTTCAGAGAAGCTGCACTTGAAGGTAAAAGGAGGCAGGGACATTATGTCTTCAGAGTTGATTCTAGAAATTCAGAGATTCAAAAGCTGACAGTCATCCTCCTGTCCCACCACTGAGCTCATTTCACTCTGCCACACTTAAAGAGCCCATTCTCTGGTCTGGTTTTTTTGCTGTGTGTTTCATGGGCCCTTAAGCCTGCCTTCAAGGCGCTACACAATTCTACCACTGCTTCTGCCCCACCTTTTTTCTGCCTACTGTTCCTCAGTACATTCCTGCCACACTGTGCACCCTTTTTAAGCTATTTGGAGCAATTTTTGTCCCCTCTCTTTTTAGCTCCTTCCATAAAGCCTGTTTCTTTAAGGAAACCTGCCTAAATTGATCTCCATACTGATCTTGCTTACTGGCCATCTTGTGTTTGATTTGTTAGCTCCATATGATGTATAATAGCTGTGTTTTGTAAAGGGGTTCCACTCACCACAGATGCACCTCCTAGTGGCTGGGCCTGGGAATTAACTGTTACCCTATCTGGCACTCTTCTGTCAGTCACTCATGCTGTAGCTAGAGTGACCAGTTGTCCCGATTTTATAGGGACAGTCCCGGTATTTGGGGGTTTGCCTTATATAGGCTCCTTTTACCCCTGGCCCCCTGGCCCAATTTTTCACACTTGCTATCTGGTCACCCTAGCTGTAGCCCTTCTCTCATGCCCAGACTCACAGTGTTCCCTCTTTGTGTCTCAAGTCATTAAATAGTCACTTTACCGTCCAGGGTAATCAGATCCCACCATTCAAGCAGTCCATATGCCATCTGAGGCAGTCTTCTCCTGTAGGTCCTGTGCCGCTTTCCCAGTGGCTAGTAAGGGAACCTAGGCCCACTCACTACTCTGGGTTCCAGCCCAGGGACGCTATGACTAATCTACTAGGCCTGCTCAGTCGCAGACCCTAGGGCTGTTTCCCTGAGCTCTTTTCATATCTCTGCCTTTACTCCCAGAGCTTCTACCACCCTCTCTAACTACTTCCCCTTGTAACACTCTCCCCCTAGATCACCTCCTTGCCCCCTGGCCTTTCAGGGGCAACTACAACTAGGGTCAAGGCCAGCTCCAAGCACCAGCTGAACAAGCAGGTGCTTGAGGCGGCCAAGGGGAAGGGGCGACACGTCGGGCTCTTCGGGGGCAATTTGGCGGAGGGTCCCTGTCCCCCTCGGAGGGAAGGACCTGCCGCCGAATTGCCGCTGAAGAAGAAAGCGTCATGGTGGAGCTGTCGCCGATCAAGATCGCGGCTGCGGCTTTTTTTTTTTTTCGTTGCTTGGGGTGGCAAAAACCCTGGAGCCGGCCCTGACTAGGGTGACTAGATGTCCTGATTTTATAGGGACAGTCCTGATATTTGGAGCTTTTTCTTATATAAGCTCCTATTACCCCTCACCCCCTGTCCCAATTTTTCACACTTGCTACCTGGTCAGTCTAACTATAACCCTCCTTTTTAGAGACCCCTGCTTCTGCACTCACTTTTGGCTTTATAATATTAGCCTAGCTCCTCCCCCAACTGGGCTTCATCAGCAATTAATGTTTATCAGGCCCTGGCTTCCCTCCAGGTGTAGCATATAAGATTAGCTGACCCCTTCTGGCCCACAATAACCCATTCAGGGCTTGTGTGGGGGTGAACACAGCACCATGTTTCTGATTTAGGTGGGGCCTCCTTACAGAAAGGCGCTTGGTTTATAGTGCTCTATAGGCACCTCCAAAGCCTTATGGTGTTCCACATACATTAAATACTATAATTGTATCATGAGGTAATCCAGGCAGTCCCAGTTCAGCAAAGAAGTGGTTATTTCATGCACATATAGAAAGTGTGCAGTCACAAAAATCAAATGCCCTTTCAAACCTCATGAAAACTATACCACGAATAAATTCCTCTAGTTAGGAAAACCCATCCAAGGAAGGCCACTCAAGAGTTACCCCCTATAAAGGCAAATGCTTCTAGTAACTGCCTACCTATAAAATCCCTGCTACCTCTTATTCTCCTTCAGCTTTCCAAGTGATGCTTTTACAATTAACAAGCAGAACCGAGACAACCTGCAGGTGAATCAAGCCCTCTTATTAATTCACCCACTTGGGCCTCACAAGACCTTTTATGAAAGCTGACCTAGCTGCTCTTACTCACAGGTGGCTACTCTACTACTTTAATATATTGAGAGCATTGGAGTTGATAGGCACAGGAGTTAATCCCAAAACAAGCCCATGTTTATAGAACCAAAGGAACAAACCATGCATTCCAATTCATGTTAATATGGAAACATCCACCACTGTTCCTTGCAATATTGCCACTATGTGCTACAAATTCATGGCCCAATACTGCTCTCAGTGGAGTTTGTCATGGGAACAAGATCAGGCCTTTGCTACTTAAAAATAGCCCTGTTTATTCCTGAACACTGAGATGGGATAAATGCGGCCAGCTTCTAGCACCCATCACACAGGAAAACATACTGGGCCTGAGGGCTTGATGATATACAAACTTGCACCAGTTCAGCTACAAGAGTTGTTTTTAAACTAATTTAGTTAGACTAGTGTAAATTTGTGTGTAGTCAAGGCTGGGATCTCCATTGCCTTGCACCTTGTGTAATCCTTTACTCCTTTGGTGGCCATCAAACATGACCAATTTAGAATGGTAGCCTTTTAATTCAGATATAAATCACTATGCAAGGTGCAACACAGTGGAGAATCAGGGTCATTGTCTAAGCTATTGATCTAAATAGTATCCTACTAGCAAGCCCTCCTATAGCATGTACACTGCATTTGTAACAAATATAAAGCTATATGTGCTGTATACATTACAATTAGTCTAATAGAACAATCAAATTGTATTCAGACCTGTTATTCCACAGATTATCTATCCAGGCCAATGTTGCATATCCTAGTAAAATACCTATTCAGAAATCATGATTCTCTTCAGAGTCCCTTAATAAATAGCTGGTTTCAGTTAAAAGTGTTCAGTTCATGCAATGGACTTACTTGATTTACTACTTATTTATAAATACTTACTTATTTGCCCCTGGACTCAAAAGGGGCTTTGCCTGTGTGTGGGCTGCAAAATCAGACCCACAGTTGGAGATAGCATACTGGTCTCAGTCCCATTTGACTCAGTTTCACCGATACCCACCTTCCAGATTTAATGTAGAAATAGCAAGCCATTGTGCAATTTTTTTGCAGTCCATCAAGTTGATTATCTTTCCTTGGACACTGGGCAATACGTGATGCTTCAGAGGAAGGTCAGAGTTCCTAGAATGCTCTTCGCCAGTTTTGCAATGCTGTATTGCACAATAAAAATATCAATAAAAATATTATTGATCATAAAAGACTCCAGCCATAGTATAAGGCTCTATGTGACATGGCACAGTGCACCCTACAGGCTGATTGGAGATTTAGGAAGTGGGGGGAAGGATAGCTCAGTGGTTTGAGCATTGGCCTCCTAAACCCAGGGTTGTGAGTTCAATCCTTGAGGAGGCCACTTAGGGAGCAGGGGCAAAAATCAGTACTTGGTCCTGCTAGTGAAGGCAGGGGGCTGGACTCAATGACCTTTCAAGGTCCCTTCCAGATCTAGGAGATGGGGTATCTCCATTTATTTAAGTGTTTCTTTTTATTTGTATAAAATGTATTTTCCATGAGTTTTATGGAGTGATCCCATATTCTGTGATTATCAGGAAATAGGAAGGTAAAAGTGTTAAACGGTGTCACCATTTTTCACAGTGTCCTGCATAATCTTAGATATCTCAACCAAACAGTCCTGAGCCTCTCCCCATTAAAATCAATGACAAAAAATCCACTGACTTCAATAGGCAGGACCTGGCCCTACATCATAGGCTTTCTTCAAGCTCCAAATTCAAGTCATTCTAGTATGTATGTGCTCTAGTATGTATGACCTAAGCCAAAAAGCTACATTCATTTGAAATGTGACAGCCTTTAAAATGGTTCCACCAGGGTACTTCATCCTCTCACCCTCTGCTCTCCTAGGTCTCTTATCTGCAGCAATGGAACAAGAAACCCTGGGAAATTTTACAACAGTTTTCCCATCTCTTTTATGGTATTAGGCATCACATAGGGAGATTAGAGCTCTTGTGTTTACAGGGTGAAGTACGAGCTCAAACAGAAGTAATCATTTTGACTTTTCATGTTTATTGCTGCTTCCCCTATTGCTCCCCTTTCCTTACCATGGCAGTTATTTACCTGGTCCCAAGACTATAATACATAAGGGGTGATAGGAAGCATTGATTAAGATCTCATTCACCTTTTAGAATTCTTATTTCTACTGAGCATAGATGAAGACTTCAGCCAGTGCAGCTCTGACCAGCATGTGCTTATTACTGATCTTTCCATTACATTTCAATAAGTAGCTTCCCCGCTTGTTCAACCAATAGAATCAAACCAACAGCCAGATTTTGCCCTCAGAAACACAATTTCCTCTTAACTCAATGGCGGCAGCAATGGCATAGCTGAAGAAAAAATATGTCCCCATGTGTTTTCTGAATTTTTACCCTATAGTATTGGCTCTATTATTATGTACTGTACAGTTAATGGAATAAAGCAGTCCTTTAGCTTTCTCCACCCCCATGACTATGGATAACAGGGTAGAAATAGAACTTGGTCTGAAGTTAAATGGTCGTATTGTATTGTACTCTGTAAAAAGAAGAACAGGAGTACTTGTGGCACCTTAGAGACTAACAAATTTATTAGAGCATAAGCTTTCGTGGACTACAGCCCACTTCTTCGGATGCATATAGAATGGAACATATATTGAGGAGATATATATACACACATACAGAGAGCATAAACAGGTGGGAGTTGTCTTACCAACTCTGAGAGGCCAATTAATTAAGAGAAAAAAAACTTTTGAAGTGATAATCAAGCTAGCCCAGTACAGACAGTTTGATAATTAGTGTGAGAGTACTTACAAGGGGAGATAGAGTCAATGTTTGTAATGGCTCAGCCATTCCCAGTCCTTATTCAAACCGGAGTTGATTGTGTCTAGTTTGCATATCAATTCTAGCTCAGCAGTCTCTCTTTGGAGTCTGTTTTTGAAGTTTTTCTGTTGTAATATAGCCACCCGCAGGTCTGTCACTGAATGACCAGACAGGTTAAAGTGTTCTCCCACTGGTTTTTGAGTATTTTGATTCCTGATGTCAGATTTGTGTCCATTAATTCTTTTGCGTAGAGACTGTCCGGTTTGGCCAATGTACATGGCAGAGGGGCATTGCTGGCACATGATGGCATATATCACATTGGTAGATGTGCAGGTGAACGAGCCCCTGATGGTATGGCTGATGTGATTAGGTCCTATGATGATGTCACACATAATAATAATTCTATAATAATCCTTCTTTCATGGCTAGGGCCCTCCCCTGGTATCCCCTAACAGACTTCCAAACCATAAAATATAAACCACTTCCCCCCTCCTTGGATTTGACCTTACATCCCTCTCAACCTTCCCCTGCTCTGCTCCACAACTGAGTGCCTCCCAGGGGTCTCTCCCTGAGGTCCATTTCCTCCCCTATGTCAGAGCTTCCGTTCCCACCAGAGCCTGTTCCACTCCAGGGGCTACTCTGTGTCTCCCCTAGCCACACTTCTCTAGTCAGGCAAGGATCCCAGGGCTTACTTTCCCCCTTGTGCTTCCTCTTTGATGACCCTCTCGGTTTCCCTACTCTGTAATCCCAGAGAGTATCTGCAGATTCCCTCTCCCTGTAGCCCCCCTTTCTTCTCCTTATGCTTTATGATGAAACAGACTCATCTACAGAGCCTATAACTGCTATTTACTATATCCCCTGGACATGAATGCCACTACACTCTCTTATCCCATTCTATATCCCTGAAAAAACATAGGAGAGTTTTTTTAATGTTATGCAACTTTCCTGATACTCTCACTAAGGATAATACTATGAGGAGTTTAAAGTGTCTAAATTCTTCATAAAGAACCTGTTTTTTTCCTGGGAACAGTCCCTGCATTCCCATATCAGGTGATCAACTGTTTCTTTAACCTTACCTGTATAACATAACCCATCTTTGTGCCTGTCAGGGTTCCCTCCCCACTCTGAACTCTGGAGTACAGATGTGGGGACCCACATGAAAGACCCCCTAAGCTTATTTCTACCAGCTTAAGTTAAAAACTTCCCCATGGCACAAATTCCTTCCTTGCCCTTGGTATCGCTGCCACCACCAAGTGATTTAAACAAACATTCAGGGAGGGCCACTTGGAGCCCTACCTCCCCCAAAATATCTCCCCAAGCCTCTACACCCCCTTTCTTGGGGAGGCTTGAGAATAATATCCTAACCAATTGGTTACAAAGTAAGCACAGATCAACCCCCCTGGGTCTTTAGGGCACTGAAAAACAATCAGTTTCTTAAAAGAAGTTTATTTAAAAAAAGATAAAAGAATCACCTCTGTAAAATCAGGATGGAAAATAACTTTACAGGGTAACAAAAAGATTCAAAATACAGAGGATTTCCCCTCTAGGCAAAACTTTAAAGTTACAAAAACAGGGATAAACCTCCCTCTTAGCACAGGGAACATTCACAAGCTAAAACAAACGATAATTTAACACATTTCCTTCCTATTACTTACTATTTCTGTAATATTAGATGCTTAGTTCAGATATGGCTTAGGGAGATGTATTTTCCCTGCCCTGGTTCCTCGCTGACCCAGAGAGAACACACACACACACACAACCCTCCCCCACTGATTTGAAAGTATCTTCTCCCCTTATTGGTCCTTTTGGTCAGGTGCCAACCAGGTTATTTAAGCTTCTTAACCCTTTACAGGATAAGGAGGGATTTTATGCCACCTTTAGCTGTATGTTTATGACTGTGCCTATTCAGGAAATATAAATTATTATTCAAACCACAATGATCAGTTAGTCTAAATAGGAGTACTTCACTGATCTTTTCATAACTTTGGGTGTAGCGCATTATCCTCCATTTTGGGGCATACTTCAAAGACTTTTCTTCCTCTATTCTCTTTGGTCTATCATTCTTGCCCTTCCTTTTTTAATCCTTTGTAACTGAACTTTTAAATTCCTGCTTATTCAAAGGAGTCTTTATATCATTTTCTCAATTTTTAAAGCATTTTTTGCTTCCTCATCCACCATTTCATTGCCAGGTATCTCAACATGTGTCCATGCTAGTACTATGTTCACACTTGAGCATATTAACTCTGTAGTCAAAAACAATATTTCATTCATTAAATCATGCCTGCTTTGAGGTACCCCTTTTTATTGCCAGTATACCCGCTAATGAATCCAAAAATATAACAGCTGCAATAGGATGTACATCCCTTATCCAATTTAAAGCTAACATTAGTCCCACCAAATCAGCTATCATAATGGCTACAAAATTAGATATTCTTTTAGATTTCTTAACTCCAATCTCAGGGATGCAAAAGGCTGCTCCCACTCTACCTGTTTTTTCCATCTTTAGATTCATCACTATCTATTTGGCTATGACGACTCCATTTACCATATACAAACTCATAACCTTTAACTGCCTTACAGGATGACTCTTTTCCTTTTTACATGTATAGAATTCTAAATCCACACCTGGAAAAATGTTGTTCCAGGAGTAATTCACTGCCCCATAACTATAAATTGTAACATCTTCTAGCACTTCCTTTTCCACATAACTCTTTTGCCAACATTTTAAACATAAGATGACAAGGAAGTTTATTTTGTCGGGCTATGTTTCATCAACTTAATTCCCAGCCTTCCTCATACATTTATCCAGTATTTTTAGCTGCACTCTTTGCCTTCAATTTGATATCTTGGGCTAAAGTTAACTTTTTCATTCTTAAATGGATAGGCATTTCTGCAGTAGCTACCCACCTTACACAGAAGGGCATTGTAAGAAATGCACCCCATGCAATTTGTAATGATTGAGTTTGAATTGACTAATTGTTGAAACTCCGCTAAACACACAGAACTAAAGTCTTGTCACCTAGAATCTATGAGTGAGCTTATTAACACTAAAAGAACAGGAGTACTTGTGGCACCTTAGAGACTAACAGATTTATTTGAGCATAAGCTTTCGTGGGCTACAGCCCACTTCATTGGATGCATAGAATGGAACATATAGTGAGGAGATATATATACATACAGAGAACATGAAAAGGTGGGAGTTGCCAAACCAATTCTAAAAGGCTAATTAATTAAGATGAACTGTTGTCAGCAGGAGGGGAAAAAAAACTTTTGTAATGATAATCAAGATAGCCCATTTAAGACAGTTTGACAAGAAGCTGTGAGGATAGTTAACATGGGGGAAATAGATTCAATGTGTGTAATGGCTCAGCCATTCCCAGTCTCTATTTAAGCCTAAATTGATAGTATCTAGTTTGATCATATCAATTCAAGTTCAGTAGTTTCTCGTTGGAGTCTGTTTTTGAAGCTTTTCTGTTGCAAAATTGCCACCTTTAAATCTGTTACTGAATGGCCAGAAAGGTTGAAGTGTTCTCCTACTGGTTTTTGAATGTTATGATTTGTGTCCATTTATTCTTTTGCGTAGAGACTGTCCAGTTTGGCCAATGTACATGGCAGAGGGGCATTGCTGGCACATGATGGCATATATCACATTGGTAGATGTGCAGGTGAATGAGCTCCTGATGGTGTGGCTGATGTGATTAGGTCCTATGATGGTGTCACTTGAATAGATATGTGGACAAAGTTGGCATCGGGCTCTGTTGCAAGGATAGGTTCCTGGGTTAGTGTTTTTGTAATGTGGTGTGTGGTTGCTGGTGAGTATTTGCTTCAGGTTGGGGGGCTGTCTGTAAGCGAGGACAGGTCTGTCTCCCAAGATCTGTGAGTCACTCTCACAGATATAGCACCATCAGCACTTTCTTATCAGCTCCCCCCAGTTAATCCTAGCAATACTTTGAAGTATAGCCCCTTTCCTCTATGGACTTCCTCTGTTTATAGTCCTCTCTCAACCCCTCCCCAATTGGGCTTTATCCTCATTTAAGCCTGGCTCACCCTCCAGCTGCAGTCTGATATGTTAACTGGCCTTTCAGGCCCACATTAACCCTTTCAGAGCCTTTGTGTGTGTGGTACATGCTCCATCACAAAGGTGAATGAATACTACAACTGTGGGAAGTTTATTAACAGTAACAAGGGGTGGGATCTAAACTCAATACTTTTACATGGGATTTATACTTTGGCCAGTGTCATGATTTTATATCAGTAAGTACCAGTTCAAATCCAGTCAAGGTCAATGAAAAGAGTTCCTCTGACTTCAATAGGAGTTGGACCGGCCCTGAGGACAGGAGAAATATGAAGGATTTATATGAGCATGTAGAGGGTGATTTGATCAATTCATGCTAAATGAAGGGGTTATTGACAGCAAAAGAAATTACTAACACTGTTCTATGACCTTTGACATTCATGGGCTTCTTGGAAGGACCCTGAAAGACCAGGCACCAGGACATGGCCTATAGCACAGCCTAGATCTCATGGGCGTTGTGAGACTGCATCAGTTAATGTTTGCAAAGTGCTATGAGGACAAAAAGCTCCCTGTAAGTGTTCAGGGTGATTTTGTGACTGTGAAAAGGAAAAGGTTCAGTGCTCAGTGGAGACAGAGTACCTGCGTAGTTGAAGTGTGAGGGGGTTGATGGGAGGGCTGGAAATGAGGAAAGAGATGGAGGGAAAATGTTACGTGGCGAGAGGCTTGTTCACATAACACATCTTAACAGAAAAGGTTGGGGGTTTTTTCATTATAAGAAGAGGCAGAATGACTGTTCATCTCTGTGCAGTCTGACCATTGCAAGTCAATGCAAGTCACCTCCCTAGTTACAGCTAAGAATTATTTTCATAACAAGTCTAGGAGTCTGACAATTTTACAAAAGATCTGTATTGTGCTCACAGAACCACTTTGAGCCAAGCTCTGACAATATTATACAATCATAGGGACTAAAGATAAAGCACTGTAAAAGTTTTAATATTGAAAAGGTTCCCTGGCCTAATCTCCATATGAATGATATTTAATATGAATGGCAATTGGACTCAGAGTGCATGATGTTTGTCATCTTGTACAGATGGGTCTATCCTTTATCACTGCCTGGTGTTCAATACAATAAAATTATAGAGTTAAATACAATCAGTTTTTCATTTATCTCACTTGATTTTTATATGATGCATTTTCATAACGTTGATGTTATTGTTATGCTGCCCTATGTAATGTTTATTTGATTGCTGTAGCAGTTTTCTATCGCCAACATTTGCACTTCTTTGAGAGCAGAAATTGAATTTTTCAATAGCATCTTGTCATAAATATTATTTGACTGAACTGTCTGTGCTTAGTGCTAATCATAATATAGCTGAACAAAGTTGCAGTCGAATGTGGAAGTTCAGAGAACAGCACTGCTAAAAACAGCTCACATGCAAAATACAAGGACTTGATTTAAAAAAAAAATTCTCAGTGTACAAAATGAGATGGGTTTACATGGTGGAAATTAGGACTATGGTTTTGGAACAGGTTATTACTTTAATGAGAGGCAGTGTGATCCAGCAGGTAGGGCAGTGGGCTAGGAATCAGGCAAACCTGGGTTCTACTCTGAGTTATTGTGTGAAGTTGAGTAGATCACTTCACCTATTTCCCTTCCCTCTCTTTGTGTGCCTTGCCTAAAAGGGAAAAAAAATCAGTTTAATCTAATACTAAATACTAAAATGCCTTAAACATAATCATAAGGAAGCATTAAGGCTTTTTGGGTGCCCTACCTGTGCATTTCTATACCTGAACATATTTGGATTTCTTTTAAGTTTAACCTACATGCTGAATCCTGAGTTCATGATGAGCATTTTGGGAATAATTAAAGTGTCCGTGTAATGTATTTCATCCTAAATTACTGATATAGACTCTCAACCTTAACCATAAAAACAAACAAATTCCATATGCAATTCCAACCTTCACTTAAAAGGAGAAAGGCAAAATCCCTACTGTGCTAATGCTGACTGCCCACAATTCAAATTAATTTACTTTTTTTTTTTAATTAATTTGCAGCACAAAGCGATCGGTATTGGTCTGAGGTAAATATTTCATAAAAGACAAGAAAGCATCAGGGAGATCTGCTTAGTACACCACCATCTTGCAAGCAGCTGAAATGAACAGCAGCGATAGCCATTCTGATATGAAAGGCTTCTTGTCATTTTTCTGTTTCCTTAATATTACCCTTTTAACATAAACCAGAGCCTTCTTGGGCATTGTTAATGATGGCACTGTCCTGTATAGACAAAATATCAGATTGCCAGTCACAGTCTATCAAATACACAAAATATTCTCTATTACTACTGATATTGTCCTACAATATTTAATGGGTAATTTTGCATTCATAAAACATATGAAAAGCCTAGTACATCCAACCTTTTTGTCACCAGCTTATGTCTTTGTGCCTCAGCTTTATGGGATGTATTTAAAAGCTACTCCTACCCATTTTTAGGTTGCTTGTGAAATTTCCTTTTCTAACTCATTTTACCAAAGAGGAATTGTTCTTTTGTGTCCCAAGAATGGAACAGCTGTGTGTTTTGTTCAATCTCCTCTACTATTACAGCAACTTTTAGTCATAATATAACGTAATACATTGTCTTCATAAATTAAAGAGCTTAGAAGTAACTGGAGGACTGTTACACCAGATTTGTCTTGAACTGATCAGGTTTGTATTAAAACTCAATCTTGTCTTTTTTTTTCAGAGATTCATAACTTCCCAGGCCAGAAGGGACCATAGTGATCACCTAGTCTGACCTCTATAACGCAGGCCAAAGAACGTCCCCAATATAATTCCCAGAGCAGAGCTTTAAGAAAAATGTCCAGTCTTGATTTAAAAGTGGTCAGTGATGGAGAATCCAGCATGATCCTTGTTTAGTTGTTCCCGTGGCTAATTACTCTCACCATTACAAATGTACACCTTATTTCCAGTCTAAATTTGTCTAGCTTCAACTTCCAGCCATTGACTTGTGTTATACCTTCTTCTGCTAGATTGAAGAGCCCATGATTAAATATTTGTTCCCCATGTAGATATTTGTAGTCTGATCAAATCACCCGTTAACCTTCTCTGTTAAACTAAATAGATTGAGCTCCTTGAATCTAACATTTTAAGGAATGTTTTTTAATCCTTTAATCATGCTTATGGCTCTTCTCTGAACCCTCTCCAATGTATCCACATCCTTCTTGAACTGTGGACACCAAAACCGGACACAGGATTCCTGCAGGAGTCAATACTGGTGCTAAATATAGAGGTAAAATAACCTCACTACTCCACTCAAGCATCCTCCATTTATGCATCCCAGGATCACATTAGCTTCTTTGGCCACAGCGCCATTCTGGGAGTTCATATTCAGCTGATTATCCACCACGAACCCCAACCCTTTTTCAATCAATGCTTCCCAGGTTAGAATCCTGCATCCTGTAAGTATGGCCAATAGTCTTTGTCCCTAAATGTATACTTTTACAGTTAGCCATGTTAAAAATGCATATTGGTTGTTTGCACCCCGTTTAACAAGTGATTCAGATTGCTCTGAACCAGTGACTTGTCTTCTTTGTTATTTACCATCCCCCCAAATTTTTGCCATTAGCAAACTTCATCAGTGATGATTTTATGTTTTCTTCCAGGTGATTGATATGATTTTGATGCACCTTGGTCTGTGAACTCTTCACCTGCAGCTTATTGACCACTTTCTACTCCACCCTCACAGCAAACACCATCAGTGTGCCCACAGCTGTACCCTCTATATTGATTTCTTTTCATTTCACTTACATTTTTAGTTGTATGAATTAGAGGCTCCAGGTGTCTAGATACTTTTTCATCCAACTTTTTGGTTGGGCATAGTTGGTTGCAGGATTTTTTAAATTGCTTTTTGGGTAGCGGATTCAAAAAGCTGACAACTGCTGCTCTAGACATGTTGCCCCCCAATGCTACTCAGCTGATCTTCCTTGTGGCCAGAGGTCATATGGGCTCCTCAGTAGAGGGAGCTGGCTCAGCCCATGGCTCCACTGGTAGGGAGTTTGTGGTGACGCTCCTGTCACCAGCACTGGTCCTGGGAGCAGTTCCTTCACAGCTGTGAACTGGTTTGGGGCGGGTCATCTTGATAATCCAAAGAGCATTGGTTATGGTTTCCCAGAATCCAAAGCCCTGGGGCAAACTGTAAATAACCTGTGGTGTTTAGGAAAACTTTCCCCTCTCAGTGACCAGCGTTCAGCTTTAATGCACAGGTGTGTATTTTCAAGATTATCTTTGCAAGGAAGAGGACTAGAAACCTCCTTTGTCTTAGAAATGAAAGTGGAGATTCTCTTTTATAGTTCTAGGCCTCCCAGTTTAATAGGGGGACACACTGTTGAGTTCTGAGGTTTTGCAAATGCCAGTTCTGCTCAGGAATTTCTATCATAATTAGCTTTATATCCTATGTCCCTCACCTATTCCTGGTTCTGTCTGAATTCCTATCTACTATTTATGGATAATTAACAATTCTCTACAACTGAACATGCTAATGGCACAGGTCTATTTTATTGTCCTGGACAGCTTTAGTTAAGTTGACTCAACAATTTCCACTGTTTGATCATTTTCTTTAATATAGAGTAAGTCTACTCATCTGTTAAATCTTCTGAGCCCCTTTGATCTATGACCTGAGTTCTGACTTCTATAAAAAGAACAGGAGTACTTGTGGCACCTTAGAGACTAACAAATTTATTTGAGCATAAGCTTTCGTGGGCTACAGCCCACTTCATCAGATGCATAGAATGGAAGATATTTATACATACAGAGAACATGAAAAGGTGGGAGTAGCCATACCAACTGTAAGAGGCCAATCAACTGAAATGAGCTATCATCAACAGGAGAGAGAAAAAAACCTTTGAAGTGATAATCGAGATGACCCATAGAAGGTGTGAGGATATTTTAACATGGGAAAATAGATTCAATTAGTGTAATGACCCAACCATTCCCAGTCTCTGTTCAAACCTAAGTTAATTGTATCTCATTTGCATATTAATTCAAGTTCAGCAGTCTCTCTTTGGAGTCTGTTTTTGAAGGTTTTTTTGTTGCAAAATTGCCACTTCAAGTCTGTCACTGAGTGGTTAGAGAGGTTGAAGTGTTCTCCTACTGGTTTTTGAATGGTATGATTCCTGCTGTCAGATTTGTGTCCATTTATTCTTTTGCGTAGAGACTGTCTGGTTTGGCCAATGTATATGGCAGAGGGGCATATGATGGCATATATCACATTGGTAGATGTGCAGGTGAACGAGCCCCTGATGGCGTTGCTGATGTGATTAGGTCCTATGATGGTGTCACTTGAATAGATATGTGGACAGATTTGGCATCGGGCTTTGTTGCAAGGATAGGTTCCTGGGTTAGTGTTTGTTGTACGGTGTGCGGTTGCTGGTGAGTATTTGCTTCAGGTTGGGGGGCTGTCTGTAAGCGAGGACTGGTCTGTCTCCCAAGTTCTGTGAGAGTGAGGGATCATCTTTCAGGATAGGTTGTAGATCTTTGATGACTTTTATGTGCATTCTACCACTAATGCACCTTCCTTCTCTCCCAGTAATACCACTTTAATTATGTTTTTGGGATGTTGAAGCTTCTGCTGTCACCTTGAGCCATACTTTTGTTAAAGCTAGACTAGATTCCTATTGCAGGCAGCTGGGCAGATATCTATATGTTTTACCGACCTGTACCAGGCTGAAAGTGGATGGTAGGGAAAGGGAGGTTGCTGAACCTGATAGGAATAGCAATGTTTTTGTGATTTTAAAAAAAATAAATTAAATTAACACTTTATTCTTCCCTGAAAAGTTGTGATTATGACTCTTGGGGTCTCTAGCTTCTGCCACCTGGGGCCTCAGCAGTTCCCAGGCTGGAGTCTGCAGCAGCAGCAGCATGCATCCTATCTCCTCAGCAGTCTGCCCTGAATGAGCTGAGCCTCTCCCTTTTATACCTGGTCTCTAGCCGGAGCATGCTCAGCCCTCTTGGCCCAAAGGTTGGAGTTAACCCTTGCAATACCAGTGCAGGGCAGGCATGCCCCATCACACAGGGAAATTGAACCTGGGTCTCCCACCTTTGAGGTGAGTGCTCTAACCTCTGGGCTCCAAGTTATAAAGTGGCTGCCCTCACTATCCTCATCTTCCAGCTGTTCTGTGTGGAGCAAGGCAGGTGCCTATCTCATTCCCACAAGAAACAGCTTAGGCACCTAAGCTACCTGACTCCAGGTGGCTGGTCTGGTCCCCATTTATGGATCATAAGCAGAGATCACCTCCCTGCAGTCTGGATTTAGTGACCCTCTCTGAAAGAGGGATGGAGGTTACACACACCCCTCTCGTCGTCTTAGGTGGGCAGCTGCCCTAACATGCTGGCTTTTGTGGATTAGATTCTTCAGTGTCTCTCTCCCCCCCACATTTTATAGGAGCCTAGGTGACTCCCTCAGGCTTTCTGAATTATACTGTTGTGCCTGTGATTTTTCTAGGTGCCTAAAAATTAGGTACTGGGGTACTCAGTGTTGCAATGCCTCAGTCTCTTCATAGAGCCCACCCCAATTCTATAAATATTGTGTACTCACAACTCTGTATTCAACGCTGTGTCTGCAACAATCACTCGGATCAGGGCGATATTTCCCACTCTCACCTGGAACACAGAGTAATTCTCACTTCAGTTATCTGATGGGATAGTTGTGCAGAGGAAAAGAGTGTAGCGGTACTCACAGTTTAAGAGCCTCCTGTCCTTAGGCAGCTAAACCCCACTCCTCTCTCAATGTGTGATATCACCTCCTCAAATGCACTGCCGTTGTTCCCTTTGTAAAGGCGGTGGAGAATAAAAAGTGATTGCTGACCTTTAATCTCTTGGTACAATCAGTTTTACATAGCCCATCTATCCAATGTACACTCACGGGTGTGAGGTATGACCCTTATTACTAGTTTCCATTGCTCTGTGGCATTGGTCTGTGCTCTGAAATGCCATTACCCAGCACATTAAATAGATGATTTTCTTTAGTCAATTTGAATTCAGAAATATTTAAAACAGGGCACTGCCGATAGATACTATTTCCTTGCTGTCAAGAGCTATGAAACTATAAAGTGTCCAGAGACCTCAGCCATTGAACAGAACGGACCAGGAGCATTGTTTAAATAGAGCTGCCGTTGTAAGGCAGAAAGGGATGAAATGATCAAATATAACATCCCTTAATGTTGTTCTATGACATTTTAAATGTAAATAAACATTTGATTTTTGTTTGTTACTTTTTGTTTGATTTCTCTTTTGGGAAATCCCCTCGGAGCAGGTTGGACAAATAGAAAAGGAAATGAAAATGGAAAGAGAGAACATTTCTTCATAAAGGTTATTGACAAACCCCAACTGATATTCCGGTCTTCATCTGATCCGGCAGACATGGAACTGAAATGAAATTTGGTGCATGATGTAACTCCAAGTCTCATTTCATGGCCAGAGAATATCTGCAGGATAGAAAAAAAAATGAGAAAAAAGGAAAAACGGTGCAGCACAGAGAGCAAACGCAAAAGCTAGAATCTGTTCTGTGCCTCCTGAGAGAGGTAGCGCAAGAAGGGGAAGGGTGAGATGGCTTAGACCATCTATGCACCACCTGGATTTTGGGTTGCAGCAGGGGCCAAAATGGCTCCTGGTGTAAGGCAGATCAGCCCTGGGATCTGCCTTTAACTTATGGCAGGTTTGCCTGGGCTGCCTATAGGATGGTCTACAGCCCAGAACCCCTATAACATGGTCATAATGCACAATGCCCCCTCTCATCCCTGATCCACACACAACCCTGCTTCCAGCATGCCTCTTATGCTGAGAGTCTGCAGAGCGGGGAAACAGCTTACGTCAGCCTCAGACTGCTCTTTCACCAGAGTGGCGTACCAGGGTTGGGATGGGGACAGAAACTGGCCCGTGCACATTGTAGCAAGTTATTTGGCCTATGCACACTGTAGCAAGTCATTAGGCAAGCACAAAGAGCTAGTAACTCGCTGTTCCAACAGTCACCCTTGGAATTTACAAGATGTATTGCAGTGCACATTAACATTTTTGGAGAACAATGAGAAAGGAACTCAGTCACATATTGCAAAAGTCAATGGTACCAAAACTGTTCTCTATATGGGACTACTCACAGGCTTAAAATTAAACACATGCATAAATCTTAGGCGTTAAGATTTCAGCTATACAACTGAGCAGCCTGATCTATTCCCTGCCGTAGGCCCTGATCCATTCAGGCACAGCCATGCAATTGGACTCCTGCATCTACGTGAAACTCTTTCAAATGAGGGCACAGTCACCAACTTCTAGCAAATCCCCTTATGCTTCAGGGCCTAAGTTATACTCTAACTGATGGGGGTTGGGAAAAAACTTCCCCTATGGGCACATTATTCCATAGTTGTCCATTATAGAGTTCCTTGCACATTCCACTGATTAAGCTGATTCTGGCCACTGTCGGGGACAGGGTAATGTACTAAATGAGCCATTGTCTGATACAGTATGGAAATTCCCATGTACTGAGAGAACAGAGAATCAAAATCCACTGAAATCCCAGCCTCCCAACTAGCTTTGCACATCACGTTTGGTAAGTAGGTGCAGAGCCCATCCAGCTCAGCAGGCCAGAGCATCCTCAAGATCACAGCCTGAAATGGAAGTAACATACATCAGGACACGAGGTCAGTGTGCTCCTTCATGCAACTTGGCCTGATGGTTTGGTCGCTGTCCATTCCCCCCTCCTCTTTCCTCTCCTCCCGCCCCCCCCCCCCCCCCGAGTGTTAAATTAACATTATGGTTGCAAAGTCAATCGTTACCACATTTAAAGTTGCCTGTACAACCTTGAGCCCCGCAGCTCTATTGCACGTATGTATTATGATACCATCTTTAATTACATACTATATTTTCCACAGGACCCCTGCCTCATTCAGTACACAAAATGGATGGTGCTCACAATGTGCGCCCCCCAGACCCTATTTACTTCACTAAATCCTGCTCAGAAGACAGAATTATTAATTTCTTCCTGGGCTTTGCTATAGTACTCAGCAGTAAACTGAATGCTGCACCAACATGATTTAATTTATCTTGAACATCCCTGTGAGACGAGGGGGTATTATTATACCCATTATGCAGATGAGGAACTGAGGTGCAGAGAGATTAAAGTCAAAAGTATCCACTAATTTTGGGTGCCAACTTTGAGACACCTAGGACCTGTTTTTGTTGTAGTTGTGAGGGCTCAGGATATCTGCAAATCAGATCCCAAGGTCTCAACCTGGGCACTCAGAAAATGAGGAACATACAATTAGGGGCCAATTTTGACCAATAATATGAGCAGTTTGGTTTAAGTGACTGGCCAGCATCAAATGAGAACTCTGTGGCAGAGACAGGGATGGAATCCATTTCTCCAGGGTGACATTCACCTGCCTTAACCATGAAACCATCCTTTCTCTTCCTGCAGTCCCCTGCCTCATTCACTACACGCCTCCCAACTTCTGCAACAAATGAGCCAAGGGTCCTACAGACCACAGCCTCATCCACTACACAGGTCCCTCCCTGGGCACTGAATGAAGCGGGGTCCTATGGAAAAAAGTAGTATGTGATAATGTAATTCAAAATAGTAGCATTATACATATGCACAAGGAGTCCACAGATGACAAGGTTGCACAGGCAAACCTTAATTCTGTTATTTCCTATATTTTGACTCCATGGCTTTGCAAACTTAATAATGTTCTTTTATCACTTTTTGTATGTAATTCCCTAGGTTTTTTAAAAAAGGAAGCTGAAAATGAAGAATTCTATCATGTGGAAACATATTAGCACCCAGGTGGTTCATTAGCAAGGTTAGAACCTTTAGATCCACAACACTGACCTCTGTGACTTGAACTAAAGGAGCAACTGATAGAAGTAGTAGATTGTCATCCTCTGTGTGCTCTAGTGGACACAAACTCTTCTGCTCATTCTACCAAGTTTAACCCCTTATGCCTTATCATCTCAAACCTGTCTCACTTCCAATCCCAATCCTGTCTCATCCCCATCACTTGCTCCTCATCTCAATCCCATTCTCCTCAATTAGCCAGTCCCAGTTTCCACTCCTCTGGTTTCTCATCCACTCCCAGTCTCCTTACCCAGCTATTTCTAGTGTCATTACCACAACCGCCCTGGCCGCTTGGCCAGACATTTCTGGTCCCTCCCTCCTCCAGCATCCACAGTTCCTTATCTGAAGTTTCTTTCTCCTCTGATCTCCAGTTCAGTGCTAGAGCTTCTCACAGCAAAGGATGCCAGACTTTTTGAAGGTGAGCAAAACAAATTATCTTTCCCTAGTCTTGTTTTCAGAAATGGCTGAACCATTTGGGCAGAAATTTTACAAAATAAATAATAAGCCTGAAACAATCAACTGACATGTAGAATTTCAGCTCACATAGATAAAGTCTGGCAAAGTTACATTACATATAAATAAAACTCCCACCTCCCTAAATCCTCTACATCTTCCAGTCAGTTTGTAGGGTTTTAGCTGTATGAATCTCATTAAAGTAACTGAGAGCAGCACAGCTAAATCCCTGTGCGACCCTTTGAAAAGTTATCCCTGTGTTTGCAAGATAACAATTGTATTTTATACCAATTCATTGAAAGGAAGTACAGCATTTAACTGGTGAAATCTCATTTACCACAAAACTGCCTCTGTGCTCATCACCTCAGATTTCCTTTAAAGCTGCCATTTAATTATCTGTTAAAAAAAAAGTTTATTCCTGTTAAATTAATTTTTTTTAAACAAAACTCTTAACCTGAAATTGAAATAAAATATCACCTGCATTATTGCAAATAAAGAATTAAAAGTTAATATTCATTTAGCTCTCACAAGCAGAGTTTGGAAGTTTTATACATAGAACAGTTCTGAAATAAAAATAATTTAAAGACCTGTTATATTATGTGTTGAAAGCAACCAAACTATAAATTCCAATCAGTAATTACTTTGAGATAATATAATAAAGCAAGTGAAGTTTTGAATCAACCACAAAGCAAATTACTTTTAGACCAATGGCACAGGAAACAGCGATATTGTTCTACTAACAAAGAGATGCAAAAAAATTCTGTACAAGAAAGTTAGCCATATTAATAAATGAATTAAAAAATTAAGGCCTAGTTCTCCACTGATATAAATGGGCATAGTGCAACTAAACCCTGTGGGTCTATGCCAGTTTATGCTAGTTGAAGATCCTGCCCTGAGAAGCTGATTGAAGAGGTTAAAAGTACATCTGGGCAGGAAATGGTTTCCTGGCCCAGGAAAATTTTGTGTATCCCAAATCAGGCCAAAAAGTAAAACTCTCAATTTTTTTTCCAATCAAATGTATGAAAAAAAAAATTAGCTGGGGTCAATTGAAAAGTTTCCTTTCCATTACTTTAAAAGGTTGTTTAAATTTTGACCATTTTCATTTGTTTTCTACAATAATTAGCTTTAATTTTTACACAAGACATTGTTTTGAGCCAGAAAACAGGAATTTTTCATTTAGAAAATGCCAAAATGGAATGTTTTCACGATTTTGACATTTTCAGGATTTTTTTATCCAAAAAATTTGTTGAAACCGACCCTTTCCCTGCAAAAAGGTTTTGTTTCAGTGGACTGTCAGTTCCAACAAAGAAATTTCATCAAAAATGTCCCAACCAACTCTAGTTAGAAGGCTCACGGCTGTAATCAAACTGAACTAAGTTCTCTTCCTCCATTGCAGCAGCCTTCAAGTCATCGCAAGATAAGCTGGTCAATGTGCAATCAGCTGATGAATTTGGGCTTTCGCCAACTGGAAGTACTGTTGAATGTTTGTATATGTTTTACAGACAAGCCTGATCATACTCCAGCTGGATTGGCTATCAATTTACCCAGTCCTTTGGTGGAGGAAGCTTGAGGGGGCTGAGTTTCTTGCACTGCTTGAAGATTTCATTTTTTTAAGTTCTTCTCTAGCTGAATAGTATTCTACTGTATTGGTCTTTGTTGGTTGGAGTCCATTTTGCAGTGGCCTGTGTGGCCCATCTCCATTTACACTTTGCACAAGGCAGGCTGCTTTAACTCATTTCTCCCCTCCCCGTCATTACTAGAGCACTGCATCTGAAAAACAAACAGGGTTCTGGGGAGAAGATGAGAGAGAGAACAAACCACGTGCCAGATGTTGGTCATGTCACTTATAATGCTATGCTGGAAGGAGCTCAGATGCAATGGTGATGAGGGTGGGGTAAGAACCTATAAAAAATGAATAGACTAGAAAAAACTAAATATTAGCTATACAAAGGACTAACATATGCATGTGTATGTACATACACAAAGAAATTCACCGACTCTCCTGGAGATTATTCATGATAAAAATGTTTGATCGCAGTGTATATGGGCAGGTTCAATAATTAGGACAAACAGTAACATTGTCCAAAAATGGAGACCAAATTAATCTTACTTTCCATTACTCTTCACTTTCCAACAGAACAAATAAAACACACACCCCACAATGAAAAGAACAGAAATGAAAGGCATGTCCACACTTCAAGCTGTGATTCCCAGCTCCTATGCTAGCTCTGATCAAGCTAGAGTGCTAAAAATAGAATGTAGCTGTGATGGCATGAGCAGCAGGAGGGGCTAGCCACCCTCAGTATGACAGGAGGCATTAGCTACCCTGAATATGTACCCATCAGAAACACTAGGCACATACTCGGGATAGCTAGCCTCTCCCACCACTTGCTCTGCTGTGACTACATTCTATTTTTAGTGCACCAGCTTGATCATAGCTAGCACAGGTATGTCTACTCAAGATGGACATTACACTCCCAAGCTCAAAGTGTAGAAGTACCCTCAGTCTTTCAATAAAATCGACGAGGGCAAATCTCACTGCAGCACTAAGAAAAAGAAACCCAATCAAAAAAAAAAAAAAAAGACTGACCAAAGTAGATGTGGCTTACCTTGAAAATGGCAAGAGATCACCTTCTGATAGCTGGCCAATAGGAATGAATTCCATAGTAGAGCCTGTGACAGTGTACCCCATGGGAGGGAGGGATAGCTCAGTGGTTTGAGCATTGGCCTGCTAAACCCAGGGTTGTGAGTTCAATCCTTGAGGGGGCCACTTGGGGATCTGGGGCAAAATCAGTACTTGGTCCTGCTAGTGAAGGCAGGGGGCTGGACTCGATAACCTTTCAAGGTCCCTTCCAGTTCTAGGAGATGGGATATCTCCATTATATAAGGCTTTATGGGGAGGGGGTGCTTATAAATGTATGTATGACATAACTGGAATATGTTTTGTGCTGCCTGTGCCATGTAATATATCTCCGTAAAGGTTATGGTCTACTATATCTATTCATCCTATTTGTACATATATATCATTTTCTACTTGAGGTTAAGAATATGGGCTCTATGCTTGCTTGGTTTCTAAGTAAGCTTTGGGAGGCATTTGGTCAGCTTCTTTAGGAAGGAATTCGCCAGGTTAAGTACCTGATCAGGAAACACTTGGAGAACAATGCATCTTGGAATGCTCCAATCCACATAAGAAGTCTTCCTGGAGACATGCAAGATACCATGTGGACAATGGCTTCGGCCTGTAAAGACTGAGTCATGCAGGGACATGTGACTTGCCCAGGTGACTCCAGAACTCCATCTTGGAGCTGGATTTTGCATAGGAGGGAGGAGGGGGGGGTCTCCCTCTCCACCCACAAGAGAGAGTCTATTTAAACCGTGGGAGACCCCTCCATTTTGTCTTCAGCTGGCTAAGGAAGGAGCCTCTCCACCCCACCCCACCCCCCGGGATACTCGAAGGGAACTGGAACAAAGGACAGTAACTACAGGGGGTGTGAGTGATTGCTGGACCCAGGCTAAAAGGAGATTAGCCTGTAAAAGGGAGCATTCTGGAACTGGTGAGGAACTTATCTGTATTTAGTTTGATTAGACATAGATTTGCGCATTTTATTTTATTTCACTTGGTGACTTACTTTGTTCTGTCTGTTACTACTTGGAACCACTTAAATCCTACTGTCCGTATTTAATAAATTCACTTTTTATTTAGTAATTTACTCAGAGTATGTATTAATACCTGGGGGAGCAAACAACTCTGCATATCTCTCTATCAGTGCTATAGAGGGCGAACAATTTATGAGTTTGCCCTGCATTTATGTAGGGTAAAATGGATTTATCTGGGTTTAGACCCCAATTGGAGTTGGGCATCTGAGTGCTAAAGACAAGCACACTTCTGTGAGCTGTTTTCAGGTAAACTTGCAGCTTTGGGACAAGTGATTCAGACCCTGGGTCTGTGTTGGAGCAGAGGGAGTGTCTGGCTCAGCAAGACAGGGTGCTGGAGTCCTGAGCTGGCAGGGAAAACAGGAGCAGGGGTAGTCTTTGCACATCAGGTGGCAGCTGCCAAGGGGGTTTCTGTGATCCAACCCGTCACAGAGCCTCCCATCCAAAGAGTGCTCTAGTACTAGCCCTCACAATTTCCATGCTGGGGATCAACTGCTGAACTATTCCTACTGATCCCAGCTATTTCAATACAGGAGGGACTTCCTCTAAGATTGCCAGGATCTTGACCCTTTAAGTATTTACAAATTATTTTAATGCCCCCTTATATGGCACCCAGAAGTGAATTGGGAACAAGTGCAGAGAGAACAGAGCAGTGATAGAATGTGCTTTTGGCAGTGTGGCCTAGTAGACAGAGGACTGGACTGGGACACAGAAGGTCTATGATATATTCCCAGCTCTGCCGCTGACCTGCTGGGTGACCTTGGGCAAGTCACTGTAACTTCTTTGTGCTTCAGTTTCCCCATCAGTAAAATGGGGATAAGGATATTGACATCCTTCATTGGAGAGCATTGAGATCTACTGATAACTAGCTGTAATAAAATGCTTTTCATTATTATTATCCTACTTGCAAGCTAATTAGTGCAAAAGTGGCTATATGCCTTCTGAGCAGTTGATGATGATATACGCTGTAGAGCCATTTGTAGTAGCCTAACCTGGATTTGACACAGTTTTGGAAAACTATGTCTAGGGCTATGTCTGAGATGAAATGTCACCAACTCTCAGATTGGTCAATGAAGGAAAACCCACTTTTCAACCATCTCTGCTACCAAGGGACCCAAAAGCAGAAATCAATTCAATGAGACACCACTTTGGCCACAGTTGGAGAGTACAGGCACAACTCCTGGCAACAAACAGCATCACCTCAGACTTATCTGGACTGAGCCTATGCTAGCTGGATTTCATCCAGGTTCCTATCTTGGCCAGATACCAGCAAATCAAAGAAAGAGCAACACTTTTGTTCAGCATGAAATACTGAGGCATAGAACAAAATCCTTAGTATATTGATGGCCCTGTCAAACTGTCTCCCAATTCCCTTTAGCAGACTCATATACACATTTAACAAGAGGAGTGATAGAGGAATGCTGTGGGAACTCACAGCAGAGACCTTCTTGGGAAGATGAGCAATTGCCCCTCATAGCTCACTGGTATCTTTCCAAAAGGGAGGAAAACCAAACCCTATCATGTGACCCCGTCCACCACATTCTCAATAACCTTCTGCTAAAAAAGGAAGAATAGAGACTGGGTGAGGGAGCAGAAATAAGTGGTGAAATCATTAGAATATTTTCTCTTCAGCAGGATCAGGTTCACAGTATGCCCAAAGTGTGATTATAGTCAGAAGAGTGACTATGTAAAAATGGCAGCTTCGTAATCCAAATATCTGCACCATGTGTACATTTGGGGTTCTCTTGGTGACAAAGAGAAGTTTCATTGGGTGTTGCTGGGTTTTGTTCATATTATTGTGGGTTTGGGTTTTTTTTTCCCCTCCCTTTTAACTCCTGGGACACTACAGAGACAACACAGCTGTGAGAGAAAAATTTAGATTCTATTTGGACTCACATCAGCAACAGAACTGTTTTCTCCAGTTCTAATCTATTACTGGTGAAGATTCACAAGCCAAAAAGAACCCAGATTGACTACAAGTCCCAGGGTGAGTCTGCTGGGTGGAAAATTAAAAAAATATATATATCTGTGTGGTTGTAAATTGAACAGATTTGTTCTGGAGTCACCAACAGACCACAGGTATGGAATCCCATTTTAAAAGTCACTCTTCAGATTACTAACTTCCAGCTTGGATCCATACTCCAGGTAGTTGAATGGACCCTCCCCGCTAACACATTAAAAAACCTCCATTTGTGATACTAGATGAAACGCATCAAGAAAAGTCAACACACTATCTCCTTCCTGCTCTGACGCACAACAGTGGAACTGGAAAGTCTGCCCCGGGTCCAACTGATCTCCTCTGTGAAATGGACGAAAAACTTCTAACAATGAGAAATATTTGATGATGGAATGGGGTGAAGAGGGATTAATCTGATGGCTAGACACTCAGAACAATCTAAACAGAGACACACAGCAGGAGATAGAGAGAAGATTCATAAAGTGACCTTCCACCCACACTGAGTGATATTAGACAATCTCTTTCCTCCCATCTCACCTCGCCCCATCATAAACAGACCTAATATAGGGTTAACAATATTGTGACTCAATAAAGGAGTTGCAAAAGCAACCAACTTAATTACCTCCTGGGTTCAATAACTAGATTCAAGATTTGATAGGAACCCATTGTAAGACAGAAGTTGAAATGCATTTGTTGAATCTATGTCCAATATTGTAAAGAAGTCAGTGGGAGCTGAAAGCACTAATCTGGCATGCAAAGCAGCTTGTCCACAGTTCTCTCAACTGACGTTCTTCTCATAAGACCAAATAAAATGGGGGTTGTTGTTTAGTTCAATATAACAAATAGCTGTAGAGAGATAAAAGTTACACAATTTCTCACTTGTTTGGAAGCCAAATGTTCTATGAATAGATTCAGAAAAATCTAATACCAGGAAATACACCATAAATCCAAACCCCAATCAAATTAATTTCAACTCTTCATAAATTTTGAAGTAACTGCTTTCCAAGAAATAATGTATCCATCCACAAGAATATTACAGCAATGTTTTTATTAGGGCTAATACAAGAGAATATCATCTCAAAGATGGGAGAGTTAGTCTAGACACAGCACAAGAAAATGCCCAATACATAAATGGACGTTCCGCCAAAAATTCCTGAGAATCTTAACCTGGCCCCTATTTTACTGAAATGTTATTATTTAGACAGTCCATCAAAAATCCCCATTATATTGTTTACATGTACAGTGTTTATGGAAAACTATTGTTAGAGTTTCAAATCCATGTGTTGTTCACATCAGCTTTGCTTATGTGGCTTCTGACAACATGTATTTTCAATTCAGAGATCACCACATAATTCAGATATTCCTTTGAAAATTGATTTTTTGCATATAAACTCCCTCAGAATGTTATAACAGTCTGTATGCAGTGTTGTTGTGACCATGTTGGATCCCAGGAGACGAGAGAGTCATGGTGGGTGAGGCAATATCTATCTATCTATCTCACCTGTTGGTAAGAGAGAAGTTTTTGAGCTCACAAAGAGCTCTTCTTCAGGTCTTGGAAAGAGTGTCACAGCTACATAGAAGGTGGAACAGCTTGTTTAGCATAAGTAATTAACACATATTTCAAGGGACCATTCAAGGTGAAGTGGCCCGTTAATACCACTCTAGTCATGGGGGGTGGGGATGGGGAATGGGAAGGCAGGAAAAAAACAACTACTTATAAACAATCTGTTCCACCTTCTTTTTAGCTATGACACTTTGGGTACATCTTCACTACCTGCCAGTTCGGCGGGTAGTAATCGATCTATCGGGGATCAATTTATTGCGTCTCATCTAGACGCGATAAATCGATCCCTGAATGCGCTCCCCGTTGACTCCGGAACTCCACCAGGGCGAGAGGTGGAAGCGGAGTCGACGGGGGAGCTGCAGCCATCGATTCTGCGCCGTGAGGATGCGAGGTAAGTCGATCTAAGATACGTCGACTTCAGCTACGCTATTCTCGTAGCTGAAGTTGTGTATCTTAGATCGATCCCCCCCCCCCATTGTAGACCAGCCCTTAGAGTACCTTTCCCAGACCTGAAAAAGAGCTCTGTGGAAGCTCAAAAGCTTGTCTCTCTCACCCACAGAAGTTGGTCCAATAAAAGATATTACCTCACTCACCTTGGCCTTGTCTACACTGCCACTTTAGAGTGTTGAAACTTTCTCACTCAGGGGTATGAAAAAACACCCCCCTGAGTGATGCAAGTTTCAGCACTCTAAAGTGGCAGTGTAGAGTTCCCAGCACTGGTTGCTACTCCCCTCGTGGGGATGGTTTTTTTACAGCACTGGGAAAGCTCTCTCCCAGCGCCGGTGCTGCGACTACACCCGCAGCAACTCTTTAATATCGGTAGTGGTGACATACCCCTTGTCTCTCTCTAACAACATTAGACTGCATTCTTATGAAGATGACTAGATTAGATTAGATCAGATTAGATCCTTGGGAAAACAGCCCTGAGAGTTTTTGCCTACGTGCTCACATGCATTACTTTTGCACTACTCTGAATCAATAGGTACATGAAACTTGAATTTTGAGCTGTAATATTGTTAGCCTGCATGGTCAGTGAGCACTAAATGGACAACTGTAAAATTACTGATAACATAATAAGAGCTGGTTTTGTTTCTATTAATCTTGAAAGTATCATGGAACCAGAAAGTGAATCAAATGAAAGAACAAGTCTGAAATTGTGCCTGATGGCAGCTCCACCAGAAAACTATAAAACGGAATTGCAAAGGATTAAAAACCACTGTTGCATTTAATCCTTTCCCCTCATTTCAAATCCACATATACAGTGTGAAGGAAAGCACAGCCCTGTAACAGGAGTTTGAAACAAAAACTACTTACGTAAACATCAATACACTTCATTCATACTGCAGGTATTTCCAGCCACTGGGAGAGCGATGGCACCAGGACTGGAAGCATTTTGCAATCCTAAACACTTGCTTGTTTTACAACAAAACACGACAAACACTGAGTCAACCCCATATTAAAAATCCAAGTAATAAAAACTTGACAAAGTGCAGAGATTACGGTTTTAAACCTGGGTGGAGGAGCATTATAATCAACCTGGGAAACTGAGCTGTTGTGTTTCTTTGTGTGCTTTATAATGACCGATGATACAATGCAAGTTTTAGCAGGGGCTTTTTTATGCAAAGTTGTATTTTCTTTTTTAAAAAAGGTTATATTTGATCAGAAACTCAAATATGCCTTTCTTATTAACATATATTAAATGTCTTAAGGACACTGTTGAAGATAGAACATGCCATCATCAAAGAATAGTGGAAACATGAGCTTGATTGCTAGAGTCCTATCGAAATACTCAGTAAAATCCTTCTTCATATGAAAGACACAATAAAACCTGCCTTCAAATCCATCCAAATCATGGGAGACTCTCTTCCAATGAGTCTGCGGGGCTAATCCATGCTCACTGCCCTCAAAGAGCCCAGCTGTTCCATGTAAGGTAGCCACCCCCTGTAAGGTTCCATGTAAGGTAACCACCCCCTTCCCTTGCAGAGTCTGTGTCCGTCTCACTACACCGTGCCAGCTACACATGATAAGCACGTACAACAGGCACAGAGGCCCAGCACCGCTGACAGTGCTGCCGAGATCCGCGACTGGCGCTCGTACTTCAGGGCTTTCTTCACCTCCTCGTTGGACTGGGACACGTAATCAAGTGTATGCAGGACGTTGTACTCAATGTTGTTGATGACTTCGTGCTGCTCTGAAACCAGCACCTCCAAGTGCAGGAAGAGCGAATGCAGCTCACTGATCTGGGCCTCTAGGTCCAGCAGCTGTTGGTGGCGTACTTGAGCCATGGCCAAGTGCTGCTTGGCTTTGAGCACTTCCAGGTCCTGGCCCACAATCCGAGGAGCCACAGGGCTTTCCACTAGCTGATTAATGTCCTCTTCACATAGGCTTAAGCCCGCCAGCTCGGTTTGCCTTATGATCTGCTCCTTCAACTTCTCAACGTACTCCATCTCCTTGGCATAATGGTGAGTGATAATGTCTCGGTACCGGCTGATTAGGACGGAGAGCTGGCTCTGGTGGATGCGGTATCCTGCCAGCCACTGTTTGCTGTCTCGGGCCAGTGTGTCTTGAATCCCATAGAGCTGAGGCTGGATGACTTTAGCCTGACTAGTGAAGGAGGCTTTAATGTTACTTAGCTCTTTCTTTTCTTCATAAACGCTCTCCTCGGTGGTGCAGCACAGCACCCGCTGCTGCGTCTTGTGGATGCTCTCTGATAACTCCTCCAGTTTACTCAGGCCCAGCGAGATGTCTGACACTTCCTGGAATATCTTGCTCATGGGATTGGTCTCATCCTCCTTGAAAACAGGGTTATCAAATGAGAGAGTATCATCAATATCCAAAGAGTCCTCATCTTCATTAACTCGGATCCTCAATTCCTCCAGTCTGTCCTTCATCTTCAGCTCCAGCTGCTGGCAACATCTGTGGCAGAGGGACACAAAATGCACACATCAGCTTTGTAAAGAAGTCAGAGAGAGTTAGGATCTTTTGCGTCAGTGGAGCTGTTAAAATCTTCCCTCCCAGAGCTAGAGCAAATATTGACCAAGGCAATAGGCTTACCCAGAGTTTACTCTGCATCACATGGCTAACTAATACCGGCTAGGTTAGATTGCATGCCAACAGTGGGCGGAACGCTTCATTGCTATACAGAAACTGCAGGAACCAACTTTGTTAGAACAATCACAAGGAAACATTAAGGAAAGAGAAGAGTGTATAGTCAACTAACCTGATAACAAGGTGACAGAATGCTAGTTCTGAAAAAACCACAGCGCTCTGATCAGATACAAGAAAAACCAGAATTCACATAAATGCCATCATACAAAACTCTTTTTGACTTTCAAAGTATAGGATCAAATAAGGATGTGTCTAATGGAATTGTTTGGAATCTTATTGTCTTGGAGATTATCAATCACAATCTGTTCGTCAAGAAAAAAAATCATCACTTAAAGTCTGATTCCTTCCAGTCATAAATAACTGTTTTATGCCATGGGATCATGTTTAAGAGCAGCAAGAACGAGCAGTGGAGAAGCATACCAATCTACTGAGGGAAAGGGAGAAAGACTAGAGACATGTTTATGAGGCCTGGTCTAAACTGGAAACTTACATGGGTGCAGCTATGTCTCTCAGAGATGTGAAAAATCCACACCCCTGAGAGATAGCTATACTAACTAGCACTAAGCCAAGGGAAGAATTCTTCCATCAACCTAACTACAGCCTCTCTGGGAGGTGGATTACCTACACCAACGGGAGAACACCTCCTGTTGGCACAGGTAATTTCTACACTGAAGCACTACAGTGGCACAGCTGCACCCCTGTAGGGTTTTAAATGTAGACATACCCTAAGGTTGCACTTTTCTCTATAAAGCAGTCCTCTATACTCTGGAGGACTACATTCAGTCTTGATGCAGTAAGGGTTAAGACTAGTGCAGAGAGTTAGTTAGATGCTTCTTTTGCTTTTCCACAGAGTACATTCTATCCATGTCATTTCACCAAAGTTCACCTGACATCATTGCCTATTGACTTCTCCTGTTACATCTTCTTGTGCCATAAAGTCATGTGACAGGAGTTAATTCCCTCTTCCTCTAAATATTCGTTAAACGGTGTGTTACTTATCGCAGCTAAAGTACGTAAGAGTACCCAGAACAACAACAATGAACAGTCGTGCGTTTCAGAGATCACTAAGTCCCAGGCCAGAACTTTGGCAGCACTCCAGACTCCAAGATCTCTAACTGATCTTAGGTTTCAGGGCAGCAGTCGTGTTAGTCTGTATCCTCAAAAAGAACAGGAGTACTTGTGGCACCTTAGAGACTAATAAATTTGTTAGTCTCTATGGTGCCACAAGTACTCCTGTTCTTTTTAACTGATCTTAGAGCATCAGTTTTTTCTTTGGTGCATGGATAATTTTCTGTGTTTCACTCTATGGGTTATGGTAAAGCTCAGAGCTTATGATTGTTGGTTTCAGTGACACTAGTAAACTGGTATCTGTTTATCTGTCTTTTAACGGGTTCATAGTAAGTCACAAAATGAAATCATAACTTTGCATTTCTATATTGCCTGTCATCAGAGGATGTTTGGGCAGTGTACAAATCTTAATTAATTAAAGTCCTGATCCAAAGCCCATTGATGTCAACTACTGTTCAAAACACCCCTGGAAAAATATGCAAATAGTATTAGACTTACTTTAAAGATGGATAAACGGAGACACAGTGAAGTTAAAGGACTTACCCAGCAAGTACTGCAGGTCAAGAGTCCTGGCTCTCATTCACCTAGACTAACCACCTACAATCTCTCTCTCGCTGCCAAATCCTTGACTTCCTGCTGAGCTAGAATGCTACGGGCCACAGCCTGATCTGATTTACAACTGTGCTAACCTGAATTAGCTCCATTGAAATCAGCTACATCAATTTTACACTAGTGTGGCTAAGAGCAGAATTTGGCCCTGTAAATCTAGCAACCTAATGAGAAAAATCAAACCCTTTATCACCAGTCTTGGCAACTCTAGTTCAACCCTACTTGAACTCTATTTTTTGCGTCATTGTGGTACTTGTGCTGAAATGTCCTGCTTTCTATGAAGGATAAATACATATTTAATATATGCTGAAAGGGGCAGTTTAAACTTTTGGTAAGATGCACCATTACTCCTGATACCAATAGCAAAAAAAAAAAAAAAAAAAAAACCCCACTTTTTTTAATCACAATAAAAATTAAGGTTAGGACTATTTAACTTTTGACAGGTATCCTAATATTTCTGTAGGGCTATGATTGACCAGAGATGACTGTTAAAAAAGGTAAAGGCATCAATGCACTGAGAGGAAGAACGTGACCCCTTCAAACTAACTGTAATGAGTAATAAAAGTCCATTTATAAACCACATTCATATAATAACCTGTCTGAGAGCTATCAATGTGCCTTGAAAAACAGCTCTCAATAATGATATAATTGTGGGGAGGGAAATGACCATATTTCATGACAAACTTTTATTGAAAAGATCAGATTTAGGAAAAATCATTTGTTTCCTCTACCATTGAAAAAGGCCGAAAGCATTTTAAAAAAGGAGAACCGCTGATGGGATGATAACTGGTAATTATCAGGCATTTCAGAGGATGAGAGCAGAGATTCCAGGTGAAATGGAAGCCCCAGCTCTTTTTAATTCCATCTGTAAATCACTGTATCTGATCATACAGATTTTATGAGACTAGTTCATTTCTGCTGTAATATCACTGAAATAATAATAAGTATTATTTTGCATATTGTAAGCGTGCTCACAATGTGCTAGGCACCTTCCAGACATAGGAACACATATTTCCCACCCCTTATATAACACTTTTCATCCACAGGTCTCAAAGCACCTTGCAAAATATTAGTATATCTATTGCTGAAATAAGGAAACTGAGTCACGGAGCAATTAAGGTCTCAATCCTGCGCATTTTAGCCCCAACCCAGCAAAGTATTTAAGCATGTGCTTAACATTAAGCACATGACTAGTGCTACAGTGGTTTGCTTTGCTGGATTGTAGAGCAAAGTGCTTGGCAGGCACCTTGCAGAATCGAGCCCTCATTGACTTGCCCAAGATCACATAGATACAGAGCCAGCAAAGCACCTTAAGCACATGATTAATTTTAAACACCAGTAGTCCCACTAACTTCAATGGGATGACTCACATGCTTAAAGTTAGGCATGTGCTGAAGTATTTTGCTAGATTGAGACCACAGTAAGCCATAAACAGATTTGAGAGTAGAAACCAAGTCTGCCCATCCATCCCCAATCAATGTCCCATCCACTGGACCTCTCTGCTTTCCTAGACTAACTGGGATGAACTTGAGACATTGTGTTATGAGCACTAAGTTTCTTTCTGTCCACATTCGTTGCCTACTTCATCCATTCCTGTGGGACTTAGAAGAACCACTGCCCATTTCCTGGCAGAGGCAAATTTTGCAAGTTTCCTTGCAGTTTTTGTTTAGAGAAAAGACTTCTCCACTGACCTAGCCATTAGAATCAGTACTGAGATTGCAACTAGGGTTCATTTTTTTAGTCATTCCTTTAAATAACTGTCAGTGTAGTCTTAATATCACAGACATGACATATAAACACACAGACCAAAAAACAACAACATGCATCCAAACATATTGGAAGCTTATATTTTAGTTGTCTATGAGTGCTGTAGGGGAGCGCAAGCTGTTCACTCCAGAAATGGAATCAGTTCCAAGCTACCCCCAGGGTTAGTTAGCAGGTGGTTTGGACACTAGACTCCTGGCTGGGTCCATCTGTAATTAACATACGTAGGTGAGCAGATTTAGTTATAGTTTTACTTGCTTATAGCTGGTCATGTTAAAAACCAAAACCATCATTCATGGAAATCTAGGGGCACTGGTATCTCTGACTCTGAATGTCGCAGCTCAGTTGGCACAGCCCAGACAAATCCCCTTTGCTTCTTCCAAATTCCTAATCAGCCCCCAGCACAATTTAGCACAACCACAGGAATGGCTGTCAATTATGATGACCTGAATGGCTGCAGACCAGAGTGCTCCGACAATGTACATTTCTACCATTGGGCAAGACTCTATACCAGAAATTCTGAGGGGTTCCTTTGCCAGCCCTATAGAACCACCTCTTCTCCCCACATACACACACTTCAGAGAGATCTGCCTGGATTTGGGCTTCTTTATCGTCTGGAACAGTATAATTTGGAAGGGTCTGAAATGCAGCTTAGAATCAGGGCCACTCATTCATATTCTGCTTTCAGCTACAATGGTGTAAATCCAGAATAAATCCATATGCTCTCCGTTCCAGTGGAGTCATTCAGATTTAACAGGGTGCTGAACTTGGCCCATAAACTACACTATTAGAGGCATCCTATATATTTATATTAAAGCAAGCTAACAAAATATTTTACTCTTTTACACACACACACACACACACACACACACACACACACCCTACCCTCTTTCAAGACTCCAATCAGCTCTACAGGTGACTTGATCCTCTCTCTTTGTTGTTCTTTAGAGCAATCTGGCTCTGTAGTGAATGCAAATGCTTTGCCAAGACTGATTTGCATTGTTCTCTTCTTTCCCCTTCACTTTTGTTAAAACTTTATTTTCTGCTCCCTCCCATCCCACGCTTTCCCTTCTCCTTCCCCCCAACTCTTCCCAGGGCTGATACTGATTTGTTAGTGAGCTAATTATTCCCTGTGCACAACATCTATTACCCATCCAGATGTATATATCTCAGCTCCTTGAAGTAACCCTTACGCTTCAACATTAAAAGACGGATAAGCCCTCTTTTATTAATACTACTGAAGCTTTGTGCTCAGCTTCCGACACTCTCTGATTGGCCAAGCACTTGGAAATGTAAGAGACTTTTAGTGTAAAGGTCACAGAGTGTTTATTTTAAAGATGGAAAGGTTCTTTTTGGAATAGACATTTTCCTGTTTACCTCAAGAGCTCATTTTGTTGCAGACTAGGCAGCTTTCTGGTCTTGTAACAAAATCTGTAATAGTTACCATTTTAAGTTTCCCCAATATGCATTTAATGTAGACCTCAGTTTAATATATGAAATACCAAACAATTATTAAAAGGACTGCTTGACATCTTTTTGACTAAGGTTCATATATAGTGCCCATTTAATCTCTGTCAAGTCCTCTATTCCATTGGTAGAGAAATGGATACAGCAATCTACTGAGTCTTTTCCTTCTCTAGTTATTCTGACCCTACATGCTGTGCCATCCATTGAAAAGCAACACAGATTTGTAAAAATGTGTGATGGGATGTTCTTGGCCTTTGTGGCCTCCTGCTAGAGGCCCCACAGTCCTACCACATCAGGCCCCAGGAAAGCAGTAGCAAAGGTGGGTCCTTCAGGCCTGCCTAGAGAGGCTGCATAGACTGTGCATTGTGTGAAGAAGTATGTTCTTATGTAACTCTTCATTATTCATTTTCTCCACATCATCCATGATTGTATAGACCTCCATCATATCCCTCTAGAGTCATCTCTTGTCTAAGCTGAACAGTCCAAGTCTTTTTAATCTCTCATATGGAAGCTGTTCCATTCCCGTAGTGATTTTTGTTGCCCTTCTTTGTGATTTTTTTTTTCTAATTCTAGTCTCGCTCTTTTGACACTGGGTGACCAGAACTGCATGCAGTATTCAAAGTGTGGGTGTACCATGGATTTATATAGTGACATGATTATATTTTCTGTCTTATTTTCTATCCCTTTACTAATAGCTCCTAACATTGTTAGCCCTTTTTGACTGCCACTGTACACTGAGCAGATGTTTTCAGAAAACAACCAATGATGACTCTAAGGTGGTCAGGCCTAATAGCTAGAGCAGTGGGGTCAGAAACCTGCATCAAAGGTCAGAGCTGGAGTCAGGAACCAGGAATCAGAGCCAAGAGTCGGAGCTGGGGCCAGGAGTCCAAGAGGTCAGTCCATCATTATGGCTGATGGAGGAGTCCACTTTGTTGCACAGAGACTTCCTGGAACTCCTCCTGGGCTTAAGCAGGGTGCCTGGACCACTCAGGGGCCATGAGAGAAGCTGTCACTCATCTTCCAAGGCAGTACTTCCTGGGGTATTTATCTCCACAGAGTCTATGTGGTAATTGCATACAGCCCTACCATGGCTGCCAGGAAGTGGCGCGGAGGCATCAGTCATCCTTACCCTACAGATCCAGCTTCCAGTCCCATCCTCACAGAACCTCACATCATGAAAGATTCACTTCAAGCTATAGCATCAGAGCACCATTCACTCAGTATTGCCACATCATGCTCTTTGTGAAGGATGTATGCGGGAAAGGTATCATCACATTGCTTTGGAAGTAGTTTGGAGGCCAAAATGTCCATCAGCTCTGGGCTAAATGTCAGCCCATTCGCACTGAAGCCGCTTGTGTATCACTCATCTAGATGTCTTATGCACTGTGGCCTACTGAATTAAACATAGGCTTAGGAACCAGCAGACCTAGGCTCCAACCTTGGTTCAGACAGTGCTTTTACTTGTGATATTGGGCAAGTTACTTAACTTCTCTGTATTTTAAGCATTCCCCCTTAGTAAAATGGAGGATAATGCTTATCCACCCATGTAAAGAGCTTTGAGATCTATAAATGGAAAAGCTCTATATAAAGCATAAACTATTAAGTTCGCTCTCAAACAATCTCCCTTGAATCAGTTCTGACAACCTCAAACAGTGCTATAGGGAAAGGTGAGAAGGCTTAAATAAAGGGAAAATGCATTGTTGAAGCCATTTCTGTCTAAGGTCCTATCACTTTGCTCTTCCTATTTGTCTCTGGCCTTCCTTACTGCCCTCCCACAAATTATCCTTACTGGTGTTTTCCCTTTAAGTGACTTTCACAGCTGATCACTGGAGGCATACTTCCCTTGATTGGCATCTTTATCTGCATAAATTATGGAGTTCATATAAATAAACCAGCAGTGCTACTCACTTGATTGATGTGGTTTTCCATCTCTGACATGGTCACAGCAGTAAATGCTGGAGGACACTGACACTCCCTGAATGTTTTCTTTTAACTATCCTCACTTCATTGGCAGGTTTTGCAAAACCTCTTCCTTCTTTGACACTTAACTAAAATGTTGTTAAAAAATTAAAAAAAAATAATAATCAGAGGTAGAGTGTAACAAGCTCTTACTTTTTGGATTAATAGTTAACTCCCAGAGCCCCAAATAATTAAAGTTGAAATGAGTCACCTGCTCTGGGAAAGGCAGAGAACAAATCATTTACAGCTGCAGCACTGCCCTGTTGGAGACATGCTGATGTGATTGAGATCACTGGAAAAATATTGCTCCCTGGAACCTTGGGAATCCAGAAAAGAGTTAAAATCCAAGAAAGAGAAGTGGGGACTGGGTAAGACAGGTACTGATGCCTAAAAGCATTGAGAACAATTGCCAATAAATGCACCAAAAAATGTTTATGGAGTTTTCTTGAAGTTTACATGGACTTTAGTGTCTATGGAGGAGTATAAATGACTACAGGCTGGCTTCTGAAGGTAACCTTTGAATGCCTTGTAATTAATCTACAGGGCACGCTCATTTTGACATGCCTGTGTACTGTATGCATATGCATGTCAGATCTGCTGAAAGGTTGCAGGGAGGCACTACCTGAAATGAAGACACAATCTTGCTATAGAGAGAGACATTTTAGCTATCTCCATCTGTGTCTGGGGGAGGAGGGGCAATGCATGATGGTATAATGTGATATAAAGGTTTTATTAGCACGCGTTTGGAATAACAGCATCATTCACAAGTTGTGAAGCTGCAAACAAGCAATTCATGTCATCTCAAATGACAAATAAAACCTGGGGCAGATCGCTCACTGTGGGGAGGGTAAGAGCATAGGCCTCAGCACAGGAGTGACTTTCACCCCAATGAAATGGAGGGGGAGTGGAAGCAATGGTCATAATCCACTGGCAAAGGGGAGAGAGAAGCTTTCAGAAAAGGCAAAAGGCCAGGTTTGTATCACCACGTCCCAGTCTGGCAGCTTTGGATGCAGCCAGCCACAGAGAGCTGCCACAAAGGAATTTATGGCTAATTTGTGACTGAAACAACCAGTCAACCAGAGCATTTTTTAAGGTTGAAGGATGCAGGGTCTGCACAGAGGTGAATTCTGATGACGCAGCTGTTGCAGAATCTGGGAAAGAGCGTTCGTCTGGGCAGGAAACCTCATTACGTGGTTATTGCAAATACACAAAAAGGCTGCCATGGAGCCCATTCCTCCTGAGGAGATGAGGGAGGAGCAGGAGGGTGTTTCAGGGAAATGCTTGCTAAAATGAAGTGGTTTAGAAGGAGAAGCTTCACAGGAAGCGTTCAGATTTTTTCACCCTTTTTATGTTACAGTAGCAACTACAGGCCTCAGTCAGGTTACCAAGACAAAGCTCAGATGCCTTCTGGTGGGAAAGGGAAATAAGTTGTTTCTGCAAGGACAGAGGCCATGCAGAGGTTTGTAGGGTTGGGGCAATTCCCATGGTGTTGCCCTCCTACTGCTCATCCAGAACAAGCATCAGCAACAGTAAATACATCTCCTGCAAGTCTGTCACCATTGAGATGTCTCTTCTAGCTGTGGGAGATATGGCAATTTCCTGCAATACCTTTGTGAGATCTTACCGTGTTAAGTTTCCATGTATCATTGTGGGCCAGGTATTTATGCAATTCCTCAGGGGAGGATAACTACAACCCACCAGGAACTAAGAACTGCCGGAGAGGGAGGTGCAGAAATTAGGCAAACTTCCTCAGGCTGTAACAGCTCCAGAGAGGTGCTACACTTGTATATATTTCTTCAATCTGGAGTCTCCAGAAACCAACAGACACAAGAAACGATTTTTGGATAAACAGCCTGAGTTTCAACTAACTCAGGGCTTTTTCTGATCTAGCAAACAGACAGGGGCCCCCTAATCCCTCCTGTTAAGGGTCGGAAGGACTTTGGTCTACAGTGGCCCCATAAAACGGATGAATGACTGTTGCTAAGCTTTTACCATGTAAATGGGAACTCAGTGTTCTCTGTGTAATGCTTTCCCCTTAAGAATAAACGTGCTTGCTTAGAAAGAGCAGTGTGATATAACGGAGGGAGGGGAATTAAGAGGGATGTTAAATGGTTAATCAATAAGTATTAGTCTTACCATTAATATATTGCAGTTAGTGTTTAAATCAGATTGGCAGCACCCTGGACCCCACTGTGTGAGAGACTATGGGGTGGCAGCCCCAACCATGAAACCAACCCCCACCGGGTGGGGATGGGTGGCAGACCATGACTCCCACTGGATGGGGCAAGGTGGCAGCCCATGACCCAAGACCCCAGCCACTGCTGTGTGGGGCCGGGTGGCAGCCACAGATACCTGCCAGGCAGGGCTGGCTGACAGCCCCCAGATCCCAACTCCTGTCATGTTGGGCGGGGCAGCAGCCCCCAGATCCCGACCCCTGCCATGTGGGGTGGGGCAGGGCGGTAGCCCCTGAGCCCTGTGGGGGGCCACCCCTGACTCCTGCTGTGCAGGGCCAAGCGGCAGCCCTTGATCCCGGACTCAGCCCAAACCCCACCCATAAGATGGTCTGTTTTTGTTGTTAGTAAAGACACTTGACAAAGATAATATATATGTGGGCTACATTGTGAACTCGTTAACAAATAAATAGTTAACCCAGGGGTAGGCAACCTATGGCACGTGTGCCGAAAGCGGCACACAAGCTGATTTTCAGTGGCACTCATACCGGTCCAGGGGGCTCTGCATTTTAATTTAATTTTAAATGAAGCTTCTTAAACATTTTAAAAATCTTATTTACTTTACATACAACAATACTTTAGTTATATATTATAGACTTATAGAAAGAGACCTTCTAAAAACATTAAAATGTATGACTGGCACGCGAAACCTTAAATCAGAGCGAATAAATGAAGACTTGGCACACCATTTCTGAAAGGTTGCCGACCCCTGGGTTAACCAATATGATTTTAATAGTTTAAACAGGTACTTTTTAAAACAATATTTACATCCCTGGTTCATAGCCTGTGAGGAGAAACAAAAGTGCAGATGCTGGCCTCACTGCTGGGTTTACAATAGTGCCAGGGGTGCCATTGAGCTGGGCCCATGCTCAGAAGGGGCCCTGGCTTGCTCTGCTTGCACTGTGCTCTGAGACCCCGCCAACCTGCTCCGCACCCTGCCCACCATTTGCTCCTCTCGGCCTGCCTGCCAGCCGGCCGAGAGCTCTTCTCCACCCCTTGGCCTCACCCGCCGGCTTCTCTCTGCCTCCTGGCTGGACCCCAGTGCACCTCCGGCTCCAGGCAGTCTCTGCTTCCCACCACCTGAGGGGCCCCACCTGTCTCCCTGGAGCTGAGCCGCCTGGGACTGATGCAGAAGCCTGGCCAGTTGCGGGAGAGGGGAACAGTGTGCGGGGCTTGGCTGGGCCCTTCCAGGCAAGTGGGTCCTGAGGGAGCCTGGGTGGGGCAGGCCCTGGCTGATTGCGCAACTCCCAAGTAGCCAGAGTGATTTCCTGCCCCAGGACACTGGTGGCTCAGAAGAGACAGTCGCCTCCCAGCAGGGCCAGTGAGTGGGGCCAGGAGCAGGGCATGGGGGAGTGGATCTCTGGAGGGCCTTGCGGTGTGCTGGGCTGTGAGGGGGCAGGGAAGATCTCTGTGTGTTGGGGCACTAGGGAGTGGGGGTTCTGTGTGGGGTGCTGGGCAGTTCTGGTGTTGTGCAGGACGCTGTGCATTTGTGGCAGGGTTGCCGGGGGCTGGACATAGTGAGTCCGGGGGGGCTTTGGCCATAGGGAATCGGGGCGGGGGGGTCCATTGTTGGGCAGGGGGGGCTGTGTGGCACGACATGGGCCCACCCCAAGGGGAAGGGGCATGCTGGCAGCACAGGGCCGGGTGGCCCATTGTGTGTCTGGCAACTGCCGGTTTGTAAATAGTGCCCTCGCACTGGACTGGGCTGGCCGGAGTGGGGCCGCCCCTGCCATGCCATGCCCCATTGCCCCTGGCTGGCCCCTCGCTCCAGGGACTGAACCCCCTCGCCATGCACCATTGTCCCCATGGAGGCCCACAAATATGTTTGGCGCCAGGCCCACAAAAGGTTAATCTGGCCCTGGCTGGCCTATCTAGGCAGTCTGAGCTGTGGGGAATAATACAGTGTATGCAGGGACCTGTTCAGCCTGAAAAAACGCCAGTCAGGAGGGAGGTAGATGTGGATCACCTCCAAGATAGGTGATGGCTGAGGAGCCAGGGCCTAGAGTAGGTATCCTTGATGGACTGTGGAGGGGGAATACAAATGCAGTTGCCCTGAACTGTAACACCAGCAATCCCACATGTGTCATTTAGCCCTCATATAATGTTGCAAGTAAGCAGCAAATGGCTGGTGTGTTGGCTCTCAGCACCCATGGTAAAATGGTGAGATCCAACATAATCATAAAATTAAAAGGGCAATTTCATCACAGAATGCCTTATATATTTTTAAATGTTAGGTTTAGTAATCCCCCAATATGGGGTTTAACATTTATTTTAGTTTTGCACATTTTCAACACTTTTGGAACAAAACAAACCATTTAGCAACCCTGGTCTCCACTCCATGGTTTGAGCCTCAAGTTAAGCCTCAACTCACTGCATTGATCCAGTCCTGCCCCATAGTACATCCAACTCCCCCACTCCCAGGGGCAAACCAAGAATGAAGGGGATGAAATCCTATTTTAAACACTTTCTCATTCTGCTGTAAGTGGCATCTGATTTTGGTAATGCAATTGGGTGGAGCTTTGGAGAGTACCACTGTGTGAACCCCCAATCTGAGGCCTGGTTTGAGGCAGGGGCTATTACTGCTGATCGGATCAAAGCACGTAGTAGGGAAAAAGCTTAGTATCAGTAGGAATAATGTCTGCAGGCAAACAATATTGTCTCTCCTCCTACCCACCTCACTGCCCCCATCAGAGACCAGAAAGCCTACAGGACACAGATTCATAGATTCATAGATTCTAGGACTGGAAGGGACCTCGAGAGGTCATCGAGTCCAGTCCCCTGCCCGCATGGCAGGACCAAATACTGTCTAGACCATCCCTGATAGACATTTATCTAACCTACTCTTAAATATCTCCAGAGATAGAGATTCCACAACCTCCCTAGGCAATTTATTCCAGTTTAACCACCCTGACAGTTAGGAACTTTTTCCTAATGTCCAACCTAAACCTCCCTTGCTGCAGTTTAAGCCCATTGCTTCTTGTTCTATCCTTAGAGGCTAAGGTGAACAAGTTTTCTCCCTCCTCCTTATGACACCCTTTTAGATACCTGAAAACTGCTATCATGTCCCCTCTCAGTCTTCTCTTTTCCAAACTAAACAAACCCAATTCTTTCAGCCTTCCTTCATAGGTCATGTTCTCAAGACCTTTAATCATTCTTGTTGCTCTTCTCTGGACCCTCTCCAATTTCTCCACATCTTTCTTGAAATGCGATGCCCAGAACTGGACACATTACTCCAGTTGAGGCCTAACCAGCACAGAGTAGAGCGGAAGAATGATTTCTCATGTCTTGCTCACAACACACCTGTTAATGCATCCCAGAATCATGTTTGCTTTTTTTGCAACAGCATCACACTGTTGACTCATATTTAGCTTGTGGTCCACTATAACCCCTAGATCCCTTTCTGCCGTACTCCTTCCTAGACAGTCTCTTCCCATTCTGTATGTGTGAAACTGATTTTTCCTTCCTAAGTGGAGCGCTTTGCATTTGTCTTTGTTAAACTTCATCCTGTTTACCTCAGACCATTTCTCCAATTTGTCCAGGTCATTTTGAATTATGATCCTGTCCTCCAAAGCAGTTGCAATCCCTCCCAGTTTGGTATCATCCGCAAACTTAATAAGCGTACTTTCTATGCCAATATCTAAGTCGTTAATGAAGATATTGAACAGAGCCGTCCCAAAACAGACCCCTGCGGAACCCCACTTGTTATGCCTTTCCAGCAGGATTGGGAACCATTAATAACAACTCTCTGAGTACGGTTATCTAGCCAGTTATGCACCCACCTTATAGTAGCCCCATCTAACTTGTATTTGCCTAGTTTATCAATAAGAATATCATGCGAGACCGTATCAAATGCCTTACTAAAGTCTAGGTATACCACATCTACAGCTTCTCCCTTATCCACAAGACTCGTTATCCTATCAAAGAAAGCTATCAGATTGGTTTGACATGATTTGTTCTTTACAAATCCATGCTGGCTATTCCCTATCACCTTATCACCTTCCAAGTGTTTGCAGATGATTTCCTTAATTACTTGCTCCATTATCTTTCCTGGCACAGAAGTTAAACTAACTGGTCTGTAGTTTCCTGAGTTGTTTTTATTTCCCCTTTTATAGATGGGCACTATATTTGCCCTTTTCCAGTCTTCTGGAATCTCTCCCATCTCCCATAATTTTCCAAAGATAATAGCTAGAGGCCCAGATACCTCCTCTATTAGCTCCTAGAGTATTCTAGGATGCATTTCATCAGGCCCTGGTGACTTGCAAGCATCTAACTTTTCTAAGTGATTTTTAACTTGTTCTTTTTTTATTTTATCTGCTAAACCTACCCCCTTCCCATTAGCATTCACTATGTTAGGCATTCCTTCAGACTTCTCAGTGAAGACCGAAACAAAGAAGTCATTAGTCATCTCAGCCATTTCCAAGTTTCCTGTTACTGTTTTTCCCTCTTCACTGAGCAGTGGGCCTACCCTGTCTTTGGTCTTCCTCTTGCTTCTAATGTATTGATAAAAAGTCTTCTTGTTTCCTTTTATTCCTGAGCTCATTTTGTGCCTTTGCCTTTCTAATCTTGCCCCTGCATTCCTGTGTTGTTTGCCTATATTCATCCTTTGTAATCTGTCCTAGTTTCCATTTTATATATGACTCCTTTTTATTTTTTAGATCATGCAAGATCTCGTGGTTAAGCCAAGGTGATCTTTTGCCACATTTTCTATCTTTCCTAACCAGCGGAATAGCTTACTTTTGGGACCTTAATAGTGTCCCTTTGAAAAACTGCCAACGCTCCTCAGTTGTTTTTCTCCAAGATGCAGTCTTGGAGGGGGACAGACAGAGAACTGTTCAGCTGAATGCATTTATGAAGCTATGAGGCTTTAGCAGCATGACAACCACCACTGTTTGCAGTGCACTTTCATGGGTGTTTTCAGACCTGACAATTAATTGAGGTCAGTGTGTTCACATGAAGCAAATATCAGCTTTTAACATGTCAGACAAAAAGCTTTGCTATATAACATTCTGCAGATTAATCAACCAGATGGTTTTTATTTATTTCAACCTTTGAAGAGATGTTTTTATAACTCAGTTTCTCACTGTGTTTGAAGGAAGTTAGGAATAGTAGAAACAGCTGGATAACATGCTTGGTTCAAACTGCTTCCTACATTCAGGGGCCAGGCACCCAAGCTCCATCTGACCCCAGGCCATAAGCCAGAATCACTGGGCTCTCTACCATAGAGTTGTGGGTTGTCAGTACAAAAACCTTCGCAATATCCAACTCCAAACAGGGGCCGACAACATAAAATGGATGTAATATCAAAATAAAAAACACAGGAGCAGGGCCAGCTCTAACTTTTTTGCTGCCCCAAGCAGCAAAAAAAAGCGCCCCCCCTCAAGCGCCGCGCCACCGGAGCCGGACCCCCCACCGAGCGCTGCACTGCTGGAGCCCGCCCCCCCGACAAGCGCCGCGCCGCCGGAACACCCCCCCCCCCCGAGCGCCGCGCCCCGCGCCGCCCCCCCGCCGAGTGCCATGCTGTCCCCTGCCACCCCAAGATTGGCCGCCCCTTACCAGGTGCCGCCCCAAGCATGTGCTTGGTTGCCTGGTGCCTGGAGCCGGCCCTGCACAGGAGGCTACTGTCAGGATTATATTAGTCACAGACATGATGCATTCATAATAAACCTCCATTTCTCACTTCAATGGAGCTGCAAAGAATTTTTATTCTTTTCATCAGAGTGCTACAGAATGTAAGAACCTGCTGAATGTGGGTGTAGTTTGCAACAGAGTATACAGGGCTTTAATAACTGCAAATAAATAGATGTATGGGAGTGTCTGCTCTTAAATCAAAGTGATCTGCACCCATTGAACTCACCTCTGGAAAAAAAAAATCAGGCTACTCTGGTTTGCCCGTAGGTGGTTAAACATTGCATTAGGCCCTTAACTTTTAGGAAGCTTCATTTGAAAATCGTGGATTGAGCTTTTAACACTTTATTTTTCCCCTTTGCCAAAATGGGGGAAGTTGATCAGTTTCAATAGTAGAGTACGTTATGCATCTTTCCACGGCCATGGTATACAGGGCAGAAGCTGACTTTTCAGAATACAATTGGAGGGAGCAGGATTAAAATCCTAATTGTGACAAGATGAGAGATTTTAACAATGTACAAGCTATGGATAAATTAAATGATGCCTGTTTCAGAGATTTCACCAGGCACCAGGATGATCATCTAGTCTGACCTGCATAACACAGGCCACTGAATTTCAGCCTGTAACTCCCACATCATGCCCACAGATTCAACTGAAATGTGCTAAAATAAAATAAAAACCCAAACAAACTAACACCATGAATGAAAGTTATTTCTGCAAAACGATAAGGTTTTCCAAGCACCTGAGAATCCTAATCAAATCCTTTCACCACTGATAACTTACAGGAACATAAATTAGTAATACAGCTGGTGTGGGTTGACTAAGGTGGGATTGGCTCTAAAAGAAGCATTATTTCTTCCTATTATGGCTATTTGACAGATATGCTAGTTATTTTTCAATACATGTGAAATATGGGTTTAATCTTGCTCTCAGTGACCCTAAAGAAAAAGGCATCTCTGGTTTTGGAGCCTGGAGTACAGATGTTGCAAATGAAGAGACAGATGCACAAAAGAAGGGAATTTTCATTTGACTGGGAGTTCTTGTCTGACAAGTGTCAAATAAATCATTAGACTAAATACAGAAAAAGGCTGAATGTACTTAAAATGATCTATTGCAGAAATAACACAGGATATATTTATTTTGAGAGACAACCTCACACGTACCATTCAGCTATCATAGACATTCAATTAATAAAGGATATCTTTTAATAAGTATTTTTGAGTCTTAAACCATCCACCTATGACTGACAGAATCAAAGGACTGGTAAACTTTCACTCAATATATGCCTAAAATACAGCCATGTGACAGGTTCTCTAATCTGTCCTCTTCATATTTGATAAAGAGTGGAATTAATGTTAAAATGAATTATATGAGTCTTGTACTTGAATAGCCGGAGTCTGACAATTAATATCCCCATTCAGGAAAATTAACACCAAAAAAACATTGTGGTTGGCAGGGAACAAAGGGTACATTCAGCCCTTGCAGGGTGCTGGGGGGTAATAAGATGCAAAGATGGAACAGGAAAACTAGCAACTGAACTCTATTCCAAAGCAGTGAGCACAATCCTGAATGGATCTGGGATCTAGCCAATGGGCATGGCTTGAGAGACATGAGGGGGCACCGGGCTTGTCTGGTACGACAATTGTTACAGCCCTGGGGTTAACTGCACCTCTGCCCACAGGAGTCGACTCCATGGGTGCTCCAGTCCTGGAGCACCCACGAAAAAAAATGGTGGGTACTTAGCACCCACTGGCATCCCCTCCATCCACCAGCAGCCCTGCCGATCAGCACCTTCCCCTTTCCCCAGTGCCTCCCGGCTCCCGCCCACCGCGATCAGCTATTCGGTGGCATGCAGGAGGCGCTGGGGGGGCAGGGGGTAGGAGCAAGGGCAGGGCATGCTCAGGGAAGGGGGCAGAACAGGGCGGGAAGAGTCAGGGCAGGAGTAGGGACTTGGGAAAAGAGGTGGAGTGGGGGTGGGGCCTTGGTCAGAGCCAGGGGGAGCACCCCACGGCACATTAGAAAATCGGCACCTATGCCTCTGCTGCCCCCTTCATGGCCTCTTCAAAAGTGCCCCCTTAGAACTCAGGCGTCTAACTGCCACCTTTCTCAAGCAGGAACCCACATTCCTCTCCCTCCAGCTGAGAATTTTAGGGCTGCTATCCCCATGCAGTTCACTGTATTATTTATCCCAGAAGGTCTGACTTTCGTTCAGTACCTTCACTTCTACTCTCTCTCTGGGACAATGACAGAGTTAACCAGTGCCCAGCCAACTTTCATAAAGCACAGTACATGTATTTAGGATAAAAGCATCACAGGGAAAACATTTATAACCCAACAAACCATCTTCATGCACACTAAACTTATCAGGTATTAGCCATCATCAGCATGGGCTCCTAGGAGGAGGCACTCACACAAGTTTGTCAGTTCCAGAGCGAGTCTGGTCACAAGTCAGATCAGGCTGAGTATTTCTACAGTTTGGAGGATTTTATTTCCCGGGCCTCATAAACCAGGACCAGTCATTGCTACTTCCCACAGTGGGCAGGCCATTCATCCGGCTATAAGCAAGACAGTCCTCTTCTCCGAACGTTTGTCCCCTCTCCAGTACAAAGACAAAACCGAATGTGGTTTTGTCTAGTATCACGAATGAGGGATGTTGTTTGGAAGAGTCTGCTGCCCCGCCCCCACTGGCGTGCACAGTGCGTGCGAGGTTACACCAGCAGGGGCAGAGTCACGACATTCCCAAAAGTGCTGGAATCTCTGGCCTATTCCCCTGGTGGCAAAGCTACGGCGAGCTGGATATCTGCATAACCAGTATTGGAGATTTTTATTAATTACCCACCCCACAGTGATTCTAGATTCCACAGAAGACCCACTCAGTGAGGCAGGAACATAAAGGTACATGTAACTCCTATGGATACAGCATACAGATATTGACAATCCCACGTACCCGTCGTGTCTGGCACATCTCAATATAACAATGTGACCAAACTCACCATCTCGGAGCACCCCAAACAGGAAGACCTGGCGTTGCAGCACTTTGCCTCAGTTTCCCCACAAAGGTCTTTTACCTACTCCAGTCATATAGTCCAAGCCACTTTACAGAATTCCATGCCTCTAAGGGTAACAAGTCCAACAAAAGCACAAAACAAAGGAATCTTCAGCTCAGCTGGCCTCAGCATCCAGGGCCCTTCTTCACAGGGGGACCCTAGCTGGGATAGCCTGTCTCAATGTCCGCCAACAGGTACCTGGGCTCTGGTCCACTCAACAATCCAGCCCCACCCTTCTGCAAAGAGCTCTGGCAGACCACCATCATGATACAGTCTTTGCTCCCTTGCCCCCAGATAGGAGCAGTCTGTGCACTTTCCTCCCCTCAGCTGCTGGGCTTTCCTCTTCTTAACTCCACTAACCAGCCCAGGTGTAGCAGCATGGGGCTAACTGAACAAGGCTGACTAGCCCCAGGCATCCAGGCCTTTAAAGAGCACACCACCATGTTACAAATAGCCTCGAAGTGTCCATTCTTCCAAGGCCTCACATTTGTCACAACAACATCCCAGCAACACCAAAGGAGTATAAAAAATATAATGGGGCTGAGAAACAAGAAAAGGAGAGAAGGGGAGACACCTGAAACCAAATGCTGCCTTGCTGACAGGCTGACCTGCCACTAGGGTAAGAGAAGAGAACAGCAGCATTTTATAGAAGTGTGTGGATTTTTTTTATTCACGGTAACTAAACTTATCTCTGACCCCTAGCCTATCTAGAGGACAGGGGTGTTCAGACTAGATATCTTACATGGCCCATTCATTTGGTTTTAATCTGATCTTCTCCATCTCTGGTGAATAAGAATGGTTTTTAATTCAGCATTTGGATCAGAGTGTTGTTTGGGAATGTTACTCAAGCCACTTCAGAAAGGCTGAATAACTCTCAGAAGTTGGAGGAGGTGAGGCAGGGAGAGTATCTGAAGCCCAGCCCACTGATCAAAAGGCCATGGAGAATGGAGTCCTTTCCCTATAAAGGGTGGTGTTTGAGGGACTGTAACCTGAAAAATGCTGGGGAAATACCAGTGATGAGTTGAAGGAGCATGAGGTGACAAGCAAGATAGTCAAGTGTCCAAAATATGAATATTGTGTAAACCCTTCTCCAAGTAAATGGCACCCATAGACAGGTGTCTACATCACAAAGCAGCCAGCAGCCCAAGAGGGGCAGTGAATCAATGCATACAAAAACTGCCAGACACTGACCTCATGTCAGACCTGAGGCACAGTGATGGAAGACAATGGAAGAAGATGGCCTACTGCTGCCAGTGCCTGCTCTGTGGATAAGAAAGGTCAGACATACAGCAACACACTCAACCCTAAGGAGGAATCATATTTAACAACGGAAGGGATAAAAAGTAGTTTGATATTCTGGCAAGGGCAAAATATTTAGATAAGCTAATTTAGTGAGCCAGAGTACAGGGTACCAGAATATGAAACCAATGTGCCCCTAACTCAGCTTTTTGGTAGCTTCAAATGGCCTACCTTAGATACCACTATACTGGATCACTTTCCAATTGCTTATTCTTTTATCAAACAGTGTGTGTTTCACTTTACAATCATTTAATGGAAGCAGGCTTGATGCACCATGACATGAACTTCAAATATAAGAAAGAACACCAGTAGTGTTACTTACTCACGCTGAGTAGTACTTTACTCAACAAGTATTAACATTGAAATCAATGGGGACAACTCCTGGAGGAAGTTACTACTCAGTGTGAGTAAGGATGGCAGGATCTTGCCCTCAGAGATTTGGGTATGTACAAGAGGACTTTCCCCTCCACACCATACTATGTAATACAAGTAAGTCACTGTCTGAACATCTGCAGATGTGATTGCAATAGCAGAAAGAATATAAAAAAATGAAAATTGCTACAAAAATATATTATACAAAGGATGGAAATAAACACAAGAAACCATGAAAATGAGATGGGAATGACAAGCTGGGAAATGAAGAGAGTAGATTAGAGGTACATTTTACAAAGTGCAGGCTAGTATGTTTCAATGCATTAGAAGATTCATGCGGGAGTTTTTCTTGTACTATGAGTCAGCTTTATTATCTACTTCCTCAGTACTTGCAAGACAGAATCCAAGAGACAATGGCTCCATTCTGATGTAGTGCTCTAGAGCAAGGCTTCCGACACAGGCCATTGTGGTATTCAATGAATGTGAACAGCTGGTGCTCTCTCTTTTGGATTCAGAACATATTGTGGAATTAGAAAGGTCTCTTTTGGAGAAGAAAGTATATTAGGCACAAAAGTTCATTAAAATAACCCTTGTAGCTTGATATTTTAACTGAAGGGAGCAGAGAGCTTCTGAAGACCTCTATGTAAGCTCGAAAGCCTGTCTCTCTCACCAACAGAAGTTGGTCCAATAAAAGATATCTCACCCACCTTGTGTCTCTAATATCCTGAGACCAACATAACTACAACACCTCATACATGGATGCAGAGATGTCATTCTTAGTGCACATCATTCTGTTTATGTTGTACAGGTAGGACTTTCAGAACGGGCAGTAAAGTTGTTACATGTTTAGATTCTTACATTGTCCCCTGTATGTTGACAGGACTTCAGTGATCTCAGCGGAAACAGGAATATGCTTAAGTTGTGTATGTAGGGTCTGTTTGTTAGGTATAAAAGGCGAGGACCCTAGGGGGAGGATCAAAGATGGCAGTTATTGATGGTCACCTTGGAGAGAGAAAAATCAAGAACTTCAAGGGAGGCAGTGCCAGGAATAATTAACAGTTCAGTACAAAGGTCTCTAAGTAGGGTGACCTGATGTCCTGATTTTATAGGGACAGTCCTGATATTTGAGGCTTTGTCTTCTATGAGTGCCTATTACCCCCCCATCCCCATCCCAATTTTTCACACTTGCTCTGTGGTCACCCTATCTCTAAGTCATGGAAAAGGTTGCAGTCTCCCTCCCCAAACAGTGCCACAGAAGAGCAGGCAAAATCATCATGCACACAGACAATCTGAGTATTCCAAAACCCTCTTAAAGGTTTAGGGCTAGATTGTTCCTTTAGGTGCAGTGCTGAGATTCAGGTAGCTGTAACTGGTGGTCTGATACCATCCCAATCTCCTGCACCAAGCAGAGCTCTGGCCAGAGAGAGAATCTGGCCCAAAGTTTTCAAAAGTTATTTAATATTTGAACTTCACAGTCTTTGTCTTTCAGTCTTCAAACGGTCTAATCTTACTGATCTTGAGTATTGAAATTGGACAGTATAGATGGCACACCACAACCAAAAGCAGTATTTGATCTCAGTATTTGACAAGAGGACATCACTGAGCATTGCAAAAGTGCAGCAACTTGCTTGGCAACTTACAGTGGTTGCTATTAAGAGTCATTGTTGATAAGCTGTTAACAAATAGTGCTCTCTAATAAACAGTAGTTCTTTCTGTTTTTAAGTATATGGAGAAGCTTGGTATCTCAGATGCTGCTGTTTACTTTTTAATAGTGACTACTGTATAAGCACAATTAAAACTTTTCAAACATTAATTAAGGCAATCAAGTATTTTTCAGGGTTATTAATGCCCAGAAAGCCCCTCTCTCCCCCCACTGCATTGTTTGTGGTTCTAAAGTATTCCATTGTGTGATCTCTCAAGATTTTATTGAGATTTACAGCTTAAAATATTGTGCATGATAAATATGAACTGATTTAAGAGGAGCCTCAAACAAATCTCTTTGGATTGGAGTGGGGGAATACAGTACATTTTGGAAGTACGTTTTAAATAAGTACAAAGAGGGCAAAAAACTGACTTTGAAAACAACGGAAAGCATGAGCCAATATATTGTTATTGTTACTCCTTTTGACCCAAATATCCAATAATCAGGGTCTTGCAGGTTGTTTCTGTTAGGAGGTGAAATTGATGTTTTAGTCTCATGCAATTCTGTTTATTTACTAAGAATGTACATAAAGTCCTATTTCCCTGTACATAGAAGAAATCAAACAACAGAAGACAGTTTCTTTGCTCACAGTTCCAAGCCTCTTTCCAGACACCACTTTACGCAAAAGTTCTGTCTTTCTCAGCTATTTCTCAGGATCACTTATAAATTAGTGTTACCATACGTCCATATTTTCCCAGACATATCCGGCTTTTTAGTTCTTAAATCGCCGTCTGGGAGGAATTTTTAAATATCTAAAAATGTCCGGGAAAATACGGACATATGGTAACCCTAACAAAGTCCCGGGACTGGCGGCGCTTCCTGGGGCAGCTCCCGGTGCCCGCCCACCAGCAGGAGCCTGCAGTATGGGCAGCCCCTAGGCACAGAGGCGGAGGGGGTCTCCGTTTGCTGCACCGGCTCCCTCCTGCCCAATCAGAGCTGCAGGGGCGGGGCTTGCAGGCACCGGGAGCAGGCAGAGAAGCACTGGGACACAGGAGAGAGGCTTTTGGACCTGTAATGTCCCAGGAAGGAGCAGTGTGCACTGCGTAAGTGTGAGGAAAAGGCCACAGACATTGCAAAACAAATCACTGATCCGTTCCCAGTGCTGTTTTGATTGTAACAAACAGCATCTTTTTATTATCTCACCGTAAAAGCATAACTGCAGCCTCTTCCTTAGAGAAATATAGGCAAAACTGTCTCTTGATCATTTGGGTTAGTCTCCGGCAATAAGGGAACCAGAACTAGTATATTCCAAACACAAAAAACTTTGTTTTAAAAATCGTTAAGTTTTATAAGTGACAGCAATGCACTCAACTATCCCATCACATACAAACCCAAGCCCTTCACAGCAAGGTAATGAATAGTTAAGGATATCATAAGTCTCACGCATATCCATATAAGCATTCTCCTCAATTATAAAGAAATGTTTATTTAATCTCAACAGACCCTCGTACCAGATACTAGTTTTCATCAGTAATTTCAAAATATCAAACTCAATAAAAAACTTTCCTGAAAAAGAAACATCAACATTAGATATGCACACAATGACCAGCCTCAAAAACAAGTCCCCAGGCATAATTTTACCATAAATCAACTGTTATATACTTTCCCATTAAACTATATATATATTTTCTTCTCCTTAAACAGCCATTATAAATATTTAATCAAAAACCACTATAGTCAGTTGATAAATATAGCCGCTGATGTTTCCCACTTAACCACCTTCAAAAGAAAATGTTTAAATGTGGAAATCAAGAGAACAGAACTATTACATTAAAAGGCAACATGCTGAGATGCACCTACTAAGCAAGACCAATGATAATATATCTGCTTATCCAATATGCTGGAAGAGTTAAATAGATGATGGCTTTGAGCCTGAACTTACGTGCCCTGCTTACCCACTGCTGTCATTTCCTGTTCCAAGTACTGCCACAGTTCTTCAGTTCTGTCTCGGGACTGAAAGGCTTTGAGAGTGACATGGTTCCACTGCAGTCTGTCCGACTGAGCACCATCAAATAATCCAATTCTTGTCTTTTTTACTTTAATTATATAGGAGTGAGCAGTAATTGAAAGTAAAACCCCCTGGACATTTAACGCTCATTACTCTAGCTGTGGCCCTACGCAGAAATGAATGGCTGCTGGGACGGTCCTTTGCACACAGCTCTTCAACAAAAATTATTAAAGCAATGACTAAAGCCACAAAACTGATGAAAGGTCTAGAAAACTTAATCTATAACAAAAATTGGGGGTGGGGGGAAATGGGTTTGTTTAGTCTAGAGTCGAGAAGGCTGATTAGAGACATGACAACAGTTTTCAAGTATGTAAAAGGTTGTTATACAAGGAGGAGGGTGAAAAATTATTCTTATTAACCTCAAAGGATAGGACGAGAAGCAATGGGCTTAAGTTGCAGCAAGGGAGGTTTAGGATGGACATTAGGAAAAACTTCCTAACTGTCAGGATACTAAAGCAGAAACTCCAGTTACCAGATAGGGTAGCTAGAGACCTCTCAGGTTGGCCGAGGGCTGAATGTAGCAGCTTTAGGAGCAGGAGTTGTTCCTGCCCTGCTACTGTCCAAAGCAGAAAGGAGTGGGCACGCTCTCTGCATCCCAGAAAACCTTGTTATTTAGGAAGCAGGGAGCCTATTTGCCTCCCTCCAGGAAGTCAGATGAAAGAGTGGTCAACAAGCTTCCAGTTAAGCCAGCTCTCTGTGCTATATCTGTGTACTTTGAAAATATTATTTAAGGATGATAAACACAAAGATGGATGCAGCACCATGTAACTGATAGTCATAGACAATTAAACGCTTGAGTTAACTTAGTACTGGCATCGTATGAAGGGTACTTTAACAAAAACAGTCCAAAAATATCTGAGCATTTATCATCAATATATTTAATGGATCATTTTGCTTTACAAATTATAGCTTCTGTAGAGTGCCAGAAGAATCTCCCCTCTGCTCCTTCTTGCCTGAACCAGCCTGTTCCTTTTAATTTGTTGGTTTTTTTCAAGGCATCCTCCTCAGTAAAAGCCTCACTAAAGACAAACCACCTGTGCAAAAATCAAGGCGAACACAAGTTAATATCGGTTTCCCACTTCCTCCATCTGTTAAATCAAGATAATAGTATGTACCTGTCTCACTGGTGCTATGGAAGGATTAATTAATTAAGGTTTGCAAGATGTTAAGCAGATGTTAACAGCTGTGCTGTGTTAATAAGAGCTAGTTTTCTTACTTTCTCCACAAAGTGCCTCTGGAGATACTGGATATATTACTTAGTTTTATACAAGAGGATCAGATTGTTAACAGGAGGGAACAGGTACAGTCAAGTGATCATTTAAATAGCTTACACTCAAAAGTAATTACGCCCTACTGCAGTTCACATTGATTGACAGTCTAGCGGATGTGCTACCATTGCTGTTATTAAAGTGAGTGCTCGTGAATGAGAGAGTCCTCGCACGTAGCCAAGCTATTACTAGCAAGCATTGTGCGGGTGACTGCACATCGCACTGATTGAGTTCTTAGGACCTGTCCTGGCACCATAGAGTCAATTTTGCAACGTGGCAACATCCACAACTGATTTCACCAAAATGACTCTCATCCCCTGTGTGAGATTTGTGATCAGTTTCCTAGAGAAAGGCATTACCCGACAAGATGGGAAAGCTCTCAGCAGTTGAGCTCACAATACATATAGACATACACATCAGACCTCACTAACTGTACTGAGGCCTAGCTCTACTCATGACCTTTAGCTTTCCCAGTGTTCCCCCTGCACCACTGAAACACCTTTTGGGGAGCAAACCTGCAGTTACCCCCAAGGTGGCCATGCTACCATCCTTATTCCTTGCTCTCTCCAGGTCACATGATGGGCTTTAGGTTTCTTTAGGGCAGAGGTCATGAATTCATTCATTCTGTAAAGTACATAATGCAGCTTTGGGCACAGTTAAAAATAAATGGTCATAATTAAGAGCCTCTCTTGAAAATCCAGCCATTTATTTCAGTGCCTAAATGGGAGAGGAGCTCTTTTGAAAACCTGGAACTTTATCTCTGGCAGGTGTCCATTAGCAACTGTCCCATAACATATCAATCACCAATTCCAATTGCCTTACAGTACGAAAGTGTTTTGCAGCAAATGAAAGTTGAGGAGAGTGTAATCACAACAAGGCTCAGACTACACTGGAAGCATAGCTAGACTGGATCTCATAATTACAAGGTATTGTCTAAAGCAAGATGGTCCCTTGGCAGGAAGGTCTGTATCACTACAGCTACTTGCCATTTCCCTCAGACCTGGGAATAGGGTTTCTTGACAAAAATATTCCCACTATTGCAAACACAGATTCAGCTCAACTAGCGATAACAGTGGTGAAAGCCCTAGTGTGTAGACAAGGCTAGTAGAGAGAAAGGATAGTGCAGTAGTAAGGGCACTAGCCTGAGTCTTTGGAGACCTGGGCTCATTTCTCAGCTGAACCACAGACTTTCCTGTGTCACCTTGGGCAAGTCATTAGTCTCTCTCTCGCTGTCTGTCTCCATTCACCATCTGTAAAATGGGGACAATAGCATGGGGGTGTGGTGAGGATAAATACATTAAAGACTGGGAGGCACTTAGGTGCTACAAAGATGAGATTGATATAAATCTGAGATAAACAGACAGACATCTCCCCTCATCCACCAGTGTACACTACTGTTATTGTTTATTTGCATTGCAGTAGTGCCCAGGAGCCCTACTCATGGACCAGAACTCCATTGTACTATGCACTGTACAAAGAGAACAAAAAGCTGGTCCATGCCCCAGACAGCTTGCAGCCTTAGTAAAAAATGTTAATGTTAGACCTGCTTTTAGCAGGGCTAGACACTGTGGGGTTAAATGCCACGGCCTATTTTGAGACAAAAGTTGACACCTTTGGCAAAATTCTAATGATATGGACACAGCCACAGTCCCAGAATCTCTCAGGTTTCTGTGTCAGCCCTTTTGATATTTTTAATGGCTCCCCCATCGCTGTAGAACATTTCATTTATATTCCCTCTGGGGCATTTTGTTTGGGTGTGAGGTTATAACAGACTATTGTTGCCCCTTTTAGTCTGAGTGGTTAGCCAATCTGGGTTGCTTGCATTAGAAGGAGAAATTGGTGATGGAGTCAGCTATTTGTCTGGTGCAATCCCGTTTATTTACAGAGAATGGACACAAAGTCCTGTTTCCCAGATCACAGTTGGTACAAACAACAGCAGGCAGTTTCCTTGCTCAGAAATCAGTCTGCCTTTCCAGCAAATCCTGTGCCCAAAAGAAACTCAGTCTCTTGACTTCCTCACAAGACCATGCTCACAACTGCTTTCTCCTGACTTTCTGATTCTCTCAGGCACAGATACACAAGTGTAATCAATCAATCCCCCAGCACCTGCAATTAGTCCCCAAGAAAGCCTCTTAACCCACACAGCATAGCTTCTGCTCAGGCTTGCCTTCCTGCTCATTGTCTTGGGTGGTGACTTTCTATTCTTTCAGCTACCACTGCACAAAGAGTCATTCAGTTTTCCTTCCATTTAGCCTGAATGAAAGGTGGTTGACTTCAACTAAGGGCTTGTCTACACTGGCACTTTACAGCACTGCAACTTTCTGGCTCGGGGGGCGGTGTGTGTGAAAAAACACCCCTCTGAGCACAGCAAGTTTCAGCGCTGTAAAGCACCAATGTAGACTGCACCAGCGCTGGGAGCTGCACCCCTCATGGAGGTGGGTTTTTTAGAGCACTGGAAGAGCTCTTTCCCAGCACTGCGCAGCGACCACACAAGGCACGTTAAAGCGCTGCTACAGCAGCACTTTAGCGTTGCCAGTGTAGACTAGTCCTAAGTTTGCAATTGATCTATATGTAACCCTTCTGCCCCTCTGAGTTGGCAGCAACAAGGGCCGGGTTCAGTATCTAGGGGTTCCGTTTCAATAACGCAATGCAAAACCGGCTCGAGCCCCCACCCAGTGACCTGGGACAATTACATACCACCCCCAGGGCGCCTCTAGGAGGCAATACTTTCCCTCTCGCAAGCACGGAGTCTGAGTGTAGCAAAAGCTTTTTAATAAAGGAGGGAAACAATGCAGCATTATGTTGGGGAAACACCACAAACAGGATTCATAACACAAACCATGAGCAAAAGACCCACCTTCAAGTAAGTTTGGCAGTGTCCTTTTCCCCTCAGGGTCTTAAGTCCAATCACCCCAAAGTCCAACAACCCCAAATTCTCTGTCCCTGGTCAGTGCCGCCCCAGAGTTCAAAAGTTTATCTGCAGAGTTTTACTCCCCCAGCCTGGGCGGAAATGGGGGGGGGGGCTCACTGGATGTTAAGTGGTCCAAGGCCGACTGCCCCACCTCTCCGTGGAGTTCTGCTGCAGCCTTTACCACGAATGGCTCCACTTTACCAGCCGCGCCACGCCGCTCCTCCAGCCATCCCATGAACTGCTCCAGTTGCCCCCGCAAATGGCTCAGCTCCACTCCGCTCCGCTCGCTGTTCCATGGGCCGTTCCAACCGTCCCACAAACTGCTCGGCTTAGCAATATATCTTCAGGCTCCCCCACTCGTTAACACAGCACTCAGTGATCTCAGCTCAGCAATTTTAGCTCTTTTAGTGATTTCAGCTTGTAGTAGGGGAGCCCCAGTGCTGGTGCACCATTGGCCCAAAGTGAATTCAGTTCAGCACTTCTAGCTAGACTCCTAATGGAAGCAAACTTAGCTCTGCTATTCAACAGTGGAGAGGGGTAGAAGTGTAATTGGTGTTCCAGGCCCTCAAAAGGGGCCCATACCATCAGGTACACATACCTGTCCCCAACCTCTCTCTATTCACTGGGTTTTGTAACCCATGCCCCTTGTCTAGTGAGTGCCACTTAGTTACTGGTGAGTCCCTCTGTCATACAACAATTTCCACTGGCCTTGATTCACAGAATCAGGGTAACAACATTTTATTCTTCCTGCCCCAATAACAGAGAAACTGGGGATCCCACACCAGCTAAAGTAACCACTTTCAGTTGTTGTTGCCCCAGGCTAGGTGGGTGGGTGTGCCTATTCAAACAAGATCAGCCCCTGAAGTTCTTTTCCACCCTCACCATAATTCACCACCAGATGTCAGGGTAGAGCTCATCCTGACCCTGCTTACATATAAATCAAAGACACCCTTGATGATAGCCATTAATACCTTCCAGCGTAACATATAGTTCAAGAAGTTCATGCTCCAAAAAAAGTGTAGCCTACTCCTATTTTGCACCAAAACACATCAAAATAATTTTGGGCTTTTTCAATGGACTCTTGACAGAGTCAAAATTTTCAGTTGAAAATTTCAACAAAAAAATAATTTTCATAATTTTTTGGAGGGAGGAGGAATTCTGCCCAACTCTAATAAAAAGATTTCCAACTATGTTGTTCCTTAGGGATTTTCTTTTCCCTAAAGAACACAAACTCTTGCTGCACAGAGGATGTGGCCCGTAGTGTTTACCTATAAAACAAAATATCTGCCATCTTTAGTAAGTCCCAGTGATGGATTTGTATCATTGTATCTCTATCATCAAACTACCAACTCCATTTTGTTTTGTGAATGCAATTTTGACGGTAGACTGCACTGTACCTTCACTGTTGTCTTTTAACCTCTGCCTTGAATGGAAAACACCAGGAGGTGTCAAGAGAAATCCCTCACCTAGCAGAGGGCTCACAATGGAAAGCAATCCAGAGTTGTTTACCGGGATGGAAGATCAATAAGATGGAAGATCATTTGATGGAAGATCAATAAGACATGAGGTGGCAACTATCCAGATGATCCCATTCTACCAGACATAACCAAGCAATGGATCACGTGAAAGGGACCTGACGCTGCTCAGGGTGGTGGACTCCTGACAGAGAGGACCGCAATTTATAAAAAAGACTCGCTCCAGCAAGACATGGGGAGCAGACCAGGCCCAGAAAAAGACAAGGTAGGGCAGGAAGAGACAAGGAATCTTGGACCTCCTGAAAAGACAGTGACCAAATCCCAAAAGGCTCTTGGAGAGGTCATTAAACTGAGGCAGGGGTTTGCATGCAGATTTTTTCTGCAGGTCTCTATATCTCTTTTGCTATTCATAAATTCCTTTGCAGTGTCTTTGTTACTTATTTTCACTGTCACATAGTCCCCATGAAGGAAACAGTAAACCAGAGGGTCCTCAGCTTTTGTCCATTGTTACTGGAGAGGTTTGGGAGAGCAGGCCACAGTGTTGCCAAATAGGCAAGTCATTTGTCCAGTTTTAAACCAAACAGTCCTCTTTTTGGGTGGTTTGTCCCCTGTCTGATACTGTGACAAAACCAGAGGTGGCTTTGTCCGATATCAGGCATGGGACGCCATTTTGAAGAGCACCCCATTTTGTGCTGCTCCGCTTCCACTGGCATGACCTCACATTCACCAGGCATAAGAAATCACGCTCTTCAAAATAGCATCCTTCATGTGGTGTGACTTTGTACGCACAAGGTCATGCAAGCAGGGGTTGGGACATGCCAGCAGGGACCGGCCCTCGCCATTCCCAGAAATACCGCATGTCCAATATTCTGGGAATGCTTGAGTGGCCACCCTGCCCAACTGCCACTTAGTGAAAGTTGCTGGATGAGCCTTGAAAAGTCATTAGAATAGCACAAAAAAACACCACCACAACTCCAGAGAGCCTGTAGAAATAGTCATGCACTGTGTCTCTGTCTATTCAGTGGCAGAAGCAGCCACCAGGTGCTTCTCTCCCTTCCAGTTTAATGTATGCCACTGCGAGAGGGAAGGGAGCAGCAATGGTCAGTTACCTTCAGCTCACCACTCCCACAACACAGCTCGGGGTCTATTCCCCTTGCACCATTCCCAAAGAGAAGGAGGAAATCCACAACAGGAGCATCACATAACATTTCCTGCCAAATGCCCTTCTTCTTCTGACCCCATCCCCTCCTGCCAAAGTCTAAGCTGCTCTCATCTTGCTAAAAAGCTTGTTCAGGCTCTGACATGTGCGGAGCACTGTGTGCATTAAAAATAAAAAGCCTTGTTGGGCATAATTATAAAACAAGAGGTGAGCAGGGCAGAGCTGGAGTCATTAAAATAAAGGATCTTCAATTGCAAAAAGAGTGTTTTCCCTGCCCATCGCCTCCTTTCACACCGCCTATCAGCCACCCACCTCCACAAAGAATAAATTAAATGGAAATTAACTTCCTGCAGCCACTGAACAAGGCTGACTTTTTTTGCCTTACATCTGCCGTATGTTCAGCATCTCCAGTGGAGGAGATCACACTGCAGCTCAGCACCGATCACTGAAGGCAACAAGTTGAAGTGGAAATCCTGTGCCCATTGGCATTTTTTTTTTTAATTTTTAGCCATGCCTGTAATGCACAGCCCAGGCAAGATGTCTGTCTCTGAGCAACTTGCAAAATGTATTGCAAGTTGCAATCTTCCCAACATCTTGAGATGAGGGGATAGAGGGGGGAGGTCAAGAGGTAGGGCGGGGAGGAGCTGGTAATTCTCTATTCATTTGATCTTGCACAGGGGGGAATTTTTGAGATTGCCCTCTCCCCTTCCCCATGTACAGTCTGACAGGCATGAAGAGGTTCTGGCAAACCACTCTTAACTCTGAAGAAAAAATCCCTGCATACATGGGCTATTAAACACACACACACGCTTTCATGCTGCAAAGAATTCACCTGTGCCTGGGTCTCAGGAACATCCTGGGACTAGCTACTGGGGGAGGAAGGGGAGTCCTGTGCTGATTGAAGTGCTATGCTTTCTTGCTGCTTAAAATGCCCCTCCGGCACAGCAAACAGGTTGAGATTAAAGAGTAAACTCGGTAAACAGAGTAGCCATCAAACAAAGGGCTTTTTGGACACTCCACCTTGCACCCAATCTGGTGCTCCAGTGTACAAGTGCCTCCAGCAGCAAGACTGCTCTAGAAAAGTCCAAACTCAGCCCCTCCCTGAGCCCAGGCAGGCATGTCACAGAATCTTTTCATTCTGTACTTAAGATTATGGGAAGTTACCTGAATGTCACCAGACTAGATTTTACAAGTCACAGGTTAGTGACTTGTGTCAGAGTTCAAGGCCAGGAGTCACCATTAGATCTAGTCTGGCCTCCTGTACATCCCACACCACCACCCAGCACCCGCACACTAACCCCACAGGAAATGAGACCAAAGCATTACAGCCCACAGGAGACTACACTATTATGTGCCACAGGCAGAGAATAGGAGGGACTGAGGTGCTTGAGGCCCCTGCAATGGCAGGGAAATGATTAAGATACAGGCAGATAATATTGGCAAGTGACCCATGCCCACATACTGGGTAGGAAGGCGAAAAAACTGCACAGTCACTGCCAATCTGACCCGGAGAAAAATTCTTTCCCGACCCCACATATGGTGATCAGTTAGACCCTGAGCATGTGAGTGAGAACGAGCCAGCCAAGCACTTCAGAGACAGAATGCTCGGTGCCACCTCAAAGCCCTGGCCCACCCTACCCCAGTGTCCCATCTCCAGCCATGGCCATCTCTAATACTTCAGAGGAAGGAGATTCTAAAAAACTTCCCAGCACACATTGCATGGGGAATCCCTTCCTGACCCCCTGTCAGTGACCTGCTGAAACCCTGAATCCTGTGCTTTAGGAATATAAGTCATAAAACTGAAGTGAACCCCGAGGCTGTTGAGCCCTGCCCGCTACCACCACAAGCAAAGCTTGAAAAATCTCCAGCAGACCTACAAAGTTGCTAGATCTTCTTTGCCAGAGTTGACAGCTCTTGTTCTTTGTCTCCAAGTGTTCTTGTCAAGTGCGTCTACCAAGCTGACATACCAACCTCCTTCATGTGCTCCTTCAGCATTTCAAACCACTTTTTTCAGGTCTTCCTTATGCTCTTTGTCCCAGGACTAAATAGCTCTTATACTCTCTAGCCAATATATCCCACATCTCATTGTCGCATCACCCAGCCAGCTCAGTCAATACCCCCTCAAACTTTTTGATGATGGGGCTACCTATAACATGGTTTGTACTGTTTCATTGCATAGCCCATCAGTTCTCATCTTACCCAGCATTCACCTGAGTATTCTCATTTCAACAGTGTAAAGTAGTAGCACTCCTCTCTTCCTCATTGTCCAGCATTCCAACCCATACATCATGGCGGGTCTAATTATGATCTTATACACTTTGCTCCTACTTGACATATTCTTATTGCAGAGAATATGCAACTCCCTCCACTTACACTAAGCACTGTTCATGTGTCTCCTAACATCCACTCTACATTCCATCATGGCTCAGCATTGCAGACTTTAACTCTATCCCAGCTAATTTTATTGTCTTCTCATTGTCCCTCTCAGTGAAGCATTGTGTGTATTTTGTCTTTTGTTGGCTGATTTATAAACCATTTTGGGGGGAAATCTGGGAGTCTGTTGGGGTCACCTGGCAGAAGCAACCATGGCTGGTAAAAGAGAGTGTAACTCAAGTGTGGCCAGCAGGCTGCAGTTACACACAGACACTCAGGGTGTGGTTTGCATGCTGGAAGGATGTTTGTGAGCAGCCCAGGTGGGAGCTACTGCAGCAAGGCATTGTAAGGCACCCAAGGTTGCAGGATAGGGATGATCCAGACCCTCAGTGATCTGGATTGCACCCTGGTATGTCTCAGCCAGGAAACTACTACATTCTTGCACATCTCCTTTACACTTGAAGATGTGGCCAATGTTCTCTTCCTCAATTCATTGGGCATTTTGCCAGTAAGGAGAATTAAGTTGAAAAAATTGTTACCTTCCCTCATGGCCTAATGCTTTACATGCCTCAATTGGATACCCCCTCCAGTCTCACCACCTTCCCCCATTTCATCATATTTAGTGCTCCTTAAGTCTCCATCATGGTGATAAGTCTTGTGAAGTTGTTGCTTGCACATACTCCCCCTCCACATACTCCGCTTCTTCACATTCTCTTAATTGAGCAGTGTCTCATAGAACAGCTGCCACCCAGTGATGTCATTGTCTTCCACCAGTACTCTTCTGTTTTCATCTTTGATATACTTCACAGCTCCCAAGTCCTCTGGGCTTCTTTGCCTAATCCTGCTTAATCTATATAATTCTTTTCCCCCCCATCTTCATCAGTAGTCCTGTGTCCAAGGCTTAAAATGCCTGACCTTCAGCTTCCACAACCACTCTTTTCTTTACCCGCTTCCCCAGCTTGTAATCCTCATAACTTTCCACTACTTAAACCTTTTGCTTAAACCTTTCCTCCTCCACTGCCTCTCGCACATCGCTGGATCTGTTGGCACCCCCTCTTGTATGTAATCAAGTGCTTCTCCCTCTTTACAGAGTATGTATTGTCAAAAATCAGGCGATGGTCGCTGGTTAATTCGAAGGCATCTCTCCCCATTCATTTCTTGTTTCCAAGCCTAATCCTCTGTGACAATCATCGTAGCCTTCATTGTGTTCTCCCACCCGTTCATTGAGATCTGCTCCAATAACCAAGTACTCAGCTTGTGGTAATTCACTTTATCATTTGGTCCAGTGCTATTTGGAATTCCTCCTTCTCCTCACTTATACAACCAACCTACAGTATGCATCTCCATCCAACATTAAATATTTGTTCTCTGCTCCATGCTGTTCTCTGCTCAGTGCTATTCTGACTTTCATCAGCTGGTCACTCTTCCTTTGGATATCCACTACCTTATCTTGTATTATTTCTGCTACTATTAATCCTATTCCATTATTCCTTGCTACTGAACCATGATACATTATCTTCTAACCCTCCCTGTTCATGGATTTTGACCACTTCCATTTTGTCTCCTGTATACTGCCAATGTACACTCTTCTTTTTAATATCTTGGTTACTTCTCTTGGTTTCCCAGTCACTGTTCACACAAATCAGGGAAGACAAATGTATTTCCTGGACTCTCTTTTTTAGCCACATGTCCAAAATTCAATAGCCTTTTCCCATGTTCCACAGCCATCCAGCGAAGGGGTCGTGCATCACTTCCGGGGATTGTCCTAGCATTGTACTAATATATTCCCTGAAGACGAAGACCCTTAGGTCATGTGTAATTGACACAACTTTTACAAAAAAAGAGTTGGCCAGGCTTGACATTCTTAATTTGAAGTTGGAGTCCCTTCTTCAAGGCGGACTGCCTACAACGGCTAACAAGCCCTGGAGCAATCTAGCTATAGGGTATCCAACACCTACATTTCACCCCACCATGCACACTTTCGGTTAAGAACACCTCTACCACAACAAGGCAAGTGGCAGGATTTAGCTGTCAGAGACTACACATTACACCAGCTGCATGAAGCATTTTCTAGGGAGTGAGAGCTCATCCTCAAACCTACCTCAACCATGACAGCTCTTTAGGAGGCACCTAAAAGTTACTAGATCTAGCAACAAAAATAGCTAAATTGGCAACACTGCAAGAGCTACATATTATATGGATTGTATTTTTCAGATAGTGGTTGTATTACCCAGAATCAGTATTTCTTCCCTCTTATATCTATTTCTGGTACCATTGGCCCAAAGGCGACTATTATACTATGTTAGGGTTTAGCTGCTATATCTGAGTTAGGACTTCCAGGCATGGCAACTTTACTTAGATCTTAAAACACGATACAAGCATTTTGGAGAACAGGATTAGAATTCAAAACAACCTTGACAAATTGGAAAACTGGTCTGAAATGAACAAGAAGATACTCAAGTGCAAAGTACTACAGTGAGGAAGGAAAAGTCAAATGCACAACTTTAAAATGGGGAATAACTGGTTAGGCGGTAATACTGCTGAAAAGGATCGGAGGGTTCTAGTAGACCACAAATTGAATATGAGCCAACAGTTGCTAAAAAGACTATCATCATTCTAGAGTGTAGAGTGTTGTATGTAAGACACAGGAGGTAACTGTCCTGCTCTACCTGGCACTGGTGAGGCCTCAGCTGATGTATTGTGTCCAATTCTGAGCGCTACCCTTTAGGAAAGATGAGAATATTTTGGAGAGAGTCCAGAGGAGAGAACAAAAATTATACAAGGTTTAGAAAACCTGACCTATGGGAAAAGGTTTTAAAAACTGAGTATGCTTAATCTTGAGAAAAGAAGACTGAGGGGAGCAGGGGCAGCTCCAGGCACCAGCCGACCAAGCACAAGCTTGGGACGGCACCTTGGGACGGGGCGGCGCTCGGGTTTTTATTTATTTATTGGTTTGTCGGGGCAGCGCTGGAGGGTTTTTTTTGTTTCCGCATTGCTCGGGGGGGAGGGGGGGACCTTCGGGTGGCGCGGCGCTCGGGGGGGGTGGGGCTTCGAGCAGCACAGCACTCGGGGGGGGGCTTGGCTTGGCGCTTGGATGGGGGAGCGGGGGCTTGGTGCAGCACTCGGAGGGGGGCAGAGGCTGGTGCGGCGCGGCTCAGTGCTCGGAGGGGGGGCAGGGGCTTGGCGCAGCACTCAGATGGACGGCGGGGGCTTCAGGCAGCATGGCGCTTGGGGGGGCGGGGCTTTGGGCAGCATGGTGCTCGGGGGGGGCGGGGATTTCGGCGGCACGGCGCTGGGGGGGTACGGCGGCGCAGCGCTCGTGGGGGGGGGTACGGCGGGGCGGCGCTCTTCTTTTTTGCCTGCAGTGGCAAAAAAGTTAGAGCTGGCCCTGCAGGGGAGACCTGATAACAGTCTTCAAATATGTTAAGGGCTGTTATAAAGAGGATGATGATCAATGGTTCTCCATGTCCACTGGAGGTAGGACATGAAGTAATGGGCTTAATCTGCAGCAAGGGAGATTTAGGTCAGATATTTGGAACAAATTTCCAACTGTAAGAGTAGTTAAGCTCTGGAATGGGCTGCCAAGAGAGGTTGTGGAATCCCTGCAATTGGATGTTTTTAAGAACAGGTTCAACAAACACCCATCAGGGATAGTCTAGGACTATCTGGTGCACATTCTTTTTGAGGAAAATATATAGTACTTTGGGGGGAATGATGGGTTTACAATTGAAACCTATACTTTCCCCTACACTGCTCTTTGCTGGACAGGTACAGAGAAGAGTTTGCAGCTCATGAAAACATCTTGCTCAGCCACAGGCAGACATGGTCATGACAAACATGAAGCTTCAGTCATGATGAGCCTAATTAATTTGACTTATTAAAAATATAATGAAAATGAATGGCAAAACTGGTAGCAAACATGAGGGCTGAGTTCTGTTTGTTAAAAGTGCTTTTTATGAGATGCATCTAAAAAAAGGCCCTGTTTGTTTCACCTCAGGTACACAATGAGTTTCCCTGAATCATTATAATCAACCAGTTACATAAAATGAAAGCAAGGAGACTGGCAAAGCTCTATTATGGCTGACAACATACTGAATGTAATGAAAGTAGGACAGGCTGGTTGTAATATTCTTGATTAATAGAAACAGTAACATCAGTGAAGAGTGAGGGATAGATTTCAAAAACACAGATTTCATATTTGCAGTAAGTACATACACAATGATTAGTGCAAAGAGAGGTGGGTCCTATAAAGAAGGGTTGCTAGCCTAGGAGTCTCCACTCCCCAATGTAAAGGCAGCACTGAAGCTCTGGAGTGGGATGACAATCAGGAAACCTGGAGTTCAGAAAACAATTTTCTGAAACAAGACCAAAAGCACTTCACAGGCCACATTCAGCTCAGGAAACCCTCCATAGTTCATTTGGGGATAGATCCTGCTTTCTTCATGCACATAAAACTGACTTCAGGAGGTATTTGTGGTGCATGAGAAACACTGGGTTGGCTCCACAGACAGCTCCTCAAACAAAGCTCCTTGTATGGCATATTATCAAGTAATACACCTCCCCAACTATGCTCTAGACTTGGGCAGAGAATTACTCGTTCAGATTTTTGGGAGGATGTTAGATAGTGACCACACAGGCCCAAATTCATTCCTGGTTCAACTCCATTGGCTTCCCCATAAGGCTGCTCAAATGGGTAAATATTATTCACTCCCTCAAGTGTTTGCAGGATCAGGGCCTATATTAAGACTAGAACAGCAGGAGGAAAGTGCAACAGGAAGAGAGTAAGTGAGAAAAAATATATAATTGCCTGGTCACTTGAAAGGTGAAGGCAAATACATCTTGAGACTAACAAAGAAGGGCTATTTCCCTCCCTCCCCTCTCAGCCCTGATGGGATCCATCTGAATGAAGGTGCTGTTCAAAATGTACAATATCCTGGGAAGAGAGAAAGTTATCAAAGAAAATGGTATCTTGTTATGCGATTTCTTTTTAAACCTGTCCCAAGGCAACCCACGGTGGGCTGGGGGAGGGGGGGAGGCGGGAGACAGCTGGACACATAACTAGGTCACCTAGGTGCTACTATAACAAACAAAAATAATAATACAGGATGTAGGTGCTGTGCCCACAGCAAAAGGGGGAAGTGGTTAGTGAGCTTCCTTGCAGGGAAGTTTTAGAGGGAGAGGAAGATGATGAACCGTATGTGGGAAGCAGTAGTTCCATAGAAGTGTTTGGGCTCTGGGTAGAACCCCTGTTTGAAGACTTCAAGGGAGAAGTGCACTGTATCTGGGTCAAGAGGACGTCTGCCTACAGAGCCTAAGAATGATTGGCGTCGTGAGTGAGAGACACTGTGTTTAGTCTGTGGACTCACAGTTGGTTACTGTAGCATACCCTGGAGGACCAGGGTTTAGTCTGTGACTTAGCACCTCCAAGGGTTTTGGAATATAACCCTGTCTAATATCTAAACTGTTTATAATAGCGTGCTATGTCCCACCAGTTACTCCCATAGCTGAGTGGTTTGAGCATTGGCCTGCTAAACCCAGGGTTGTGAGTTCAATCCTTGAGGGGGCCACTTGGGGATCTGGGGCAAAATCAGTACTTGGTCCTGCCTAGTGAAGGCAGGGGGCTGGACTCGATGACCTTTCAAGGTCCCTTCCAGTTCTAGGAGATGGGATATCTCCATTAATTAAAAAAAAAAAAAAAATTTGAAGGACAAGAGATCTGTGCAGTGGCTCTGCAGGTTCAAATTCTGATGATGAGCCAAGTGGGAATGAAAAAAATATACACACACCTATATATAAAGTTAGTGTAAGGGCCAGGGAGTAATTGTTGGGGTGATTTTGTATGTCAGAACATTGTATTTAGTAATAAATTTGGATGATGTGCTGAAATTACCTCTGAGCCCATTTTCCCTGATGGCTTGGGACTCCAGAACCCTGCCTTGTTGAGCCAGACATGCTAGTCTGCTGCAACACAGATCCAGGTCTGAACCACGCCCACAAAGCTGAAGGCTTTAACTGAAAACCACTCAGCAGGTTACCTGTCCTCAGCACCCAGACACCCAGTTCCCAATGAGATCCAAACCCCAAATAAACCTGTTTTACTCTGTATAAAGCTTAATATTGTCCATCCTCTATTCCACTGATAGAGATATGCACAGCTGTTTGCTTCCCTGGGTATTAATCACTTACTCTGGGTTTAGTAATAAACAAAACTGATTTTATTAAGTATAAAAAGTAGGTTTTAAGTAGTTTCAAGTAATAACAGACAGAACAAAGTAAGTTACCAAGCAAAATAAAACAAAACACACAAGTCTAAGCCTAATACATTAAGAAACTGAATACAGATGAAATCTCACCCTCAGAGATGTTCCAATAAGCTTCTTTCACAGACTAGACGCCTTCTTAGTCTGGGCCCAATCCTTTCTCCGGTACAGTTCTTGTTAGTTCCAGCTCAGGTGGTAACTAGGGGACTTTTCATGACTGGCAGCCTCCTTTGTTCTGTTCCACTCCCTCTTATAGCTTTAGCACAAGGCAGGAAACTTGTGTTTCTCTGGATCTCCACCCCTCCTTCTAAATTGAAAAGCTCCAGGTTTAAGATGGATTCCAGTACCAGGTGACATGGTCACATGTTCTGTGAGACCCCAAGCCTCCATTCTTTCCGGCCTGACTCATATGAACACAGGAAGGCTTACAAGTAAACAGAGCCATTTACAACAAATTGTCCTGGTTAATGGGAGCCATTAATATTCTAAACCACCATTAATGGCCCATACTTTGCATAGTTACAATAGGACTTCAGAGTAATACTTTATATTTCTAGCTTCAGATACAAGAATGATACATTTGTATAAATAGGATAATCAGTAAATTATAAGCTTTGTAAAGAGACCTTTTGCATAAAGCATATTCCAGTTACATCACAATTTGTTTTATTGTTTCATTTGTACTGTTCACACTTTGAGCTACAGAGCCTTTCATCCTTACAGTTGTCTGTTTGAATCCAGTCCAACTCAGCAGAGAATCAAAGTTGCTCCAACCTAGAGGACGCCTAGTGTTCCCTATCCAAGAGGAGGCTAATGGGTCCCAATTCCAGCTTGCATGTTGCAAACCCTCACTAGACTTATCCCACTGTGCATGTTTGTATAGTGCCTGGCACAATACAGACCCCATCTCAGTTGGGTTCTTGGTCTATAAGAGCTCCTGCAGTGAGGACCAAAATTGCCTTACTATATGTTTGTGAGGGTTGGCAACACTGCAACTGTCACACAAATATTGGGAGTAAGCAGGGGGAGTTAAAAAAAAATCAGAAGACATCCAATCCCCCTCCCCCGCCCCCCGCATTTAATGTTCTTGATTTCTTTTTCAGAGGGGGGTGGCGAGCTGGACTTCCAATTTTTCAACTTTGGGGGTTGTTTATTCAGTGTTACTGGATGGGCTAAAGCTTCCTGGGATGGTGCTAGGCCACATTACAATAATTATTTTACCATGATCGTGCCCAGTAGCTTTGTCTGAAAATCCCATGTATACCTCTCTTCCACTTGTAAAAATAAGGTGAAAGTTGAGGATTGGCACATACACAAGCATTGAAAATGTGGCCCTTAATATTAATCTGTCTTGTGTGCTCATGTACTACTAGAATCAAGACTTAAATTCAGCTGGAGCTGTCCAGAGTGGAGCTCCAGAAAATATTTTCAACCCCGCTGGAGTTTTCATAGCATGTTGGGGGCACGGAGGGACGTGGGGGCATCTGGGAAATACTCTGAGAATTTTAAGCCCTGACTAGAATAATCTCATTAGAATTTGCTACATCACTGAAATCATGCAGCAAATAAATGTAGATTTCTCTAGTCCTGCTACATGGGCTGCATTTGCTATTATCTAAATGATGCTGCTCCACAGCATATGTCCATTGGCAAATTTCATTTTCTTTGCACATCAAACAGTTATCTCAACCGGTTTTAGCTTGGCTGATGACCAATATACACGGAAAGGATATTTTACAGTAGGAATTTTAATTTTGCCTCTTTAGCAGACTTAAGAATCTTAATATTGCATTTCTGAAAATATTGGCCCAAATTAATCCCTTGAGTTGAGCTGTACCAGTGATGAAACTGACCCATCTATATATATATCTTCCTGCCATTTCAATTTTAAATTATTCAAGCAGACTCTGAATCCAGCTAATACTGGTGGGTTGTTAAAGGGGACTCTCAGGCTGTGCACAACTTTAAAGTATATTGCACTTAGAATACAAAATCATTCCTCTGTCATTAGTTTTCCTTGCCCTCTTACTAAATATTAGAGATATTATTGTTTAAATAAGAGCTTTCTCCTACGCAGCTAGGGTTCTCCTCCTTGCAAGTCTAGATTGTAGTATCACAAATTCAGTACTGTGACTTCTCTGCAGGATAATTTCCTTGGTGACACACTGTGAAGCTATAAACACAGGATTTTACAGCTTCAGTGCAGAAGCTGGGCCATTAGGGAGAATGATCTTAAGTCAGAAGAGTGCCATTGTCAAAGCCTTATGGGAAATCCACGCTGGAGCGTGGGGCCCATCTTTTTGCTGTGTGTGTGTGTACAGCATGGAGCACAGCAGAGCCTGAGTCCATGACTGCTGTTCCTAAGCACTACAGTAATATAAAGAAAGAAAGTGCAAGTAAGGCAGTGAAACATCCCTGGCTTGGCAAGGGCACTCTTCTCTATGTTCTAGAACTCATGCCCGCTCCAGCTCCTTCCAATGCCAGTACCATGGGTTCATGGCTCTGCTGGGCTGGGCCCCAGGAAGGAGAGAGAGAGAGGGCGTGCGTGCTTGCTTGCTTTCCACATTACCTTGGAATCTACAGCTTTTCAAGTTTCATAAGGGTCACACTCTCAGTGCATCGTTACCTCTCAATAGCAGACCAGAACATTGGGCCTCATGCTGCAGACTACAGAATAGCCAGGTATTTGGTACTTAGTATTTGAAAGTCGCTCTCTGCTAAGAGCAGTTATGAGCATTTCCCTTGAAGATTTGTTTAAATATCAAGGGTGTTTATGTACATACAAGGACCACATTACAGTCTAGAGAGTAGAGTAACTAGCCATGCTTGGGAATAAACTTCAGCACACATCTATTGCTAGGTCAAGATTCTTAAGGGGCAGGAGTTGCATCCAGGTTGGTCCTTAGAACAGCCCCAGGCAGTTACTGATGTCTTTAGGATTCAGTCTCTTCCCCACAGTCACGCTACACAGCAGTGGTGAAGAATGCTGCTGTGACAATTTCATGTCTGCTACTAATTATCGTATTTGCCTTTGATGCAACCTTTTCACATGAAATCTTTACATTCCCTACTGGTTCGCTCCAGGAAAAGTGTTGTCGTGCATCTTTAACTTTTATCTTGCTGACTTTTATAGGCATATAATCAAAAGCTTATAATCATCTTAGAATGCTGCTCAGAGTTGTGCATATAATTTGTTGCCAACTCTTTACAGTAGCAACAAAGAGAGACTATTATATGATAACTTAATAACAGGCATCATTATGATCTCTTTGAAATACAAGCAGCAATTACGTTCATTTGCACAGCACAATAGGATTTATTGTACTAACATCATGGGAAAAAATATGGAAATACTCTATTGCCCTAACCTTGAGGATTCATCATAATCCAGTATATTCACAGCAAGACATCTTGATATTTTCTGTACAAGAGTGGAGTCCAAATAGGACCCCTCTCTGGGGCAAATCTGGCAACATATGAAAAAAGTCTCTAGAAAACATGTGCCACCATCTTATTTCGAGTACATAAATGGGCACTTTCTTAGCAAACTATAATCTTTTTCTCTGTAGATTTTCCTTCATCTATGGATAAAAAGAAGGGAGGTGGAAAAACAAACTTGCAATATGTTATTGGGATTCTCTGACTTTTTCCCATTTTAGTTTCATTCCATCAGACCTTTTCAATTTTCATTCCTTTTCCTTTATACTTACAATATTTTCATCCCTTCTGTCCTCTGTTCTCCCTTCTTATTCTCTGAGTTGCCAAACTCCAAACAAAACAAATTAAGGGTTGTGGTTCTCTCTCTTTGCCACTTTCCTTTCTGCTCACTCCATGCTTTCTTCATCACATCACTTCTTCCCTATTATAAAGTTCCCTCCCATCTCACTCTCTTTTCTTCCCTCCAAACCCTCCTTTCATCCCTCTGTCATGGGGTGCACCACTCACTCCTGGCCTGGAATCTCCTTCTGGTCACTCTGGTGATTAACTCTTGAGGTGGACGCCCCATCCGCAGTTTGCACACGAACGTGCTCTCCCCTCCTCTAGTCTGCAGCCCCAGGAACCGCAGTGTCCTCTTTGTGACTCAGCCCTCTGGCCAGATAACTCAGCATTCCCCCTTCCAGGGTAGCAAAGTCCCTTCTCCCTAGTAGTTCTAGAAAGTCTTCCCTTCCACTGCCTCCATGCCACTCCCTCAGTGGCTGGTAGGGGAACCCAGGCCTGCCCTCTACTCCCAGTTCCAGTCCAGGGACCCTCAGCTTAGCAGTTCTGGGCTTTGCCCTCTCAACCCTCACTGCTCCTTCCCTGGATTGCTTCCTACCACACCTTGTTCCCTTTCTCTCTCTAGGTGTACCAGCCCCAAACCCGCTTCCTTTTTCCCAGGGAGTGACTGCTACCTGCTTTTCTGAAGCCTTCCCCATCAGCCCCCATCTCTTGCCAGCCACCTGTTTCATACAGGCCCCACCTGTTCCTTCACAGCTGAACCTGCTTCTAATTAGTTCCCTGCTCTCCGGCTCTTCCTACAGGTGCAGCCTGTGGAGTTGATTGGCCTGCGTGGCCACCTTAACCCCTTTCAGTCCTGTGTGGGGTGGTCACCCCATCCCACAATTCTTACAATCACTCCAGTAATCTTGCCTCCAAATTTCCTTTTCCCTTACAGCACAAAAAGCCAGCTCCTCGTTCCTTATTTTGGGTCTTGGGGACTTCTGTGGTCCTCCAGCACCATAAAAATGTACTAATGCAAGCTAGACAGATGTTGATACTCTGAAGTTAGCTTGTCTAACCTGGCCCTTTGACTCCAGACACCCACACAATCCCTGTAGAGCCAAAGAGAATAGTCTTTAAAATTGTTTTGAAATTCCATCACTCCTATGGGAGCAAGAGAATCACACACAGGTATCCATGTTCATGAATAGTGCACAACAGTCGGGAGATCAAAGCAGGTGGTTTGTGAGAGATGCTTAGAAGGTGGATAAGAACTTTACACAAAACATGTAACAAAATGACAGGTGAGAGACCAATCATCAGGACAGCATCTGCTCCTCCCATAGGTATAGTTCTTGGAGAAGGGCTGCAACGTGCCAGATAATCTTGGATTTATTAGTCTTTTGGCCATCCTGCAGAAATCCAAGACCAGCTGGAAGAGTCAAATGGAGTCCACCAGCATTTCCATTAGAATGGGGTTTTTACCCTCATAATTCCATGCCCCTTGGAAAGACCATGTGTTCTGCTAACTAGGTACAGTAACTCCTCACTTAAAGTCATCCCAGTTAACGTTTGATTGTTACGTTGCTGATCAATTAGGGAACATGCTCGTTTAAAGTTGCGCAATGCTCCCTTATACCGTTGTTTGGCAGCCGCCTGCTTTGTCCACTGCTTGCAGGAAGAGCAGCCCGTTGGAGCTATCTGGTGGGGCCTTGGAACCAGGGTGGACCGACAGCCTCCCTATCAGCTCCCCCCTCCTCTAAATTCCCTGTGCGGCAGCCGCCCAGCAGGCTATCAATTGCCGGGCAGTTCAACTGTCCCTCCCCCACTGCCCTGTGCTGTTCCTGCCCTCTGCCTTGGAGCTGCTCCTGGGACCTCCTGCTTGCTATGCAAGGAGGAGGGGGGGGACACTAATGTCAGGGGGTCCCCTCCCCCCCTGCTCCTGCTCCCCACTTACCTCATCTCCATGGGGGGTGGGGGTGAAGGGACACGACAGGGCTCAGGACAGAGGGAGCTTACCCACAGCAGCTGCTGTCTCAACTTGCTGATCTATTTAAAAAGGCAATGTACTTAGAGTGGGGTCAGCGAACTTAAAGGGGCAATGCACATCTCTCTCTCACATATACAGGTTGTGTGTCTCGGTCTCTGTCTGACATGCTGTCTCCCCTCCCTACCTTTGTGCTGCCTTGTAGAGTGTGAGGCTACATTAACAACAATGTGCTAACCCTTGAGGGCTCAGCTGTTCAGTTCATCATTTAGCAGTAAGGCATTCCCTGGGAAATATCCCACCCTCTGACTTCACCACCTCAACCAAGCTTCACAATCATCATTGCTGTACACAGTATTAAATTGTTTAAAACTTCTAGTGTGTGTGTGTGTGTGTGTGTGTGTGTGTGTGTGTGTGTGTGTGTAAAAAAATTTCCCTAGAACTTACCCCCCACATTTACATAAATTCTTATGGGGAAATTGGATTTGCTTAACATCATTTTGCTTAAAGTCACATTTTTCAGGAACATAACTACAACGTTAAGTGAAATGTAACTGTATTTCACAGTATTTTGCTTTAAATTGTAACTGGTACAATGCTAAAAATCTTCTTCCAAAAGCACTCGGGCAAACTAAAGCCACTGTCAGGGCTCTGCTCACTTTGTTCCTCAAAATAACATCACTCTAAAATGTGAAATTCACCCTGGGGCTGGGAGCCAACACAATGCTCTCTTCATCATATAACACCATGTTGTGGCTGCATGAGAGGGTAGGGGAAGTTGGGAGCCCTGCCTTCCTGCTCTCTGAGATTGAAATAACTGTCCCAGGGTGTGGTCTATAATGCACTCTCCTGACCTACTCTTCCTGCTTTGTAGTTGAAGATGAATTTAATCTCCCCAAGTCCTTTCATGCTTCCCCACAGGAAGCCACGTAACTCAAGCTTTACAATGCAAATTTCATCCTAAATGAGCAATTTTCAAATTAATGGTATCAGAAAGTGCTAGGTTGTCTCCTCCATTCCCATAAACAGAGGTGACCCAGACCCAACGTTTCTGAGCAGGGTCAGCTCCACAGCATTGTTTCCTTTCTCTGACCTGACAGATGCCACTAGCAAAGTGCTCCACAGGGAACAAGCTGTTCAGCATTACTCTCCACTCCTAAATGAGGGAGAAATGCTGGTTAAGGTTATAGGCTGCTGCAGGGGGAGAAGGGGTCCAGTACCATGAGACCTGCCACAGTGGAAAACTTCCACAGCAGTGACTTGGAGGAAGCAGTTGCCATTAATACCTGAGCACAAAATGCCTCTAGGAAGCATGGATGTCCATGGTATTCTGTGCCCTTTCTGTGCCAGGATCTGCTCCCCTCCTGCTGACAAAAATTCAAAGAACACTCCATGAGTGGGAACTGATTGTATTTCCTTCCCCCCCATCCTGGCTTATCCTGTATGGCCCAAAGACCTTAAATAAGGATGTGGGAGCTTTCCATCAACCAGCCAATTGATGTTCCAATGATTACTATAGTATAAAAAGAACAATTTTCTCTAACTTCAATGTAGAATTATCCAGAGCTAAATCAAAAGTTGAATTTTAGGTATGCTTAGTTAAAGTTCTAACTAGTTCACTTGTCTTTATAATGTCTAAACTGTTTAATAAGTAATGCAAAATCAAAGTAAGATTTACTTTTTTTATTAAGACAATCCCACAGCTGGAAAAATGAAACATCCTAAATTACATAAGTGACTTCAAAAAAACTCTAGAAAAAAATCTTTACAAATTTACATTTTTACAATACAAAAACTAACAGCTCGTTGCATATAAATATTACATTTGGTCTGCCATCAAGTGGCATTAAAAATCCCTGAAGTATTCATTTAAAGGGACCTGAGATAGCGGATGTGAAGATAGGGGCATAAATATCCCCTTGAAAAAAAATCAATACAGAAACTAGACACATCAGTTCAAATCAGTTTTGTGCATTTTTGGTGGAGTATTTTAAACTGTCAAGAACACCGAAATGTGCGAGGCTAGACAGCACCATTTCATTGTTCCAAGTCCCTCAACTGTAAAAACTGATATTTCTAAATGAAGTCTGCTGTAATGATTCTTATGTAAAGAATGAATAACCTATATTAATATTCCTAGGGAAAATTAAAAAAACAGCCTTAGATATAGGAGTATGTTGGGTTAACGCCACTTACTGAGAAAGCATTTTGAAAAACTAAGTGGGGTATTTGTCCGTCAAAAGAAAACCTCTATGAATGGTAACACCAAATAGCACAGAAACACCAATTTATCTTGCATTCAAACAGACCCTTTCATTCTCTAACACTTCAAGTGCTCTCCTCTTGCCCTGCCCTTAGTTTCACAAATGTTTAATGCATCCAGAAACCAGGAAGGTATGCACTATCTTCTTATTTATAAGAGACTCGGAAATTGTTCTAATATGTCTGGAAGTTAAAATATTTAATGATGAATTCACAAAACATGGCTGTCCTTATCTAACAGGAGCATTAGTTTGTTTGCATTTTCAGCACCAAACGCTGAACTTAGAAGTTCTCATTTAAATACTCATCAGATTTGAGGTACCCACATCCATGCATATATATGTATTTAAGCACCATTTTCATACTCAAGTTAAGGCTGTGACAGCAGTTCCACTGGAAATCTAATTTTTCAGGGATTCATAGCAGTTGCAGAAATTTGTTGTGGGCTGAAGCATAACATAGTAAAAATGTACAAGCTTCCAACAGGTCTTTGTGTTTCTATTACTAAAAAAGACAACTTTTTAAACCAAAATTTTGCAGGCTATTACTTACTATACATAAAGGAGGTTTTTTTTAAAAAGTGTGTAAACATCTGATATACTAATATTTGAAAGTTAACTACTGCACATGCGCAGTAATTGTCTATAATACATACTTGCAAGAACATGACAGCTTCCTACATTACTAAATATAAATTTATCCATAGATTGTTAACTGCTCCTTCAGTCTATCAAGTAAATAATTAGCATTTTATAAAACTTTCCATGACAGTTTAAAAAAAAAACACCAAGAAATGTAAACACAAAAATACATTTTAAAAACATTAAAGTTGTGATACAGACCAACAATAGTAAGACACACTAAGTGAAGGCTGATAATATCCTTAACCTAAAACTGGTTTGTTTACTCTGTCATCATCTGCACAGGTTAAGGGTGAATTATTAGTCTTGAGTTAGTTATTAAATGCATTTTCTCATTTTAATACTGCATGATTTGGAATGTTCATCAGACACATTCTATAGACATCTGGGAGCCATATTTTCAAATATTTGCCAAGATTCATCTCACTTTTAGTAGTCAGCTCCTCAAAAACATTGTCAGAAGCAATACATTTTAATTGGTCTTTCCTAAATTTTTAATTACTGTACATGGATATTTTACCCACCACAGACCTGACTTCAATTCTCTTCAGTATTTCTATACTATACAGTTTTCATATTTATGTGCAGTAGAAACAGCCAGGTCTACATTTATTTTTTTAATCATAAGGGAAGTTGATTAACACAAACAGTATAAAGAACTTAAACTGAAATCACCCACAAGTTGGTTTCCTATCTGTAAATATTTTTGCCTCCTCTTACTTTTACATATCACAAGTCTTGTATTATAAATACGCCAAATAATTTTCCTACGTGGCTCATTTTTCAGGTGAATTACTCCTCTAATACTTCTCTTTTTAAAGAAAACATACCATCGTGTCTCTCCTTTTTTATCTTTGCTTTGCAGTTTGTGCAGTTAGTAGGTTTGAAAGTGAGGGATTATTGCAGACTTGAAGCAGATATAGATACACATAGGTCTGAGTTAACTTCCCCTCACAGTTCAGTTAATACACTTCACTTTTGTCCTAGCAAGACCTTGCTATTGTAGGGCTCAAGCTTGCACAGACTATAGCTATGAGTCATTTTGTAGGGTTTGGGTTTTTTGTTAAAAAGAGTACAAGTGGGGATAAGTATGACACCAGAAAGGATGTGATATTGAGACGGAAGAGGGAAACTTCATTAGGAAGCTTGAGTACACCTCATACTCTGTAAGTATAACAGCTAAAAAGACATGAATCCTCTTGACACGGACACAAAACGAAAAAAAGGGAGTGAGAAACTTAAATCAGATACTACAGTGATGCATCTGTGTAAGAACCTGAATAAAGTAGTATAGGTTGCTTCCAACTGAAAGATCTCATGAAAACCCAAGATTTACTCCCTTTTCAAAAAAACCACATACACTAAAGGCAATGGAGAAAACACTTTTTAGTAATTGACGAATACTATTCAGCTATTTTCAGCATTTCAGAATGCTTCATGTACCATAAAAGATTTTAATATTCAAAAACTCTCCCTCTACCCCTCCCCCCCCCAAACTAAACAGACAGATAACCAAAACCTTCAAAATATACCATGCTGATTGGTGTTTGTGATGCTGAGTTGTAACTGAATATTCCAAAATGCAGGTAAAATTGTATGCTAATCCCACGTTCTCAGACACTGGAAAGGAAACATATGAGCTTTACAGGTGTTACATTAACTCATGTCCAGATAAAGAAAATGTGATAATTTATTCGGGAGGTCAGGTGAGACCTAAATTTTTAATTCAAATAGTCAGAACTGGCCTGTACCTTTACCTCAGAGTGAGTGCAAACAGTACTTGCTCTGAGTTGAGTGTTTACGCTAGTGTAAATGAAGACCTAAAGTGCAAGACAATGGAGAATCAGGCCCAACAACTTTCTACATTTCTATTCATTTACTACTAACACTTTTGGAAGGTTTGTTAATAAGCAAAATATGGCAAGAAAAAAAGCTTGACTTGAATTTACAGACAAGTGACTTTAGGTGGACAGATGAGAAAGAACCTAATGTATTCCTAATGGCCCAGCAAGAGCATCAGAGTTTAAGTTTCAGCTGATCCTGCTGACACAAATGGGGGGAATACTACGGAGTGCAGGAGCAGCAGCACAGGCAGGCTCTTAGGAGAGGACAGAGAAACAAAGAACGGAAGGCAAAAGGGATGGAACAAAGCGAAAAAACCCAGGAAGGGACGGAGCAGAGACACGCAAAATAAGGGGAGGCAAAATGGAAGTCTGGGACTGGGGTGAAGGCCTAGTGACAGAGATCAGTGTTCAGGACCAAGCTTGGGCCTGTGTGCCCTGGGCCTGCAGGAGTTGGGCGTGCTCCAGAGGTAGTAAGCTGGTATTCAAAAACACACACACAAACGTTCAGCCCCCTCCTCTTGAAAGTGTGGGGGTGGTGGGGGCCAAAGGAGCCCTCCAACACCCACAAATCACATGTAACTGCTGGCTGGTGGCTCTATTTGCAGTCCTGTTTCCTAAGGCTGGTAATGGGATGCCCTCGAACTGTTGACACTAGGGAGTCAGACCATCCAAAACTTCCATAAACATTCATACCCATTTCTGGAGAAAGCCTTGAAGCACTGGTACTTGAATATTAACTAAATATCAGCAATCTACAGCCCAACTAGGGATTTTGTTAACCATTAGTATTTTAAATATATGATCAAAACACCTTCATACACAAGTGTTAAAGAGTAGACCCAAACAGAAGTTCCTTTTGGTTAAAACTGTATGAATAAAGACAATGCTGATGATTCTGCAATGAACTCGGGGTGGACAGAGCTCTGTGCCTGCATGGAACCCCATTGATTTCAAAGAGGCATTACATGGGCACAGAAGTTTTGGATTGGGGTCTGAAGGACTGGGTTGCAACCCTTTTGGTGCAAGGGCTATTCTTGTTTCATTGCTCCTGCTGCAGCTGTCAGGGTAAAAATCAAGTGTCGTGCAGCTTTAAGTACGTGGCTTCTAACTGAATTTAACATCTGAGAAAGAAAAAAGAAAAAAAGCGTCCAACTTATCACCAAGTTAGAATTCATCCACAGAATGAGGCTGAGAGAGAAATCAAATATCTAAATTGGAAAAAAAAAAATCCAGATACGAAATCAAGTAAAAATAGCATTCAAAAATATAAGTTATTTCTTTCATGCTTATAAAAAGGATTTCATGCACAAAGTAAAATAAAATTAAAAAAATTCTCAGATTCTTTACAATAAGCAATAGCTCTGTTGTTCTAGCACACCCTGCTGTCTGGCTCTTAATCACATAACACATTTTAGATTAATACTTACACCACAGCAAAGTGCTGTTTTACTGTTATCTTCACAGTACTTCATTACATATAAAAGATACATTTAAGAACATATTTACTCTTATTCTAATTGTTGCTAAAATACATTTAAACATAGGAAATCATGATTTTTTCAGGAATCCATGTTTTTCCTCCCTCCCACCCCCAAATAAATTAATAATTACAGCTTCAGCCAGCCAGAAACATATGAATAGCATTTCTTCAGAATCTCAGGATTTTAGCATAGGAATCTTAGCATTTATATTGGTTGGAAAGAACTTTGATCTAAAAAGTATACGATTATGTCTAGGAACTGACATATCCATGCTTTTCCTGATTACATAGATATAGGGACCAATAACTCTAGGGAAGAATACATTTTCTTCTGAATACATATTGTAAGAGATGATAGGACAGGCATTTGTATTTTAAAGCCCAATACAGAGCTAGGAGATCCTCTGTATCCATTTCTTTGTTAAATGGACCATCTGAGTCATGCCCAGAAATTAGTTTTGGCATAATCAGGACAACAACTGTAACAAAAAGTTTTAGAGATTTTTACTGTACCATAAATTCAGATCATTACCATGTACTACTTAGACTGCTTTCTTCTCCCCACTCCCAAGCCCGACGACTCTCACAGCATTTGTTCCAGTTATCTTGCACCTGACTAGAACTGTTGCAAAGAGAGATCAGCCTGCTAATGTTTGTCATAGAAAAAAGGCCAGAACCAAATCTATTTATGTATGAAAATATACACTTCACTATTCCTCCTTCCCACCAGGTTTTCCAGAATTACTGACAAAGTGATAAAAGTTGCACATTGAGGAAGAAATTTCAGAATTGCATCCCTCATTTATTTCGATTTCCAAACCTCCTCTCTCATCCCTTTTTCTCCATGTGTAATCAATGACTCACTATCTCAACTCAGCTAGAGATGTCAGCTAGATGTCTCTTCCTTGGTCTAACATGACAGAGTCCCACAAATCTTTTAACTGGACCCTACAAAGTAGAAGGCTGCAACTCTCCTTCTCATGCCACAAGAACAAGCATGTTCCAATTAATTAAACACAGCCAGTCATTCAGTCTGAAGAGCAAGATACAGAGTAATCTCCTAACCCTACATTTCCCTCATAGCATTGCATACTGTATTATTACTGCTAGAATGACCTCAGTGTGCAAGTTATTATTTTTCAATGCAACATTTACAAGGTAAGAGTACAGTACAGTGTGAATTCTCTTCTGGAAGCTTGAGCTACAAGGACTCTTGTCAATGATATGAATGGAAACTTATCAGTAATGATACAAAAATATGAGTAGCCAGTAGAGACACGATAGCTCAATTTAGGTTTCTTTGAACGTTTCAATAATCAAATTAAAAACATAAACAGACTTTCATTGAATAAGCGATACCAGAAATGTGTGAGAGCCCACTGGCTGTTTGCCCAACAAATTACCATCTGCTAAAAGCATATTAGGCTTGTGAAAGCTTTGATAGCTACACTAAGGTTTGTTTCAGAGTACCAATATGATGAAGAAATGGTTACTTCACAATGTGAGCAATTCCATCCCTGCTATTCTCATTCTTGCCTCTTCTTCAATAAGCACTGCAGAATAACCTCTATTTTCTTTTAAGTTTCCAGTAGTTGTAAACAGAGGTAGCTGAGCTACTATTAAGACATGTAATGCTTTGAAGAGGAGAAACCTTTCAAATGTTGAAATTAACCCTTTGCAGCACAATCTCTATTAATGCTATAAAAATATGAGAGGACAAAAAGAAAATAGATGCAAGTAACTTTTGCATTTGGCACCTTCTGTCTAGATATTCATATTTCTCAAGTATTCTCTTTTTAATAAAGTTAATGCACACATTAGGACACACCACATCAAAGGTTTGCTACATATTTACAAGGCACCAACCCTTTTCTCACTTTTTACATGAATTACGAACCAACAGAAAGCATTTCAAACCCTCCTAAACTGTAGTATAAATATACTTCAATTCAGCACAATTCATGAAGTTTGGCCTGGGAAGATTAAAATAATCCAGATCCTTCTTACAATATAGAAATGGTAAACATTTTATAGCTGCCTTTAGGATTGGTGTATTGTGCAAAAGTTATAATTATTACTGTGTATAAGGATTTATGACAAACCATATAAAAACTCTGTAAGAAGGTGCTATTTCTATAATACAAAAAAACAAAACAAGGGAGAGATTTTATAATCATGATTCAAAATGTCATGCTATTATTGAGAAGCTGGAAGCTCCTTGAAACAAAAATGAACTTGTAGTGCGTGGGGAAGAATTTCTGTAATTTAAGGCCTAATAAGTAAGGCTTTTTTTGACCAATGAAGTGTGGCAATCTGAAGTCTTAAAACAAATGTATACTGGCATAATGGAAAAGCACCACTGTAGAAAGTGAGTGGAGTCCCCCCACAACTTGCTTGGTAGATTTTCTGGTAAAATCCCTGCAGTAGAAGGCCTTTGAAGTTCATCTGAAATTTTTCAAAGATGTTTATCTGTCAATAATTCCATCCCATGAGATGGCTGACCCTGGCTTTTTCTGTCATTTTCCGCACCCTGCCCGATCTGGAAGTACCAAGATTCAGAGGATCCTCGGTGTGCACAAAGTTGTCGTTATCTGAATCGTCATTATATAAAACAGTTCTCCTGCCCTCGTTCCTTGTTTTAATTCGTGGTGGCCTACTGAATCGTCCTCCAAACATATTTTCGCCAAATCGGCCGCCAAACAGATTCTCAAATTCATCATCTGCCATTCGTGCACGTTTGGCTCTGGTTGCTCCTCGTGAAGCTCCTCTACCTCCTCTGCCTCTTCTTCCTCCCCTGCCTCTTCTTCCTCTGCCGCAGCCTCCTCTTCCTCCTCTGCCACCTCTTCCCCCTCTGCTCCATCTACCCCATCTGCCCCATCTACCTCTCCTCCCTGTCCCTCTACCCTGCCAGTTTCTTTTCCCACTAGCAATTTTCCTTTTAATTTTTCTTTTGGGTTTAGTTTGCACAACTTTACTGTAGTCATGATCGCCATCAATGTAATCCTGATCTGTTCTAGAGGTCGATTCAGAATCTGAATCAGAGCCACATCTGCTTTCAGAGCTTGAACTGGATCCTGACTCCCCACTTTCTGATGAAGATAAACCAGGTTTTTCTTTTAATTCTCTCTTCTTCTCCTCTTCCTCTAGGTGTTCCTCCTCTTCTGAGGCACTTACTAACTTTCTCTTGACTGCTATCCGGGGCTCTCTGCTATCACCATTTGTAAGTGGTCCATCAAGAGACTGATCTAAACAAACACAAAAAACAATCACTTGTTAACAGTGTGATAAAGTTAAATCTGAACTGCAGCAATTCAAGGGAAAAATTCTTTTCAAATATAAAAAGGATTTTCTATTAAAATTTACATTTCTCTCCAATAGCTTGTGGTATCAGCCCTCATCAAACATCTGTTCTGTAAGGCCCCAATCAGCATTTCAATACATACTTAATATTAAGCATGTGAGTAGTCCAACTGAAATCAATGGGATTACTAGGTACTTCAAGCTCAGCACATGCTTTAGTGCCTTTGCTGTGTTGGGGCTTAAAATGTTTCTCCTTTCACAGTTAACATATGCTGCTTGTGAAGGTTGAAAAATTACATTAATCCTGGAAAAGTGAAGCCCTACCCCATAACAAAGAACACATTTTTGTAAGTGCACTTTAACATGATAGCAATTTTATTTACAAAAATATTCAGATGTTGACAAACGTGTGTGTACCCTTTGACAGTTTCAGAAGAGTGAAACACTTATACCTGTTCCAGCATAGCCTTGTGAAAATTCTAAGCACTGTGTAACCCCAGATTAAAAAAGCCATGAGCTAGTCAGGACATGTCTGTTCAACTTTTAAAATATTTTCCCCCTTCTCTTCAGCTTTAATATGCCAAATAAAATGTCAGCGATTTCCTAAAAGCCTTTGGGAAACTCCTAACTTTCTTTGAGAATTATCAACTTTTCCCATCTTGGCAACATTTTAGGGGCATTGGTTGAATCTTTGGAGAACATTTATCCCATAATTTAGATAACAGATTTCAGAATTGTAAAAAATGTGTCTGGATACATGACAAAGCAGGGAAATAAGCTCAATTTAATACTGCACTCAGGTAGAGAGATCACAAGTACATTTAGCTGTTTGAAACAGCAGGGTTTAAGCCCACTAGGTAACTGTTTCAGTACAGGGCTCACTCTAGGGTTGCCAGGTGTCCAGTTTTCTACCAGAAAGTCCAATCGAAAAGGGGACCTGGCAGTGTCTGGTCAGCACAGCTGACTGGATGCTAAAAGTCCGGTTACCAGAGTAATCACGATCAGCCTCCACACCAAGATGGCGGGAAGAGCAGCAGCTGCTCAGATGTTAATGGGGAGAACTGGCTGGCTCCCAGACCCAGCTCCAACCTCTCGGGTGGAGAGACAAGTACCGGCACCGCTGCTGCCCGAGGGGAGATCCTGTCTGCCCCCCTCGTCCGCACCGCTGTGCCCTCATTTTCTTGTCCTGGCCCTTCGCTCTGGGGACCAACCCCACCCCGCTGTGGCCCAATTTCCCCACCCCCATCACACACACAGGACACTGTGTGTCCTGCCGCTGCCAGTTAATGGTTCCCCCAATTCCACCGCCCCCTCTATGCCAGTTAGTGCCCCCACCCATAGCATGCTCCATCAATTCCAGTTAGTCATCCCCTCATACCCCCTCAATGCCATTTACTGCTCCCTCCACACCCCCAGAGTCCTCTCAATGACACTTACTGCTCTCCCTAAAATTCTAGTGCTCACACACAGCGTTCCCCCTCAATGCCAGTTAGTGCCCCTACAGTACCAGCACCCCTCAATGCCAGTTACTCCCCCCTCTCTCCTCCACACACACTTGGAAAGTAGGGCAAGGCTACTTTTCTGTAAGTTATCAAGAGTGTCGATTAATACATTTCTATTCAAACAATATTCTGAGATGCCTATTCTAGCGACAGTTTTTAAAATAAGTTTGATTTAAAATAGAATACTTTCTTAAACAGCCAAAAATCACTTCCCAGCTTTTCAAAGAACTATTTAGACACCTAAAAAGACTTAATCTCTATAAAAACAAATCTTAGTGTGCATAATACGCCAAAAGCGATAAAATTTGTATCAAATTTAGAGACTCTAAAACAGAAACAAGATGATCAGACATATGGAAAATGGGCCTGGTAGTTAACAGCACCCTGGCAAATGGTTTGCTGCATTTTATAGCAGAATTACATATGCTGCCAGGTTTGTTTGGTGTGATCTTGATATATTACGTTATAGCAAGGCATTCTTGTTTGTATAGCTGAAACTTGCCTTTTCTAAGTTTGTGGAACTTCTCATTCACCTTCACCCCAAGAAAAAACTCACATTCCTGTACTGTTTGGTATCTAACACATAGAAAAGAGGTGGGATAGGCTTTTAACCAAGTTATAGGAAACATTTTCAACTTTTTTTTGGATGTTAGTGGCAGTGCTACATCTCACTTAATGCAGATGTACTTAAATGTGTTTAACCCTCACTTAAATCAGTTTAATTTAATTTAGTAGTTTACTAGTACATGGTAAACAAGGATTAAATGGGTTGAAGTGCATCTACATTAGGGGGTATCATCTATTTAACTACAAAGACTTCAACATTAATTTAGTTAAGATTGCACAATTTTTCTAATATAGACAAGCCCTAAGCATTAGGACACAATTGCAAATACATGCACATTGGGTAAATGTCAATATGTATTTGTATAATACCACACTGAATCAGTTCATTATGTTTGCTTCATTTGAGTGTGCAATCAGGTTTCTCTTTTAAAAATAATAATTAAAAAAAAACCCTGAAAAGGTATGTGGGGAAAGCCTACCTACAGAATAGGTGAGACATTTAATGAACGCTCCTACGGCTAGAGGTTTTTTCTACATGATTTTTCTGTGGAGAATTTTGTTGTAGAAAAGTATCAAGTATGAGGAGAAAACAAAGTTTTCCAAAAGGCAAAGAACAAACACTTCTTTTAAACTTCTCACGCTGTTCTAAGTCTCAAAAATCTTCACCATCTTGCTCAATCACACCAGCTTCCTGGGAGGGGAGAGCGAGCAGGGGAGGAGGGGGCATCCTGGGGGAAGAGGTAGGGCAGGGATGTCTGGTTTTCAACAATTAGAAAGTTGGCGACCGAAGTCCGCACAGAGATTGAGGAGCACACTGGAGAACTGTAGATTTATACCACAACTTGCAGTGCAGTAAGTGTTTGTCTACAGTAGTCCATAGATGCCAGAAGCAGATTTCTTTTCTAGTAAAATTAGTCATCCAAAGAAAGCATATAACTTCCAACCTTGTTTAACGGGTGTGGATTTACTCCTGACTAGTCTATTTTTCCCTGGATCAATGTTATTTCCACTTCGGTTCTGTGTATTTAACCCAGATGAGGATGGTTGGCCCTCCGTTTCTTCACCAATGGCTGAACCCAGAGCCTCCTCTGTAGTATCTGAAACTTAAAACAGGACATAATAAACTCAAACGATTTCCTTCATCTCTCCTTATACCTACGTACTAGGGCACCGTGCAAACCATCAGATTTCACAGGTCCAAAATGGCTCAATTTTTTCTTTAATTAATGCAGGGGAAACCAAATTTTTTATACACTAGTAACTTACCAAGAACTTGAGGGATGTATCTAGTTTGCATGTAATCTATGCCAAACATACTTACATAACCAAAATCTTTAATTATACGGCAATTAGATACTAGCCTTTGATAGATTAATACAACGAGCTTGTTTAAGATCAGCAATAAATACCCCACAGCTTTTCTTCATACTGCCGTTATTAGGAAGCAGCAGTGGAAATACTTTAGGCACTCCTGTTTTCAGACTTTGGTTCTGCCATGTACACCATTTTTTATTCTACTTACCATGAGATGAAACTGAAGAGCTAGTCCTAGTCAAAGGCAGTGAGGTATTCTGGTTGATTTTAGGTTGCACCTTCACTTGTTTCTGTTTCCCTTTAGGGCTGAAGATATGAAACATCCCCCAAAATATACAAATGTTAATGCAAAAGGATTTAAAAAAACAAAAAACAAAAAAACAGACATAACACTGTTATCAGGTTATCAGTGTAAATTTGATATTTAAATGTAAAATGGAGCATCTGATTTTCTGTCTCAAAGATTACATAGCTGTAGTAATCGAAAATATATAATAAAGCAAAAATACTGCTGAATTTATTAAAGGAATACAACTGTTCAAGAACAAGATTTTATCTTGCTTTCCTAAAAGGAACATACAATTTTCTTTGTTAATGTGTTATAGAAATTAATGTGGCTTTTATACAGCTCCTTTCACACTTTTATACAGCACCCACCCCTTATACGAGCTCCAGTGTTTAAACTCACCCACAGGAGAGACTGTACTATAAAATAAGCCATATTGTTACTGCCTTCTTATCTGAACGTTTATTTCCCCCTAAAACAGAGGATTTCAAAATATGCAGATAGAGAGTTTCATTATTTAGTTACCTGGATGCTCTGCTACTAGATGGTGAACTACTACTGCTCCTTAGTCGTTTTCGGTATCGTGGCCTATTCCTCTTCTGACACTGCATGGCCAACTTGTATTCAGAGATGATGGTTTTAATATGATTTTCAAATAAGGCAGATAGTCTAAGCGTCATGCTATAGATCTGGAAAAAGAAGTTATGGCCATATTTACTGATTGCTCTAACTGTGGAGATCAATTGCATGCAAAATAATGTTGCAAAGATTCACAGAAATATATCAACCTTAATATTCCAAAAGCAAAATCCATACTGACAGACAACTGCGAAGATCAGACAATGCATTATTTTCCTGCATTGTACTAGTATAAAGAAGTCATCTGTATTCTAGCTGTAGAAATCAATAATGAAGTATTTCAGAGTTTATGGTCTTAAAATATAATTAATCTTCTTTATTGTACAAACCAAATAGATGACAAACTAGACAAACAAGTTAAGAGATACCCTTAATAAGAAAGGATGAAAACAATTCATTAAACCTCCTGAAGTCTCAAGTGAAGTTAAACATTTTTTTTTATTTTTAGAATATCAGGGTTGGAAGGGACCTCAGGAGGTCATCTAGTCCAACCTCCTGCTCAAAGCAGGACCAATCCCCAGACAGATTTTTGCCCTAGATCCCTAAATGGCCCCTTCAAGGATTGAACTCACAACCCTGGGTTTAGCCAGCCAATGCTCAAACCACTGAGCTATCCCTCCCCCCTTAGCATGAAATCAAGTTTAGCCTATTTAATTAAAGGATAGATTTTGGATTAGCCCCAATACAGCTGACAGAGAAGCCTGGTAAGTTCAACGTAAGTACAGCCAAGGCATCTCACCCTCTGCGCAGCCAAGTTAGCGCTGCCTGGATCATGCCTCCAGCACAAAGAGGGAAGGGCAGGGGCTGTATATCTGATACTCCCCTACTGCTGAGTGAGTGGAGAGGAAGGGAATGAGAGTGGGAGAAGCCACAGCTTTACCTCCATATACAGTGGCTAGCAGATTGTATCCAGGTGTATGGAGGTGGGGGGACGCTTTACCCCAAAAAAGGGTGAAGTAATTTCCTCCACACCAGAACAAAGACGAGAACACTTGAGGGCTTGTCTACATGGGGAAGTGCACATTAAGGTAGGGTGTGAATTCAAAGTGCACTAGATATTCCACACTAACTCCCCATGTAGACACTCATACTGCACTCCAAGTGTGCCCTTGGGAGGTTTAGCTTAATGCTTTTCCAAAGTGCATTAAGCTAATGCACACAAGGGCACTGTATTTATAGCACTAGCTACTGTGGGCTTTTTCTCTGTATAGACCACCCTGCGCCACAGCCCATTCCACATGCTTAGCACGGGACAGTGCAGCGATCTGCCACCCAATACTCAGAGCTGAGCCTAACAGCCCAATCTAGCCCCAAACATGTTTCATTCTTAATACCTGATGCACATTTCATTTCCTGCATGGCAGCGGTACCTGAAATGGGAACCGGCATTCTTTCCAAGTATGTTAAATGGTGGCGTTAAATGAGTGTGCCAGGACAAGGGCATTACTTTTTAATATGCATTATTTTCCTGCATTACAAAAGATCATGCCTACATTGGTTTTGCTTGGCTTCTGGAATCACAGTAACATTACTGAGTTTCAGCTCTCGCATATATTACCAGAAAAAGAAGCTCCAACTTTAGACAGCGTCAATAGATGAATTAAAAGTAGTTTTAGTAACTACACTTGCCAGTCTGGGTAACTTTACAACAACAACGACATTCCAAATATAAATAATATAAACACTACTATTTTTAGCCCCGCAGTGCGAGCCCAAGTCAGTTGACCCAGGCTCTCCAACTCACTGCTATGGGTTTTTCCTACAGTGTAGATATACCTATAGTATCTAAACAAGTAGTTCTCAACCCATGGCCCACTTGCGGCCCTATCAGCACAGTGCTGCAGCCCATGTGACATCCTAAGATCCATACAGGTAGTATATATAGGGTGTGGATGCGGCCCACATACCACAGAGAGCTGCACATGCGGCCCACAATGGGAAATAGTTTGAGAACCACTGATCTAGACTATAACTACAGTATTTCTGAATGTTGTGCCTGAAAGTTTTCAAGAAACTGAGACATAGTCACCTGAAGCATGTTCTGGGAGGGCTTTGCAAAGGGGATTTATTATCCTAGGTTCTTAAAATGACAAAGACTGTTCATTTATATTTTAAAATATCATGCTACAACCTCCATCTGCACATTCCAAGTGCCATTCATTCCTTATATGAAAGCGTGATTGAAGATCTTAGCAGAAATGGCCTGAGATGTCACGTATCCATGTTTTTATCACTTACCCGTGACTTTTTATTAGGTGTGTAAGCTTTAGAGTTGCAGAATATTAAGCGAACATCCTTGTAAAATTCCAGAGGATTGGTGTAATTTCCTGCTTCCAAAGTTTCTTTCACAGTGCTGAAATCCATTGGAGTGTCTACAATATCTCGATAGTCCTACAAAAATAATGTATGCAATATTAACAAGTAGGTAAAGTTATCACTAGCTGCCATGAACTGGTTAAGTAAACATTACATGTGTTTTGCTTCATGTCCCTGTACAGTCCAATATCTCTCAAATTTATCCTACCCCACAAAATAATCAAACTGTTCCACAAACTCTGTTTTAGACTAAACTTAAATCTTCTAGCTACAAGACTCATATTTACAAATTCCAAGGGGCTTTGCTGGCACTCAAGGGTTCACATTCCATCAGAGGTGAAAATGAGTTTAATGGGCTAATCCATGTTCCTCCATTCAATAGCACTAACAGAATGTGTCTGGCAGTCTCTGCTCAAGAGATCGTGAGATGTAGGAACAACAGGAGGGTCTGAAGTGCACTGACTGAGCTCTCTGAAGAAGGTGGCTATTTCCTGCTGGCTCTATTCCTGCTCAATCCAAGGCTACGGGTCCCTCATTTTCTCAGAGGGAATTAATTTAGCACTCATTGAAGAAGACAGACTGTAACTGACAAAGAGGAGCTCAGTAATGTATGCAGCAGCATGAAGAATATATGACTTCTTAAAAAAAGACTGAAATATTATGATAAGAATTTTTTTAAAATTACAGAAAGTAGAAATATATTTACAGGATAGGAGAAGAGATCAACTGGCTGTCTAAAAGGCTCGGAGTCCTCACGTTCATATATCAGGCTTAACAACTGCTTGCACTGTTCTTTCCAAGCATCAGGGCTTGCTTTGAAGGGCTGCCTTTTTATTGGTCGTCTTACCTGAAGATTTTAAGGGAACAAAATAAAAGTTGTATTTTAATAACATTTAAAGTATAAAGGTTTTTGTATCTACTGGTCTTGGCTTTAAATTACTATCAATGTGCTCAGAAAATGGTTCAAAATTGAAGTCCATAACTAAAAACATGCAACAAAAGTTGAGTGGCATAACAATATGGACTACGCAATTTACTGAAGAATGGATTTTCTCTTTTAATAATATAAAAATACCCAACTCAATATCCATACAACATTTTAGATGCAAGAGCTGTGGTTCAGAGCTTTGTATATTTCGGAAAGGCCACAATGCCTTATTGGCTGAAGGGAAAGTTGCTCATTAATTACCATGGGAAAATAATAGCTTGTTGAAAGTTAAACTTTTATCTATTAAATGTAATATAGGCAGACTGCCGTGGTCATTAATTTAGTAATAGTATGTATTTATAAAGTAAACAAATTCAATATTTTTCTGTCTACTTCCATGACTGAAGGAGCACAAGCAGCTTGTATATTGTTGGTTAACGCTCTTGTACAGATATCCAAAGTATCAGGACAGTAACAGTAACTAAGCAATCATCACATTATTTCTATAGTAATATAAGGTCCTGATTCAGCCAAAAACTTACACATGTGCTTAAACTTAATATGTACAAGCAGTGACTGACTGACAACAGCCTGTGTAAAGTTAAATCTTTGCAGGATCAGGCCCTAAGTGAGGGTTGTTAATTCCGTGGACCAACCCAACTCCTGCAGCATAAACTGGACGCAGACAAGTTATTTACTCACTCTTCTTTTCCCAGATGAAGTTCCAGGCCCATCTGACTCTACATCTACTTCTGCCACCTAAAGGAAACGGTAATGATTACGCTCAAACAAGTGTTAGCATGAACACAAAGAACAAAACTAAACTATTACTGTGAGAATAAACGTGTTGGGTAAGATTACTGCAATTAAAAAAAAAATGATTTAAGCAAAGCTAGAGTGATTTTTTTTTACTAGAACTTTCACTTTTTAGATTTTAGTATCTTTAAACAGAAAAGCTGCTTCAACTCCCTGAGTTTGTTTCTGATGTGTGTGTGCGCGTATATATCTATACAGATATATATACAAAAATTAAAATGGATGGATGGATGAGATGGAGTCTTGTAAGACCCCAAAGAGAATATACAATGTATGTTCAGTGCTCTCTTATTTTTAAAGAAGTCTCTATTCATTTAGTTACATATAGGTTACTAGAACAAGAAATAGCACAGGAGTACAAACAGAAAAACACCTTACTTGACAGGTAAAATGCAAGAGCTATTGTACTACAAAAATAGGCAACAAAACATATTTTATTAAAATTATTTATCCCACATTTGTGAGGAAAGAGAAAATGCAGAGATGTTTTGTGCTTTTTACATTACTAATATTAACGAACATATCTAGCACAATACACTTACGCTGGGCTTTTTCAATGAAGCTAAACATTTAAACACGAAAGTCCTGATTGACAGTCCCCTTCTTTCCCCAAAAAAACCCATGGGAGGAAGCTTTCAGGGTGGAAAACTCCATGGTGAGCCCTTGTGGAGCTTCACGTTGTTCTGCTGGGGGGAGGTAGGATTTGCTGCCCTGAGCAATAAGCCACGAGGTTTGCCAAGTAAATATGGATCCCAGGGTATCTGCAGGAGGCCAGCAGCATGTGTGTGGATGAGTGGCTCCAGCACCAGTCCCAGCAATTCCACTGAGCAGCATTACTGTCAGGGATTCACCGTAACTGCAGCTGCACCCAGGGACCCCCCCCTCAAAGGAAAATCCTCACTGCAGAGAGGGCTTCATAGAAAGCTAATACAGGCCTATGCTGTATTATCTTTTCTGGGTGAGCTGTGTGGTGCCAGAGGGTGGGGAAAACTGCATTTCCCCCACCAGGCCTGTCAACTCCTTCCCCCAACCTGCTCACACTTAGAGGGGTCTGGAAAAAGGGAACAAGATATGGCAACAATGCCAGACACTGCTGATCACCAAACCACATGGGAAGGATGATTCACATACCGACCTAGGAGGTACAGTCCTCCCACATGATTCAAGTGGGTTTGTGAAGGGAAGCATCAGGATTTTAAGTTACAGGAGCCCTTTATTTTATTTTATTTTTAAAACCCATGCATTTATTCAGAAAGACAAGGTGGGAGAGGTAATATCTTTTGTTGGACCAACTTCCGTTTATGAGAGAGAGAAGCTTTCGCGCTTACACAGAGCTCTTCAAGTCTGGGCTACAACACCACCGCCATGTATTTATTTATACAGCCTAGCAAAGGGTTAATCTACCTTCAACACTTTTATAAAATAGCAGCATTTTACAATATTAAAATCTTAATGATTTCACACAAGAGTTCTCCTTTAACACCAGAATCAAGGGGGAGGGGAATCTTTCTGGCTAGGAGTTTCTCTCAAAACCATTGAGGGCTGAGCAGGAAACTGCAGGGTTTGTCTTGCACACGTGAAAATGTGTAAGAATGGCCGAGAGAGCCAGTTATCCCTATTCCAGCCTCCTCCCATGCCAGTTTCTCTTGTTAAGGAACTGCCAGAGACCTGGCTTGTTTAATGGCAGTCTCAGCCATCCCCCTCCTTCACCATTTTCTTTCAGGAAACTGCAGTGTTTCTACTTCTTGGTGCAGTAGTAGTGGGACCATTTGCTGGCTGCCTGGCCTGAGGTTACTGACAGATGAAAGAAAGACACCAGAGCTTAAAGGGCAATAAGTGCCACTCCAAGGTCACACTACTACAGGTGTTCATGAGATCATGATAATTAGAAGGGAAACAAAGACCCCTAAAAGCCAATCTTGGCATCTAATTAAAGAAGGCACTGATTTTCATATTTTGGTATCACCTCTGAATGGCACAGACCCTGAACCTGTAAGGTACACTGCACACTGCCGACTTAAGTCAATGTTGCTTTGTGTGGACACTGTGGTGCTCCCACACAGAGCCTTTTGCAGGATCAGAACTTTATTACATTAATTACTTGGATCAAGGGGCCCCCTGATGTCAACTAGGGAGACTTTCCATTGGCTTCAGTGGGGTTTGGAGCAGACCCTTAAACATGGTTAGATTTGGGGAGGTGGGGAGTAATTTGTTAAAGGAAAAAAATATTTGCATTCACAGCAATAGTGATTAGGACAAAAGTAACAACCACTCCTTTCTTACCCTCAAACACAATCATTCCACTGTATTCATGCTAGTCTGTTATAAAAAGCTATGAACGATGTGTGATGTTTATTCACTTGGTACAGATGTTCATCCAGCAATCAGTTTTCATTCAAAGATTTGAATAATAGATATATTGGGGAAAGGGGGCTGGAGAGGGTGGATGCAAATGACCATCATAAATGTATCCCACTGTCAATGGCTCATACACCAGAGCCTGAAAGAACTAAAGGCAAAACTAAGAAGTTCCAGCTATTGGCAGTCACCACATCACAATGGAAACTGCTACACTGTAATATTCTTGAAAACTGCATTTTTTAAATAGATGATAAAAGGACAATCGTGTTAAGCTTTGGAGAAGTTTCTGTCTGTCAGTCATCTTTACAAGGTAAAACCAAGAAATGAAAAAAAAAGTAAAGTCTCAATAGACAAAATCCACTATGGTGCCACTTGGAAGGTGGACAGATTGCAGAGAGATGACTATCCACCTGGTTTCTTTGGAGTGAATAATATAATATTACATTACCTCATGCATTTCCCCTCCACTCTTAGCATTTCCTCTCCAGATGAGTGTGAAACTCAGGCACTCTGGGAAGATTCAGATGGCTAGCCAGACTCAAAGAATCAATCTTACTAAATGAGGAGAGTTTATCATCCAAGACCATGCAACACAAAGTTACATAACAACCATTCTTGTATCAAACCCCAAAGTGATTACACGTAAAAAAACCCATAACAATCTTTAAACTCGGTCTATCTATTGAATAAAAAAGAGCCAATTATGCTTCTGATGATCATGCTTACTGCTCTTACCTCCTCCTCTTCATCAGTACTGCTTAGATCTTCTGCTTTCACTTTATTATATATATCCAATATATCAGTACAACTCTGATCCCTGCAGAGCAACAGGACAAGTCAAAATACATTTCAGAACTGGTTTGGAAACCCAGAAATGCTGGCATAAGGAAACACAAAGTACTCACCCAATATAGCGAAGTAAGACATCCGTTACAATTTTGGCTGCTTTAACTATAGGACTGTCTGGCTCATTGAAAGTCCTAGCATTATGTTCGATGTATCGAACCTCCCACATCAATGCTGAGATTCTCCTGAGTGGGGGAAGGAGAGGAAAGAAAAATTTTACCTTCCTTTGGTGCCATAAAAGTTAGTTAGAAAAAGAGGTAGTCCCTGCAAACCCAGCACCAAGACACAAAGCCTCTGTTCAGATGGCCAGGATGTCTGGCCCATGCCAGATTGGCAGTAGCAGGCTCCATGGCCTATTACATGGTAAGGGAACTCACATGCCACAATCAAAGGAAAGGAATTGCCCCAGGTGGAAACAAATGCAGTGAAGGAACTTGGCTGAGTGGTCCCAATGGTAAATGTTTGTCCTCTGAGGGAAAGGAGATGGGGCTAACAAAGGTATTATTTGCTGCTGCCCCAAAATCAGCTCAAAAAGTTGAGATGCTACTAGATGAAGGCAGGAATATTGAACTGCCTCTAAGTTTGCTGCACTGCAGAGAAAGAATCAGGTGCAAGAGCAAGAAGAGGCGTTATCAAGCAAATCTGAACTGCCTCCAATATTTGCAGGATGGAAGACGCAAGGCAGATGTCTCAGATCAGGAAAGAGATCAAGATCCAGAAATCTGGTTTTGTTTTTGCAATATGACCTCCCCAGCCCCCCCCAAAAAAAATTATCAAGACCTATTCTTTGAAGATGGGGTATGGAGTCTAGTCTTATGCCATAGACCTGCTGAGGACACGGATTACAGTAAGTGACAATATTCACTGAAGTTATTTGTGGAGTTGCAGTACATTCAGCTCAGCAGATCATTCTAGTGCAGCAGTTCTCAAAGTGTGGGTTGGGACCCCAAAGGCTGGCTTAGACTTGCTGTGAACCACGACCAAAGCCCAAGGGCTGGCTCAGGCTTCAGTTCCCCCTTCCTGGGGTCATATAGTAATTTTTATTGTACAAAGGGGATCACAGTGCAATGAAGTTTGAGAACCCCGGTTCTAGTGGGATACATGATAAAATACACAGGAATTTAAACGAGGTACAAATCAAACTGACCTATAAAATCTGTTTTCAAGTCTCCTCCTGATTGTGGTGAGGTCAGTTGGGTAAGCAACTACAGTGCAATACATGGGATAGGCACTAAGGTCCACTGGAACAGCAAAGGGGTTAGAAATATCTAAAAATAAAAAGATCAGAATCAGTTAGACTCCACAGATGACAGCCCTGGCTGTATGATAACAGAATTAGATCCCTTATAAAAAGAAAAATCCAGCAATCATTGGCCCAATGATAAATATATCTACAGTCATGTTGCTCAGTGAGCCATTCTGAATGCCCACGGGATGAAAATGAATTTCCCCTTGCATGAACTACTAGATTTAAAAATGCATTTTTAGTTTAAAAACTGCATTTGAGATTTCAGTGCCAGTAGCTGTTGCTGAAAACTGCCATCTCATACAAACCCTGAAGTAGGGATGTCCAACATCAGAAATTGTAAACCTGATTCCTTCCTTGTTTAACAACATTTAAATAAAATAGTTTTGTACCAAGACTCGTTAAAACTAATTATATTTTGTTCATTAGGGACTCAGTCTAGTTTGCTTGCTATCATTACACATGAACTGGAGCAGGATCAAACCCTATAAAGATGAAAGCGTGCCTGCAAAGTGTACCTAGAGGAATAAGAGGCTATTTCCAATGGTTTTTTGTTAAGTAAATTTCCCCCCCCAAAGAGTCATTTGGCATCACGCTGATTTTCTTGATGCTCCTGTAATTTATTTCATGCCCAACATACCAAGGGTCAGAAGATAATCAATCCCCCTAATAACTCGTTCACATTCTTCATCTCTGGAATGGGCCCCCCATTCTCCTTCTTGGGGTTTATACAGCAGAGATGTCAGTTCCTCTGGGGACACAGGAACTCCAGCACCAACCTCGTCTGGATAAGCAGCTAAAAGAAATGTGAAGAATTTCAAAAATAGTGAGCCATTAATGCCATGCCAGTATAATCGTACTGACATGGAAATTATAATGAATTCAAAAGCATATTTACTTCCTTCTGGAACTGGTTCCATGTCCCATGGACTCATCTTTTCTCTTTCATTGTTGTCCCAGCTATTTAAAACAAATGAAAACTATATTACTTACATGCAAATATTTGATTTTTACCTATTTTCATTGATGCATGTAGAGTGTAAAATTTCTTCCAAAAGAGACTTGAAATAAAGTGGCAGTGTGATCTTCCCAGAAGTATATTAGAGATGGGCCAAAGTCACAAGTGGATCTCAGCTTCCCTTCTGATTGGGGGTATTTAGACCCAGGGTTTTTCTTCAAGCCCATCTCTAATACACAGAGTACTGGTCAAATCTCAGCAATGTATCTGCCTTAGCAATGACAACAATTAATAAAACCCAATGTTTGGATAGGGGTCGGGGTGGTCAGAGGGCAGGGAACAGGGGGGGTTGAATGGGGGCAGGGATCCTGGGGGGCAGTTAGGATGGGGGGGTTGGATGGGGCAGCAGAGGGCAGTCAAGGGCAGGGGTTCCGGGGGCGGTCAGGGAACAGGGAGAAGGGGTGGTTGGATGGGGTAGGGGCCCGGGGGGGGGGGGGGGGCAGTCAGGAAGGAAGGGAGGGGTTGGATGGGGCAGTCAGGGGCAGGGGTCCCAGGGGTGGTCAGGGGACAGAGAGCGGGGTGGGGTGGATGGGGCAGGAGTCTGGGGGGTGGAGGAGGGCGTGTCAGGGGGCGAGAAGAAGAAGGGGTCGGATAGGGGGTGGGGCTGGGCCACACCTCGCTGTTTGAGGAGGCACAGCCTCCCCTAACTGGCCCTCCATACAATTTCTGAAACCTGATGCGGCCCTCAGGCCAAAACGTTTGCCTGCCCCTGCACTAGAAGGATCCAACAGAACCAGGCCAATGGGCAGCACAACGTTAAATGAAATTCAGTGTTGACAAATGCAAGGTAATGCACATTGAAAGACAAATCTGAACTATTTACACACATTGCTGGGTTTCAAATTAACTGTAACTATTCAGGTGAAAAGCCGGAGTTGTCACAGAATTCAACAATGTGTATGAATAGTTCAAATTATTATTTTCAATATTAATTATATTACATCTTTAAACACTGAAATGCATCTGCTGCATGTGCAGCAAACAAAACATTACGCATAAATGAATGGAATAGACAATAATACTGTCAGTATTATCATGCCATAATACAAATCAATAGTATGCCCTCACCTGGAATATTGGCTCAGTTCTGGTCGCCCCATCTCAAAAGAGATAACAGAAAAAGAAGGGGTCCAGAGACAGGTGATGAAAATTATTAGATACAGGGAAAGACTTCCATATGAGAAGCAATTACAAAGACTGGGACTTGTTAGAAAGGAGACTAATAAAAAGGAGACATAGATGTATACAAAATAACGAATGGTATACAGGAGGAATCAGGTGTTCCTATTTACCCTTATAATAAAGCTAAGGGACAGTCAATGAAATTGAAAGGCAAAGTTAAAAACTAGTAAAAAGAAACTTTTAAAAAAACAACATAATTCAACTGTGGAACTCACTGTCACATGATCAGTGAGGCTAAAGCTGAGTAGGATTCAGAAAGGGAATTCTACATTTTTGTAGACAATGAGAACGTCACGGTTACATTAGATAGGATTAATTTCTTAAAAACATTTAAAGCCTCATGCTCCAGCGCATAAAAGACAACCATTGGCCAGAGTAAGAATGAAACCTTCCCTATGAGCAGGTTATTTCATAACTCCCACTACATGGTTTCTTGCACCTTCTTCTGAAGCATTTGGTGCCAGTGTCAGAAATAGGATACTGGATGACAAAGACTACAGTCTGATCTGGTAAGGCAATTCCAATGTAACAAGAACCAGGAACTCAGTGTAGTTGTCTGGGGCTCTAATTCATATCAAATTGTGATTTTAGTGCAAAATTATGGTTTTAGGAGTAGGTAGGTCAGAAAGAAAGGTGGGCTGTTTATTCATCTAAATTTTTTTCCTTGATGCACACATGTAAATTACATATAAATACGCAGAGGAGAAAAGACCCATAAATGCTTAGATATATCGGATTTGCTGCAACTATAGTAATCCTTACTGAACACTGTAGCACTGGAAGGAACTATCAGGATATTCTGCCTGGAAAGGCTGCTGACTCTCCACCGTTCCAAACCACCAAGCATCATCTATTATACTGCGAAACCTATCCCCTGTAATTAAAAAAAAAAAATTTGTTTAAGTTATTTAGCAATGGAGTAATGCAGATTATAATGTATCCATTTCTTATGTAACAGCTAAAACACCTTACTTATATAATAAAGTAAATAATTGACAGGAGTCTGTATGTCTACCCCCTTCATCACAGCAGCATACAGGGGCTAAAAAAGACCAAAGGAGAGCATCTTTACATTTCTGGAGATTGACAGCAGATTTCCCCTACCCTCAGACCACAACCTAGCCATAGATTCTTTTGGTCATTATGGACCAATTGACTTTCTCCTCCAATATTATAACATTTCTCTTCCTCTCCTACTACTGCTGCTGTGTTAGTCACCTTGCTGCTGAAAGCACAGCTTCCAATGGTGCCATAAAGATTCCATCATTATCATATAGTAGAACAGGGATCGGCAACCTTTGGCATGTGGCCCACCAGGGTAAGCCCCCTGGGGAGGCCAGGCCAGTTTGTTTACCTGCCGCGTCCGCAGGTTTGGCTGATCGCAGCTCCCACTTGCCACGGTTCGCCGTCCCAGGCCAATGGGGGCTGCGGGAAGCGGCGGCCAGCATATCCCTCAGCCCACACCGCTTCCCACAGCCCCCATTGGCCTGGAGCGGCGAACCACGGCCAACGGGAGCTGCGATCGGCCGAACATGCGTACGCAGCAGGTGAACAAACCATCTCAGCCTGCCGGGAGCTTACCCTGGCGGGCCGCGTGCAAAAGGCTGCCGATCCCTGTAGTAGAAGTTAGACAATCAGTGTAATTTACATAATTTGAAACTGATCAAGTACCTGATCTTACCAGTACACCGGCCTCCACTAACTTGGTGAAGGTGGATCACAAATACAGATTGTCTCTCTGAAAGTCACAACTGTATTCTGTGTGGGTATTTATATGGCTCCTATCACCAGCATATCTGAGCATTCTGGCTTTAAAACATACCAGTCATGATCAGAAATTATTAATACGCAAATTTTAGAAGTGACAAACCATAATTTTTTTAAGTAAGTTTAAATGCTAGAAAATAAAACATAAGGTGTTTACATCAAAAGGTGTGTTAGAATGCTCTCAAAGAGAAGACTGCATTTGAAAAATAACCAGTACATTTAAAAGTGAACAACCAATGACTTACAAGTGCCTCTTTCATTAAAGCTGGACAAATATTTACATTTTAGATTTAGAATAAAGACAATGAATTGCATCCTGTCTAATATTGTTTGTATTCAGCATGCCAAACACAAGGATGTGGTAAAACGGTACTTACCTATCTGCCAGTTCCTTTCTTTGGCTTCATTATAAAACTGATGCAGCACAAGGAAATCAATAACATCTGGCATATCATGATACCTATGAATAACAGAAAACAATATTACTTCTAAACAAGATACTGCTTCCACAGTAATTGTTCTCGTGGAATCCCATAGGCAATCTTTTTAGTCTTCAAATACTATTTCATGTTCATTGCAGCAATGACAAGTACTTACATGAAGCCTTCAACTGCAAGGAGATCAGAAAAAAGGGATTCTAGACCATTTGTAAGAATATTTGGTTTTTTTGGAGAAATGATTTAGTCAGTAACTCACTTAATGGAAAAAGAGTCTCCTGTCATTTTGCCTGAGATTGGATCTAGAAATGCAAGCTTCAAGCAGCAGAGTGTAGGAGGTCCGACTTCATATTTAATTCCTACAGTCTTCACGAGTTCTTGTTCCTAATTATCAAAACACAGTGTGGGTCAATGTTTATGATTTAAAAGTAGCGTACTCATGTTTAAACTCACTCGTATATATGTACCAAGAAAGATATGTATTTATAGATTACTTCTTCCTTCCAGCCTAGATCCTTCTATCAGTCATATGCTTCATCACTAAAAATCCAAGAGCATAATGGTCTCTCTAACAAAGAAGGATGAGAGGGTACACGGTACTCCTCCCCCATAACATATTCCACAAGGCTGGTCATAATTTGGTTAACTGCACTGGAAAGTGTATTGGGGATAGTGCATTTGTTCTCCAGAAGCAGTAGTGGCCCCAGGTGGACATCTCTGGCCAAGGCCACAACCTCAAACCTTTGCACATCAGGAGGCAGCACTAGGAGAAGCAAAGTATGGTCTTTTTAAAAAGAAGATTTAGCATGAGCTAAATGAAAGCCTCTGGAAGTGCTAGGACTTGAGAGGCAATACCTGGAGGCATTATGCCTCTCTAAGGCTACGTCTGCACTTGGGAATAGGGGTGTGAGTCCCACCTCACAGAGACATGCTCGTGCTAGCTTTCATCCAATGGGCATGTCAAAACCAGAAATGTAGTTGTGGCAGCACAGGCAGCGGCGAATGGTGGCACACGCTAACCACTCCCGAGCACAAACCCACCTGGATCCCATGGGTATGTTCTTGGGATTGCTAGCTCATACCACCACAGGTACAATATTATTGTTAGTGCACTAGCTCAATGATAACCAGCACAAGTATGTCTACTTGAGCTAGGAATCACACCCTAGTTCCAAGTGTGGATGTAACTTAAGGGGAGTAGTTCTTTCCCATCCCCTTCAAACTGAAGACATCTTTGAAGACTCATCTTTGGCCCCAAACAGCCACCACTGATGATATATAGTTGGGACCCCTATTTGTTACTCTCAGGTTCTGAAACAATGAGCAGTATCTGTATGCTCATTCATTCTAAGAATGCTGAAGTGACTATATTAACAACTTGAGAGTTGCTAGTTCTACATGAGATCGAATGCAAGAGAAGGTAATACACCTCTACCTCGATATAACGCTGTCCTCGGGAGCCAAAAAATCTTACCGCGTCATAGGTGAAACTGCATTATATCGTACTTGCTTTGATCCACCGGAGTGCGCAGCCCCCCCCCCCCCCCCCCGAGCACTGCTTTACCGCGTTATATCAGAATTTGTGTTATATTGGGTTGCATTATATCGAGGTAGAGGTGTATTTCAAATTAGAGTTGTCTAACTTTTGTTAGTGAAGAATACCATTCCAGGTAAACATCTTCCTTCAACTTGAATCTCCTACTGAGTTCCCACCATCAGTGACTGATTGATTGGTGTATGTCATAAAAAAATCTTTAAAGTTTGGTTTGCAAAGCAACATTTTTAAACAGCATTTTTCTTTTATTTGTTCACATTTGACTTTAATGCAGAAGTTAATGACATGATTCACAGATCGTGGAAGTATTTTTTTTTTTTGTTAAGTTGACTTACCCTGAGTTCCATTTTGTTCCATGGTTGTTTTTGCATGTTAACATTGTAAATTTTTGCCTTCCTTACTGCCCGCACATAAGCCTCATGGCCTTGCCTAAAATATATAATCTTAAAGAAAAGAAAAGAGAATGTGTAGATTTCATTTTATTCATACAGTTGATCCATAGGGTTATTTTCTTTTTTCTTTTTCTTTACTATATATATACTATATATGTGTGTGTGTATATGTAATATACACACACACACATATATATATATATATATATATATATATATATATATATATGTATATACATACATATATATACATACATACATACATACACACACACACACTCAAGGATCATCCCTCTTAAATTCTATAGGATATTTCCATAAGGATTATTTTCTTGGAAAACACTCTTATTCCTCCTTCTGAGCAGCAGGATATTTATATCTAGGCATCTGAAGCATCGTTATTGGCCCTAGTTAAGGCAATTTCATCTGCTGTCAGTGAGAACACGCACAACATTACCTCGTCTCCCATTTGTGGGACAAAGGGTGAACGACGTGGTATGGTATCCAAGATCCACTGGGGTGCAAACCATTCTTCACTGGGTTCACCTTCCATCGAAAGTAATCCACTTGGTTTCTTAAACAAATTACATTATTTTTAGGGAACAAGCTGTAATTACTACTGGCAAGGCATATGAACAAGTCATTATGTAGAACAAAGCTGATTAAATATTATGAGCAAAGCAAATCCTGAAATGCCAAGTCTCCAAGAAGATCAAGTGATCACCCATCATCAGCAATATAATGGCAGACTAAGGAAAGAATTCATTTCTTAAGATATATATAACAGGCCTAACAGCATGCTAAACATCTGCCTCAACAAAAACCAAAACATTCTTCAAGAGAAGCGTATAATAAAAAAAATTAAAATATGGAACTAACATAAATCCTTTAATGTCGCAGCCCTTCCACTAACCCTTTGTAGTTCTGTCTATTTGGGACATAATTCAAAGTCAATAGGCTCACTTCAAGTGTGAATCTGACCCTTTACATTTGCCCTTTGAGATGAAGTTATACAAAATGAAAGATGTAGGGGGGTGCTAATCACTTGTTTTTTTCCTTTTCCATCCTCTCCACCCCAATATATACATAGAAGTAAAACAGACAGCTGAAAAATTTGAAAACCTAAGGACTAACTCCTCAGCTGTTCCAGAGCATGGCTTGGCACAGCTGAGATGAGACAAAAGTGGCTCCAAGTCACCTTTGAGGCAAAGAACCTCAGGCTGGCTAGGAGCTGAACTGGCCCCTGGTGCAAGTTTATTAATGGCTGCTCTGACATACTTCTCGTTTGTGGTGACTCCAAGGGATGTTGCACCAGTGGCGACTGCTGGAGCACAAGTGAGTTCTGGTCCTACCTCTCCAATCCTCAAAACACTACATCCCTCCTCCAATGCATAGAGCCTACTATGTTGGCTTTGCACTAGCCAAGGAAATCCTCAGACAAAAGAGGACCTTCATGTGGGCCTGGTTCTGGCCACACTTATTCAGAAAACACAAAATAACTTGGTCTGTAGCGAGTAAATATAAAGGTCTCTCTCACTAACCTAGCTCTTATAAAAATCTGTTCTTTTCAGCGTCCTAATTACAAATCACTAAAATATCAAAATTACCACTACACAACAATAGCATAACAAAGTTACACATCCAGAATCCTATTCTGTTCTACTTTAAGGTGAACTGTGACTACTGCATTATTATTAAGCTAACCTTTTTTCTAGTCTGTTTGGGTTTCCTTCGTTTCTCTTCCAACCCTTTAGCTTCCTTCATGTTTTCATCTTCAGAGCTGCTACAGATCTTCCGAGTCGCCTGTCTGGTTTGTCTCTTTGGAGGCTGGAGATTAATTCCAGCATCTGCTGTCCAGTCAGAATATTCGCTTGAAGAATCACTGTAAAGATTACAAAGTACAAAGCTAAGTAACAAGGTATCAAGAAAACCATAACTCTGACTTTCACACAATACAGTCCTAAGCCTCATCCTACAAGCTGCTCCATGCGGGAGGGTTCCTGTGGCTGAGAGGACAGCTGGCAGGATTAGAACTATATTCACATGAAGTCTATAGAAAGCCTAAATCGTGCATAATTTAGACATTTCAGCATACTATTTCAGTTGCAAATTCATATACAGTCCAGCATTATATTTAATATTTGCATCATAGTAATGATTCCACTCATTCACAAAAGGCTGTAGGGACATATTTTATTGCCCTCGTGGTTTCACATCAATTCTTAATGGATTTATTACTGGAATTTGCCAAAGTTTTAGGCTATAGTAGTGGAGTCTTTAAATGTATACTGCTGACTTCCATAACATCACAGTAACCGACATACACTTTCTGATTTAATATTAGCTCTCGTCCCTCCAAACACAGAAGCACTGTATTTTTTAAAAAATTCTAAAAATTATGCACGAAGGTATTTTGATAAAATTCATTAGAGAGCAGAACAGATTTGGCCACTTTAGCATAATGCAGTCATCCCATGTCAATACTATTACTTCATTAGTCAAATAATCAACTAACATTTGTGTTTTCGGTAGCTGACTCACACATATGAAAACGCTTCATTTTGCAGATCTACTTCATACTAGCTCCTAATCTTGCACAGAGAATACAAAAAACTGTATAGCGGATAAGAAAAAAAAAAAAAGAAGAAAGTCTTCGGTCTAAAAAACATTTGAAAGTTAGGTATATATATGGAAGGGACCTTGAAAGGTCATCGAATCCAGCCCCCTGCCTTCACTAGCAGGACCAAGTACTGATTTTTGCCCCCGATCCCTAAGTGGCCCCCTCAAGGATTAAACTCACAACCCTGGGTTTAGCAGGCCAATGCTCAAACCCCTGAGCTATCCCTCCTCCCACCTAAGTACAGGTCTTTCACACTGCCTTAACAAAAGGTAAGTGCTTTTGTAAAAACCTTGGTCAGTTTCACTATGATACTTCCTAGTTAAAGAGAGACAAACATTCTGTCCAAGGTGATGGAGCATGTGAACGTCAATGGTGAGCAGTGCAGAGCACAAAAATCTACTAAACAAGGTGTGATTCTCCTCCTTACCTTAATCTCTCACAGGAGTAACAGATTTACTTATTTTATAGTGAAATAAGTCCTAGATACTCTTTTCCATATTGTAGTCATGGCTCCAGAAATACCAGCCGTCGCGGTATGGCTTTCTAAGACTACATAATCACAAGGCAAAGAAGAAATATTTAGGAGGACAGGAAAAGCTACCTGGAACTGCTTTCACTTTGCCACACAGCTACAGCATCGTCCACAGAGGCATCACTTGTGCCAACTGTTTCATCTTCCTGCATTAAAAACAAAAGAATCATGTTGTTATTCCTGCTGCCACATTTTCACTAAAATATTTTCTCTTTCACATTATATATGCAGTAGTACACCAGAGTTATGAACTGACCAGTCGACCACACACCTCATTTGGAACAGGAAATATGCAATCAGGCAGCAGCAGAGACAAAGAAAATAAAAACACCACAAATACAGTACACCTCTACCCCGATATAACACTGTCCTTGGGAGCCAAAAAAATCTTACTGCGTTATAGGTGAAACCATGTTATAGGTGAACTTGCTTTGATCCGCCGGAGTGCGCAGCCCAGCCCCGCCCCGCCCTCCTTCCCCCCCCCCAAGCGCTGCTTTACCGCGTTATATCCGAATTCGTGTTATATCGGGGTAGAGGTATACAGTACTATGTTAAACACAAACTACTAAAAGAGGGAAAGTATAAAAAAAGATTTGAGAGTAAGGAAACTGTTTCTGTGCTTGTTTAATTTAAATTAAAATGGTTAAAAGCAGCATTCTTCTGCATAATAAAGTTTCAGAGCTGTATTAAGTCAATGTTCAGCTGTAAACTTTTGAGAGAACAACCATAACATTTTGTTCAGAGTTACAAACGTTTCAGAGTTATGAATAATCTCCACTCCCAAGGTGTTAATATCTCTGAGGTTCTACTGTATTCGCCTGAAAATGTCATGATGCAAACACTTGGATGTCATTTGTCAAAGGAAAGTTATTTACCAGTAACTCAAGTTCTCAAAAAAAGGTCTCTCCAGAGTGATGTAGGAGGAGTTACACGACATGACTCCCTTCACAAACCACTGCACCTTTGATAGTAGCATGAACTACTAAAGGCGTGGGACAGCACCCACTCTGGCAGCATTCTAGAACCAATATATATAATTCCACACCCCTATAAAAACTGTCCTTTAGGTTCTTTCAGCCTCAGAAAACCAGACCCAAAATCCACAGGAAAGGGAAAGGCTGGATGTGGTCATCGCAGATCTACAGACCCAAAATATATTCAGAGAATTCCAGTTACTAGTACGTGACCATCGTTTCTCTCTCACAAGTTGCCTCTGCAGAACAGGTGGAAGAAGAATAGCCTGATTTTTTGATGGGTGATGCACATAGCCCTTTAATGGTTCTTGCTGCTACTGAAGGTTTGTGGTCTGCAAGGCAAAGAGCTCCTACAGTGGAAAGTTGCAAAAGCAGATGCATGAGGAAGAACTTCATATCATCAGATGTAAAAACAATAAAAAAAAATTATACTTAAAATGGTTTCTTTCTTAAAAATGTAAAAGGTATTAATTTCTAATATCTGAAACATATATCCATTAATATACAAGTATGGCCATTAATCAATCTAATACTAAGCTTTTTCTTCTGGTCAGAATTCTGATAACTATGGTGAGCATTTAATTCACATGTATTTTAGTTTTAAGTTACAGGGCAGGAGAAGGCAGTGAATACATAGAATACGTATAATATGTCTTCTTATTTTACATGCTCCCCTTTCCTTGCTGAGGAAATTCCATTTAATCTGTGAAATGTTCAATCCTTACTCTCGCCAATATCAACCACTAACACCAACACAGTATCTTTAAAAGTTGCTACACAGAAACCACGAAACCAACCTACTTAGTGGCATCTACAATACATGTGCAATATGAAGTCTCTTATTTGCATGAAACACCAGAATAGCAAATGTCCTAAATTAACCTGTCAAGTATCAGAGGGGTAGCCGTGTTAGTCTGAATCTGTAAAAAGCAACAGAGGGTCCTGTGGCACCTTTGAGACTAACAGAAGTATTGGGAGCATAAGCTTTCGTGGGTAAGAACCTCACTTCTTCAGATGCAAGTGCTCCCAATACTTCTGTTAGTCTCAAAGGTGCCACAGGACCCTCTGTTGCTAAATTAACCTGACAACACTTCAAGACTTCCTAGCAGATGATGTCCATAAAACAATCCATTTTTAACTAGATTTGAATACTTTTATATTTCTGCCAATTTAGGCACTGAAATAAATGGCTCATCTCCTTCCCAGACTGATTTAATAAAATAATGGCATGAATCCTAAAAACAATATGAATCAAATCCTTTTCATAAAGGAAGAGAAAATCCTGAGTCTTAATGATAACACCATTTTGAGAACATCTGTAGTCAAACTACACAATCTATGAACAAGAAACCTATTGAAACAATCACTTGAGGTGTCATACCTCAGAGGAGCTTTCAGATTCTTCCTTTGTACGTGCATTTTGACTTGCTCCCTGCTGATTGTGTTCAATGGTGGAGCGTGTTTGGTAGGCATGCTGGCGTTTGCGTTGGTTTCTTCTCAAAGATCGTCCACTCCCAGGTTGATAATCGCTCTTTTGTTATTGGGGGGAAAAAGACAAAGATTAGATATTTTAGCAGTTAAATATATATATATATATACATACACACACACACACACACACACTACAAAAACATGCCATATTAAAAGGAATGGATGCTGTCCAACTCTCAACGGAAAACCAGAAAATCTGGAGTTCGGGCTGAAATGCCATCCCTAAATTATTCTGGCTTGGCTCGGTATTGCTGGAAAAAATATTGCCCATTGTTTTAAGAAGTGATTTGACCCTGAAAAATTGGTTATGCAAAAATACCACTTTCTTGCTGAACAGCTGTTCCCTGTGGTCTTGACTACAAAAAAGGAAATTACCATTCTAAGAACTGTGTGGTTCCTCTAGCATACTTGTAAAATGCATGTATAAAAATGCCACAAATCAAACTGTGAGATTAGACTTGCTTTCAACAAGACTCTAAATACTGTTTCAGTACTAGTGTGGATGTAGCTTGCTGGCATAAAAGCACAAAAGGTTCAAATAACCTTCCCACTGCTGTTCAAGAAGAGAAAGCCTACCCTCTATTACATGTCTGATTCCAAAGAAAAACATAGGATTGAACATATGATTTTACTGATTACGCATCAGCAGCAACGAAGCCAGCTTGACTTTCAGATCTCAGGTTGAGTTTGCAGAACTGGCACTTGGAAAAAGAACCTCATCTCTTTTACTTGTAACAAACATGAACAATGTGTGTTTTTTAACTAAGTAAAAGGTCTCCATCACTGAAAGCCCTTTCAGGCAGGAACAATCTTCTTATTCTGTATTTGTACAGAAACTAGCACAGTGAACTTCTAGGCACTATGGTAATCCAAATAATATTAATAGAGAGGAGGAAGATGAGGACTGAACGTTCCTGAAAAAAGGATCCTGTCAGCTGCAATACTTGCATATAATGGGTGAAATCCAGGCCCACTGAAATCAATGGGAGTTTTTTCAATTACTTCAGTGGGGACAGGATTTCATCCAATACAGACGTATTAAAAATGGTGTTTTGTATTTTAATTAATGGCACTTTTTAAAAAGCCCTTACAGCAGAGTGTGTGACTTCGTCTTTGAATGATATCACTATCATCTGGTGGGTGTACAAAACAGATCTTGGATGTAGTATCTTAAGCTGACTGTGTAATATGAACTCCTAGAACAGAGCTGTTGCAATTTAGGGGCCTCTGTGCCCAAACACTGGGACTTCACATAGACCCAGGGGTTCATGACAGCAGTTGCAGAATAGAGACGTTATATGAATCCTTTTTTTAAAAAGTGAGTAAAGTAGTTACCCATATACAACACTTAATTTGTCAAGCCATCAGTCATTTAAACTATTTTTCTATTTAAAATCTAACATATTTGGTCCTCAAAGTCTATGCATAACAAAATATTTATTGCATTCCTGAGAGCCTGAAAATACGTTAGGCCCTCATCCTGCAAAAAATCATCATGCGGGAAGACTTCTTTCCATCCACACAGAGCCCCACTAAAGAACAGGAGGCTCCATGTGGATGCAGCATTTGCCCATATGTTGCAAGTTGTAGGATCTAGATCTTGGTACCAACATTTTTTTTTAATCTAAGATGAGCCTTTACTCACTTAAACCATGTACTTCACTGTTTACCCTCCCATGACAATGGTTGACACAGCTAACAGCAAATTGTTCTGCAGCACAGACTAAATTAAAAATGGAGCGACATAAATAATAAAATTAGAAAGATTAAGTAGCAAGGATATTAAAACATCTAGAAAAATTGCTGTTGGACTTTTTTTGCATAATGCTTAAAATGGTCCCCATTCTTATTTTCCCTTTTCTTCTAGTGAAAATTACTCACCCTTTGCAAGGTGTGGGATGGTTTTCTCTTCTTTTCAACAGTGTAAAGATTAACTTCCATATCACCTTTGACAGCTCGGCATTCTTCCTGAACCCTTAAAACATACGACAGACATTCAGCTTATTCACTAAGTCATTAAACAGACTGACAACAGTATTTGCTTCCTTGCTACCAGCTAAGTGGGCATAAGTCCTCCTAGCACCCAGAGATTTTGCTTTGTTAAAAACAAACAAACAAAACAAACAAACAAACAAACTCTTTTGATGTCATTTCCCTATAAAAGGGGAGCTGGCTGGATCTTTGATGATAGCTCAAGAAATCTTTCACTGAGCATGACGACCTATTAAAATTTTTAAAAGCTGCACTAGGAAAAAAAAAAAACTTTCAAGAACAGTCGAAATAAAACTGGCCCCCAAAAGGTAAGAATGGAATATCTGAACCAGCAAAGAAGGAGTTAAATAACCATATAGGTAAGAAATTACCAGTCTCCAAATTCCCAAGCAGAATATAATCCTAATTTTTAACTAAGTCTGAAGAAAATATGGTACTGCAAAATCAATTTATTAAAAAAAAATGTAAATAATTTCTCTCATTTTTGAAAGAGGCATCATTGAAACACTATATGATTTATTCTTCCTCCCCCAAGCATTCTTTGGAACATTATACATCAGGAGTAGGCAACCTATGGCACGCGTGCTGAAGGCGGCACGCAAGCTGATTTTTAGTGGCACTCACAATGCCTGGGTCCTGGCCACCAGTCCGGGGGGGGGCTCTGCATTTTAATTTCATTTTAAATGAAACTTCTTAAACATTTTAAAAATTTTACTTTCTAGAAGTCTATAATATATAACTAAACTATTGTTCTATGTAAAGAGACCTTCTAAAAACTTTAAAATGTATTACTGGCACGCGAAACCTTAAATTAGAGTGAATAAATGAAGATTCGGCACACTACTTCTGAAAGGTTGCCGACCCCTGTTATACATGCACACCCAGGAAACAATAGACTCCCTACAGTTATAACATGATCTTTAGTAGTATATACAGTTCATAATGTTTGTACAATTGATTCCATATGGACAGCACATATTGAATTCATAAAGAAGTATGGACAAATTAACTCAATATGTTTTAGTATTCTTGTACTGCAAAGGAATGGAGATAGTTCCAACAGAAATTCAATGGCTTCATCTTACCTGCTAACCCCTGGATGCAGCTCATTCACCACTACTCTTCTGCTCCAGGCCATGAGATCTCTCTCTGTGGCCATCTGACTGCGAGGAGCATTGAGATGCATTTGCCGGACCCCCTCAATCTGACCGCTACGTCTGAGACCAACGTTTGGTGGGGAGTCCAAACCTGGACTTCTAAGAGCTAAAACACAAAAATGAAGATCTTTTTCCCTTTCATTTCCACAACTATTTTAATAAAAATCTATGCATAAAAATTTAGAGCCAGACAGAGAGTTTCTTCTCAGTCCTCTGCAAATGGCAGAGCATAGTTGCGCTGGTCCAGAGGAGGGCAATTTTATCACAGTTACTGATCAACTGAAAATCAGTAACTAACATGAGGTGAGGGGTTTTGATGCTTTCAATGAATATCTAGGGGAATACCTATTTCTATGTGTCTCTGGAATGTTACCAACCACTTTGCACACTCATAAAAAAAGTGATCAGTCAGTGCTGTGACTTCCTACGGTACCTGGAGTTTTCGAGGAGATTTCTCAGCCAAGTAACAACTAGGCCAACATAAGATGTGTAAGTAAAGTTTTTATAAGTACCTAGGGGCCAAAGTCCCATTGATTTTCAATAGGACTTTGACTTAGGAGCTTTTGAAAATGTCATGCTACAAAAGCAGATGAGATCGCTGTAGGCTCCAACACATCCGCTTGTACTGTTTCTATAACCTACCCTGTTGTGCCTTTTTTGAGGGTTCAAAAAAGAACTAGATAAATTCATGGACAATAGGTCCATCAATGGCTATTAGCCAGGATGGGCAGGGATGGTGTCCCTAGCCTCTATTTGCCAGAAGCTGGGACTGGGCGACTGGGGATGGAGCACTTGATGATTACCTGTTCTGTTCATCCCCTCTGAAGCACTTGGCATTGGCCACTGTTGGAAGACAGGATACAAGGCTAGATGGTCCTTTGGTCTGACCCAGTATGGGCGTTCTTATATTCTTCAAAACAACTCTGTCCCTGAGCTGCTCTCAAGGCAGCACAGCTACATGCTGCCACTTACCCAGAGCCAGACAAAGTCTGAATCTTTCCTTTAGTCAGTCAAGTGGGGATAAGAAGATGCTGGGCTGTACTAGTACCACAGCTATTCCTATCTTTGGTTTACTTGGCTATTTAGAAGTGAAATTATCTAATTTCTATATGCACAAATATGGTGCACATGCAAAGTACACTCATAATTATGTAAAATTGTATGAAAATCTGGTTCTTAAAGTGTCAATTAGGCTTAAATGTAAACACCTCACTGAGGTGAATACGGGCAGTTCACGTGTCCCACAGCTACTGTTTAAAGTAGCCTGCAAACTCTGGAAGACAATGGGGCATCTGTTTACACTCCGTTCATGTTTGGAAGGTTGTCTTAATCATATGGACTAGACTTTCATTTAAAAAAAAAAAAAAAAAAAAAAAGCTTGCACTATGCAAAATTTAAAAATCGGTCACAAGGGCCAGATAAGAACCTCAAGCAGGCTGGACCTGGCTTGTGAGCTGGGTGTTTGGAACCACTGATTTAGATCAAAATAAAATGAGGCATTCTGTTGGTAATTCTTTCCTATCACTTTGGTTTAAGGAAAGGCAGTTCTAAGCATACTGCTCCCATGGATCTGTATCAGGAGCAGATAGATAGTTTAAACATAAGCAAGTCACTCAGTCATTTAAAACCTAAAACCAGATTACTAGCAAATGTACAGTAAACTTTTTAAGAGCTTTGGATACTATGAATAAACTGATTTGTGACTAACTGACTCACAGCACAAGTCCACAGCATCTGTTACAACAGACAGTTAGCTGCTTTGTAATCAGCTGGTCAGATCTGATTGGGTTTGATTTTAGTTTTTAATCATGGTCTATATCAGAAGAGAAGTCAGGGAAACAGAACAGTGGGACAGGAGAACAAATTCAAGCTTTGAAATGAAACACTGGGACAAAGAAGATATGTTTATTTTATGAACACTGATGCATATAGGCAGCAGCAAGAGAGCATTAGCCTTTTGCAGCACTGTACTCTAATAACTTTGTCTACTTATTAATTATACTCTGTTGTGGTGACATTAAGATACGAAAAGTTAGAAAGCATCATCCCTGCAGCAAATAAATGATAATATAATAAAAGTTTATTTTAAAAAAAAGTTTGTAAGAGAATTATGGTCTAATTATCTTAAGCAGTCAGGCACTGCCCAGCTAGATCATCAAGTGCCCTCAGTTGTACCTCACACTCTCAGTTCTTCTACTAAGTCATCACCTGAGCTCCAAAGACCTCCAGATGGGTTATTAATGCTTAAATCAGTGGTTCTCAAACTGTGGGTCACAACACCATTTTAATGGGGTTGCCTGGGCTGGTGTTAGACTTGCTGGGGCCCAGCGCCAAAGCCCGACCTTCACCGTGTAGGGCCAAAGCCGAGGGTTTCAGCCCAAGGCAGCGGGGCTTGGGCTTCGGACTGCCCGCCTGAGGTCATGTAGTAATTTTTGTAGTCAGAAGGGGGATCGCGGTGCAATGAAGGTTGAGACCCTCTGGCTTAAATGAATGGGGAAAGACAGGGAAAGAAAACACACACAAGACTTAAGGGATGAGGGATAGCTCAGTGGTTTGAGCATTGGCCTGCATAAACCCAGGGTTGTGAGTTCAATCCTTGAGGGGGCCATTGAGGGAACTGGGATAAAAATCTGTCTGGGGATTGGTCCTGCTTTGAGCAGGGGGTTGGACTAGATGACCTCTTGAGGTCCCTTTCAACCCTGATATTCTATGATTCTATGGTAAAACTGGGCGAATAAATGATATTTTGGTTCAAATCATCAAACTGAAAAACCAGAGAAAATATTCTGTAAATGTTAGGCATTTGTCAAAAAAACAGAAAAACCCATTTTCAGGGAGTGGAGGGGGAACAGGCTGTGAGGGAGTGTGCGTGGTGTCCCTTGATAACCTTTAGTCAGCGGTTAATGCACTTGTCTAGGATTGGGAGACTCACATTTGAATCCCCAGTTTGAAGCAGGGATCTGAATTCACATCTCTCTCCTTTGTAACAATCCTAACCACCAGGCTATAGGCTATTCTGTTCTGAATCTCTCTGGCTGAAGCTATTCCACTTTGCATAAATATTCACTCAGCCAAGAGAGAGAATGCCTCCATAGCCTGGTGATTAACACACTCACCTGTGAGATAGGAGATGTGGATTGAAATCAATCCTCTGAATCAGACAGAGAAGATCTGAATCTGGATGTACACAGGCAAACACACATGCTTTTCTGAAATTGACCCTGAAAAACATTTCCCCAGCTGAAACTATTGGGTCAAATTTGCAAAAGCATTGGCATTCTCAGTGCAACCAATCCAGGCACCTGGTCACAGTTGTTCAGAGTGCTTTCCTAGCAGTCTGACTAAATGAGTAATCAAGACAAGAGGGGGAATACTTACCACCATTAATAGAGTGTGATCTACTGTATGGAGGGTTTGGGATAGCTTCTCCGTCATTCATTCGCCTCAGATCTTGTTCTCTCTGCAGCTCCCTAATCATTCCATCCAGAATACTCTCATCCTGGTCATTGGTTTGCTGCCCAATCACCTGTTCAATCACTTCACCGTCACCTTAGTGAGAACAAAAACACCAGTTTTACTAACAACCCAAACACACACAAACTCCACACCTAGTGCCTTCCTGCCTTCAATTCACATACATTATATAATTTTGCATTTTATTTGTACAGCGCCAAGTTGACTCTTTTATTGTAAGATACATTGCTTACAAACTATTTCAATAAGGTGGTAAACTACAAAGATTTCCATGAGATACCTAGCTCCTCTGAATACTTTCCCATTAAGTTCAGCTCTAGCGGTTTCTCATTCCACTCATGCTACAGATTTTAAAAACTATTTTATCATTCATATGGATTGAAGCAAGAGCCAAAGACTATCAGTTGTATGAAAGCATATACTCAAAAAAGAACCAAGAAAAGTCTTCTTGCGATCTGGTTCTTATACCTTTTTATTTGCTACACAAATTTCTCTTGCCATATAGGGAACTACTTATCTACACAGAGTCCAAAATTTAAAAGATTCTCCCCACCCGTTGCAAGTATTAAGCCTAAAGCCACATGTAGCAGTAGAGAAAACAAATACTGTACTAATGTTTCATTTGGTATTGACAGTCAGATTTTTTTTTTTTTTAGAGATCCTTTTGTAGCAAAGGTTAAATTACAAAGAACAAATTTGATTCCAGAACCAAAAACCCTCTTCCTTTCCAAAGATTACTTTATTTTGTTAATACAGTAGCTATAAAGTACAGGGCCCTATTCTGCCAGCCTTGCATACAGCCCCACTGAAATTAATGGATTCATTGACTATACAGAATAAGGTTCACTAATGTTTGAGTGCTACAGATTCTCTACAATAACTCAAATCCTGTCTCTGATTTTAAGACAGGCCAATCCGTACACTTGCATTGCTTCATTCATGCTGTAATTCATCCCCCACATATTAACATTGGGCTGAAGATCACTGTCTAGCTGAAAAAGAGTGATAATAGATCATTCCCTCTAGTGTTGCCCTAGTTAATTAGCATTCATATACTTTTCAATAAGTTTGTTAAACAAGAATTTTAGATAACATACCATTAGCCACATATCCCAGTTGAGGAATAAGTTGTTCATCCTTACAATTTTCACGTCCTGGTACAAGACGTTGATATCTTGTGGGATGTGGATTTCCATCCACATCCACCAGGAATGGGGGAGGCATGAGATGTGGAGCCTGTTGGGTCTGTTCATCCAGCACATAATTATTAGCATCACGGATCAGTGGTCGATAATCCGTATGGAAGAACATCTGATCTGGAATCTACATGAAGGACAATTTAGTAAGAGGCGAGTGTCCACTAACAGCAGTCTGCTTTGGAACAGTTTCTGCATCCACAGAACACAACTCCGACACTGGGGATCTGCAGGGCCAATTACATGATGAAGAACACAAATACGTTCTATACCCAAGGCTTGAAAATTCTGACGCCATGGAGCAAACTTCAGCAGCAGGATATGCCAAGCGAGGCAGGAAGAGTGCCTTGTACCCCTTTCTAATGATTCTCCTTGGACAGCTTAAAGAATGACATTGCTGGAGTCTGGAAGTAAGTGTGCAGTCCTCCACGCACCATAATGAAGAGCAGATGGAGAAATAACAAAAATTAATCATGTAAGTAGATGGGGAAGAGAGTGTGAATGAGGTAGCCAGGTGCCAACAGGAGCTCAGAAGACCAAGTTTCACATTTCCTGTAAACTAAACGTAATTCTATTATAGGCTACAAAAAAAATCCAAAGCCAAAACCACTACTGGTCCCACCACTACTCATATCCCAGAATGTATCTGAAAAGGCCTCATTTCATTTTTATTATAGCAGAGCAGCAGTTCTGCTCTATTTAAGGTTCAGAGTCACTGTTTGAAAGGCGACTATTTTAAATGCACTAAAATCCACATGCTGACTGAACCTCACGAGTGTGGGGTCCAAATTTAGGCTCATGTGTGTAAAGGGTTCCTGAGATACAGCCCCCCAAAAATGGTGTTTACAAAAATCACCTGGCAGTTCTAACTCTTTTGGCCCACACATGGGTCTCAAACTATAGCTCTGATCCGCTCCAAACTGGTATCACCATTAGGAATTTATCTAGTGCTTGGACCCACTTCCCTTTTGGAGAAGCACATTTCAAAAGCTATTGAGGGTAAAAGTTTAAAACTCCAGGTAAGCATGAGTGAAACTGACATGCCAAAGAAAATAAAATGCAGCCAGACAGTTATTACAAATGCTGGCAGGTGACATCCTATGGTCACTGAACCTGAGCTACACCTATGTACCGCAAGGGCAAACCCTACAGCTTCCAAGTGTGCCCTGTACATGTTCCTTGCTCTTTGCCTGCATTCTGCAAAGGCTCTTTTTGAAAGTTTGGCACTGAGACCAACATGTCTACTTTACAGAGCTCAAAAATCCACAAGGAGACACTGATTCTACTGTAGAAGCGTTGTCAATGAAATTAGTGTTAATTTAAACAGAGGAAAGATGAAAGACTCTAGTAAGCAGTTAGGATAATGCACTCATGCCTCAACCTTCTGAGCAATGGGACTAAGTAGGATAAAAGAAAAGTTGCTTATAACATTTTCTGATTCTTATAACTATTTTGGTGCAGAGCTAAGGAATAGAGGGGGGTCAGAGCCGAGTGGGGGGATGCAGGGCTGTGTTAGAGCAGTGCATGAGGTGTGGGGAATGGGAGGTGGTGTGGGGAATGCCCCTTTGCCAACCATCATCCCTTAGTGCTGTGCTCTTACACAGCTACTGAGGAGCCAGTACACCTCGATAATGACCCTTATTACCGTAAGGGAACATCCAAAAACTGTGTTTTTGAAAATCTAGTTCAATGGTTAGAACTTTGACAAATAACTAGGGTTCCAAAAGAGTAGTTTTTCTAGGATCCCTCAATGAATAAAGGATCATCCTCAATAGGACCTTTCCTTTCTGAGAGCTCAGAAGCACTGACGGAGCAGAAACAATAAGGAGGGGAAGCTGGAATTCATCTTCTTTAGTGACATACTTCGGAGGAAGGGAACTGGAGCCATCTGTGCCCTCCCTCCCCAGCTCCCTGTGACTGCTCAACTAGGTTAAAGGAGGGGGCGCCGAGGCTCACCAATAAGGGGGAAGGAATCCAGAACTCTCCACCTTCTGGATGCTGCCTCCACCAATGAAAGGGGCTCCTCCTGTCCCTTCCTGCCTCCAACATTCATGTCACTCCTCGCAGCCAAGCCCTCATCCCTCCCCACAGCCATTCCTAGTTTACCAGGGCCATGGACTGAGTGGCAAAGCAGAGGAAGGAGCAGGTGGACATGTGGAGAGGCCTTGGAGGAGCAGGCACGGGGGGGTGGTCAGAGATGGGTATGATGAAGAGAATATTAGAGGAGTCGGAGCAGTGTAAGAGCAGCAGAGAGGCATCTGAGCAGTGATGGAAAATATGGGGGTGCTGGGAAGGAGTGGGTGCAAAGGAAGGGATGTCAGCTGTCTGAGCAGTGGGCTTCAGCTCTGTCCCAACAAAATCCTCCACACACATGCCCCCATATTTGTCCCCAATGACTTCATGCTAGTCCCTGAACTTGCATGCATCCTTTCCCCAGCACTATGGGTCCCATGCCAAAATCTGCCTCATCACAGGGATGGACTGAGGAGGGAGAACATGGACAAGCAGAGAGGCCAGAGACAAGGTTACGATGGGGGAGCAAAGGAACTAACATGAAGCCAATGCATTCTGCGATCAGAGTAATCATTGACAAGAAGCCAGAGGCAATGGAAGGGGAGAGCTGGGCTGTGGTGCATGGGGATGCAGAAAAATTATTTTTAGAAAACCAAGAACATTAAATGTCCAAGAATTTCGTTTCCCTCAAAGTTAAAGTTATCCAGTGGTGCTTCATGCTCTTCCAGAATGGGGAGAGTGGCTACACTGAAACTTCTGAAAATCAGGACATACGAAGTTAAGGTACATGCTCAATTCACAATGCAACCTTAGCTCTGCCCGCTTTGAATGGCTCCCCAATGTGCTGATAGCTCAGGCTATGATTTAGTCATGGATATTTTTAGTATAAGTCATGGATAGGTCACAGCCAAACAAAAATTCACAGCTGGTGACCTCTCCATGACTTACACTATAAATACCCCTGACTAAATCGGGGGGGGGGGGGGGGAAGGAGGGAAACAATGCATTTTGATGGGGTGAAAAATGTGTAAGAACAACAAAAAAGACTGAATTATGTCCAAACAAAAAGGCCTACTGATATAACTTAAGGACTGTATAAAGATCATGCCTGGTAAACAGTGAAATGTGGGATCAGAAATCAGTGAACCAAAATTGATGTGTCACAAATTAGGCCTAATCAGTGAACCAAGTAATGAGAGGGTGGGCTAGTCTGCCCTTCTCTCCCCTATAGGAGTCTTAAAAAGAAAAGATTTCTGGGAAATATTAGAAGCATCAGCTGTCTACCAACAAACATTGCAGCAGGATTTAATATTATGGCTGCCACCTCCAACATCTCCTGGGATCACACACCTTCTTCATCCTAATCCTAAGAGACATCTTGACTGGACAGGGACCCAGGTGACATCACCACTTCCACCAGCTTCTTCCCAAACATCACCTGGGATGTTAGAACAGATGCGCGCGCGCACACACACACACACACACACACACACACACACTGTAGGAGAGCACATCCTTTTCCTTCCATTTCCTTTTGCCTTTTAAGTCCAGCTTAGCTGGCCAAGACTATATATTTTGCAACACACCTGTAAGCCTGTGACCAGAAAGACAGCTAACTGTAATTCCCTTAACACTCGATGTTGGTACAAGTTTGCCAGGTCTCAGATTGGCTGATAACACTGGTCTACAATTTTTGAGAAGTCGTCTGCTTCAGAGATAAAATGTGCTATTTATTATGTATTTTGATGTGCTGAATTCAAATATGACAATTAAAAAAACTGGCTACTGTTTCTAAGATATTTAAGTTTTTTACATTTTATGTGTATGTATATTGTGTAGATAGTAGTTTTAATCATAAATTGTAAACCTAGGTCTTTTCATGTGTTTATGGTTGCTTTACATGATAATATTTCACCTGTCCAGTTTATGTAACACTTTAAAAATCAGCAAAAGGGTTATATAAATAACATTTATTATGAAACAAAAGGCAAAAAACTATTATGTACATAGTTTAGTCCTATTCAGTGTCTACTCGGCGCTTCTTGGCTTGTCTCTTGTATTCATTAAATGGAGCATCTCTTGTCACTGTCCAGCAATAGTCTGCAAGCATTGATGGGCTCCATTTGCCCTGATAGCGTTTCTCCATTGTTGCAATGTCCTGGTGAAATCGCTCGCCGCTCCGCAGTTCGATGGAAAAAAAATCTAGATGAGAGTGCAAAAAATGTATCTTTAGTGACATGTTGCAACCAAGGCTTTTGTATGCCTTGAGGAGGTTTTCCACCAACAACCTGTAGTTGTCTGCCTTGTTGTTTCCGAGAAAATTTATTGCCACTAACTGGAAGGCTTTCCGTGCCGTCTTTTCCTTGCCACAAAGTGCATGGTCAAATGCATCATCTCAAAAAAGTTCACGAATCTGAGGACCAATAAAGACACCTTCCTTTATCTTAGCTTCACTTAACCTTGGAAATTTTCCACGGAGGTACTTGAAAGCTGCTTGTGTTTTGTCAATGGCCTTGACAAAGTTCTTCATCAGACCCAGCTTGATGTGTAAGGGTGGTAACAAAATCTTCCTTGATTCAACAAGTGCTGGATGCTGAACACTTTTCCTCCCAGGCTCCAATGACTGTCGGGGTGGCCAATCTTTCTTGATGTAGTGGGAATCTCTTGCACAACTATCCCATTCGCAGAGAAAACAGCAGTACTTTGTGTATCCAGTCTGCAGACCAAGCAAGAGAGCAACAACCTTCATATCGCCACAAAGCTGCCACTGATGTTGGTCATAGTTTATGCACCTCAAAAGTTGTTTCATGTTGTCATAGGTTTCCTTCATATGGACTGCATGACCAACTGAAACTGATGGCAAAACATTGCCATTATGCAGTAAACAGCTTTAAGATTGGTCTTCGATGAATCAAGGATCAGTCTCCACTCATCTGGATCGTGAACGATGTTGAGGGCTGCCATCACACCATCGATGTTGTTGCAGGCTACAAGATCACCTTCTATGAAGAAGAATGGGACAAGATCCTTTTGACGGTCACGGAACATGGAAACCCTAACATCACCTGCCAGGAGATTCCACTGCTGTAGTCTGGAGGCCAACAGCTCTGCCTTACTCTTGGGTAGTTCCAAATCCCTGACAAGGTCATTCAGTTCACCTTGTGTTAGGAGGTGTGGTTCAGACAGGGAGGATGGGAGAAAATGTGGGTCCTGTGACATTGATGGTTCAGGACCAGAAGTTTCATCCTCTTCCTCGTCTGACTCAAGTGAGAATGATTCTGGTGCATCAGGAACCGGCAGTCCTTCTCCGTGGGGTACTGGGCGTATAGCTGATGGAATGTTTGGATAATGCACAGTCCACTTTTTCTTCTTTGACACACCTTTCCCAAATGGAGGCACCATGGAGAAGTAACAATTGCTGGTATGATCTGTTGGCTCTCTCCAAATCATTGGCACTGCAAAAAGCATAGATTTCCTTTTCCTGTTCAACCACTGGCGAAGATTTGTTGCAGCATATGTGTGGGGCCCACCTCTTGTCCTGATCTCCAATTTTGCAGCCAAAAGAAAGGTGATAGGCTTTCTTAACCATAGTGGTTATACTGCACTTTTGTGATGCAAAAGTCACTTCACCACAAACATAGCAGAAGTTATCTGCACTGTTCACACAAGTACGAGGCATCTCTGCTCACTTGGGCTAAACAGAAATGTGTCCCTTTGCAAAATCAAACACTGACAAGAGAGCACGACACTGTATGATTTCTAGAGCTGATACTGGGCAATTTGTTCAGCAGAGTGATGTAAGCTTCGTTATGTTATTCGACATTGGTGAGGCCTCATCTGGAATACTGTGTCCAGTTTTGGGCCCCACACTACAAGAAGGATGTGGAAAAATTGGAAGGAGTCCAACGGAGGGCAACAAAAATCATTAGGGGTCTGGAGCACATGACTTATGAGGAGAGGCTGAGGGAACTGGGATTGTTTAGTTTCCAGAAGAGAAGAATGAGGGGGGATTTGATAGCAGCCTTCAACTACCTGAAGGGGGGTTCCAAAGAGGATGGAGCTCGGCTGTTCTCAGTGGTGGCAGATGACAGAACAAGGAGCAATGGTCTCAAGTTGCAGTGCGGGAGGTCCAGGTTGGATATTAGGAAAAACTATTTCACTAGGAGGGTGATGAAACACTGGAATGCGTTACCTAGGGAGGTGGTGGAGTCTCCTTCCTTGGAGGTTTTTAAGGCCTTGCTTGACAAAGCCCTGGCTGGGATGATTTAGTTGGGAATTGGTCCTGCTTTGAGCAGGGGGTTGGATTAGATGACCTCTTGAGGTCCCTTCCAACCCTGATATTCTATGATTCTATGATTGCATCATCCATGACTTCTAGGAATAACATGATGCAATTCATATCATGTATGACAATACCAGCTTCAGATTGCATCATTCATTGTTTTGCCTAAAAAGCAAAGTACTGTCCAAACCCAGTCATAGATTTATTCATAGATCCAGTCAAAGATGTATTTTAGTCATTTCTGGTTTAAATTGAGATCCCTTCCCTTTATAACTCACTTATCCTCCGCCATTCCCAAGTCAAGGGTCGTATATACTGACCCAATAGCATATCTTGAAAACTAGAGCCAATCAACAATTTTAAGCATCATTTTCGTTCTCAGTGACCCAGAATTAGTAGAGTTTGATTACATTTATATCAGAAGCATTTTGGCTGTAGAGCTGTGTAACATGTACTGTGCTTATGTTTCTTCAGCAGTGAGGTTACAAATGAGAGTCAACACAAGAGACAGAAGAAGCATTTTCTAATCTTTGCTGTTCTCCCCACCACCCCACCCCTCTTGTGTGAGCTTTTCTTGTTTTGTCTTCTATGAAATGGGATTAGATTTTAAGAATAGAAACAATGAGACCTCCAGCCTGTCTCAACTAAAAATTCTTCTCTGTCCCCAATAGGACAGTTATCACCATCATTAATATCATCTAAAAAACGCTCAAGACAAGGGAATTTCCTTCTTAAAACTCTCTCCAGCTAAAGAGAAAGGGAACAAGGGTTATAATTAAATGAAAGCCTTACCTAATAGTTAGGGCCCTACCAAATTCACAGCCATGGAAAAACGCATCACGGACCATGACATCTGGTCTTCCTATGAAATCTGGTCTTTTGTGTGCTTTTACCCTATACAGATTTCACAGAAGAGAACAGCGTTTCTCAAATTGGGGGTCCTGACCCAAAAGGGAGTTGCAAAGGTGTCACAAGGATATTGTGGGGGGGGGGGGGGGGGGACGAGGGGGGGGGGGTCCACGATCAGTGTTCCCTCTAATTTTTCCAACCCAGGTGTGGAATGAATTGTTATGTTCACCAATATGGAGGGGATGTGTGACACATCACCTGAATATTGGTGCACATAACAAAATTCATGTGGTGGGGGTGGGGCCGAGGGGTTTGGAGTGTGCGACAGGGCTCAGGGCTGGGGCAGAGGGTTGGGGTGCAGGGGGTGAGGGCTCCGGCTGGGCATGCAGGCTCTGGGGTGAGGGCGGGGGATGAAGGGTTTGGGGTACAGGAGGGTGCTTCGGGGCTACAGCAGGGAGAGAGCTCTCTCTCTCCACAGCAGCACCTGTGCTGGGGGGGAGGGGGGGGAGAGGCACCTCTCCCCGCCGCAGCAGTTCTGGGTCTGGAGCTGCAGGATAGGCACCCTTTCCCCAGTAGGTCCTGGCCGGGGCTGGGTATGGACCAGGGGAGGGGCGCCGTGGCAGGTCTGGGCCAGGCTAGGGGCGCTCCGGGCTGTGCCAGAATTGGCCACGGCAGGTTCGGTCTGTGGCAGAATCGGGGCGGGGGAGGGGTGCCCTGGCCATGGCGGGTCCGGGCTGCCCCAGTTGGGTTCGGGCCGCGGTAAGGGCACCCCGGCCACAGCAGGTCTGGGCCACAGCAGAGTTGGGGCTGGTGGAGGGGCGCCACAGCCAGGCTAGGTTGGGGCGGGGGAGGTGCCCCCTCTCCGGCTGCAGCAGGTCTCTAGGCAGGTTCCCTGAGCACCTGTGCAGCGCTAAATAGGCTGCTGTGCAGCCGTGCGGCTTACAGGGAAGTTGGTCACAGTATTGCCACCCTTACTTCTGCACTGCCTTCAGAGCTGGGCAGCTGGAGAGCAGCAGCTGTTGGCCAGGCACCCAGCTCTGAAGGCAGCGCCCCGCCAGCAGCAGTGCACAAGTAAGGGTGGCAATACCGTACCATGGCATCCTTACTTCTGTGCCATCCTTATTTCTGTGCTGGTGTTGATAGCGGCTCTGCCTTCAGAGCTGGGCTACCGCAGCCACCACTCTCCAGCTGCCCAGCTCTGAAGGTAGCGCCACTGACAGCAACAGTGCAGAAGTAGGGGTAGCAGTACCACAACCCCCTACAATAACCTTGCACCCCCCACACACTCCTTTTTCAGTCAGGACCCCCTACAATTACACCACCATGAAATTTCAGATTTAAATAGCTGAAATCATGAAATTTACCATTTTAAAAATCCTATGACCACAAAATTGACCAAAATGGACCTTGAATTTGGTATGGCCCTACTAATACTTCACATATAAAAAGCTCTGTGTTCCCTTTTCTGTATCTTTAATAAAAGGTTTTAAAGGATTTTTAATTACACGTATGATATGGTACTAAGCAGGCTGAGGTCTCTGTTTCAAACCCTGTTTAATGCGGTCTCATGTTGGACAGCTTCATGGCCATGTTTACACCTTTGTCTCTTTGGGTCCATTTATTTCACGTAAATGGATACAAAAGCACTTTAGGACAAAATCTAACATCTTCTCTTTGCTTAGGCAAAACTTGAGTTTAGGCTGGGTTTAGCAAAGAGGAGTTACCTACACCTGGCCTACACTCAAACACTGAGCCTAACTCCGCACAGTCCACCCCAGACTACTTTACCCTTGCCCTGAGGATTACATCTGAGACATTGCCTTCATGTATCCCTCTCTAAGCTGTGGAGACCAAAATCACATATGCCACCGAACGGCTGACAATCCCCCTGGCAAGAAGAGTCCTATGTGCTGCTACCGATACAAGCTACAGAACTCAGCAATGAAATCAGGCATACTTGATCTCTCAAGGTACACGTGTACTTTCCTCCTATCACAGTGACAGCTCTTCCAATCTGCTCCAATTGATCCCTGCTCCATTTAATACAGGTACATAACAAAGTGAATGAAACCAAAGTGCATGCAGATAAATGCCACAATACCTACTTGGAACATGACTACAAGAATATGTCATTGTTTGTGTTGTTTTTCATGTCTACCTATGGCTCCACCCTACTGAACTATTCCCAGTAGCAACTACCAGCTCCAGAGGGCAGAGTTAAGGTTAAATTTCAGGAGTGCCTGAACCTTACACCTCTTTATTTCCTAATTTTCAGAGGTATAAGAAAAGAAATCTGGAGCATTTATTATACGAGTTAATCTCATCACTTTCTTTGATGTAGAAAAAGGCATCACTGAACAATAATTATCTAGTCAATTTTCTGTTCAGTTTGCACACGGAAGAAAGGATTTTATTGGATCTCGCAGAACATGACACCAACTGACAACCTATGTTGGAGAAAAGAACTTGTGTAAAATTTAAAAGAATAGAGTGACACATTTTGATCAAATAAAACCCTTCTCTCTTCCTTAAGATGCCTACAGACCTTCTTTGGTGTTCGGATTGCTTTTTCGCAAAATGACACTTTTCCTTGCCAGGTTAAGCTAATGACATGTAGTGCAGTCACATTCTCTCCAGGTTTGCCAAACATCCTCTATTCCCACTAACAAAAGAAAATTTACTGTGGGATATTTAAACACATGCAGATTTTAATTTAGAGAACCAGTGACTGCCACATAATTCAAGTATCATTTAGAGCTCATCATGAGAGAAGTACCATAAACAACACTTCCCAAACAAAACCAGCCCAAAATGCAGAAAAGTCTAAGATTCAGTCAACCCACCTTTTCATAATATTTATTGCAGCCAAAACCAAATAATAGCAGATGCCCATGTGAGTCTGTGCAGGCAAAATGCTGTCCATCTGGCGAGAATTTGCAATCAAAAACAGCACCATGGCCCTGGCCTTCAATCTGTAACATACAAACACAGCATACCCATTTTAAAACATTTATTTTCTAGACTAGCTTCAATATGACGATTTAATCAGCCGTACTTCAAATTCTTCAAATATCATTATATAACTGCACACACATTCTGTTTATAGGTCCCAATTTAATATAAGATCCATCTCACACCAATTAAATGGAATTTCACTAATTCCCCTCTCCCCATTTAGCTATTTTTTAACATTTACAATTCTCAGTTAAGTTTTAAGTTAGTGTCCCATCTTTCCTAAACCTTAATGTCAAAACTTAATGCCAACACCCTTAAAGCTCCATTGTGAAAAAGTTGGTCAAAAACATTCCATTGATTTTCAGAGATGTAAACATGATAGATTACCAAATGACTTGGTATTATTCTTAAAATAATTCTTAAAATCCTTCCTTCCTAAAGCCCAGTTTCATACAAATGTGAAAATATTTCCTGACAATTCTTACCATGTTAAAGTAATTGCGAATTTTTGTTCCTTTATCAAGGTCCCAAACAAAAATGTTCCCATCATGACCTGCAGAAAGCATGATCCTTTGGTCAAATGGATGTGCTTCCAAAACAAAAACTTCATCATCATGGCCCTGTGATGAAAGCAAAGTAGGAAAGGAAAGTAATGTTTCTATATAACAGCTCAATGTGCAACTAAATATTTATTTTGAGGTCAGTGATATGTAAGTATATCAGATGGTATCACTTTTCAGTCACTGTTCTGAGGACTTTTAGCTCCGTTTACTATCATTCACTATCTCATAGCCCAGATTCCCAGCTGGGCAAAGGTAAAGTGGAGGCCAACAAAGAGGACAGTTGCAGCTCCCTGATCTTGGAGCTACTTTAATACAAGCTGGCTATGGCCCTAAGAGGCTCTTATGTCAGCCAGCAATTGCTGGAGAGCAGCAGCACCGTGCTAATTTCCTCTCTCCCCATAATACACACTCCTTAAACCAGGATCAGGAGAAGCATACAACTGACCTACTTCAGAAGAAAGACATTACTTAGTGCCTGGAAGGATGGCAGACTCCAGCCCTTAATCTTGTTTTGGACACAGAAGTACAGAATTTTGAAATATACACTGGATTTTTACTCACAGATAAACTATGAAGAAGCTGTCCCGTGGTCGAGTTCCATACTTTCAAAAGGAAGTTGTTGACCGCAGTGATGACAGTGGTATCATATCGATCCCAAGCCACCATAGTAACCTTCAATTTAGTTACTTTGTCCTCCCCAGATACCAAGTTGTTACTGTGGAAATTCATAATTGAAAAATACAAATCATACCTCAGTAACTATAGCAAAACCTCTCAGTAGCAATTCAATTGGAAAGTAGTGGGAGATTGGCTGTCACCACTATACTGTATACCAGGGATCGGCAACCTTTGGCATGCGGCCCGTCAGGGTGTGGGCCGAGGGATGTGCTGGCCGCCGCTTCCCGCAGCACCCATTGGCCTGGAACGGCGAACCGTGGCCAATGGGAGCTGCGATCGGTTTAACCTGCGGACACTGCAGGTAAACAAACTGTCCCGGCCCGCCAGCAGATTTCCCTGACGGGCCACGTGCCAAAAGTTGCCAATCCCTGCTGTATACTATTGGGTAGAACAGGACCGTGAAGTTTGATTGAATTTGAAAATAAATAATGGTTCATGCAATTCTAGAATATATTTTGTTGTGGTGGAAGCAGGATACAGGAAATATTAAATACATTTGACATTAACCTTAATCCTTCACTTCCCTATTTGAGTAAATCAGCTCTTACTATTATTAAACATTTACACTGCAGCAGCACTTACAGGCTGCAACCAGCTTCAGCTCCATTGTGTTAGGTGCTGTACAAACATATAATGAATGACAGACCTTGCCCCAAGGAACTTACAATTGAGGTAGGAAGAATTTTTCTCTCTTTAGTCTTAAAATAAATTTTTGTTTTGAAACTGTGGAAATTTGAGAGATGCATGCACATCCATGCAATTTATAAACATTTGGAATTCATAACCATATTTACAAAACTGCGGAAAAGTTGGTTTATATTGAAAGATTTTCACTCTCTTTGAAAAGCTGAAGTAGTTTCACTTCCTTTTCTATGTAACAGATCATTCTTTTTCCTAGAAAATTAATCATTTCCCCCTTTTTCCAGTAGGCACTTTTTTTTTTTTTTTTTTTTTAAACACCCACCACTGTTATTTGCTATAGTAAACTCCATCACGAGTACCCACTGGTTAAATAAATCTAAATTATAGTTAGATGGCCACCTTAAAGATGTTTAGTGTTACACATGTAACTTTTGAGAGATACATATATATTTTCCGAAACAGCAGAGGGAAATGGACAGAATTGTCCAGCAGGTCTTTTCCATCTCTATTTTCTATGCCTGTGTTTGTTCTAATACTGGGCCACTTATTGAAGTCATTTGAAGAACAAGCAAAAAAAAAAAAAAAAAAAAAAAAAACCACCCTAAAAATTAAAAACCCAACCAGCATATCAAATCTTACATCATGTTGCATCTCCAACAGGGAAAAAAAAAAAATAATGTTAAGAAACACTATGAAAACATTCAGATTAAAGTCTTATAACCATATTAGATGAAGCAATAAAGAAATCCCAAAATATATTTTAAAAGGGACATAATATGGAAAAAAAAAAAAGAACAAAGTTCAGATCTTTTCAGCATTTTTCTGCTCTCTGCCATTTGTTTTCTACTATACAAGACGATTTCCAGAATGACCTCGCACCCTTTTACTGAAAACATTAATTCACTAGCATTCTAACTGTAATTGCAGAAAATCTTCACTATACATTAATGACGGGGCGATCCATGAAAAATTATTGAATTCATATGATTCAACACCAAGATGAATCACAGGATGTACTTCGTTTATTTTTGTCAATTCTTAGTTTAGTTTTAATGTTTATTATAATACTTCATAGTATATAATAAATATAATATGGCATATTTTGTAAAAAATAAATAAATCTTTGGAATTTAAGGCCACACTACAGCAACTACAATTGAATCTTCACTGATAGGTGGAAGAAACCACACTTTTTTTGTGCATCTTATAAAATGTGCAGCTCAAACTGCACCCAAGCGAGGTTCCACTACAGCAGAGGTGGGCAAAATACAGCCCGCGGGCTGGACCACCCTGCCCAGTCGTTGAGCCCCCGGCCCCTCCCCCGCTGCTTCGCCGCCACGCGGGCAGCGCTCTGGGCGGCGGGGTTGCGCGCTCCTGCCAAGCAGCGCGGCAGCGTGTCTGGCTCCGGCCGGGCGGCACAGCTGCCAGACATGCTGCTCTGAGCGGCATGGTAAGGGGGCCAGGGGGCTGGATAAGGGGCAGGAGGGTCCGTCAGGGGACAGGGAGCAGGGGGTTGTTGGATGGGGCGGAGGTTCGGGGACAGAGGGGGAGCGGTCAGGGGCCGGGGAACAGGGGGGGTTGGATAAGTGTGGGAGTCCCAGGGGGGCTGTCAGGGGCTGGGAGTGTGGATAGGGATCAGGAGACGGGGATCGGGGGGGTTGGATAGGTGTAGGAGTCCCAGGGAGCCTGTCAGGAGGCGGGGGTGTGGAAGTCAGGGGACAGGGAGCAGGAGGGGTTGGATAGGGGGTGGGATCCCGGGGGGGGGGGGGTGGTCAGGGGCAGGGGGGTCCCAGGAGGGGGTGGTTAGGGGACAAGGAGCAGGGGGGGGGGGGTTGGATGGGTCGGAGGTTCTGAGGGGGTGGGGAGTGGGAGGGGGCGGATAGGGGGTGGGGGCCAGGCTGTTTGGGGAGGCACAGCCTTCCCTACCCTGCCCTCCATACAGTTTTGCAAAGCCAATGTGGCCCTCGGGCCAAAAAGTTTGCCCACCCATGCACTACAGCTTCTTTCCGAGAGAGAGAGAGAGAGACTATTCAACATTCTAGTTTCTTATGTTAAATGGGAGCGATGAAACTGCTGAGTAGATATGTTAATAGATTAATTTCAAATGTTCAGAAGAATTGTCATTTAATGGACAAGGACACAGCACTTTCAATACACATCAAACTACATGCACTGAGATTAATTCAAAATATAAAATACAACATTTTTCAAATTAGTTGCTGGAAAGGTTTTGTTCTTACACATAGATGACGGCACAATATAAATTAGTGTTTTGCTTTCTTTTACCCTGTCATTTTAGTAGCCATATCCAGGACTATACTCTTCCATTCCTGCTGCTGGTATTGCCATATTCTTGCTGTTCCATCTCTGCTCCCACTGACAAATCTTAAACTGTAGACAAATGTGGAAAAAATAAGTCACGTAATTTGTCAGCATCAAAGCCAGAGAATATTTAATCTTTCTTTCTATTTTGTTTGTACATCTCTGTTCCAGAGTGTAATGAGAAAACAATGAGTTTATATTTTTTCTATTAGATATTGTACACAAGATTAATTACAGTTACAGCTAGCAGATGGCCTGGGAGCGAATTCAATGTTGTATTTCATATAAGCTGCACTTTCTCTTTTTAACGACATCAGGGAATCCCTTGAAACAGTTTACAACGGCAGGAGAAAAGAAAATATATGGCCAGGTTCTACTATAAATTATACTGTATTAACATTTGTACAGATTATGCCCAAATCTGCCAATGAATAGTGCTGTTGGTGAAGATGAATGTACACAGCTTTATTTTTCAAACTATTTTAGGTTAAAATGTTAAATATTTAATAAAATGACACTCACCTACATAAAACTGTCATAGTCATCAATGAAACAATATTTAGTTTTTCTTGACATAGAGAAATTCCCCAAGTATTGTACATTTAATTCAAGGATGCCCAGCAAAATTTTTTTACTCTTAAGAAAAAAAAATTCACCTGAAGCTTTCCGTGTAAAAATGCAAGCGTACCCAAATTTATTTTAATAAGTGATAGTTTCTTTTAAGTTTAATTCTTACTGTAACGGAGAAAGAAGGGAAAAAACCACCTATCAATACACTTATGCTAGGTTCTTCCTTTACTTTGACTTTATTTTCTTTCAAGGACTTTTCATTACTCCTACAATCTAAACAGGGGGTTGTGGATTTTATATTAAAAGCATCAATATAATAGGCTGAGTGGGGAACTTTCAAGTGTCTAAGTGACTTAGGACTTTCGAGGAGACTTTTACACCTACATCACTTAAGCCAGATCTGTATTAGGAGCACTTTGCTGGTATAACTATACCAGCTCACTACACAGGCAAAGCACTCCTATGGTCTACATAGTTTATATTGGCAAAAAGGGCACAGTTCTGCCAGTATAAACTACAGTAGGAGCTTTTGATTGGCACAGCCACGTTGGTCAGAAATCACACCTATTCACACCCCTGACTGACAGAGCCTTGCCAGCAAAGATCTGTAGGGCAGAGCCGGACTTAGGAACTTTTGAAAATTCTGCCATGGTTTGGTTTTATTCTCTAACTCTCCTCCAGTGTTTATCTTCTAGATCAAAAGGTCTTGCAAGTAGGGACAGCATATATATTAGTTTTCTGCAGAGTGCCAGCAACATTGTCAGAGGACAGCAAACAAATGTGAATAAAACATACCAAAGGAATGATAGCTAAGTATAGCGGGATGGTTACCCTGCTCCTGCCTGAGGGGTTTAAAACAGCCCTGGCAGAGGGCTGGGGCAAAGGGAAAAGCTACTGGGCTGATTGGGGAAGTAGCCACAGCTGGGCCATGCCCCAATCAGGCCCCAGCTGGCCTGTATAAGAAGGCTGGGAGCCAGGAACTTTCTCTGCCTTCAGAGAGAGAAGGGCCTGGCTGCAGGGAACTAGACAGGGTACCTGAGTAGAGCAGGGCTGGGGAAAGGCTGAGGCGCTCCAGCCTGGATAGCCCCAGGCTGTGGCCTGGTAATAGGTCAAGGGGTACTCGGGGTTGCAGAGGGCAACCCAGGGCTAGGCTAAGGCAGCAGGTCCAAACCCTCCTTGCTGATGATGAGTGGCCTATACTGCAGTCTGCCCCAGAGAGTGGGGGCTAGCTGGTGACTGGCAGTGGCCTTATCCTGAGGTGAGGTGGGGTTAGTGGGTGGGGGTTCCCCTGGGAGGGGCGACCTAGCATATGTATGGGTATTGCCAGGGGGCAGCACCCAGAGCAAGGGGCACCGGGGTCCTGGGAGGGACATGGGGGCCAGAGAAGAGGAAAAGTGGATCACGGGCCTGCAGAGGGTGCTCCAGAGGCTGGTGAGCTAATTCCCTGGATGACCAGCAGGAGGTGCCACAGCGGTGAGTCTGGACCCTCTTACACTAAGATATTAAGGTTTTAAATCCTGGTCCTGCAAAAGTGGAGCCAGTAGAAGGCTGGGGGTTTAGAGAGCAGATGCCGCATACGTACCTTAACTACTTATTGTAATATGGATCCACAATAGAGTACACAGGGCAATATTCTTACTAAAAATCTGTACCGGCATTCATAATAATTCATGCCAGACACACACGAGGTATTTCAGTTTGGGAAATATTAAGACTGCTACACAATATTAAACTCTAATATAGTTCCTCCACTCTGACTCTTGGGGGGGGGGGGGGGAAAGGTGTACATAAACAACCAAAAAAATGTGGAGAGAATACTAAGCAATACATGAAGCATCTGTATTCTTGTGGAAAAAATTGGACTGTAGTGCTCTCTGCTGCTGATTACAAGGAGAACAATTAACTGAAAGCTGCTTTTAGGTAAGTTTCAATATATCTGAAATGGGAGGGATGAAATATGCTTTTGTTTTAAATGAATTGTTATCTATTTTATAAACAGATGTAATCTGACATTCTTACATGAAGATAAACTGCATCTCCCACTCCTTTTGAAGAGTGGTCCTCTGCTTTGTCCTTTACATACAAACCAACACAAATCCCAGAGCCAAAAACATGGAGGACGGGGAGTTTCCTGGCTATCCCTACACAGTACATCTCTCCCTACAGAACCTCCCAAAAGTTGAGATCAGCTAAGGTGCTTCATTGAACAGCACGTACATCAAAATATATGGGGACGGGAGGCAGCATGTTTGTAACTAAAAACGTGCTTCTCTTGCATGATTTTCAGAACTCTGTTTTGCTAAACTTCAAGGCATGGGAAAGGACTATTTGCTTACTCAAGCCATTGCCCAAGATAGGCCTGACAGAAGAAGTCAGACGTCAAGGAATTAGGTCAGTTAGTAGCGGTTGCTGTTCTTGTCGTGCAGTAGCATATCAGCACTTTTATCCGTTTGGAAAGCGTTTTAAAATATGCCAACTATTTGCTTAAAAAAAATAAAAAATAAAAAAACCAACCACTAATGGAAATGCCCCCAAGAAGCCTATGCACTGGGGGCATATTTTTCTATTAAATCAGATACAAAAATAAAATAGCCCTCTTAATCCCAATACCTCTCTTACAGAAGTGAAATCAGTACATGATGGGGTCAGGACAAAAAGGGAGCCTTAGTTATTAATTTCCTTGCTTTTGTTAAATATGAAATGCTAAATTAACAAAAAATTAGAGTCTAAATTAATTGCCTTCCCACACCATCTTTAAAAAACAAACAACAAAGGGAAAAAGGGGGAAATAAAACTGCCTTTTCATTCAGTATCACACTGGGTTCATGGGTTCTTTTGGCCAGCTGCACTGTTGATTGCATCACTAGGATGTTGATCCAAGCACATTTCTTTTGAAATCAAAGAATTTTGCATTGTGCCTAAATGCAAAAGGAGGATTGTGCAATGAATAGTGGGGGAAGAGGACACAAGTAGCCTCCTCTTTGGTGTCTCAATGTAGGAAATGGGGAAAAATACAGCTCATCTGAATTCAAGAACTACATTAACAAAAGCACTACTGCCAGTGGTAGCTTTTCCAAATAGGGGCTGTGGTCATGGCCTCACCTCTTCTGAAATAGCCATCAAAGCTGGCTGACTGTTGCAAGGGTGGTACAGTAACCACTCTCCTTGTGCTCTCTGGAGTTCCAGGAAGCATTGACCCTGCTTTCTGTAAGAAACATCATTGCTCTAAGGCAGTGGTTCTTAACCTTTACTGCAGCCTGCACCCCTTTGGTTCTCAATGTTCTCGCAGCCCTTACCAAAAATCATTGAAGTAGGTCTGTTCTTTAAACCTAGATATACTTTGTTTGTATATTACAGTAATCGTTAAAAGAAAGTATGTTAATAAATACATAGGTTTGATGAAACGAAGTAGTTGTACTTACATGCTTGAGCTTAATTTGTGTTTTTGATGATTTACCTTCTAAAAAAATCTGACATGTCTCTCACCCCCAGAGGGTATTAGTCTGCACTGAAGCAAACAAAACCCCCAGAACTTGCATATTTTTAAAAACTTGCTCTAATGTGACTAAAGCCCCAGAGCTGACAATCTAAATGAAATGTTTTAACCTGATGCAATTTCCAGCTGAAAAGTTATTGTTAGGAGATATACAGAAACCTAGGCTTACTGGCACAGTTGGTCCTACTAGAATTACAAAAATACAGACATGTAGGATTAGGTTCACATTGAGTGACAAGGCATGGAGCACCTCCCATGAGATGCTTAGAACCCTCAATTCCTGTTAAACTCAACGAAGACTGAGGGTGCTAAGCACTTTGCAGCAGCAAGGCCCTCTAAAGTATAACGTCAAGTTTACTTGCTGGGTAACCTGTCTCCATGATAATTCTACCGTTTTTGCTAATCTTTCATTTAGGGCCAGATTCCAATACCCTTAGTCGTGTGGAATAGTACCACATTCCATGAGTATGATGTTCATCTTAGAAAAGAGATGACTCAGGGGGGTGGAGGGGATGTGATAGAGATTTATAAAATCAGGCATGATGTGGAGAAAGTGAACAGGGAAGTGTTATTTACCCCTTCACAAAATACAAGAACCAGGCATCACCCAATGAAATTAACAGGCAGCAAGTTTAAAACAAACATAAGGAAATATTTCTTCACACAATGCACAGTCAAGCTGTGAAATTATTTGCCAGGGGATGTGGTGAAGGCCAAAAGTTGAACTGGGTTTTTAAAAAAAAAAAAAAAAAGAGGAATGGAGAAGTTCATGAAGGATAGGTCCATTAATGTCTATTAGCCAAGATAGTCAGGGACACAATCCCTTCTTCTGGGTATCCCTAAACTTCAGACGGCCAAAAGCTGGAACTGGATGACAGGGGATGGATCATTTGATAATTGCCCAGTTCTGTTCATTCCTTCTGAAGCATCTGGAACCAGCCACTGTCGGAAAACAGGATACTGCACTAGATGGACTGTAGTTCTGACCTGGCATGCCCATTCTTATTGTCTTATGTAATCCCACTGTACTCAATAACGCTACTTGCGGAGTACAAGTCTACTAAACAGAAATAAGGATACGGAACTGAGCACCTGATTTGTTTTTACTAAACCATTTAAAAAAAAAAAAAACTTACTATTTTTAGTGGTTTACTCCTGAGGGAATTCTGTGCCACCGCGCAATGCAGAATTTGTGCAGAAATAATATTCTGCACAGAATTTCATTTTTTCCCCCATAGAATTGGTGATGCATAACTGCTGGCCACTAATAGGGGTCACTGGACCCAGCAGAGCCAGGCTCCCCAGCTTGCAGTGAGCGGAGCACCTGGCCTAGCAGGAATGGAGCCCTGTGGCTCTGCACGCTCTGGCTGCCGGGCTTGATCCTCATCTGCCAGGGGACGGGAGTGGGCCTCAGAGACCCAGCTCTGGCAAAGGGTGAGGAAGGGCAGGGCTGCACCATTTCCCCTGACAGGACAGTAACGAAGCTGTGCAGAGCGGAGCCTGCAACTGAGCTTGGGGGGGGGGGGGGGGGGGGTGCACGTGCAAGCTTCTGGTCTGGGGAGCCCCACGCATTTCTCCCCCCCCCAGCACCTCCCAAATACCCTCTCCCAGTACAGACCCCTCCAGCATCCCTCAAACATATCCCCCCCTCCAACTCCCCATCCCCCAGGCAGCTTCCTTTATTTGGGAACTTGAAATATAGTAACCCTATGACAGCAGGGTGAAAAATGAGAATTGACTAAACGACTGGAGGCACAGAGTTTTCCGCCCCAAGATGTGCCCCACTGGTACATGACACACCCAGACAGAGGCACCTGACAAAAGAATAACAGAGAAACGGGACTTGGGCAGTCGTAGAGATTTCTTTAACTCTCTACCCTGGAGGAATCTTTTTTTCTTGCAGACATACTTGCTGACAGGTATTTTGAAATAAATTACCAAAATAACAAACTGGCATGACTATATTGAGTTATGACAAAATATGTAGAATTTTAAAATATTGTGTGCAGAATTTTTAATTTTTTGGTGCAGAATTCCCCAGAAGTAGTGGTTACACCAGGAGACATGGAATCCAGACTCAGCTCTGCCACTGGCTCGCTACATAACCTTGGACAAGTCAATTAAAATGAGAGGACCCTGTGTAAAGTGTGACTACTGTTATAAAACAAAAGACTTTCTCAAAAAGTTTTTTGGAAAATTAAATACAACAACATGTCATACTGGAAAAAGCCCAGAATACATGCTTACCTGTCACCATTGTTACAGAACTGAACTGCAACTACTTTGTCCTAAAAACAAACAAACAGAGCAGAAAGTATTTTGTAAGTCTGGAATTCTTTTTAAACTAGTCAAATTGGATCTTATAGAATTTCAGAATACAGAAGTAAAAATATTTTGAGTTAAATTTCCAGAAACAAACATTACTAGACATTATGATCTATACCATTAGTAAGTAGTAGTTAGTTATTGTACTGCCCTTGGAGCAGCCTGGGAAGAAAACTGGCTTAGGAAATCAATCTCGCTACTAAACTTCCACCTGTTCTTGTGAGGGGGCATGCTGCAAAAGATGCATATTTGTCACAGCACACACTCCCAGATGTGTTGATATAGCTATACTGCCATGAGTATGAGGTGGAATCAAGGCTGGGAGCTGTATATTTTATGAACTCACAATAACTGGGGAATTACTAGGACCAGAGCCTTTCTCAGCTACTGAGGCCCAGTGAGTGCCAACTCCCAAGGAGGTTGGGGAAGACTGTTTTAGTTCAAAACCATAATAGTTGCTGGTGTTTTTGGACCGATTATTTCAGGATCTGAGATCAATTTATTCCTCAAATTTCAACCATATTCCCATTTTTGAATTGTTCAGATATAGACACATTACAAATTTGTTGACTATTCATATTTTTGATTACTATTTCATGCAAACAAGTGTCAGCTTATGGATTGCTCACATAATATGTTGGCCATGTGCCTTTCTTATTCACTATTCCTGACTGCTTATTTTAATTATATGGTTTTGATTCTGTTCCCTGACTGGATGACTATAATTAAAAGAAAAATAATAATGAAGATTTATCCTGAACACGTCCCTGATGTTTCATCCTTTCAGGAACATGCTGACAGCAGTTTGTAAAGTTAGGAGGAGCAAGGTTGGGGCTATAAAGTAGCCAGCAGTAACCATATAGAGAACATGTGATGTTAACATGCGCTGTCCAACCACTAAGCGCACTGCCGGGGCTCAATATCAAAGGGGTATTAAGAAATGTTCTAATGCTGGGTTTAGCAATTTCCAATTTTTTTCTATCAGCCTTCATCGAAATTCATTAGTTATAACAAAAGCCACTGAGACTCATAACTTCGTTAAAGACAGATTGATATTTAAAACATTTTTCAAAAAATGCTGTTTGTTAAAACATGAAATAAAAAGATTCTCGTTAACCTTTTTCTTTCAAAATGAAACCACACTTGTATGCTCTGTTTGATTTCACACCCTAAAACCAGAACACTTGTTCTCTCTCATTACAGGCATTTCTGATCTATATCAATATTAAAGTCAGATACTTAAAAATAAAATGAAGGGGTGAGGGTGTACTCAGGTAGTTGAGGCACTAGAGTACAGGGTCCAGTTTTGGTTTTCTGCTTCGCCACTGACCTCCCCTGTGACCTTGGGCAAGTCACTTTGCCTTTCTGTGCCTCACTTCCCCAGCTGTAAGATGGGAATAATAGAATCATAGAACAGAATCACAGGACTGGAACAGACCTTGAGAGATCTTCTAATCCAGTCCCCGGCAGGACTAAATATTATCATCCCTGGCAGGTGTTTGTTCAATAGCACTTCCCTACCTCATAAGTTTGTTATAAAGATAAATATATTTGTCATGTGCTCAGATACTAAGGTACTTAAACGGCCCCCCATCACCAAAGACAGACAGAAAATTAGTCCAACAGGATTTACAAGACCAAACCTAAATACCCAGGGTGAGTTAAAAATGGAAAGAGATTTAATTTCTCTTTCAGCTCTTACCGTATGGGACTCTAACTCAGCAATTTTCTCTGGCGATTCCGAGCCCAAATAATATATTCTTATCACATGGTCAGTGCTACCTGTTGCAATGAACATGCCACCTGAGAAAGACAGTATTTTCTGTGAGAAGAAAAGCCACTAAAGGAACTAAAAACTTTGTGAGCATGGTGTTACTGCTAGAGGAGCATAATTCACAGTTTTAAATTGAGGATTTTCAGTGGAATTAAACTTGTTCATAAACATTTAATCTTGGTTTAAATGTTTCCCTGATCTGCACCTTCTGAGACCATTTACACTTCAACGTATCTCCTTACTGCTAAAGAAGCGTTGAAATTACTGGACCTGTTACTGAACAAACAAGGATAACATTTCAAAATACAGCATTCAGTTACAGCAAGTCTACCGCAGTTCTATCAGCCAGACCAATACACAGAAATAAAAAGCAAAGAATGGTTTGCAAATCTCTGGGCCCAAATTCAGTAAAACACTTAGTACTTAAGCAAATTCTTATTGAAGTGTCTTCACATGCTTGTTGAATCAGGGCCTGACAGCGTAAACTATTTTCCTGTAATGATTGTTCTCCGATGACCGTGTCACACAGAGTTATTATTCAGTACGAGATGCCTGACTTGTGATAGTGAAAGTGCTCTAGTGATTTCTGAAATCCTAACTTTCATGGGGGGAAATGGCACGGTTAATGTGGACCTGAAACAGGCTAGCAATTTCAGATAAAGACAATTATAGGTAAATGATTTTGTTTCACTCTGTAGATAAGTACCACAATAAGATATCTTCTCTCTTGCAGGCTACAAGGCTGGATCAAAACAGGGAAACAGACTATAGATCTTGAAAGACACAGCGTGACACGAAAATATACATTACCACAAAAAATGGCCCTGTGACAGACATGTTATTGAACCAAGTCCCTGACACTTTGGGATTAGTTTTGTTACTTATAATCTACAATATCATCTATGTTACATTTTTTGTGTGTAATAGTTTGTCATGTCAAAAAAACATTATTCAGGATGCAAAGTCAAGGACCCAAAAGTTAGGAAATGCCCCAATTAAGGAGGCCTATACAACTTTAATTCAGCACCTTGAGCATCTGCATGATGACACAGTCTAAGTAATTAAATCATATACTTTCCCCCCCCAGATTTGGCCCAATTTGGGCAGATTTTCACAGGGATAGCAAAAGGAACAGCTCTGACACAGAGGACACACCCCTGTTAAATTTCAAGTCTGCGCTCCAAAGTATGGAGGGCCATGAAAGAGCTTTTCAACAAAAGTCACCAGAATTATTTTTTACACGGGCAAAATACTGTATTTTCCCCCAGTCTCATTCTCAGAAACAGATTAACTATGTTGGCTGAAATTTAAAAACACCTAAGGACAGAAAATTTAAAGTTTAGCAAAGTTATAAGCAATAGAAAAATAAAATAGGATTTTATAATGGGAAGTGTCAGACTACCATAATAGTAGGCAGTGCTCCCAGCTCTGCCTAGGATATCTATTATAGGGAACACACATGATCTTTTCAATATCAAACTGTTTTCTATCCAGTTTTAAGTTCATAGAATGCTCTTTAAAAATATAAAGATTTTAAAAAGGGAAAGGAAGGTAAAAAAATATATATTTTCTTTTGAACCACAAAATGTTGGACAAAGCCATGAACACAACAGTGGCAGGAAATACAGGCTGAGAACATGACGACTTCCCAGTTTGGAAACAGATCTTATATAAAAAAAATAAAATAAAAATTAGAAAACCCTGGACCCTAATCCAGGAATGAGTTAGAGTTTGACTCAGAGTTTTATAACAGTACCAATGTCACCGACAGGATCTAAATAGTAATTCCTTTACATTATACTGCAATAGAGCGTTTAATATTAAGATAAATTTAAAAGGATATGGAGCTTCTTTTCTACCAGCCACCATGCTGAAGCAAAATTCCCTCTGAAGTAAATAGGAGGGATTTCTAAATATGGACTTTGTGATTTGACCATATGAAAAATTAATGCTTCCCAATTATAGATTTCCTCACTTTCCACATGAGGGCAAAATTAATGTAATCATCTTTCCTACTGAAGAATTAGCCAATTTAAATGTACAAATTGCCACTGAATATTTAATTTAAATCACTTTGTTTCCCCCCAAAAATCTCAAATCATTAGCAAACTTTCTTCTATAGAATATCAATATATTCCCAGATATATTGTCTTCATTATTTTTCAGTAGCTACAGAGGACCAGAGATTGTTTTAAAGCTATATATACACACATATATACATATACATATACACACACACACAAAAAGTAAAATTGAACTGCTATTTCTTGACTTCTATACATACCAGAGCTGAAAGATGAACAAGATATCTGAACCCCAGGCCTGGATCTCTCAGCAAATTTCACAGGGCGATCCCTTAATGCAAGAAAATAACATGCCAATTTTAATTTTATGACCTTATCTTCATGTCCCCCAAGACAAGCAGTATCAGAGTAACTCCGTGGTTAAAATTAAGGTCAGTGTTTCCATTTTCTTTTATTACAGAACTTGTAACTTGAAGTTTGCCATCAGCTAGATACCCTTAAAATCAGTTTAATAAAAAAGTAACTCATGCTCTCTACTTTTGAGAGTTAAAAAGATCTTTTAACTTTTTAAAATTTCTTTGTTTATATTCAACAAGCCAAACACTTAAAATAGAAACTGACAAGCCACCAGCCTGTAGCATGTCATCAAACCCACACTTTTTAGGGATGAAATTCTGTCTAAAGAGGTGTACATCTCCAATTAAAGTTAATAGAATTTGCATTCCTGCACATTTTAGAGAAGAATTTCATAGATTCATAGATTCTAGGACTGGAAGGGACCTCGAGAGGTCATAGAGTCCAGTCCCCTGCCCGCATGGGGCCTAAACATACAGGCCTTGGGCCTAAAAGTGAGGAAAACATCTCACAACTATTGCTTGCGAAGCACAGAGCAAAGAACTCAGGGACCAATCCTTTGCAGCCCTGTGGAAGTCACAGCACACGAGGAGAAAGCACACCCCCTAAGATAGCTGCAAAGGCTTATATGGCTACCCACCCACGCCACTTCTCAGACTCCACACTATCCCATAGACCAGTATGGCAATCCGGCACTGGGGAATGGCATCAAGGACCCACTTGCAGATTGAGTTCTTCATTGAAAGCATCATGCCAACCAGGCAAAGGAATAAACGGCAAGGGAAACTGCTCTTTTTTCATTGATCTACCCCAAAAAGAACGCACACCTTTTCTCTACACACATCTCACTGCCCCCTCTCTGGTTCCACACGCTTCAGCACTTTCTAAAATAAGTTAAAATAAATTGCTTCTTTAATTGAATGATTATAAACACCAAAATGAGCTTACTTAAATTTAATTGTATTGGCATGCCACTGCCAGAAACAGATTGCTCCATCAGCACCAGTAGAAGTGAGGTATCGGGTTATTCCTTTTCTTGCTGGAGAAAACTAAAAATACAGTTATGGCAGTTAAATCAGCTGACTTCCCTGCCCTCTTAAATACAGATATCTTATGAAAAGAATCTACTTGCCACTGACAGTATGAACTTTCTCTGAGTGTATAAAAAGACTAACACAGAGAATCTAAGCTTTCATAAAAATCAAACAAAGGAAGTGGAGCATGTGTATGTTTTGAGTAGCGAAGGCACTCACTCTGCCATGCAGAAGCTAGGAGGCTGGGAGAAGGTGAGTAGCCTAGACCTTCCTTTCTTACAGGACAAGGTGAGAGAATGCTCCTCTTTTCCAGCAGCTGAGTTTTATCTGACACACATTAGCAGAGACTGATAGAAAACTGGACATTGGATCCAGGATAGCACCCTGGCAGGAATTTGAGCACCCTCCCACTTCCCAGCAGGTTAGTTTTTTGTTTTGTTTTTTTGGGGGAGGGGAAAAGGGGAATGATACTTTTCACCAGGGTGTCACCCTGTGGCCACAGGTTTGTCTTTGGTGACACAGTCTGGATAAGAAGTTTAATGCTCTTGCAACTAAGTATCTCGTAAATTGCTTAAGCTCTGCTTATAAACAATAAAACGAATTTAAAACAGCATACTTTCTTATACAAGTTTACAATCTCTGTAAAGAATGTCACAGAAAGCTATTACAACCAGTTTTTGCATTCTGTACATGTATATAAACCGCCAAAGAAGCTACACATTTTATGATTCATTATAACATGGCGAAAAAAGTCAAATATTTTAAATGAAAACCATTAACTCGGAAATAAAACTGACTTTCCTTGGACACAGCGTACTGATTCATCCAACAGTTACTGAATAAACTCCTGAATGAATTCTAGTTTTCAAATTATGTGTTCATATGGATGTGCTCCTTTCAACATCCACCTACATGAAATTGTATCAGTGTAAATTAGTTGTTTCCATTTATAACCCAGTAGCATAAGGCTCAGTCTGCATTGTGCCTCCTCCCATATTAGGGAACTGTGTTTGAACTTGGTTTAAACATGGTGCCAACTACAACAATGTAACATGATTTCATCGGCTATTACAGACTACACTGCCACTACAGAATGGAACTGCTGGTAACGTAACGGAGGATGTAACAGCGTAAGTACTACTAGAGCAGTTTACACACAGTGACCATGCTATTTCAGTTTTGCCCCTTATCCACACTTGCATGTGCCACACCATTGCAGTTATACTGCCCTCTGTCTACATATGCCACAGTTTCCAGCACAGCTTCCTGAAGTTCAGATTAAGATATATGCAAAACAAATGCAAGTGATCTGCAATAAAAAGCTTTTAGCAAACAGATATTTTTTGAAAAAGTAAAGCGTCCTTTCAGTCACAGCCCTCTGTGCAGACTGCCGAAAGGGTGACAGTTGTGATGACAGCCTTTAGATACCTGATCACTAGGCACTACTCCAATCAATGGATTTTACACAAGCCACAGAAAAGTGGTTACATGGCAACAACTTTAGGTCACTCTCAAGCTGAGGCAGATCTGAACTGCCGACTTAGATGTGAAAGGTCTGCTTCCCATTGTTACTCCACACCCTTCCCCACCATTTTAAAAGACACTTGGGAATCTGGAGCAAGTGTTATCCCTTACCTGTATGGACGTAATGGAAGCTGAATGGCCCTGCAGCACTGCAACTGGTGCACAGGTTCGAAGACACCATACTCGGACTACCTTATCACAGCTGCCTGCAGCCAGCAACGTGTTTTCATAGTTAACAGCCATGTCAGAAATTTCAGCTGAGTGTCCTCGCAACGTTGAGAGCAGACGACCATCATCTGTAGCCCAAATTTTCACCAAACAATCATCTGAGCCCTAATATTACACAAACACAAAGATTAGGCAAAGACATTTCCATATATTTTAGACAGATGAGAATCCAAAACAAAACACAACAGTCGCTGGGCCATGACTGCAAGAAATGACTACAAGATGGCTCCAACGAACATACGAGTCTAAGCTCGTGGATGCCTTTACAGGATCAGGACTTTAAATATTTCTTAAAGTGACAAAAATATCTGAACATGGAACACGAAGGGAAGACTACTAATGTTAATATTACCTTCTGCAATATGATCAGGTCAGCAATAACTGAGGTACATATAGGAACCTACCACATATTTTCAACTCATTTTATTCTATATAATAAAATCATATACACATCACATTTGTGGAAATGATCCGTATCTGATAGACTAAAGACCCACATGAAGTTTCAGAGCTACGTAATAAATACATTTGTCTAAGGGGATCTCTGATCAATAATCCATCCCTACCAGGATTTATTATTCTAACATTCCAGCCTTTGAGCTGTTTTGTACACCTTCAATATTTTTAAATGAAACTTCAAATGTGGAATTTCTCCAGCCAAATTACACCAACCAAGGTCTTGGGATAAGACTCAGCCCTGAGCCTCTGATAGCTTTTTGATACACAACAATGTCATGGAACACCTACAGTTTACACTGACTAGCTGGAGCGACGGTCATTCAGCTCTTCTGTAAACAGGACCAACAATATTGCACACACCTCCAAACAGTAGAAAAAGAGCTTCGAACACGTAAAAGAGGATATTCCAGCACCCACTACTAGTTCTGATAGAAGTTGTGGACTTTAAAATCATGACATTTTAATATACAGAAAAGCATTTAAGGTTGGGAGGTGGTTTTTGTTTGGTTGGTTTTAAAATGGTTCTCTGGCTCTCCCTGAATTGAGTATAATTGGACTAGTAATAACTGAGGCACCAGGATTTAGAGATGCAATGATACAAAAAAGCCACGCTACAACATGATGTTTTAAAAACTCTTTTAAAGAGATTAATATAGGTTAGTGTTGTGTGCTACAAAAGGTTTTATGACAACACAACATGCTCATGGCCTCACCATCCAGGAATGACATAGCCATCCCAATTTCATGCCAATGAAGCCTTTATCCAAACCACATCACCCCAGATGACACATTTTACATACACACACTTCAAAATAATGGCCCAAATGCAGTATTAGCATAAGCAGGTGTAGTTCCATGAAAGCTAATGGAGAAAAAGCTGCTCATCAGGACTGAATTTGGTCATTATGGTAGAGTGAATAGGATTTCTCTTCTTTTTCATCCTTCTGACATGCAAGTACAGTGAATCCCAGGTAAACTGAATTTGTTAAACACCTTTTTACCCAGATTAAACAAATACCGTTACATATTATACTAACTACAAGATTTGATTTTTTTTTAGTGTAAAAACACCCTGTAATAGAAACTGTAACACAACCAAACACTTAGGGCTCAACAGAGTTTATGGCCCTGTAAACCACTCAGATAGCATAATCTAGACCAGGAGTCGGCAACGTTCGGCACGCAGCTCGCCAGGGTAAGCACCCTGGCGAGCCGGGCCAGTTTTATTTACCTGCCGACGCGGCAGGTTCGGCCAATCGCGGCCCCCACTGGCTGCGGTTCGCTGTCCCGGGCCAATGGGGGCGGCGAGAAGTGGTGCGGGCGAGCGATGTGCTGGCCGCGGCTTCTCGCCGCCCCGATTGGCCCGGGACAGCGAACCGTGGCCAGTGGGGGCCGCGATTGGCCGAACCTGCTGCGTCGGCAGGTAAATAAAACTGGCCCGGCCCGCCAGGGTGCTTACCCTGGCGAGCCGCGTGACAAACGTTGCCGACCCCTGATCTAGACGTAATACCCATCAGAAAAGTCCTCTGGTACAGGGGAATTCTCTGCTGGGCATTACTGTTTTGGATCTAGGTTGGCTCTGCCTCCCGAAAGCTCTGCTCAGCACAGGAGAGAATCTTGCCAGTACATTTTTAAAAGTGTAACCAAATATGCTAGCACAATTGAATATAATGTGAAGTGTAATGGGGATTTACATTGAATTCCACTTAAGTGAATAAAATTTCAGAGATAAATGTGTTACATGACTGCATGTAATTGTTGCTGGGAATACAGGCATAAAAGAGAAAGAAGATTAAAATAAAAACAGAAGGGTTTGTATTGATAACGTATGTTTTTTCTATGGTGGGGAAAAAAAGCTGCCTTTGAACACTGAAGTACAATAAAAACCTCACAAATTCAGATTTACAACTGCAAGATAAACTGTGAATTAGCAACTCTTGTGGATTAGTAAGTGAATACACACAATAAAAGGCAAGGAATAACATCACAAAATATATTTTGTTCACTTATTTTGACAGCTGCAGTTTAGTTTTATTTTTTATACTTCATACTATGCTAATAAATGTATGAGTAGTTTTTATTTTTTAAGAAGTAGATAATCTTAATAATGAAACTTTAGTAATAAGAGACCTCACTACAGCATCTGCTATCTAGTTTTTAATAAGAGATAAGGGAAAGACTGCCAGTTTTTCAAAGCGTGTAGCTTAGCAAAATGCAGGCTAGTGAGGGATTTCTGTGGACGGTTTAAAAACAAACCAGACTCACTCAAGTAAGACGCATCTGAAGTATTTCCAAACCCCAGAATATCACAGGAATCTGGCACCACTGAGCAAGAAAGCTTATAAACATAACACATATTTACTGATACAAGCCACAGAGCTTTGAGCAGTAAACAACTCTCCTATAGTTCTATGTGGGGAAGTGGATAGTTGACTAATAGTTTCAGTTGCCTGTCCACTGATGCGGTGCGCTGTTCTAAAAAATACAAAGACAAAACAAGAATACTACACAGACTCTGCGCTTGGGAAGGTGGAAATTCTGGGAGAGGTAGTGCAGAAAGAGCTGAATTTCTAAGCCTTTCATAACCTTTGTTTTTATTTCTTCCTGGATGACAAGTTCATTCTTTGTAAGCCAGGAAGAGCTGTTTAGGGCATCAAGAGAAAAAAAATAATAAAAACAAACATTCAGTGATCCAAGATATTACAATTTTTAAACTCACTGTGAAAATTCGTCTCCCACTGCGGTCAAATGCTACACAATATACAGATGATAAGTGCCCCAGAATCCTCTTGTGCATCTTCATATGTTGATAGTTGGATGATGGGAACAAATGGTTGAAGCGTCCATATCCAGTTAATTGCTTGGCAGAAATTATATTTACTGGAAAAAAAATACATAATCATCTCCTAAGACCTTGTTTGGCCTGGGTTATCATTTAAATATATCATTTATATATCAGGAAAGTATGATTCTACAGCTTTTTAAGACCGACTCTCCCATTTCTTACATATATCTGTACACCATCTAGTACTATGGAACCCCAATCCTGATTGAGGCTTCCGAGGGTTATGCCAATGCAAATAATAAGAACAACAGCTCGCACTGGCAAAAATTAAGGCAAAAAAATAAAAATAAAGTCAGTGTCTTTTTAATCAGACCACCGTGGGGGGGGGGGGGGGGGTTGCAGACCATAGCTACAATCCTTTCTATGCTTCTCATATTTAACCATCCTTCTAAGAAACAGCTTAGTTGTGTTATTAAGCAAAAATTAATCATACAGAAATAGCAAAGAGAAATAAGAATGAACAAAATCAAACCCAGATAAATGAAAAGTGGAGAACTGGAAGGAGGAACTTAAGATAAATTTTTAGTTGTATCACCACCATTGGCTTTCTGAGAAGAATAAGAAAGGGTCAATGGTAAAAAATGAAGCATCTGTGTTTAACGCTGTAGGCAACTGAACATGTAATACATCAATAAAAATGAACAACACTAAAGCAACAAACACAGGGAGAATTTCCCAACCCTTAACTTACATTCTGTAGATAAGAGAAAAATTCCTGAAGATCAACAAAAAGTGCAAAAGTGATCTTTGTACATGTGCAAACGGGAGCACTTACAATGTCTCTCTTGCACATTTTAAGAAGCTACCACCTTGAAGCAGAATGGATGCTCCTATTTTTAAAATTACCACATTCAATAAATCGCTTTTAACACAAACACTAAAACAGTAGCAAGAAATAATTTTCAAAGTGGGTGCCATTATTTAAAAATAAGGTATGATTTGATGTAATTGAAGTACATGATGGAGAATAAAAGAATATGGTGATAGAGAATACTATGATTACCCTCTGAACGGGCTTGGGCTACTTTTCACAAGTGAAAAGAGCTACCTCCAGGACCCAATAAAATGGTTTCTCCACATACATTCCCCACAGCCTACAGAGAAGGAGCACGGGTCCATTTTCCAGATGGAATCTCTGTTGTCAGTTTCCTTAAGTGACTTGAGAAAAAAAAAAAAAAAAAAAAGACGACATGGGAAATCTGTGGTGCAACTGAGAACATAGCCCTGATCTAAGAGGCATTAGCCCCACAGCCTATCCCCTAGATCAGTGGTTCTCAACCAGAGGTACACGTACCCCTGGGGATATTCAGAGATCTTTCAGGGGATACATCCAATTCATCAGGATATTTGCCTCGTTTTACAACAGGCTACATAAAAAGCATTAAAGTCAGTACAAACTAAAATTTCACGTAGACAATGACTTGTTTATACTGCTTCATATACTATACACTGAAATGTAGGTACAATATTTATATTCCAATTGATTTATTTTATAATTATATGGTGAAAATGAGAAAGTAAGCAATTTTTCACTAATAGTGTGATGCAACACTTTTGTATTTTTATGTCTGATTTTGTGAGCAAGTAGTTATTTAAATACGTTGAAACTTGAGGTATGCAAGTCAAATCAGACACCTGAAAGGGGTACAGGAGTCTGGAAAGATTAGGAGTCACTGCCCTAGATCAGGGCCTCTCACACAAAATTACTTAAAATCTTTTTTTAGACCAACTAATAACACTTTGGTAGAGTACCGCAAGTTCTATGTACATAAAATGCTAAATAAATAAAAAGCACTATTATTAGGCTCCCCCCCCCCACCCCCATGAGGTAACTAAGGAACAAGAGGGTGAGTGACTTGGCTAGGAAGCACTGTGGCCTAATAGAACAGGCACTGGCTGTAGAATCAAACAGTGATCAGAGTTCCAATCCTGGGTTTGGTGCTTTATTTGCTATTGTTTTCAGTATATTTTCTAAACCAACATTCAGGACCCTATACTCAATTGGTGTCTATCAGCATAGGCAAACTTATACCAGCTAAAGGTCTGGTTATCACAGCATCGATAGGGTTTTGTTGTGCATACATGGCTAATGGCTTTGTAAAGACCTCCCAACAGGACGCTGTGGCCAAAAAGATGCATAAACAGATGAATCTCAAGTAGAAGTAGAGAGGTTATTTTACCCCTGTATTTGGTAATGGTGTGACTACTGCTAGAATACTATGTCCAGTTCTGGTGTTCACAATTCAAGAATGATGTGGATAAATTGGAGAGGGTTCAGAGAACAGCCATGAAAATAATTAAATGATTAGAAAACGTGCCTTATAGTGACAGACTCCAGGAGCTTGGGGGGGGACGGGACGGACTTGATTATAGTCTATAAGTATTTACACAGGGAGTAAATATTTGACAATGGGTTTTCAAACTAGAAAAAATCAGATTGGAAATAAGACACACACATTTTTAACAGTGACTTTAATTAACCATTGGAACAAATTTACCAAGCGCTGAGGTGAATTCGCCATCACTGACAATTTTTAAAATCAAGATTGTATGTTTTTCTAAAAGATATGCTCTACTAATTATTTTGGGGGAGTTTAAGGCCTGTATTATATAGGAGGTCAGACTAGATGATCACAGCGGTCCCTTCCAGCCTTGGAATCTATGGTCTACAATGCAATTAAAAACCCATGGCTGGCCTGTATCAGCTGGCTCATGCTAAGGGGCTGTTTAATTGCAGTGTAGATGTTCGGGCGCAGGCTAGAGCCTGAGCTCTAGGACACTGCGAGGTGGGAGGCTGCCAGAGCCCAAGCCCAAATGTCTACACTGCAATGAAACCTCCTCTTAACATGAGCCCTATGAGCATGCATCAGCTGGCATGAGCCAGCCGTGGGTTTTTAATTGCAGCGTAGACATATCCTATGAATTTAAGCTTATCTTATCAACTGAACGTTGAAGGACGAAGGTCTCCTCTGTAGCCACTATTAGCACCTCTCACTCCTTTAGTTTAATAATCTGGTGAACTGTTTGTCCCATTTATAATTTGTTTTTAATGTTATCATCCTTTAGCTACATACACAAAAGATTATGAAGGTTTTTTATGAAACCTGAGGGTGTGTGTGGAGGGGACACATCATTTCAGAAGCCAATTAAGGTTGCCAACTGACTCGTTGGTCCAATAAAAGATATTCCTCACCCACCTTGTCTCTCTATACATTCTGGGACCAACACAGCTACAACAACACTGCATACAACAATATATATACACACCTATCACATCATTTACAAGTCCCAAGCACATAGAAGCAAGGTAATAAAGATAAACTGCCCAGACAACAAAAACATTGTTTTCAAGTATAAAGAAATACTGTACTTATTTCATATCATACACCATTTTTTTCCAGATGAGTAGTGTTTGACATTAGTAATGAAAAATGGTATTTCATTTTATTTCAGAGTTATCTACAGTAAGTGCACATTACACATAGTGATCAGCCTCAAATACAAGTCCACAATATAAGTAACATAATTTTACCGTCCATCAACTTACACTTTTCCTATTAAAATATATATTCAACTTTCTTCTCAGGAAACAGTTAGTACTATGCCAAAATATTAACTGATATTTTCCATTTAACTGTCCCTGAGAACATTGTGTTTATTATGTAGGCAGTGTAAGAATTATGTCCTTAACTATTCGTGTATCTTTTTTCCCCATTACAGTAGTGCATAGAGGTTCTATTGGGCTAGGTTCTGTACATACATAGGAAGGGCTTGCCTACACACAGGCCTGGTCTACACTTAGTCCAGACTTCGGACTAAGGTACACAAATTCAGCTACGTTAATAACGTAGCTGAATTCGAAGTACCTTACTCTGGACTTACCGTGGTCCAGATGCGGCCGGAAGTCTCCCCCCGTCGACGCCGCGTACTCCTCTCGGCGAGCTGGAGTACCGGCGTCGATTGTGAGCACTTCCGGGATCAATCCGGGATCGATTTATCGCGTCTTAACCAGACGCGATAAATCGATCCCAGAACATCGATGGCGTGCCTCCGGACCAGCCGGTAAGTGAAGACTAGGCCACAGTTTTTGTACTATTTTAACTAGATCAGTTTCTAAACCTATATAGTCAAAGCAGTACAACCCCCTAGTGTGGACACAGTCATAACAGTATAAAGGTGTAGTCCTTTAACCTCAACCACTCTTACTGCTTTGCAGTGCTTGGGTTTTGTAAATGATACAATAGGCAACAACGTATTTGCCCTTTAGCAATTTCAAACAGCTTTGCACCAGAGTTTTGTTTTTGGAACATAAATGTTTAAAAGATTTAAGAGTAGCATGAACTAGGAAGGTTCACATACATGTCAAAATATGCTAAAAAACACCATCTTCCCTGTACTATAAATTCCACAACCCTTTTCTCACCGTGTTATTAATTTTAAAATTAAATACACCAGAAACCCTATTTTAAGAAAAGTAGTATATGGTTTATTTTGTTAGATGCTTTTGAAAATTTTAGCCTATGTGACTTGTTTTGAAAATGTTAGCACCATTCCCTCCCCTCCTCCACATTTGCGATATACAACATCAGGGAAATTTTCAAAAAACACAAAAAACTCCAATTGAAAGTCAATGGCAATCTGGCATCTATCTCCACGTTTATAATCCTAGGGTTATTCTCAGGTTTGCAATTGGCTCACACCTTGACCACGTGAAAGCCCCTTTAACTTCTCTCTGCATCCACTTCCTCCATGTGTAAAATGGAGATACTATTACTTCCCTACTTTAAGTGGATGATTATAAAACTTGAATATATTCATGTTTGTAGAGTGCTTGGATATCTTTGAATAGAAAGAGCTAAAGAAATATCAAGTATTATCGTACCATTAAGCAAAAAGAAGATGGTTAGCAAATTTGAAGCATTCGCACACTGGATTCCCATTTTTTTAAAAAGCAGCCAACATTAACACATGCATACCACACACACAAAAGTTAGGCTGCGATTGGTTTTCTATATTCTTATATTTCAGTGAATTACTGCTTTCAGATACACTGCAAACAAAAATATGCAATCCCAGCTCTCACATCTTTCAGTGGAAGATTAAAACAAGTTTAGATATAACAAGGAATTGCACGCATGCGCAAACACAAACTCTCCAAAAAGCCTTTCTGAAGGCTAGTTCCTTTAGTACAATGATGTTATTGTGCTCATAATGCCTAAAACTTTAAAACTGGGATTCCCACACAGAGAATTAGCAACAAGCCAGCCCTAAGAAATTTTAGCAACATATTTCACTAGTTGCTTTACTTCATGCTACGTTGGGCATAACAGCAGCCAAATAGTCTATCTGACCACAATTATTTTCTCCTGGGAGGATCTTTTTAAACTGTATTTCCATGTAGCAACCCCCTCATAGGATGGGCTCTCTCTAACTGCAGATGGCATGATGGACAGAACATAAGCACATCCAGTTCACCCTTTAAAAAAAAAAAAGAGTGCATCCTTAGAGTGTTCTTCTTGGGCAAGAGCTTAATTTCTAGCTGCTTAAATGATTCATCACTTAGACATATAAGTGCCAGCAAATCTTCTTGTTATTTACTGCCATTTGCAGCCATAATATTAATTTACACATTGGGATCCATGCTCCCAAAAATATCAATTGTTTAATGCCACAGATAACCTGAGTTATTCTCCCCTCAGGAAGGAGAGGATTCTTCTCTCAGAGCAGGAATCCAGAATGCATCTTCCCTCGTGCATGAAGCTTGTAGATCCATGGAGAATTTATACTCCAACTCATAGATGTTGGGACATCCCAAGGGAAAGCCAACCCATCTGTTGAATGTCCTAGCTCTCCTCTCCCACCCAAAGGCAGCACAGCTAGCTCCATGGCTGTGCAGGCACTGAATTCCCTGATCCACAGGGTATATTAACCCTCCTCACCTTATCAAGGAACAGCATTAACTTTGGATGAACTTTACATCTGAAAAATCTGCCTATAAACTAGAGGAGCATGCTTTAGGTGTGGCTGTTCTCCTGCTTTTCCCTGACAGCTAGCTCCACCCCCTCAATGCATAGATATATATATACACACACACACACACACACTCTTACATTACTCCAATTCCCAGACAAATACGTAAACTAGAGTCCAAGCCATGAACACACGTTAGTAACTTAAGTGTAAAATTCCCAACAAGCATGTTATTTAAATAAAACACAATTTAAAAAAAAAAAAAAAAAATACACACCCAAGAAATTGAGAGTTAACGGCTGAAACACAAAAATCTGAAAACAGAGAAACAGTTGCTCAATTGTACAAATGCTTGAACTACTTTAGATCCCTTCCTTATGGGTGGAGAACTGAAAACGTGAGCCACAGAACATGAACGCCAATGTCAGCACCATATACACATGTCTCCGATACTAGGTGTGGTGCTTTGTCACCACATTAATATTTATTCTTTTCATGTAAGCACTGTAATTTCATAATCTGGGCATATGGAGTTGTATATGGAGACATGAAACCTGCATGGCTAGCTAGCACAATCAGAAGGCCTGATTTAGCAAGAAGACTAGGAACAACACACACAAGGGAATTGGGCTCTGAGCTGGGGAATAATTGCCTTCAGTACATTATTTGTATAGTGAAATATTTATAAAATATTTTTGTGGACTGTGCATATGGCCAAAAAAAGGAGCTGAACTTGGCACAGCTTCTGTAAGAATAGAGCATTGTAGCCTTCATAGTCATTGATATGACAAAGTTCTTCTTTTATGGATAGGTAGTTTCCCCAGACACATCCTCCTCCTGTCCCAAAGAGTTTCCTAACACACTCAGTCTGTGTAGAAGCACACAACTGCACTGCATACCAGTACTCTTACTGCATTTCCTCCCCAAGCTCTCCTAGTTGTAGGTTGAGTGTTTGTTGGAGGGGGAGGAAATGATGATCATTCCTCACTCCCCACAGATCCCCTGACCTGGAGGGAAAGGATCTAGGTGCTGTGCAGCACACAACCTAAGGATGAGGAGATAACCATGAGCAGTCCAATAGAAGTAGCATCATATCGGTTAGTAAAATTTTGCATACTCAAGTCCTTAGTTAAATTACTACTGAAGTCAATATTACTCACTGAGGGAAAAATATCAGACACTTTTACACCTGCTATTTCTGCCCTTTGCTTATTTATCTATCTTTGAGTGTAAATCATTTGTATGCACAACCACAATAATTTCATAAACAAACCAAACAATTATGTGCCTATGTTACTGGAAAAATGACACTTAAAGCAACATTAGGCTTCAGAATTAACTTATTATTTAAAAGATCTGTGAAGTACCCCAGGTCACTTTGAGCTGTTTCCCGCTGTCTAAGACAGAAATACATGAGTTCATATTATATATATAAAAAAATAGAGGGATGTGGAGGGAAAGGGGAATTTGTTAATTTTAAGATGAAATGTTTATTCTGCAGCATCTCCACCTGTCACAGTGGCAATCAGGAGTTTAACATTTCTGGTTTAAAATATTAACCTGCTTGTTTACCAGAATTTAACCCATTCTACAAAGTATGTAACACTGACACTTATCTTGCCTTCTAAGCAACAAAATGTTTAATTATTTAAATATTAAGTATGGCAGATTACTCAATGAATGCTCCGAGAACAGCATTATAAGTTTGCTTGGTACTTAACAAACATACAATAAGACATCTTTAAAAACCTTACAGCCTATCATACCCAAGACAACCTATTATATACAAGAGGAGACTTCGGACAACAGTTCAGAAATGGAAGGAGTAGGAATTGTTGTGAAATCATATCCCAAAGTGACCATATAGTTCAACTATAACCAAGTTTTAGGGAGTGTGTTTTTTACATATACCTGTACACTAAGTTTCCTGTCTCCCCTAACAGCAGTTATGCATATATATGGAAAGCAGAAAAGACCTTTTAAGTTGTAACCATACATATTAATATTTATACAATAAATAAAAATGTACATAACAGCTGCTTCTACCATCACAGTTTTATCTTGGTGGGTTCAGAAGTGACAAGAGATGAAGCAGTAAGGATGCAAAGAATTATTAACCATAAAAAACAGAAAACTATTCTGCTCTTTACCATCGTAAAGTCATTTTACAACTGTTATGTCACAGAGGTAACATATAGCTCTTTCACATAACAGCCATGAAAAAAACAAATCAAACTTTTGAGCCTAACTATAGTTAATGAATGGTAATACAAATTATCCAAAGAAGCTGTATTTTGATTGGCTGAATCACCTAATTAAGGTTGTGATCCAGAATCCTTTACATATGTATAACTTCTATTTCCATCAATAAAAGTTGTATGTTAATGATTAAGATCAGACCATTAACAGTCCATTAACACAACTGTTGCTTTATCATTACTAGGCTAGTTTAAAAGAATAAATGGAGAGAAGTAATCATGTAATACAAAGCCATAATCCCTTTGTGACCTCTAACTATCAGGATCACATGAGTTATTAGCCAACAGAAGGAAAATTTACAAGTGTTACATTGTTGCATATTATTTGTCAGGATATTAGAGAGACAAGGCGGTGAGGTGATATCTTGTATTGGACCAACTTCTGTTGGTGAGAGAGAAGCTTTCGAGTTTACACAGAGCTCTTCTTCAAGTGTAAACTTGAAAGCATCTCTCGCTCTCCCACCAACAGAAGTTGGTCCAATACAAGATATCACCTCACTGCCTTGTCTCATTATTACTACTATTCTGTCATTCTGTTACTTATGTAACACACATCTTGTGCAGAGTGACACTGAGGGGTTTCGGTCACAATGCTGAACCAAGTAAGTTGTGTTAGTTTCATTCCCAGCAAATGTTGATTTTAGGAAATAAAGGAGGAAAAAGGTTGAGACTGAGACCAGAAACACAAAAAATGGAATGGGGACAGTAGGAACAAAAAAATAAGCATCCTCAACATGAAGAAGAAAATCAAAATAATCCCAGATGGGAGGGTCCTAGTTTTGGGTAGAGGATAGAGAAACCCACTAAGAAGGTGAAGGGGAAAATTTCCAAAAAGGCTAAGGCAGGGATAGCAGGAAGAAAGAGACAAAAAAGAAAAAACTCATTTTTTTTTTTTTGGATATTTTAAATTAACAACAATAATTGGACTGGATGCTAAAGAAACTTAGAAAGTCTTCCCTGTTTCATTTGTCAACTTGCTCTATTTGCGAGAAGTGAGGGTGACAGCAAACAGATTCCTCAGTAGACAACAAAAAAGTGTGCATGCGTGTGCCCATCTGAAAAATAAAATAATAAAATAACAAAGAAGGTGTACGCAGAGGGCAGCTGCTTGTCCCCCGGCAAGCCATCAAGTTGGTTTCTTTGCTGTAACAATGGCTAGTTTAAGTTCTAGCCCTTGTCTACAGGAGGTTTTTTTTCAGCACAGACTAACGGTGAATGTAAATCCATGTAGTTATATCACAATAAGAGTGTCCACATTAGGGTTTGTATTGGTATAAGCATTCCTTTTGTTATTTTAGTTTATTTTAAATCATTTGGGAAGGCGTTTGTACTAAACCAACAAAAGGAATGTTTATATCAGAATGAAAGCATCTTTACTGGGGGGGCGGGGGAGGGAAATATACCAATATAACTATAGCTGTATACCTAATAAAGCACTCTGATGTAGAAAAGAGCTTAAACAGTTCCATGCCTACATGTCTTATAGTTATGGTGGGAATCACCAGTTGGTGCTATTATACATAGTCTTACAAGTTATTTTTCCTTAACATGTGTGTGCTGTTCAGACTGACACAATGCGCTTGGGTTCTTAGTTTTCTGATTCAATTTCTTTTTGAGGGAGCTGTGACAAGCAGTTCGCTCTGTCTTAATCTCTCTAATCAATCCTTAAGGCAGAAGTGTTCCCCAAGAACCAAGCACTGGTGTTTTGGCTGAGATTCCTGGAAGAAGGAATTGCCTGTATGCTGTTTCTGACCAACTCTGTTGAAAAGACTGTCATATATAGGTTAAATAAACAAGAACATATCCAGATTTCATATCACTGATTTCTCCTCCAAAGGGATGCTCACAAGTCAGGCTCTGACATCCACCACCACTTGGCAGAGGGGCAATAATATAATTTATGTATATATAGGCATGCACACACAGATTTAAAAATGAGAAAGCAAGAGAGCATATGAAAAAGTCTATGGAAGAAGCAAAACACTTGTAGAATAAATTAAAAGCTTTGGGGATGAGTTCATCTTGAAATTCATCAAAAAATGTAAATGAAAACCTAAAGTAGCATCTGGATTAATAACAAAAGTTTCAATTGAAAAAGCTAATAAAGATACGAATAAAATTCAAAACACTTTATATTTTAATGGGATATTACTTACCCACATTTGGTGGCTTCCCATAATTTACAGGTAGTTCGGGAGGTCGGCCTCTGTGAAGAGCTGCAAATGCAGATCCCTTCCATAGCGTATGCCTGCAGTCTAGATCAATGAAATTAACAGTTGATCAAAAAAAATAAAAAAGCTGCAGAGGTGGGTTCTGCATTCAACTGACCTATTTGTCCAAATACTGATAACACCAAAAACTCAGCAGCCCTTTACTTTCTAGTATGTCCTGGCTACAGAGAATCACAGTTTTCATAAAATGCAGCTGAATCATTTTAAAGAGTCAGATTTCAGACAAACTAATGATAATGAACCTCTGATTTGTATTTACTATGTGATAAAGTCTTAGAAACATTTTCAAATTCTCTCTTTATTTACTTGGCTTTTCAGGTTTAGAAAGTCTAAATTTGATGGGGGAAGGGAACTGCAAGAGTGTAGGAGTACATGTAATTACCAGTGTAATAACAACATTTCATAAACTTCACATGAGGAAGGAACACTAAAAATTAAAAATCTCAACTTTTCATCTTAATTTGCATTAAGAAAGTCCCAGTGTGTTATACATTTGGGAGACAGTACACACAAATACTTTATACTTGGGATGGGAGTGAGTAAGATCTTTGTTTTAATAAATCTGGTTTCCTTTAATTGGTGGTAATGTGCTTTCCACATTCTCTCTCTTTTAAAACATTGTTTTTAAAATTAAGGCCATTTTCTTTTAAGGTTCTCCAGCTACTTTGCTGCCAGTTGGCCTCAGACAGCCTTCCCTCTAATGGAAACAATAGTGCGTTTTCTGAGCCTACTCAAAGTGCCTCGGAAATCAGAGCTGGGCATTTTCCATTAGCGGCCATCTGGAAGGAGAGAAATGATCTTCTATGATGAGGAAGGGCTGTGGAGCAGAAGGCTAATGCCACTGACGGATGGACTCATGCATCACCATTGAATCTATGAACACGGAGTGTCCAAATCCAGGCAAAACCCTGATGGAATATTTAAGTACAACCCAAATTCTACTATAGCTTTCTCTTATTGTAATACTTATATATAGAAGTGCAACTTAAGCTTTCTAGAACAAAGGTGTGAGCTCTCTATTTTCTGTCACTATCTAGACTACTCAAGTGCAACTTTAAAAAGATCCATAAAAGTGTCATTCTGGAAAGAACAACTACTTCTTAGAACAAAGATACTGTTTACCCACCAAGCGGCACAAGGCAATATACTTTCTCTATACAGAAAGTCAAATACATACAAATTCATCACACTGATCTTCAAGTTATCCTATATCTCTGACTGACTCATCTGAGCTCTGCCCAGTAATCATCTGCCCTGGGATTTATTCTAACATTTAAACTGGAATAGGGGTTTGCAAACAGCCATTGTTTTTTTGTTTGTTTTATCAATCTGCCACAGAAATGTTTTCTTCTTCTCCCTATAAGTATGGAATTTCTCCATCACATTACACCTGCCAAGGGCTCACATCAGGCAAAATTAAGCTTTTCTGTACCTAAAAATGGCACAATTTTCAAGTAATATCCCATGGTTTAGCAGGGCTACCCTCAGGCACAACATCCAAATGAAAGAGGAGACTCCCAGCTTCCCAGTGGGACCCAGCACTCCCTTGTAGGAACAGATACAGCTCTTCAAGTTTTATGACATTTTTAGATATAAGAAAAAGGTATTACATGTTATTTTTACAGCTGTCTTACATTTATTCATTTCTTCTCCTAAGTGTCACACAGTTACATTCAAAGTAAAGTATCTAGCAATGTACATTCAAAACTAACTACCTAGTTTTACATGAACAGGGATACTAAACACTGTTTCAGCAACATCTTTTAAAATAACTGAATATTTCTAAAATAATTTTTCTATCCCACATACGCATAGACAGACTAAAAGCTGGTATGGAATAAAGGTTTTATGGACACTTGCTTGGGATGACTGCATAGTGCTGAGTGGCAACGTGTATCCTCTCCCAAGAAAAGCTCTATCTCATAGGTTATTGTATGTTGAACTATAGCACCTTAAATTTACAAGTATATGGTGGGGTTTGGATGCAAAGTTTATGGTTTGGTTTTTTTCACAACATATTAAAGTAACCTAAAGTCTGGGATATAATTAAATTGCTGGCAACATCTCAAGACTCCCATTCCTCAGGATAACAATAGCTGATGGCTTACAAGGAAAGCAATGGCCCCTATGTCCAGTTTGGATATTGCACACATCCCTTTTCTACACCTCCTACCAACTTTAGGCTACGTCTACACTACAGACCTTACAGTGGCACAGATGTACTGCTGCAGCTGCACTCCTATAAGATCTCCCATTTAAGCCGCTCTACGCCAACATAGTGCTGTCTACACTGACGCTTTTGTTGGTGAAACTTATGTCGGTTGGGAGGAGGGTTTTTTCCCACACCCCTGACCGACAAAAGTGCTACTGTAGACATAGCCTCAGGCCAGTGCGCCTTTTGCAGGTGCTGTTTAGGGGCAATGGGTTTTTTGCAACATTGTACTGTCAGAACTCCAAGTGTAAACACAGCTATATTGGTATAAAAAGGCTTTTGCCAGTACAGTATATTTTGCTTCTAGAACCAACATAAGCCTCATCAGTGAATGCACTTTTTTGCCAGTATAAGCTGCATCTACACTTGGATGGTTTGCCATTATAGCTATACTGTACCAGCAAACCGTTTCTAGCGTAATCCTGGCCTTAGAGAAGGCCCAACTTTCTCCTAGTGATTGTGTTTTAGCAATTCTGTAACTAGAACATAGAAACTGGGAGGGATAGCTCAGTGGTTTGAGCATTGGCCTGCTAAACCCAGGGTTGTGAGTTTAATCCTTGAGGGGGCCACTTGGGGATCTGGGGCAAAATCAGTACTTGGTCCTGCTAGTGAAGGCAGGGGGCTGGACTTGATGACCTTTCAAGGTCCCTTCCAGTTCTAGGAGATGGGATATCTCCATTAATTATTATATAATTATAAATATTATAAACTGACCATGGAAAGTAGCATGAAGAGTGCTCACACAATTATGCAAACGCCTCAGACACCAAACTTAAGAATGATTAATATTTAATGCAAAGTATCTTTTAACTGTTTAAATTAGTTGTGATTACGTGGACTTTAAATCTTACCTTTTGCTGCCCTTAGCAAAGATTGCCGTCCTACACCTAGTAAAGTCTGCACTCCAAGAACACTCTGTGGGATCTCTTTGTCTAAGAGGGGTCCAATTCTCTCACAGATTTTCAGAAGATAGTCTGGAGGGATGTGTGTATTGGCTGCCACCTAAACACATGAAACACCACACACCATTTTAATTTTTCCTTAAATTGGAGGTAAGAGTAGAAAAAAAATATTTCTTTCCTCTTCATCTGAGCTTTTTTCATTTAACATTTATTCAGTTCATATTTAAATATCTAAGTACACAGACAAGCAAAAACAGTTTTTTTAAAACTCAATATGAATTATACCCAGTATATCTAAGTATCAGAGGGGTAGCCACGTTAGTCTGGATCTGTACAAAGCAACAAAGAGTCTTGTGGCACCTTACAGACTAACAGACGTATTGCAGCATAAGCTTTTGTGGGTGAATACACAGTATATCTAACAGAATCCTGTAAATACCTTGGACATTAAGAAAATTGACCAGTAAGGTCATGCCAATAGCCAACTCAATAGCTTGTATTATAGTTTCAAGTATTACATGATGACTTTGAAATTCTGAAAGCCAGAGAGGAAGAAACATAAATCCCCCAAACCTCAGTGTTTTCAATGGAGTACTTTGAGTAAGCAGAGGGCAGTTTGGGGAATCATTTTCTATCTCACCACACCAGTTTATTCTTATCACATAAAGTATCTACTACTCAGCTTGGCTACTCTCGCGGATTCACAGCGCTGCCGCTGCAAGTACTCCACCTCTCCGAGGGGAATAGCTTGCAGTGCTGCGAGCGAGCTTGCAGCACTGCAGGCGCTGATTACACTGGCGCTTTACAGCGCTGCACTCGCTGCGCTCGGGGGGGGTGTTTTTTCACACCCCTGAGCGCAGCAAGTGCAGCGCTGTGAATTGCCAGTGTAGCCAAGGCCTAAGAAACTATGGCCTTCCTCACTTGCCAGATATTTTAACCCCATACTGTTGTTACAAACATGTTCCATTTAAAACCTAAACAATAGGGGGTGGAGGAAAAAACCTGAAAACATTACAGTAGCTGCAAGGTCTGTCTGCTCAGTTTTTAGCTGTTGTGAATGGGTGCCATTAAGACCTGACATTAACTGAACTTACTCCATACCCACAGGGTGTAAGATTCAAGTCTCCCATCATAAGAAAATGGTCTGCATTCTTCTTCAGTATTGCCCTTTCCTAGGTAATGATAGCCTATTTCCCAATACAAAAACAAGCAAATCGCTTCTTCATTAGCCAGTATGAATAGCAAGCAAGTAGCAGCTGGCCATCTGAAATTTCCTAAGCCAGTTTTTTTTTGGCTATTTCTAATAAATTTCAGTGTTAAAATTTTCAGTTTAAATTGTTCTTCCAACACAGAACACACAGTTGCTTCCACCTCCTTTTTATGGTCAACATCAAGGGAACATTCATAATTACATACTGAAAATATACTGTATCACTAATAGCTATTTTACGCTCTGAGTACCTTTCCCAGGCCTGAAAAAGAGCTCTGTGTAAGCTTCTCTCTTTCACCAACAGAAGTTGGTCTAATAAAAGATATCACTTCACCCACCTCATCTCACTAACATCCTGGGACCAACAGTACTACTATAACACTGCAAGCATATATAGGTTATATCCCACATGCTCTGATGCAATGAAGAAATTTTCATCAGCTAAAATGAGTCTATGGAAGAAGAGCTCTGTGTAACCTCGAAAGTTTGTCTCTCACACCAAGAGAAGTCAAGTCAATAAAAAGTATTATCTCACTCACCTTGTCCTGCTATATTGTAATCTGTCTTTCCATTTCACCAAACAGCAGACCTAACTACTTATTACTAAAGAACGGTCAGAAGTTCTGGCATTGCATCCATTGCAAAGAAGCAATATGCACGCACAGAGCACTCGCATTCCAACCTGAGTAGTTTGTCAGGTGGATTATTACGACATTAGGATTCAAAATGGTCAATAGCAGTGGTATTATCCTGGCACAACAACATAAGTCACATCCTCTACAATACACTTCCACAAGTAACATCAACAGGCCAATGAAAAAGGAGGATTTTCTAACGACAAATACGTTATACTTGATTAAAAGCAAATAAAATGTTTCTCATTCAACTATGAGAGGGATCAGAAAATAAGGCCCTTCAGTGCCACCTGAGCAACCATTGCTTCTCAAAAGGAAAAGTAGCACTCAGAGAAACCAACAATAATTCCAATAATGCTGAGCTCTCCCAAAGATTCTGGATTTAATAGCAAGATGAGGCTCATGGAAGAGGTCATCAATATAGCCACAGCCAATATACTTAAGGATTTAAAGAGCAAACAGAACTGATTAAAGTGAATCTGTCACTTCATAAGCAGCCAACATGAAGAACACTGTGTGAATGTAATATGACCATGATTGCCCAAACTAGTCAGCAAACAAGTTGCTGCAAGCAATGAAGAAGAGCAGCTGTAACCAGTGCTAGAAGTTTCAGTGCTAGAAGGAAGCTTCAACTATCAAGCCTCACAATCACAAGAGTATATTGTATTATGGTGACCCTTAGCAGAACAAGTAAGTCAAAAGTGACTAATTTCTTAACATTGCTCACTGTCTGTAAAATAGGCCCCTCAATAAATGTGAAAGAAAGAAAATGAGTCTTCATGACAGCTTTTATCCACAAGCAAGACTTCTTTCTTCCCAGAGATGGAGAGTAGATTGCCAAATGGATATGTTGGAGCTAACTCATTCATATTAGAGCCTGACTTTGTGGAGTTGTGGTGCAGGAACTAATAACTTACATCTCATTAGCATATTGATCAGATCCCACTTTCTTCTTTGAAGTGATCTCACCAGTCTCATATGAATTTAATAAGGAGATAGCATAGCATCTTGAGTCACCCTGCATACCAAATTCCTTGTGGACGGACAGTTGTCATCAACGATAGATTTCTCCCCTCTAGATATGACTTTCACCCAAACCCAGTTTCCCTCAGCTGCCAAAGCAACAGCCAATGGTCAACCGTATCAAAAAGCAACCAAGTCCAGAAGGACCCAAATAGATAACTGACCGTTATATAAGGTAAGCAGGAAGTTACTCAAGACCCTGATGAGTGGAGTTTCAGCTCACAAGGAAGTTCAGAATCTGGAACTCACCCAGGATGTCACTGGTGTTCAAATGCACCTGTGGCTGAAAAGCCACCATCCACACAATTACCTTCTCTAAAAATAAAAGGTTTGAGAATGGATCACAAGCACCCTATTATCAAGCAATGTTGTTTTTTGAGATGAGGCAAACTGACTTATGTACAAGGATTTCCAATACCTTCTCCCTTGCTAGAACTGGCATTGACAATGTCAATCAATAATGGCGCCACAATCTCACAACTACTTTTAAGTAACTTAGATAGACAAGGTAAGAACTTGGGACCCAGTCCTACAATCTGATCCATACTGGCAGAGCCTTTCATTGGTATGAAGTCCCACTGAATTAATGCCTACATCGATCAGACTGCAGGATCAGTACCCAAAATCAGTAGATCTCAGAGAACCCAGGAAACCATGTACACATCTTCAGCAGACAGACCAAGATGGGCCTAATGAAATAAGACAGCACATCAGAAACTAGGACACAGCCAATCCATTTTAAATGCAACGAACAAAACCTGTAAAAGTAGTGAGCTAGAGGCAAGCCAGCTGAGATAATTAGCCTGCACAACTGCCAAGCAGGTGTGTTCACTAGACCTCCCCCCGATCCAAACTTCAAATTATTGATTGTCAATGAACTCTAAGCACGTTGAGTGTTTCTGAAGGCTAGGGTAGACACAAGCTGTAACAAACACATGGGAGCATCCACATTAGCCTTTACAAACACACCAGAGGTAGCTCAAAAGTTCATTGGCTATCAATAGTTCAAGGTTAAAAAAAAGTCTAGTGAAGGCAAGCGTTTAGAGTGGGGTAGCAAATTATTTTTTGTCAAGGTCCAAATTTCTTGGTCAAGATATAATCAAGGTCCACACTCCAGAGGAAAGAAAAAAAACCCAACAACTCTAATTATAAGTAAATAAAAAGATTTCGGGGTCCGTTCAAAAGCGCCTGGTGGTCCAGATTTGGCCCACAATCCGCCTATTGACTATCCCTGCTAGAGTTTACTTAGTTGCTCATGTTGCATATGCAAGCAGATGCACGGCATTAGTCACAGCACTTGTTTCCCCCGCCCCCATCTTTTCAACGAAGAGTAATACACATACACACTTGGCCAGAAATTTCTACAGTTGTTTGTTCAGTAAGTATGTTTAAAATTCTTATTTGCCCTTAAGCACATTTTAAATGACTCTTCTTATGTCCCATATTATCTGACATTTAAGTACAAGACCAGGTCCAAACAGAATAGAAACACAGAGAAATCTTCGCAGAAATTCAGAAGATTTTGGATAGAACACACAGGTTTGAGCAGATTGGAGGCAAGAATTAACCAGAGTTCTCTTATCCCTGTTAATTATATTCTCATTGTTAATTATACAGAATCAGAGGGCAACTTTTTTTTCTAAAATTCAACAAAGAAACCCCTGTTTTTAAAATGTACTTTTAAAAATTGCTTACGGCTACTGTTAAAAACAAAATTATAAACAGAGGGAAAGTCTACAAAGCAGGTTTTTAGATATATCCCTAGTCACTTCCCAAAAGCCAAATATTTAGTCAGACTGTATAAAACACTGAGTTTGTTAAAACCTGTTGAATTCAAGCTCCTGACTATCATTTAGGAGAAAAGCTTCTTTTGTGAAAGATGTATAACAACCCCTTCTCTATTCAAATTAGGGACAAGATCGCTAGAGAATCCTGCGGCAAGAACGAGGGAAATCAAGACTTGCTAGTCTTTTTTTTTTTTTTTTTTTTTTTTTTTTAAGATTTGGAAAAGACAGGAAAAAAAGAAAAAATAGAAGAGGCCTCTCTTTATACACCATAGGAACAAGCAAAAATAAAAGTTCTTCCTTTGCAATTCACCTATCTGCCTTCTCTATGTTATCAATATTGGCATCAGCATGAAGGAGCGGTGATGCTGCAACCTTTTAAAGAGAGGTTTTTAACTCAGTGTGTAAGTGATTGGTAAGGAGTGGTAACTGCATCTCCAAGATCCCCAATTACATTTTCAAGAAAGACTATTAAAATGAATTTCATCGTGATCTGGGCACCTCATGATGGTGGCATTGTTCTGCACAATACCTTCAAATGTCTGACTCCCCCCATAACACTTGAGGCCAGACAAGTAGTCCAAATATACATAGTCACATACATTCAAGAATCCAGACATCACGTATATCAAACCCTGAATGATGATGGCTGGAGAAAAACCATTCCTCCAACATCCTCAGGTGAGATAAAGCTTTATTCTGGGAACTGATAGAAAAGGCTAGCAGGAAAGAAAATGAACAACATGAAGGCAGACATAACAGAGAGCTACAAACACACAATATTTAATGTATACTCCTTTACTCTACTGTAACCCACCTTAACTAGTTACGTAATATTAACACAAAAAGCAAATGAGGGAAATTTCCTGCCTGTTTTAAAGTCAGAAAGCAAAACCTTTTAATTATCTATTAAAATATAGAAATCACAACCACTTCCAAACAATTCCAAAACCTTATTTTTTCCTCAGCTTTTTTCCCCCCACCTGATTTTTATTGTTTTCATTTTACTGGTACAAGGTTAAAGTTTTAAATAATTTTATGTGGCCTCAAAAAATGCCATTAGATAAACAAACAAGATAATCCAGAGGTGCCCCAATGTGCTCCATAAAGTGTGGATGGATTTAATAATATAAAGAACAAAAATGCAAAGATTAATGTTTCTGTTGAAGTAAATGCTATATATGCCTGAAATCAGATTCAGTCTCCCCTACTGTTGGCGTTCATCTCAGGTGACAGATATAATCACAGAGCAAACATGAAATAACCTAGCAGCTAGATATTTGGTTCCCTAGGGAAAAAAAAAAAAAAAAAATATTGCACTGAAGTTTTATTCACCACAGTACTTACTCCCTTCCCTTTCTTTCAGTTTAAATATCAGGCCGGGCTACCATCTGACAGAGGTTAGATGGAGCATGATATTCTCCTTCAACTCTCCATAGCTTAGAGAAAAGAAAAACCACAAGGTATGGATGTCGCAAGTCCCCTCTGTAAGGGGGACTTCCCATCTTTTAGTTTAACTTCAAAGTTACTGTTCCAGGGGACACTGCCACGTGAAAAACTTATTATTCAGTCAATAACAATGTAGTAAAGTTTGAGCAATACCATGTCACCCTTCCACACAGTCATTATAATTTGTTAGGTGGAAGGGAAACAGGTGCTTATCTTCAGTTTCTGATAGACAGGCAGGGCAAGTCAAGATCATATGCGTGCAAAATATGGGTGTTGTGAAAATTAATAAGAATGATTTAACGTCATTCTGAACTGCAAAGTCCTATATTGGTGCCAAGCTTTATTGTATATAACTCCCGGTAACTTTAAAAGCGCGGAGCCGGGGGGTGATTTGTACCCTCCAAAGACAATGAAAACCAACTCATTTCTTCCAGTCTTTGCTGCTTCCATACAGAACCACCACAACTTCATATACTGTCAGCAAGAACTGCAGATCCCCGCGAGTGTCTCCAGGTGCCTAAAGCCCAAGTACTTCATCTGCAGTCAACAGGGGCTTCAGGTGCCACCCCCTCTGAAGATCAGGCCCACAAAATCTCCAGGGGCCTAAAGGCCATATGTTGCTTCAGTGCAGAGGGGAACCAACATCTCGAGAAACGAGTCACTCTCTCTGATTGCCTTGTGTCTCTGCACATGGAATCTCTGGATTTGCTAACTATAATATGAAACATTTCATATTTTTTACTACACATTCCTGAAACATTTAAGTGAGCTTGTGCAGGATTTATTGTTTAAATAAGGCAGTCAATTACATCAGTGTGGTGTGATGGATTGAACATAGGCCAGGAGCCAGGAACCCTTGAATCATAATATTGTCTTTGTCCAGTGACTTCCTGTGTGTCACTTAAACAATTAACCTGCCTTTTAGTTTCCCTCTTGCAAATGGCAGGTGCTTGTGTCTTACTTCACAGGGGCCATTCTGAGGATGTTAAAAAGCTATTGCAGTATCTTATGTTGTCAACTCTCTTTACCTTACCAGTAACATTGGATTTCAGGGAAGTTCTTTCAGTTCTAATAATCTATTTTCTTGTTACTATATTTTGTTTACATTTGGCATTTCCTCTCATCTAGGACAAGAGCAATCAATGCAGTGTTTCATTTGTTGATTGATGGTTTCACATACAAGTTCTTAGTGTTGGCAGTGATGGCTGGGTTTCCAGCACTGCAGGGGAATGTTTACTTGTTGTTTTTAATGGGGGGGGGAACTATTTATATTGAATTGTTTTTAAAAGTGGAAATATCACTGTAGTTGGTAGGTTTACTAAAAGGTTTATTTAGACCCCATTTAAAGGTGACAGTGTGTGTCAGTGCTTTGAAATCCTAGAAGGCCAAAGAAGTGCTGCTGGTATTGTCACCATTAATGAGGAGGGGTCCACAGCTCACAGGGTTATTACTCAGCCGCAGTAAGTGACCCTTGGGCTCCAGCTGTCCCCCTAGCTGCCCCGCAGCCTCCCACTGTGCCAGGGCCATGGTGTCCTCCCCGCCCCCACACGTAGAAACACTGGCCCTGTCCTCAGTTCCCGTATTTTGGAGTTGCAGCCAATCAGAAGGCAGCTTCCATTCCCAAACACGGAACTACAACTTGTTAAGCGTTATGCCATTCGCCAGGCTCCCCCCAGCTCTTTCTCGTGCCCTCAGATAACCCTCCACAACAGGCACCTCGCTCGCAGCCTCCCGCACACACGCGCCGGGGGCAGTAACTCCCCCCACACCCCCAGTGACCGGCGAGGCGGCCGCCCCCCGCCCCACCCCGGGGCTCAGCGCTCACCCCACGGTGGGGAGCGGCAGCCGGGCGGGGGAACTTACGGGGAAGTTGGAGCGAAACTTCACTCACCAGATCCTCGAAGCTCCTCCGGTGCTCCTTGCCCTGCCAGTCCAGGCGGCGGGGGATCAGCTGCGGCAGGGGAGGGGGCAGTCAGCGCAGGCACGGCATCTCCCGCACCCTCCCCCCCTCCTAACCCCCTTCCCAGCCAGCCCTGCCCCGCGCCCCGGCTGCTCCACGGCCCGGCCCCGGGCGGGGGGCGCGCGGGGGCCGGGAGAGGCTGATCCTTACCCCGCTCCTAGGCCCTGCCCACCCCCGCACGGGTAGCACCTGGAGAGGCGCCCGCCGCAAGGCACCCCCCGATCGCTCCCCGCTGCTGCCCGAAGGGTCCCCAAGAGCCGCAGGGGGCCCCACTGCGGGACCGGGTGACTCCCACCTGCCCGCCCGCCCCAGTCCGTAGCCCCTACCTGGTGCGCCTCCAGCTCCTCCACCAGCACCTGGGGAGAGACACAAAGGACGTGAGTCCGGCACCCACCGAGCGAGCGGCGGCTCCGCCGCCCCATCCGCCCAACCCCGTCCCCCCGCTGGCCCCGGCGGCGGGGCCGGGCCGGCCGGAGCCCCGCGCTGGCCGCTCACCTGGGCGGATTTCCTGCAGGGTCCGGACTGCAGGAACCGGGCGATCAGGTAGTAGAGCTCTGCGGAGAAGAAGGGGACGCGGTTACAAGGGGGACACCCGTCAGGGAGCGCCGCCCGCCTCCCCCCCGCAGCGATACCCACCGGCTTCCAGCTGGGTCGGGGCGGCCGCTGTCGCCATCCTCCTCCAGAGGCCCGAGGGGGGGACAGGGGCGGATCGTACCCGGGGGGAGCCGCTCCTACTGCGGCCGATCCCCCATGGAGCTGCTCCGGTGCGTGTCCGCCGCGCTCGTCGCTGTCTCGCTCGCTCTCGGGTTCATTGCATCTCGTTTCGCCCCATAGATATCCCGGCCCGAGGCAGCCGCCGAGCAGGGTGTAGCGCTACCGCCCGCCGCTAGGGGGCGGCCGTCCAGACAGGGGAAAGCCTACGCGGAAGGAAGGACGGACGGACTCGGGGGACGTGCTAGGACAGCGGGACGACGCTCTGATACGAGTCTTCCGGAAACTCGGTGATGCCGCGGTCCTGTGCGGCTTCCGGGTCTGCGTCCTGCGCGCTGTGACTTGGTCCCTCCCCCCGCGGGGGCGATGCTGAGGCCCGCCATTGTAACCCCTGGCACACAGCGCCCCCTGCCCGCCGGCTGCCCTGTGGCCGGCTGATGTACTGCCCGGACGGCCGTCCTGGCGCTGGGCCTCCTCGGCCGCGCCCAGCCAGGAGATCGGGCTGAGCCGCCCCAGCGCAGCCTGACCGAGCTGCCTGTGAAACCCGGTTCGGAATCCTGGGGCCGGCTGCACCCAGGGGAGGCCTTTAAGGTCAGAGGCGGTGCCTGCCCAGCGGGGGCTCTAAGCAGGACCACTCCCCCCATCCTAAACATAGGCTTTAAGGCGAGAGGGAACCGTCCTGTTCATCTATCTGCAGCACGCCCATAACCTCTGGCTGATGAGCCACCATTTATTCTAGTGCAATCCAGCCAGTGACCTAAGTGTATTCTTTCCCGGGCCAGACAATCCATCAACTCAGCACTTATGTACACAAGTTAAAAAGCCCACATTAACTAAGATGAATGGTATTTTGAGGAGTAGTACTAAATGGGGGAGTGGGGGCTGAGCTGCCTGGGTCCTAAGCAATTGTTTAGTCTGCTTATGCCTAATGTCATGACTGCTTAAATTAAAGGAGCCTTATCTCTAAGCATTTTACAAAGTATGTATAATATTTTAAGCACCTCTGGTATAAGAGGCAGGTATTTCAAGCACTGGGGTACAGATGAAGTGTGATTACAGAAGTACATTACAATCCTGCTGCCAACACAAGGAAGTAGTTAAGAAAGAGTGAGGCCAAGAACAGACCTTACTCAGCCCTTAACATATAAGACTGAAATTCATGAGATTCAATTATTGTTCTACTTTACTATTATGTGAGTTAGAGGTGGAAAAAAGTATTAGGTCATCTCATCTAGGCAACCCGAAAAGAGGTAAAGTTTAGCTGCAATGGTAACAGCAGTCCAAAGTAATAGGGATTACTTTTACGGATGCGATGCCTGTTTTTGTATGCAGTGTTGTAGATGTGTCGGTTCCAAGATATTAGAGAGACAAGGTGGGTGAGATAATATCATTTATTGGACCAACTTCTGTTGGCAAGAGATACAAGTTTTTGAGCTTACACACTTATCTCTCTCACCAACAGAAGTTGGTCCAATAAAAGATATTATCTCACCCACCTTGTCATGCTTATTTTTGTTGTTTGACTGGTTACCAAATAGTTGCTACTGATAAGCAGGGCTTTGAAGACAATGTCTGATCATTTGATAGCATGAATACAGCAGCCATTTGGAAATAAGTATTAATTTTAAAAAATAATGTGCATTGTTCATGATTCAAAGTTTTCTTAAACTAAGATACACAACAATATGCATATTAGTGTTTTTAATGACATATAAAGAACTTAAATAGACCTATAAATAATACCAGTATATGTTTGTAGTGATTTACTCTCTGCTATAACTATTAAATAAAGGTATTCAAATAGCTCAGTGGTTTGAGCATTAGCTTACTAAACCCAGGGTTGTGAGCTCAATCCTTGAAGGGGCCATTTAGGGATCTGGGGCAAAAATCTGTCTGGGGAGTGGTCCTGCTTTGAGCAGGGGGTTGGACTAGAGGACCTCCTGAGGTCCCTTCTAACCCAGTATTCTATGATTCTCCATAAAATGTTCAAATTTGAGAGCCTATAGATAGGTACCAAAATAAATGATCTGATCATCAGAAGTGCTGTGCACTCATTCCTCCTGTTGGAGTAAGTAGGGCCTGGACACTGCAAGTGTTCAGCTGTTTTGAAGTTCAGACCAGTTTCAGTCCTGCAGTTGGATCAATGTGGGCCAACCCCTTAAGTCAATGAGATTCCATGTAGGCACCAGGGTCCGCCTACCCTCATCCAGTTCCAGGATCAGGGCCACAGGTAGGCTACCTTTAGTCACTCAAGTAAAAATAATTTGTCCTCCGTGTTGAAGAAAACAGACATTATTGTTAAACTGCATTTTTTTTAAAGGTTTGCAACCGTCAGAGGAAGAAAGGTGCAGTAGCAACCAACTTAAAGATCCTCAAGGACAGCAGATAATTTTTCATAGGAAACATGGCTTGGCAAAGCTACAGAAAATGACTCTGCCGTACCAAAAGATGTCAAAACCTGATAGCTTTATATTTTTATGGGGTTGTCAAAATGTATCATTCAGTGAGATTAAATGACAGCTATTCACTACAGATCCTGTGTATTTTTGTGGGAACATCTCATTAGTCCTACCTTCTCTTTACTTGTTTCTTGATGAGCAAGTCAATAACCCTTTACTTCTTTATTAATAATTCTTTATTTTGAAGTTGTATTTTGACATATTTGGCATTCTGTAGCAGTATTTGTTTAACAATGCTTTGAATGGCTGCTTTGGCATTAGAGAAGTTGCCATCCAAGTTGAAAAAATATAACAGCGCATGGATCTAGTACATAAGTAGCTGACTCCTAGTGTTCTGTTTCAGCGTGGCTGAAACATGAGAAACAATTTAATTGTTTCTGCTTTCATTAGATTTATGCATAGTTTAAAAACTTTTGTGAAGTACAGTTTCAAAGCCCTCAGTGCTGTTATTACAGAGATGCAGTCTGGCCTACATTAATTTTTTCCTGTTAGGTTTTCAGATGACTTCAGTATTATCTGCCCTAGTTTCAGCAATAGTCCATTGAGAAGGAATTAGACTTATGGCATTTGGTTGCTCTGTACAGTTCACACGCCAAGCTGGTTTGTTTTCTATGAGACATTTTAACATAGTAATTCCATGTTGTTACAGCATCTTGAATTAACTGGTTGATGGGTAGGCATAGTCTTTTTTGTATACATGGTAGTATAGAAAATGCTAATGCTGGGGGTTTAAAATAGCCAAGAAGCTTCCAGCCCAGTAGCTCTTGATAGCAGATATGAAATAGTGGCTGGATAAAGCATCATTACTGACAGAGATGCAAGCTGTGCACAAACAGGTCAGACTGTAAATATCAGCTTTCTGGTGTTTGTTTCCAACATTATCTCCTCTCTGTAACTTTTTTTCCCAATATTTCCCCAAAAACTCTTGAAAGTCACCATACCTGCACTTGTGAGAGAGAGAGAGTACAAAACTGCAGGTCTGTTAAATTAGTTATCAATGTAGGAGACAGGAAAATTAATGAAGAACCATGTTGTGTTATTCTGGAGCTATGCGTCAGTGATGAAGAACATAGGTAATATTTCTCTCGCCCCCAGCATTAATAGTTATAGGCATATTCATTCACAGATGTCAGACATTTGATTGAACAAAAACTCAGATGAGATTTTATAATATGGTTTGAGAATACTCTGCAGTATAACAAATCCCTTGTCTTCCAAAGTTGAATATAGATCCATATCATGTGCAAATATCTCACCAAGAGCATTGTGTAGCACCATGTCCTTTCATGGCCCAGGCCTTCTTCTGAGTGTTAACAGTCACCCAGCATATTTCATTTTGAAAATGACAAGTTTCCTTGGCAACCATTTGATTGATGTGCCAGTCTTAATATATCTCTGCATGCCTGGCCTGCACTTACTTCACCATGGCAATTGTAGCATACCTTGAAACTGCACCACTGCAACAGAGAGTGGCTTTGCCATTCTATATTTAACTTTGGCAGAATTATTTTCATAGGGTCTATTCTAAAGCCCACTGAATCTTTCCATTAACTTCAGTGGGCTTTAGACTGAAAGCCTAATACAGGTTGAAAAAATGCCCACGCTAGGCACACCTTTCTATTGCTCATATGCTTCCCACACATTCAAAATGGAAGTCTCTTGCCAAATACTGCATGATTTCACAGGATTCCTAGTCACTGTACTCACAAACCTGCCACATGACAGCTCTATATAGTATTCCCTAATGTTCAGATTTAATAATACATCAGCAAGAAAGCATCACCTTAATAATCACCTGACTGTTTGTTAATTCATGTTCACAGCGTACAGATATTTGCAACATGGCACTATGTGTACAAATCAAATACAAATCGATCTTTAGTCACATCCCTACCGGCAGCTGCATAGCTCCGCCCTGGCCAGCCTCCAATCCAAGAGATTGTTGTTGCGATTACTAGTGCTGAGCAACCTTCTTTCATGTGGCAGGTTCTAAGCTACTACATCTTCACATTACTCCCATTCTGCCAGCCACCTTTTAGTACCCCTCAGGGTTATTATGAGGCCCTTGACTGTGAACAGTGCTGCTTTGCACATGCCCATGGATCTCATACTAAGTGGTCTTTGCTTTCTGGTGAGTGATGCCTGCTTGCAAGTTTGTCCCTAGTTCCACTGGAGCACTGTTTCCTCACCACCACCACCCCCATCTCCCCAGGCATACTAAAACCATTATTCCACTAATGGTTCCTACCTGCAGCTCCTTGACCCACTTCTTTCTGGCTCCTCCTCATCCAAGAAACAGCACTTTTTGGAGTACCAGAGAGTCTCTTAGCCACAGCAAGGTGCTATGCCAGTGTCCACTTATGCAAATTGCGCCACATCAGAATTTTATTATACAAATGGACTTAGGGGGGAAGCAGTATGGAAGGATAAAGAAGAACATGAACATTAATTAGCATGATAATTTTTGCTATCTAAGCAAGAGAGAGCAAAATTGTCAAAGGGGAGGGGGAGATTGAAAGAAGTTAACTGACATTTACCTTTCCCGGTTTTCATTACATTCTCCTTTATTTTATTTTTCTTTACAGCTTTTCAGTTGTAAAGTAGGTGTTTGGGGTACCACATACGAAAGGAGGAGAGATGGAATGTTGGAATCAGCTGATTATTTAGCAACTGGAAAGAGATGGGGAAAATTGAAGCAGTGCAGTGATATCTGCAGGATCATTTTGATAAGGGGAGAAAAAGGTCATAGAAAGCCATGTAGCACCATGTGACCAAGTCTAACAACTATACCCTCCCTCCTCCTTGCCCCTCCCCCGCAGTTCTTTGTGATAATGGGGAGCCTCAACAGTTGTTTGATCCCAGGATTAAATAATATGGAAATCAAATGGAAGGAGTATGGGGAAAACTTTATTTGCCAGGTTTGTTAATGTTTTTAAATAGCAAGGAGAGGAAGACAGGCCTGGATTTATACATCTTTCTGTGCCTTAGCTGTAAAGCCTGACTCAAAGAGGTCTACCCAGCATCCTTGCCGCTCCTTTATGATTACACTGCTCTACAGCCAAAATGCTTCTGAAATAAATGTAGTCAAACTTTACTAATTCTGGGTCACTGAGAACGAAAATGATGCTTAAAATTGTTGATTGGCTCTAGTTTTCAAGATATGCTATTGGGTCAGTATATACGACCCTTGACTTGGGAATGGCGGAGGATAAGCGAGTTATAAAGGGAAGGGATCTCAATTTAAACCAGAAATGACTAAAATACATCTTTGACTGGATCTATGAATAAATCTATGACTGGGTTTGGACAGTACTTGCTTTTTAGGCAAAACAATGAATGATGCAATCTGAAGCTGGTATTGCGTCATACATGATATGAATTGCATCATGTTATTCCTAGAAGTCATGGATGATGCAATCATAACGAAGCTTACATCACTCTGCTGAACAAATTGCCCTATATCAGCTCTAGAAATCATACAGTGTCATGCTCTCTTCTTTGTCAGTGTTTGATTTTGCAAAGGGACAGATTTCTGTTTAGCCCAAGTGAGCAGAGATGCCTCGTACTTGTGTGAACAGTGCAGATAACTTCTGCTATGTTTGTGGTGAAGTGACTTTTGCATCACAAAAGCGCAGTATAACCACTATGGTTAAGAAAGCCTATCACCTTTCTTTTGGCTGCAAAATTAGAGATCAGGACAAGAGGTGGGCCCCACTCATATGCTGCAACACTTGTGCAACAAATCTTCGCCAGTGGTTGAACAGGAAAAGGAAATCTATGCCTTTTGCAGTGCAAATGATTTGGAGAGAGCCAACAGATCATACCAGCAATTGTTACTTCTGCATGGTGCCTCCAGTTGGGAAAGGTGTGTCAAAGAAGAAAAAGTGGACTGTGCATTATCCAAACGTTCCATCAGCTATACTCCTAGTACCGCACGGAGAAGGACTGCCCGTTCCTGATGCACCAGAATCATTCTCACTTGAGTCAGACGAGGAAGAGGAAGAGGATGAAACTTCTGGTCCTGAACCATCAATGTCACAGGACCCACATTTTCTCCCATCCTCCTCCTCTGAACCACACCTCATAACACAAGGTGAACTGAATGACCCTGTCAGGGATTTGGAACTACCCAAGAGTAAGGCAGAGCTGTTGGGCTCCAGACTACAGCAGTGGAATCTCCTGGCAGGTGATGTTAGGGTTTCCATGTTCCGTGACCGTCAAAAGGATCTTGTCCCATTCTTCTTCATGGAAGGTGATCTTGTAGCCTGCAACAACATCGATGGTGTGATGGCAGCCCTCAACATCGTTCACGATCCAGATGAGTGGAGACTGTTCATTGATTCATCGAAGACGAGTCTTAAAGCTGTTTTACTGCATAATGGCAATGTTTTGCCATCAATTCCAGTTGGTCATGCAGTCCATATGAGGGAAACCTATGACAACATGAAACAACTTTTGAGGTGCATAAACTATGACCAACATCAGTGGCAACTTTGTGGCGATTTGAAGGTTGTTGCTCTCTTGCTTGGTCTGCAGACTGGATACACAAAGTATTGCTGTTTTCTCTGCGAATGGGATAGTCGTGCAAGAGATTCCCACTACATCAAGAAAGATTGGCCACCCCGACAGTCATTGGAGCCTGGGAGGAAAAGTGTTCAGCATCCAGCACTTGTTGAATCAAGGAAGATTTTGTTACCACCCTTACACATCAAGCTGGGTCTGATGAAGAACTTTGTCAAGGCCATTGACAAAACACAAGCAGCTTTCAAGTACCTCCGTGGAAAATTTCCAAGGTTAAGTGAAGCTAAGATAAAGGAAGGTGTCTTTGTTGGTCCTCAGATTCGTGAACTTTTTTGAGATGATGCATTTGACCATGCACTGCGTGGCAAGGAAAAGACGGCATGGAAAGCCTTCCAGTTAGTGGCAGTAAATTTTCTCAGAAAGAACAAAGCAGACAACTACAGGTTGTTGGTGGAAAATCTCCTCAAGGCATACAAAAGCCTTGGTTGCAACAAAAAAGATAAATTTTTTGCACTCTTATCTAGATTTTTTTCCACCAAACTGCGGAGCAGTAAGCGACGAGCACGGTGAGCGATTTCACCAGGACATTGCAACAATGGAGAAACGCTATCAGGGCAAATGGAGCCCATCAATGCTTGCAGACTATTGCTGGACAGTGACAAGAGATGCTCCATTTAATGAATACAAGAGACAAGCCAAGAAGTGCCGAGTAGACACTGAATAGGACTAAACTATGTACATAATAGTTTTTTGCCTTTTGTTTCCTAATAAATTTTATTTATATAACCCTTTTGCTGATTTTTCAAGTGTTACATAAACTGGACAGGTGAAATATTATCATGTAAAGCAACCATAAATACATGAAAAGACCTAGGTTTACAATTTATGATTAAAACTCTACTATCTACACAATATACATAGACATAAAATGTAAAAACTTAAATATCTTAGAAACAGTAGCCAATCAGTTGTTTTAATTGTCATATTTGAATTCAGCACATCAAAATACATAATAAATAGCACATTTTATCTCTGAAGCAGACAACTTCTCAAAAACTGTAGACCAGAGTTATAGATTGCCAGTGTGCTGTATTTAAAGGATATCTCCCATTCATACACAATTGTTTCTCTCTGGTCATCTCCTTTTAAATACAAGTTCACATCTCCACAAACCCTACAACAGATTAAAGCCAACTTCCTTATACCAATGTAAAATAGTTAAGTCACTGCTAACATACCTAGTTAATCTCTGTACTCGAGGGTCTCGGTCATTATCACTCTAAGATGATGATAAGAGAGATTGGATTCTTTACCAGACACACTTCATGGTTTATAGCAGGGGTAGGCAACCTATGGCACGCGTGCCAAAGGCGGCACGCGAGCTGATTTTCAGTGGCACTCACACTGCATGGGTCCTGGCCACCGGTCCGGGGGGCTCTCATTTTAATTTAATTTTAAATGAAGCTTAAACATTTTAAAAACCTTATTTACTTTACATACAACAATAGTTTAGTTATATATTATAGACTTATAGAAAGAGACCTTCTAAAAACATTCAAAGTATTACTGGCACGCGAAACCTTACTTAGAGTGAATAAATGAAGACTCGGCACACCACTTATGAAAGGTTGCCGACCCCTGGTTTATAGTAATCTCCCAGGTAAACACAATGTAGGAATGGTAGGTAATGAACCTTTACACATGAACTAAAAGTATATTACTATGAAGGAGGAGAGCTGGTTGATATTGATGTAGGTCTCAAGTTGATTTATGATGTTTCCATGTGTTATATGTTTGTGCATTGTCTCATCTAGCTACATGTTAATGAGTTCCCTTTGCTTTTGCTCACTTCATCTTTGATCTCCCTCTGTCACGGAAGTAATTAAACATCCTTCCCCAATATACCTTGTCTCCATATATTAGTGGTATGTCAAATAAAAAATATTTGGGGTGAAAAAAAGGAAAACTCCCTCATAATTCTCTCATTACACCATTTACTGTGTAAACTCAAAAGGCCCATCTTCAAAATACCAGTGCCTTGTCATCATACTTAATACAGCTTGACCAGTCAAAGCCTTTGTCTAAGGCAGTGGCTCTCAAACTTTTTTACTGGTGACCCCTTCCACCCAGCAAGCCTCTGACTGCGACCCCCCTTATAAATTAAAAACACTTTTTATATATTTAACACCATTATAAATGCTGGAGGCAAAGCGGGGTTTGGGGTGGAGGCTGACAACTCGCGACCCCCCATGTAATAACCTGAGGGGTCCCGACCCCCAGTTTGAGAACCCCTGGTCTAAGGCTTTCTCTACACTACCACTTTTGTTAGTAAAACTTTTATTGGTCACAGTTGTGAAAAAAACACCCTCCTGACCCGACATAAGTGTCACTGGCAAAAGTGCTGGTGGGGACAGTGCTATGTCTCCTGCTGACATAGCTAACGCCACTTGTTGTGAGTGGTTTAATTATGCCAGCAGGAGAGCTCTCTCCTGCAGGCAAAGAGCGGCTACATGGGAGACCTCACAGCAGTGCAGCTTTAGCGGTACAGCTGTGCTGCTGGAAGTTCTGTAGTGTAGACATAGCCTAAGAAACCTAGCCAGCAACACACGAACACTTCCTTTCCCCACCCATACTCCCATTTGATAATATCAGGAACGTCTCTCACATTCACATTTATTAGCAAGAGGAACAAACATCAGTTTTTAGAGGCAGGCCATTCTGCTCCAGCCATCAGCCTTGTTCTGCTGCACCAGGGTTGTTTGTGTTCTTCTCTATCAGGGTTCCTCTCACGCTCCGTCTATTAGTAGCCTTTTATGTAACCTGTTGAATACTAACACCAGCTCTACATTACAGACTTGTGCCAGCATAGCTATTTGGGTCAGAGGTGTAATGAGATATGATTTGTGACCAACATAGCTGTGTTGGCAAAAGTGCCTAGTGTAGATACAGTTATATCAGCAAGTGCACTTCTTTCAGTACCACTTATTTTGCTCAGGGGGGTCATGCCACAAAAGTGCAGTTTAGCCAGTCCACACTAGGAGTGTGTTGCCAGTATAGTAAATCAATATAGCTATATTGGTAAAGCGCTCCTAGTGTAGATCTGGCCTCTTAAAACCAGAAAGCTAAAGCTATAACAAGATCCAATGGCTGTGAGTTGAAGCTAAACAAATCCAGACTGGAAATAAGGTGTATGTTTTTAACTGTGAGAGTAATTAACCATTGGGATAATTTACCAAGGGTTATGATGGATTCTCTGTCACCGACAATATTTAAATCAAGATTGAATTTTTTAAAAGATATGCAGTAGTGCAAAAGGAAATACGTTGGGGAAGTTCTCTGACCTGTATTATATAGTAGGTCAGACTAGATGATCAGAATGGTCCCTTCTGGCTTTGGAATCTATGAATGTAATGAAATACAGACCATTTAAAAGTCACATTTCAAAGGGGTCCAGCTTTCCGAGGTCCTTGAGAAAAACACCTGAAAAGCAGAAGAGAAAGGGAGTGACCCATCTATGCCAAAACATGGCCAAGGTGAAGCAATCTGCCATAGTAAAAAGATAAAGTGTGTGAGGAGACCACTGGAAGGGAAGGGAATATGAAGTGAAATAAGAAAATGAGAGACAGCAAAAATGGCAACCAACAGGAAGAGAGAGAAAGAGCGTACCCATCTCTGTGTTCCATCAGGATCCCATGTATTGTGTGGCCTATCTGAGCAGTGGTCAGGAAAATACTACCTGCAACCAATAGCAATCATTCTTTTACAGCATCCTAGAACCTTCTACTCTTTTTGCAGCATCCTGCCAAGATAGAGGTGTAGTAGCATTCTTTTATAAAAGGAAAGTTTAGCCCTTCTGATTGTAATACACTTGGCAGTAAGAATCATTGCAGTCAAAGACAGATGGGTCAGTGCTCCTCTTGGGAAAGTTGTGCTTATAACTGATCATCGGTGATGGTGTGGAAAGCAGTACTTGATAAGTAATACATGCTTTAGACTGCAGTCTTTTGTATTCACACACAACTTACACATGGAAGTTGTATGTGGAAACTTACAGTCCTGTTATATATAAGCAATGTTCTACTTGTAGCTGCTGGGGATGGTGGAAAAAAGGAAGGACGCTAGAGCCAGAAGAGAGATTGGAAGTCTGGTTGGCTGAAGGATAGGCTTGATGCTGGACAGCAGGTGGTAGTGTGAATGGCAGAGGATCGTGTGGTCTGAAATGGCATGCTGATGGGGGAGAAGAGGGAATGGCTCTGTAGCTGGAATAGAGGCAGTGATGTGTATGTGTTGCTGTGTGGGACAGCTTCTGCTCATATCTGGTCCTGAACTATAAGTACCTCCATCTAAACCAGTGGTGGGCAATCTGCGACCCATGAGGGTAATCCACTGGTAGGCTGCGAGAGTGTTTGTTTACATTGACAATCCACAGGCATAGCTGCCCGCAGCTCCCAGTGGCCGTGGTTCGCCATTCCTGGCCAATGGGAGCTGCAGGAAGCGGTGGCCAGCCCGCACCACTTCCCGCAACTCTCATTGGCCGGGAACGGCGAACCGCAGCCACTGGGAGCTGCGGGCAGCCGTACCTGCAGATGGTCAATGTAAACAAACTGTCTTGCGGCCTACCAGCGGATTACCCTTATGGGTCGCAGGTTGCCCACCACTGATCTAAACCCTCATGGAATTTATGTTCCACTTAATGCTGTTAATTCTGCACCATCCCCACTGTAGTTTGCAGCTGACGGGTGGGTTTAACTGGTGGTACTTCCCCTTTCTCCTGAAACCAAGCCCGCTTCCCCATACCAGTTCACAGAACGGCATATGCTGTATGGAGCCCTGTATGTATGCCTCTGTCCTCCTCCCCACCCAGGAGCCTGTCAGCAGAAGCATTTGTGCATGGAAAAAGCACTTTCCACATGGTCATGTGATACAGAGGAAACAGTTACATGAAATTTTTCATAAAGATAACAGTGATTTGGGAGCCTAATTACCACTGATTTTCAATAGGATTTTGGCTCCTAAGTCACTTAAGTGCTTTTGAAAGTTTTACTTTTAATGAAGAATGAAGATTAAATTCCATAAAGAAGGAACAAAATGATGGAAAGCTCAATCGGTAGAAAGAGTCTAAGGTAGAAATCATTAGAGACAGCACGCAGTATATTACACTCTATGCATGGCTTGGCTATACACATCCAGAGTAGCTTCACAGACTTCAGCAGAGTTAGACTGGATTTACAAAGGACTAAATGAGGGCAGCAGAATTTGTCCATTTGTTTTCAATTAAATAACCTCATGTGGGGTTGGAAGGTGCAGAAGGTCCTAGAACACTGAAGCATAGTTCCTCAGGAGGGTTCATGTCTCTCATACAGTCCACTCCAACACTATCAATTACATTTTCCAACATTATCAATTAAATGTATTTATGGAGCACTTTACTCATAATGAACCACATTCTGTCCTCAATTATACCTGTTCAACCCTATCTGTAACATAGAGGCCTATAGCTCTGATCCCAGCAGGATGGTCTGTCTAAAATATGGTAGAATTCCAATGTAGTATCTAGGACCAACTTTTCAAGTCTAATTGACACCACTGTATATTTCAAATGATTGTCTTTGCTCAAAACATGCCGGCCAGGTCAGGACTGAAGTTCACTGATAGTTTTATGAGGAGGAGTTGGCACAGCATTAAAGCTGAGCCATTTTTCAGTGGCCAAAACAAATTTGTTTGGGTTGAACAAAAAGTTTCAAACATCATTTCAAAAAGACATTTTTGAAACAAAATGTAGATTAAAAATTGTTGACATTTCTAAAAAAAAAGTCATCTTTTTTTTTTTCAACCAAAACTATTCACCGAATTCAACCTGAATTCACAAATAGTTTCGGTTCCTTGAAAAAATGCATTTTTTGGAAAATTTACTATTAGCCAAACTAAATTTGCCCAGCTATGCATGGCACTAACATGCACTGTACTTGTGTCTAGTCAGTAACATTACGTCCTTGCCTTAATATGCTCTAAAAATAACATTCTTCCAGAAAATAGTGTTTTTGAAAGATAGAAGAATGTTTTGTCATGTGACTGAAGGTCTAGGGCTATGTCCTGTCCAGGTCAGCTCTGAGAGGAGAAATGAATCAAAACAAATCCTGTGGTCTAGAGTAGAATTGAATAGGCATGCTAGGGAGAAGATTTGCCTCCACCCTTAAATATGTACAAATGGGCATATGTCTGGATCTGGATTTGCCTTGACTCTTAGATATATACAAATAGGTATATGTGTCCATGTGAAGTTTAAGGGCTACAGAATTTATACAAAATAAGCAGTTTTTAATGCTTTTGTACATTCACCATCCTCCTTTGTACATGTCTACCTTGCATATCACATACCTAGCAAATATAATCAAATGAGTAGGGGAAATTCCTACACAAGCATACTTACTTTTTAAAAGTGAAAAACTGGTTTTATTTAATTGATGTGAATATCAAATTTACATATGGTTTAAGTCCTATCAAATTAAAAGCTCTTATGTCTACAGGTTATTTTTCTGAACATATGATGAACTTAAGTGGAACTTTAGAATTTGTCCTTTACTATACAATGGTGGTGACCAACGCCTGGATATAAAAAATTACAAGGCTTCCTTAAAGTGTACGTCAAACATCACAACCTCATATGAATTTTTAGCAGCATATTTAATGTATTGCAATTGATAAATACTCAAAATGTTGTGTCTGAATTTCAGGGGAAAACAAATATAGGTACGTTATGTAGACCAATATGATGCCACATACTAAAAAAAATTCTCAAAACTTACATTGTTTTATAACATGCTGTCTTGGTGGCTATTAAGTAAATAGTTGTGATAGTCTAGAAAATCTTAGTTTGCATTTTTGCTATTTGTTTCAATTTGATACCATTTCATTTTACTCCTGTGCCATACAAATGTTCCTCTAGATGGTGCTCCATAATCAAGAATTGCATTTTAATACTATCCCTTTCTAAAGACTCACGAGAAATAGTCTTAGTCAAGAAGACAGTCTCCTTTGTCTCTAAATTCTGTATTATAATAATTCCATCTGTACTGCAATTTACTGACTTCTGATTCAGTAAAATAGAAATACATTATTTATTGCTCTTGCAAATCTTAAAACCTATGCACTATAATACAAAATGCCATCTGTGTGGAATAATATCATCTGATCCGCTGTGGACTGATCCATATCTCATATCTGTTATGGCAGCCATTAAGTGGTGTGAGCTGTTCAGTGTCCTGTTGAGCTGCTAGATGGTATGTATGTCATTGATTTAATTGTGATAATTTTTATTTACAAAGGTCACACATAATATAATTCTCTCTCTAAATATGTAATACACACCCATGTAGGTGCAAGTGTTTACATTGGATGTAGTGTATAAGAAAACAAGTAATTCTAACAACAATGGTAATGTGTGTCCATATATGTACACACAGATATAGAAATAAATATTAGACACTAAGATAAATAATTTTACCATTTAATTAATATATGTATCACAACATTGTGGAGACAAAATGTATACAGGAAAACTCACAAGTTATTCAGTTCCTTTCAAACTAGGAAAAAGCAGAATAGGTCCTAACTGACTGTCTAATTTTCATTATTTTTGGTATTAGAATTCTCCTTTTACACATCTATGTTTAAGGGCCTGATCCATCGTCAGGAATCTTTCCATTGACTTCAGTGAGTTTTGGATTGGGCCCTGAATGTTCACGCATCCTCTAGTTCATGGGTTCTCAACCTTTTTCTTGCTGAGGCCCCCCTCAACATGCTATAAAAATGCCAGGGCCCAGTGGGGGTGGGAGGGGGAACTCAGGGCTCTGGGCCGGGGGGGAGACCCTTGGGCATAGGCATAGTTTTACTTCTATTTGGCGGTGGGGGGCAAGCCCTGGCAAGGCTCGACCCAGCTCCGGAGAGCAAGGTCCAGGGAGGGAGCACCACCTTCACCCCCTGACTCACTCAGGAGGCCACCGAGCCTTTCTGGGCTGCGGGTGTGGGGGAGGAGACGCAGTCAAAACATATAACTCGAAGACGGGACTCAGTTCAAAAAGTTTGAAAACCACTCAGGGTGCAGGGAGAGGGGTAGCTAGGGGCTGTGTGCAGGCAGGGGCATAGCTCAGGGTGCAGGGAGACGGGTAGCTAGGGACTATGTGCAGGCAGGGGGTAGCTAGGGGCTGTGTGCAGGCAGGGGGTAGCTCAGGGTGCAGGGAGAGGGGGAACTAGGGGCTGTGTGCAGGCAGGGGGTAGCTCAGGGTGCAGTGAGAGGGGGAACTAGGGGCTGTGTGCAGGCAGGGGAGTAGCTCAGGGTGCAGGGAGAGGGGTAGCTAGGGCTGTGTGCAGGCAGGGGGTAGCTCAGGTTGCAGGGAGGGGGGTAGCTAGGGGCTGGGTGCAGGCGGGGGCATAGCTCAGGGTGCAGGGAGCAGGGCCGGCTTTAGCAAGAGCGGGGCCCGATTCCTGGGGCGTGGCTTGCCACAAGCCCCGCCCCCAGGAATCGGGCTGCACTCCGGCCGGAGCTCCAGCCGGGGTCGTGGGGCTTGGGTCTGGCCCGGCGCCGCTCAGCCGGGGCCGGGCTGGAGCTGGGCCGGGCCCGAGCCAAACCCGAGCCGGACCGGCCCCGAGCTGAGCCGCGGGGGCCAGGCCCGGCCCGAGCCAAGGGAGCCGGGCCGGAGCCGAGCCGAGCTGTGGGGCCTGGGCCGGACCCGAGCCGAGCCGTGGGGGCTGGGACGGAGCCGAGCCGAGCGGGCCGGGACGGCGCGCTCGGCCAGAACCGGGGCCGGCGCCCCGGGGCCGGAGCTGCTAGGGCTCAGCTTACCAGGTGCTGACTCAGCTTACCAGTTGCTGCCTGCCTGCCCCTGCTTCTTTTCAGACTTCCCGCGAACCTCTGGAGGCAGGGGGGTAGCTCAGGGTGCAGGGAGAGGGGTAGTTAGGGCTGTGTGCAGGCAGGGGGTAGCTCAGGGTGCAGCGAGAGGGGTTGCTAGGGACTATGTCCAGGCAGGGGGGTAGCTCAGGTTGCAGGGAGACGGGTAGCTAGGGGCTGTGTGAAGGCAGGGGAGTAGCTCAGGGTGCAGGGAGAGGGGTAGTAAGGGACTGTGGGAAGGCAGGGGGTAGCTCAGAGTGCAGGGAGGGAGTAGCTAGGGGCTGTGTATGGGTGGGGGCACTCCCAGTGTTTCCAGCTTCAGCCCCACGCTGCTCCTGGCTTGGGGAGGGAGGTTTGCCAGCTTCAGCCCCACGGGGCTCCTGGCTTCGAGGGTTTGGGGTGGGGCGCTGGCTTCAGCCCCGTGCCTCTCCCAGCTTCAGCACTGGGGCTCGGGGCACTGGGTTTCAGCCACAGGGCTCTGCAGCCCCCCAAAAGGGCTCGTGGACCCCCAGGGGGCCGTGGATTCCCAGTTGAGAACCGCTGTTCTAGTTAGCTAAGACATTTCTTCTCGTGCAAATTGCTACCATTATAGCTTTAGCTCCAATTCTAGGAAGTTGACAGTGCCCAGAAGGGCTCTTACTCCTAGAAACAGTAATGACATTTCCTTGATAAGGTACTTCAGCAGCTGCAAACCTTAAAAAAGTAGATCCTTTTTTAAAGGCTAATCCGGTGTACCCTCTACTTCCACTGCAGTAAATAGGAGCTGAAGGCACTCAGTACCTTTCAGGATTGGACCTTTAGCAGCTGAATATGTGATTCAGAGTATCTCTGTAGCAATGTCACTGTATTTACAAATCTTACTGTAATTTTAATAGAATTATGGATCTAGCTAATAGTTATGTTGTGCTAAATATTGTCTGTATTTTTTCCCTTTCTTAGATTAAGTGTTGAGGATTTTTAAAAATCATTTAGTTTTTGTGTATCATCTGTACCAGAATGATACAATCAGCTATTTTTGTTAAGTTGCCCCGGGGTTAGGGTGACCAGATGTCCCAATTTTATAGGGACAGTCACAATTTTTGGGTCTTTTTCTTATATAGGCTCCTATTACCCCCCACCCCATCCCGATTTTTCACACTTGCCGTCTGGTCACCCTACCAGGGGCCTTCATGATTGGCTGTCTAAAATGGTGTTATAATGGGTACCTAAAAATGTGTTACCTTCATTTACTGAACTAAAATGATGCACCTGCCATACCCTTTTCTTTTTCCCATTAACTTGTTAGCTTATTGCAAGAGCCTTTAATAAGCATTACTTTTAAATGTTCTCCTCCTCTACCTCCATGCTGGGTCTCATAGATTCATAGATTCATAGATTATAGGACTGGAAGGGACCTCGAGAGGTCATCGAGTCCAGTCCCCTGCCCGCATGGCAGGACCAAATACTGCCTAGACCATCCCTAATAGACATTTATCTAACCTACTCTTAAATATCTCCAGAGACGGAGATTCCACAACCTCCCTAGGCAATTTGTTCCAGTGTTTAACCACCCTGACAGTTAGGAACTTTTTCCTAATGTCCAATCTAGACCTCCCTTGCTGCAGTTTAAACCCATTGTTTCTGGTTCTATCCTTAGAGGCTAAGGTGAACAAGTTCTCTCCCTCCTCCTTATGACACCCTTTTATATACCTGAAAACTGCTATCATGTCCCCTCTCAGTCTTCTCTTTTCCAAACTAAACAAACCCAATTCTTTCAGCCTTCCTTCATAGGTCATGTTCTCCTACATGTCTCCTACAGTCTGGCTCCTGCCTGCTGCACACCCTAACCTGCTCTCACCAAGGTTTCTGACACCCTCCTCTTAGCCAAATCTCAATGCCTTTTCTTCAGCCTCATTCTCCTGGATGTCTCTGCTGCTTTTAACACTGTCAATCACTTCCTCTCCCTCATGGCATTGTCCTCTCCAGGTTCTCCTTCTACCCCTCTGTCCATTCCTTCAAAATCTCCTTGGAGGGTCCTTTCCCACCCATTTTTGTGAGGGTTCCACATTGGGTGACCAGACAGCAAATGGGAAAAATCGGGACGGGGTGGGGGGTAATAGGAGCCTATATAAGAAAAAAACTCAAAAATCAGGACTGTCCCTATAAAATCGGGACATCTGGTCACCCTAGTTCCACAGGGCTCTGTTCTTGGGGCCTTTTTCTTTTCTCCTTCTGTAATCTCTCTTCAGATGATTTCATCTGCTCACTGTAGCCCATAAGGCCAGTCAACTAGTTGCTATACTGTATAATGTATTTTCTTCATTGGTTTGGTTGATTATATCCTTATTTTCTTGGGTTTTGTTTATGCTGAATTTCAGTATATGTTACTCATAAGAGTTGGCTGTAACGCAAGGAACCTACAGGGCTGTATCCTGTATGATTAGCTAGAGTAAGTTAGCATAAGTGTTTGTAAGCTTTGGCATAGATAAATGGCCTAGCGGTTACCCCTTTTGACTTTGGGGAACTGAGTGGGGAACCAAACAAAGAACTGAATGTGTTTACCGTAAGTCTGGAACAGACCGGTAACCGCAAGGTACAGCACAGAACATGGAAGTCATGATTTAGGCCAAAGATAACAGTTTCGGGGATGAGATAATCGATATTAATACGTATGAATACATGTCATAATATGTTAACCTATAGAGTAAGTGTACCCGAAGATTTATCTGGCTGAGGAAACAGGATTTGGGCATGGTAGGTTGGGCAGGGCCAGGACCCTATAAGAGGGTAAACAACCATGCAGGGGATCGCTCTTTCCTATCTTCTATCAAGCTATCAACTCAGCTTTGCAATATAGCTTAGCTACTCAACACTCGAGTCTGATCCCTACCAACTTGGGAAGCCTGGACCATCGAATTCATCAGGCATGCCAGAGATGAGACTGGTCCTCTGTCTCCCACTACCAGGTCTTCAGGGAAGGGTGTGAGTATGTTAGTTTAGGTAATCTTTTAGAATAGAAATGTTAGCACCCTGGGCCATAGAATTGTATTACTGCTTTTTGACTCTTTGATTATTCTTTCATTCATTTTAATAAAGATCTTAACATTTTGGTATTGTCCTCAGTATAAGTGTCCTTGCCACATAACCCAAGGGTCCTCTCATGGCGTTGAACTCTCTGAGTTTTCTAACCCTGTAGCCTGAAATGGGACAAGAACCTAAATATCTTCTGGTCAGATCATTGGCAAGCCGTAATAAACTAGTCCATAAATTCAGGTCAACATCACACAGTTTCAGCTACCATCTCTTTCTTCCTTATTTAACTCTCACCATCCAATCCTGCATCCCAAAGCGTCTCGCATGTCAGATTGTCTCTCTGACATTTGGCTGCCCCACTGGCAAGTTAAAATTAACATGGCCAAAACTGCATTTGTGATCTGTTCTCCAAACCCCTCTCTTCTCTACCCTTTGTCACTGTTCTTCATTAATCTGACCAAGTTACCCCCACACACACACACCACCATCCCTATCCCCTACGTTAAGTCTGAACTTCTTGTCCTTGCTACGACTTCTTTCCTGGGATGATCCTGGAGTGGCACAGCATGCAGCAGCATCCTGTGCTTATGGGATACAGTCTAGCTTTAAGAGAGGCATTCTCAGCTCCTTTCAATGAACCCAACCTCTCACCCCAGACTTTTATTAGTAAGAGGCTTTTGCTAATTCACAGCGGGTTGAGTAAAAGTTTGTCTGCACATCTAGAACTTCCATCCAGTAATTTGAATGAATCTCAGAGATATGGTGGGAAATGAGCAGTGCAGATAGAGAACATCAGAAGTATGAGGATTCTGTCTGTGGAGGAGGGCTGTGGTGGGATAGCATAGATTGCAGCACAGGTGATTCTTTGCTTCCTCCTGCTCTGACACAGTGTCCATCGCGTCAGACAAACTATCAAGGGTCTAGTTCAGTAGTACCCAACCTTATTACACAGGAGGGCCACATAAATATAAGCACAACCTTGTATGGCCAAACAGATTTTACATATTTTAATAAGATTTAAAGTCACCTATATTGATTTATATTTTAAGTTCAGCTTGTTTTGTATGTATTTAGAATGTGCCGTATTGTCTGTTTACACACTTGTGTAAATTAAAATGATATAAACATGATGACAAAATGCTAATAAATCAGCCATTAGTGTATTATGTTGAAGCAGGCCACAGGCCTCATGAAATGCTCTGGTGGACTGTGTATGGTACATGGGCTGTAGGTTGGGCACCCCTGATCTAGTTGATATTATCTGTCAAGTAGTTAGCTAACTGAGGGAATCTGTTCATTTGTTTCCCCATTTAAACAAAAATGTTTCAGCATAGCCACAACCATATAAAGAGACAACACATTTTATTAAGCTGCATTTTTCTGGAAATGTTCATACCTTGCTCCTGAAAAACATACTGAGTAGGATTTTCAGAAGCATCCAAGTGATTTAGGAGCACAGGTTTCTAAGACACGTAGATGCTTTTAAAAATCCCATTGACTTTCTACAGGACTTGTGTGCATGAGTCACTTAAGGAGCTTTGGAAATCATACCCTGTGCTGCTAACTACACTGTGTATATCAGTGGTTCTCAAACTTTTGTACTGGTGACCCCTTTCACATAGCCTTTGAGTGCAACCCCCCCTTATAAATTAAAAACACTTTTTAATATATTTAACACCATTATAAATACTGGAGGCACAGGGGAGTTTGGGGTGGTGGCTGACAGCTCGCAACCCCCCACATAATAACCTCGCCACCCCCTGAGGGGTCCCAACCCCCAGTTTGAGAACCCCTGGTGTATATTGATAGCATAAGACACAGTATCCCACTTGTGTAATTTAAAGAGGGGACTATAGATGAAGTTCTTGTAGGAAGTTTCTTCTCCCTTGGTTTTTTCTTAAATATTTTGTTATTTCAGCCATCATCCATCTAAAGGCAAAAAGTTTGCTTTTCAGCCACATTGTATAAGCTCCAGGGAAAAGCCCTGTCTGGCAAGGGTGGTTTAGCAGTATTCAAAAAGGCAAACTTCACTGGAGTCATGGAAATCCCCTTCACCCTCTCTTGGTTCCATGCTATTATTTTAACAACGCTCCTGGAAGCCCCATCTATTGTATCACTGAGGAACCTCAATGGGATTCATCGTTCTGAGAAATGTTCCTGTTTGTAATTTATTATTATAATGACTTGCAAATGGAATATGAGCTTCCTTACTCATAAATAGTTACAGCAGCAAAGAGACCTGACCATAAATGGGGTGGGTATTTTTTATGTTTTGGTTTGGTTTTTGGCAATATGAATTGTATGAATAGGGTGCTTACCAGAGTAAACAATTTGCCTTGAATGGAGATGATGGGACATTTTCCCATGAAGTGCTGCAACTCCCTGAGCACAATTATGAAATTCACAGACACAAGATAGAGTGACTGTATTAAGTAAGGCTTAGGAGGATTATGGAATTAAATTGGTTGCCCCCCTTTCACCCTTCCCCAAAGAAATTAGAAATTTAAATACAAAAAAGGGTGTTAAAATAATACAAAGGGTTTGACTAAAACCTATAAAAGCAAAGAAACTCAGTGTTAAGACTGCTGCTTTATTCTGGACTCCTAGTGTGTTTAGGCCTGTAATGTTTTTTTAATAACTTGTGTATTTAATTCCTTCTGCTTTTAAAAATTTTTGCAACATAACTGTTTACAGCCCAATACTGTTGCCTTGAGGCTTTAACCACCAAATTATTCTTATTCCATATTAGTTTCCTACTCAGTGTTACTATCCATTGTACTTACCTATATAATTTCACAGTGAGAACAATGTTGCAAGCATCCTATTCATTTCAATGAGAGTTTGGGTAATGAAAGCTATACAGTCAGACTTGATTAATCTATGCTGGATTTATCCAGATGTCTGAATATCTGAAAGGCTTAAATGGATACCCATCTTCTGCTACATGCACGTACCCTTGATTTGTTAATCTGAAAATGTTTTACTCTCAGTAAAATTTTAAAAAATAGACTTTCCAAACTGATTTACATTAATCAGCTCTGATTGTGCCGTGAAACAACTGGCACAAGTGTACAGTGGTCTGATCATATAATAGGACACTTACACACTATCTTTCAAGATACTCTGCAACACACCTTTCATATTACAGTCGGTGGCAAAAGTGCCTTAATAACTGAAATGAAGCATAGAAAAAATAATTAAAAATAACACTTCTCACTTAAATGACTACAGAAGTAGTTCTAACCAGGGGCTCTTCCTTCCGCCTGTATCTTTCTCTGTGCTATTACTGTGCCTTCCCATTCAAATCAGTGGTGAGGTGCTTTAAAGTCTTTATATTTAGAACAGTTTTCTCAATAACAAAATACATTTCTACCACCGGCTAAACCCAGCCAGGGACATGGGGAACAGTAGGAAGGTATCCTATTAATATTAACAGGATTTATTCAGGTTGTAAGCCCTTTGAGGGCAGTGACTGCCTTTTTTATTATGTGTGTGTGCGCAGCACCTCTTTGCCTGGGAACTTTGATGCTGTGGGAAAGTTTGTATGTTTCACTGACCCTGTAAGCTATGCTGGCATGTGTCTTAACTCCTGGTAAGACCACCCAAGCTGGACAGGTCAAAGAGTAGGAACCAGATGAAAAGCAGCCCACTGGTTCTCCAGGTGGAGGGTTGAGCCATAGGCCAATAATGTATCCTCATGAAAGAGTTAGTTATAGAAACAACAAGGTAGCCATTCCAGCAAACAGCATGATAGACAGGTGGAGGAGCCTTGTTTGTGCCCTAAATGACATCTGACAGTGTGACAAGGATTCAGATTTAGTGTAAAGTGCCTAGCCCAATTAGCCCTTGATTGGGGACTCTGAGCACTACAGCAATACAAATGAATAATAATAAGTAGGGCTGTCGATTAATTGCAGTTAACTGACACGATTAACTCAAAAAATTAATCAATCATGATTAATTGCAGTTTTAATCGCACTGTTAAATAATAGAATACCAATTTAAATTTATTAAATATTTTGGATGTTTTTCTAGATTATCAAATATATTGACTTCAATGACAGCACAGAATACGAAGTGTACAGTACTCTATATTATTATTATTTTTTATTACAAATATTTGCACTGTAAAAATGATAAAAGAAATAGTAATTTTCAATTCACCTCATACAAGTACGTAGTGCAATCTCTTTACCATAAAAGTACAATTTACAAATGTAGATTTTTTTTTATTACATAACTTCACTCAAAAACAAAATTGTAAAAAACTTTAGAGCCTACAAATCCACTCAGTCCTACTTCTTGTTCAGCCAATCTCTAAGAGAAACAAGTTTGTTAACATTTACGGGAGATAATGCTGACTGCTTCTTATTTACAATGGCACCTGAAAGTGAGAACAGGCGTTTGCATGGCACTTTTGTAGTCGGCATTGCAAGGCATTTATATGCCTGATATGCTAAACATTAATATGCCCCTTCATGCTTCGGCCACCATTCCAGAGGACATGCTTCCATGCTGATGACGCCTATTAAAAAAATAATGCGTTAATTAAATTAGTGACTTAACTTCTTGGGGGAGAATTGTATATACCCTGCTCTGTTTTACCAGCATTCTTCCATATATTTCATGTTATAGCAGTCTCGGATGATGACCCAGCACTTGTTTTTCATTTTAAGAACACTTTCACTTCAGATCTGACAAAACGCAAAGAAGGTACCAATGTGAGATTTCTAAGAATAGATACAGCACTCGACCCAAGGTTTAAGAATCTAAAGTGCCTTCCAAAGTCTGAGAAGGACAAGGTGTGGAGCACGCTTTCAGATGTCTTAAAAGAGCAACACTCCAATGTGGAAACTACAGAATCCAACTACCAAAAAAAGAAAATCAACCATCTGCTGGTGGCATCTGACTCAGATAATGAAAATGAACATGCATTGGTCTGCACCGTTTTGAATCATTATCGAGCAGAACCCATCATCAGCATGGACGCATGTCCTATGGAATGGTGGTTGAAGCATGAAGAGACATATTAATCTTTAGCGCATCTGGCATGTAAATATCTTGCAATGCCGGCTACAACAGTGCCATGTGAATGCCTGTTCTCACTTTCAGGTGATATTGTAAACAAAAAGCGGGCAACATTATCTCCTGCAAATGTAAACAAACTTGTTTGAGCAATTGGCTGAACAAGAAGTAGGACTGAGAGGACATGTAGGCTCTGAAGTTTTACATTGCTTTATTTTTGAATGCAGATTTTTTGTACATAATTCTACATTTGTAAGTTCAACTTTCACGATAAAGAGATTTGACTCCAGTACTTGCAATGGGGGAATTGAAAAATACTACTACTTTCACTTTTTTACAGTGCAAATATTTGTCATAAAAAATAAATATAAAGTGAGCACTGTACGTTTTGTATTCTGTGTTGTAATTAAAATCAATATATTTGAAAATGTAGAAAACATTCAAAAATATTTAAATAAATAGTATTATATTATTGTTTAACAGCACGATTAATCGCACACTTAATTGCAATTAATTTTTTTAATTGCTTGACAGCCCTAATAATAAGTAATAAATTTAACTAAACATACTGGGCTATGTTCAACGATAGTGTGACTCCACTGAAGTCAGCCAAATCATCTCTTGTGAAGGAAAAATTGGGGAAAGGGACAAGAAATGAAACTTCCAGAGCTATTGACAAATCATCCTTTGGGAGGATAAGGGTGACAAGGCACAGAGCTCGTGGCCTCAGCACACCGCTAGGAATTTAGGGAGAGCCGTGAGTGCTCCCTGGGGTACTCTGCACAGCGGGACAGGACTCAAAAAAACAAATCAGAGAGAATTTTCTGAGGTTTTTCCCCAACTTCACTCAGCCCTAGCAGCCCATAGCTGACTGTGAATAGCTCATTTGCTTCTGCATTCTGTGTTTAGCAGACATTTGAGTATGCATCCTACAGATTCAAACTGAAGTTTTAAGGTATTTGCAACACTATGTAATACACATCTACAGGAAGTGACTTGGGATACTGACTGACTGTGACAGGTGTAGCCTAAAGGAAAACAAATATGATAACATTTCAGGATGGGAGCATTTTACTATGGCAACAAAAAAAACTTACCTTAAAGTAAAACATATATCACAAAGCAAGGAAAAGTGCTCAGTATTCCAACTGTTAAGGGAAACAGGTACTACCATTTTTTAACTGATTTCTGAATTCTTGATCTATTTACTAGAAGCTAACTCAGAAAAGAAAAATACCTTCTCTATGACAAATGAAGTGTGAACTAAACACAACTGAAAGCTCCTCAGCTAGGAGAAGTCTTAAAATAACGCAACCCGTGTTCCAAAAATGATGATCGCACAAAGGAAACCAGAGAATGGGACCTTAAAGAATGAAGGTATTTTCTTTCAGAATTTCTAATGTGACAGGTAGTTTTGGACAGTAATTTGGAACTGCAGTTGAGATTGAGATGAGCATCCAAACAGTCAAATAACTTTTCTAAACAACTTGAATGTATTGAGAGCCCTGATAGGCAAGCCCCATGAGCCTCACTCTTTATGCAACTTTCGAAGTGCTGGTTTTCAGTCCTATGTTGGAGCTTCCACAACTCCCACTGACTTCACTTGTAACTGGGGCTGTCAAGCGATTAAAAAAATTAATCGTGTGATTAATCGCACTGTTAAACAATAATAGAATACCATTTATTTAAATATTTTTTGATGTTTTCTACATTTTCAAATATATTTATTTCAGTTACAATACAGAATACAAAGTGTACAGCACTCACTTTATGTTTATCTTTGATTACAAATATTTGCACTGTAAAAATCAAAAGAAAAAGACGGTTACTCACCGTTGTAACTGTTGTTCTTCGAGATGTGTTGCTCATATCCATTCCATTAGGTGTGTGTGCGCGCCGCGTGCACGATCGTCGGAAGATTTTCTACCCTAGCAACACCGGCGGGTCGGCTGTGGAGCCCCCTAGAGTGGCGCCTTCATGGCGCTGAATATATACCCCAGCCGACCCGGCGCCCCCTCAGTTCCTTCTTGCCGGCTACTCCGACAGTGGGGACGGGGGGCGGGTTTGGAATGGATATGAGCAACACATCTCGAAGAACAACAGTTACAACGGTGAGTAACCGTCTTTTCTTCTTCGAGTGCTTGCTCATATCCATTCCATTAGGTGACTCCCAAGCCTAACTTAGGTGGTGGGGTCGGAGTGAGACATTGCCGTGTGCAAAACCGCTGATCCGAAGGCAGCATCGTCCCTGGACTGCTGCACTAGTGCATAGTGAGCTGTAAACGTGTGGACTGATGACCAAACCGCCGCTCTACAAATGTCCTGTATCGGAACATGTGCCAGGAAAGCAGTCGAGGAGGCTTGGGCCCTCGTGGAGTGAGCGGTGAGGTGCGGTGCTGAGACACCTGCCAGGTCATAGCAAGTCCGGATGCAAGACGTAATCCAGGAGGATAGGCGCTGTGAGGAGACCGGTGAGCCTTTCATTCGGTCGGCCACTGCAACGAAGAGCTGCGTCGTCTTTCTAAAGTGCTTTGTGCGGTCAATATAGAAGGCCAGGGCCCTTCGTACGTCCAGGGAATGCAAGCGTTGATCCTGGCGAGTGGCATGTGGTTTGGGATGAAAGACCGGGAGAAAGATGTCCTGGTTGATGTGAAAAGGAGAAACCACCTTAGGGAGAAAGGCAGGATGTGGACGAAGCTGCACTTTATCCTTATGGAAAACTGTATAAGGGGGCTCGGATGTCAGCGCCCTGAGTTCAGAAACGCGCCTTGCTGAGGTGATGGCTACGAGGAAGGCTGTCTTCCAGGATAGGTACAGAAGTGAACAGGTGGCCAGAGGCTCAAATGGAGGACCTGTGAGCTTGGAGAGAACCAGGTTGAGGTCCCACGTCGGGACGGGCTGACGTTGTTGTGGGTACATCCGGTCTAAGCCCTTGAGGAATCTAACGACCATCGGGTTAGAGAATACCGAGGACGCGAGTTCCCCTGGGTGAAAGGCCGATATAGCGGCCAGGTGAACCCTAATTGAAGATATCGCCAACCCCTGATGTTTTAGGGAGAGGAGATACTCCAAAATGAGAGGAATGGGTGCCTGCAACGGGGACGTGGCTCGTTGTTCACACCAACAGGAGAACCGCTTCCACTTGGCCAGGTACGTGGTGCGTGTTGAGGGCTTCCTACTGCTCAGCAGAATCTGTTGGACAGAGTGCGAGCATTGCTGCTCTGCCTGGGTGAACCATGGAGCAGCCACGCCGTGAGGTGGAGTGATTGCAGGTCGGGGTGACGCAGCCGGCCGTGGTCCTGCGTGATGAGATCCGGATACAACGGAAGCGGGATCGGTGTCTGAACCGAGAGTTCCAACAGTGTGGTGTACCAATGTTGTCTCGGCCACGCTGGAGCGACCAGAATTACCTGTGCCTGGTCTCTGCGCAATTTGAGCAGTACCTTGTGGACCAGAGGAAACGGAGGGAAGGCGTAAAACAGGTGGTCTTTCCAGGGAAGGAGAAACGCATCCGAGAGGGAGCCCGGAGCTCGACCTTGTAGGGAGCAGAACACGTGGCACTTCCTGTTGTCTCGGGATGCAAACAGGTCTATCTGGGGAAACCCCCACCTCTGGAAGATGGAATGTATGATGTCCGGACGGATAGACCACTCGTGCGTCTGGAAGGACCTGCTGAGTCGGTCCGCTAGAGTGTTCTGGACTCCAGGGAGGAACGATGCCGTGAGGTGGATTGAGTGGGCGATGCAGAAGTCCCACAGGCGAATGGCCTCTTGGCATAGGATTGACGAACGTGCTCCTCCTTGCTTGTTGATGTAAAACATGGCCGTGGTGTTGTCGATGAAAACTAACACACATCGGCCACGTAGGAGGTTGAGAAATGCCTGGCACGCCAGGCGCACCGCCATCAGTTCCCGAACATTGATGTGCAGGGCTAGCTGGGATGCAGTCCACAGGCCCTGGGTATGGTGTTCGTTGAGATGGGCGCCCCAACCCAGAGATGAAGCGTCTGTGACCAGGTGCAGAGAGGGTTGTGGGGCGTGAAATGGCATCCCCTCGCAGACCACATTGTGATCTAGCCACCAGGTGAGGGAGGTCAGGACCGAGATCGGGACCGTGACCACCATGTTCAGGCTGTCCCGATGTGGACGGTATATTGATGACACCCAGGTTTGAAGTGGGCGAAGCCGAAGTCTGGCATACCTGGTTACGTACGTGCAGGAAGCCATGTGGCCCAGCAGGGTAAGGCACGACCTCACCGTGGTAGTTGGGAACGCCTGGAGCCCTTGAATGAGGCTCATGATGGTGCCAAATCGGTTGTCTGGCAGGATGGCTTGTGCACGTCTGGAGTCTAGAACTGCGCCTATGAATTCTATTCTCTGGGTAGGTTCTAGAGTGGATTTGTCCTTGTTGAGTAGGATGCCCAACTCGTTGAATGTGTGCACTATTATGTGGACGTGAGCTTGAACTTGCTCCTTGGTGCGACCGCGTACCAGCCAGTCGTCTAGGTACGGGAACACCTGTATCCCTTGCCGACGAAGGTACGCTGCCACGACAGCCATACATTTCGTGAACACTCTTGGGGCCGAGGATAGGCCGAAGGGAAGGACTGCAAATTGGTAGTGCACCATGTTTACCACGAATCGCAGGAAGCGTCTGTGAGGTGGGTAAATTGAGATGTGAAAGTATGCGTCTTTCATGTCGAGGGCGGCGAACCAGTCTCCAGGATCGAGGGAAGGGATAATGGCCCCCAAAGAGACCATGCGGAACTTCAACTTTACTACGAATTTGTTGAGTCCGCGCAAGTCCAAGATGGGCCGCAGACCTCCTTTGGACTTGGGGATCAGGAAGTAACGGGAATAAAATCCCCTGCCCCTTAACTCTACTGGAACCTCCTCTATGGCCCCCATGGCCAGGAGCGTAGAAACCTCCTGAATAAGAAGTTGCTCGTGAGAAGGGTCCCTGAAGAGGGACGGGGAAGGGGGGGGGGAGGGGGGGATAGAAGAAAATTGGATAGCGTATCCCCTTTCCACCGTGCGGAGGACCCAACGGTCCGAAGTTATAAGGGACCAAGCACGGTGGAAGTGGGAGAGGCGATCCCGAAAGGAGGGGGTTGGATCCTGGGGGATGACTGGGGCGCCGTCCTCGACCGCACCTTCAAAAGTTCTGCCTGGGGCCTGAAGGTGGTCTAGGTGGCCCCTGGTTTGGGCCAGGTTGAGGGCCGGTCCACCTTCTTCTACCACCTCGCCCTCGCCTCCTGGCCGAGTCCTGTCTCTGACGAGGTGGGGGGGGGTAGAAGCGCTGAGGCTGCGGCCTAAACGGCCTGCGCTGAGGGCCCACAACATGCATCCCCAGGGAGCGCATGATTGTTCTCGAGTCCTTTAGGCTCTGCAGGCGAGAGTCCGTTTTGTCTGAGAACAATCCGTGTCCCTCAAAGGGGAGATCCTGTAGGGTTTGCTGCAGCTCCGGAGGCAAACCCGAGACCTGAAGCCAGGAGATCCTACGCATAGCGATACCCGAAGCCAGGGTCCTCGCAGCTGAGTCTGCTATGTCCAAGGAGGCCTGCAAGGAGGTCCGAGCCACCTTCTTGCCCTCCTCTACCATGGCTCCAAACTCTTCCCTGGACTCTTGGGGAATCAGCTCCTTAAACTTCCCCATAGAGTTCCAGGAGTTGAAACTGTAGCGGCTCAGCAGCGCCTGTTGGTTCGCTGCTCTAAGTTGTAGCCCTCCGGCTGAGTAAACCTTACGGCCAAACAAATCGAGCCGCTTAGCCTCTTTTGATTTAGGCGCTGCAGCCTGCTGGCCGTGGCGCTCTCGTGCGTTCACTGATTCCACTACCAGTGAACACGGTTGGGGGTGGGTATACAAGTACCCATAGTCCTTAGACGGGACAAAGTATTTCCTTTCCACCCCTCTCGCTGTGGGTGGGATAGAGGCAGGAGTCTGCCATATCGTATCCGCATTCATTTGAATCGTGCGGATCAGGGGTAACGCTACCCTCGATGGGGCATCCGCTCCAAGGATATTCACGATCGGGTCGTGAACCTCCACTATCTCCTCCGCCTGCAGGTCCATATTACGGGCCATCCTGCGCAGAAGATCCTGGTGAGCCCGAAGATCTATTGGAGGCGGGCCTGTGCACGATGTGCCCGCCACTGCCTCATCGGGAGAAGAAGAGGAAGATGCCTCCGGTGGAACAGGATCCAAGGGCTGGTCCTGGTCTCCCTGTTCCTGGGCTGGAGCATCACCTGTGCCTGGGTCCAGGGTGTCAGGTGGTGCGGACCCAGAGGCCTCCATGCCCCCTGGCGGAGGCCGAGAGATGGTGGACTCCGGGGCCCCTCTGACGGAGTGACCGGAGCGAGAGGTCGACGCAATTGGAGCCCCTTGCGCCTGATGGTACGCCCACGGGGTCCAGAACGACCAGTGAGATGGGCCATGAGCAGGGTCCTCTGCTACCTCCTGCCAATGGCCTATGTCCTGCTCCTCGGCTTGACCCTGAGGGGGGTATGCCGATCTCGATACTTCCTCAGAGGAGCGGGACACCGATCTCGATGGCCATGGCGGTGCCGAGTGCGTCGAGACAAATCCCGTGGGATGCGGTGCCGCACGGTGCCGGTCCGGGGATGTTCTATCTCCACGCGGTGCCGGCGATCGGTGCCGGGACCGCGACCGGTGCCGATGACCTCGTCGGTGCCGGGAGTCGGATCTGGACCTCGACGAGGACCTGGAGTATGCCCGGTGCCGGGAGCGGCCTCTCGACGTCGAGCGTCGACCGTAGCGGTGCCGAGAGCTACGTCTCGACGTTGATCGGTGCCGACGATCATATCGGTGCCGAGACGTAGAGCGGTGCCGCGAAGAAGATCTTGGCCGCGAGTACGACCGGTGCCGAGATGATATTCGGTGCCGGGACTGCGAGCGGCGTGGGGACCTGCTTCGGGACCTGGAGCGGTGCCGAGGTTCCAGTCCTTGTGGAGGGCGCATCAAGGCAGGTTTCCCCCTCGACTGGACCGGGCGAGTCAGCGGTGCAGTCGGTGCCGGTGGTTGAGGCGGTGCCGGCTCCGTGAGAGCTATTAAGTCTCTCGCCGCCGCGAAGGTCTCTGGAGTCGACGGTAGGCACTGTATCACCGCCGGCCTCGGTGGAGACGCTATCTGCACCGGACTCAACGGCTTCGGTGCCGGAGTCGACGGTGCTGGAGGCACCTGTTTCCTTTGCTCCACCGGCGGACGCGGCTCTACCCCCGGCACTGGGGGAGCTGGTGTCTTCGGCACGGACGTCCCCGTTTTATGGGCTTTTTTATGCCCCGGGGATAATGATCGGCGCCGAGGCACTGCTTGCGGTGCCGACGAGGTCCGGTGCCGGGGAGGCTTGTCTGACGCCACTCGCGTGGTCGTCAAAGCCGGTGCTGCCGGTGCACTGCGCACCGAGGTGCTAGGCGCCGGGGTCTGGCCCGTAGAGGGAGTGTCCGGGCTAAGTGCCGCCTCCATCAGGAGTTGCCTGAGCCGAAAGTCCCGCTCCTTCTTGGTCCTTGGTCTGAAGGCCTTACAGATCTTGCACTTATCTGTTTGGTGGGACTCTCCCAGGCACTTCAGACAGGAGTCGTGCGGGTCGCTCGTGGGCATAGGCTTCGCGCAGGAGGCGCACTGCTTGAAGCCGGGAGCGTTGGGCATGAGCCCGGCCCCGCGGCCGGGGAAGAAAGGGGGAGACGACCCCCTTAATCCCCTGAGCTACTTAGAACACTATAACTGCTAATAACCAACAAAGCTAGGGAGAGTGGAGAACAGCTAAGCAGCGCTCCACAGTTCCAACGACCGTCAGGGGCGGTAAGAAGGAACTGAGGGGGCGCCGGGTCGGCTGGGGTATATATTCAGCGCCATGAAGGCGCCACTCTAGGGGGCTCCACAGCCGACCCGCCGGTGTTGCTAGGGTAGAAAATCTTCCGACGATCGTGCACGCGGCGCGCACACACACCTAATGGAATGGATATGAGCAAGCACTCGAAGAAGAATAATATATTTCAGTTCACCTAATACAAGTACTGCAGTGCAATCTCTTTATAATGAAAGTTGAATTTACAAATGTAGAATTATGTACAAAAAATAACTGCACTGAAAAATAAAACCATGTAAAACTTTAGAACCTACAAGTCCATTCAGCCTACTTCAGCCAATCACTCAGGCCTGGTCTACACTAGGCGTTTATGTCGAAGTTAGCGCCGTTACATCGAATTAACCCTGCACCCGTCCACACCGCGAAGGTATTTAGTTCGATATAGAGGTCTCTTTAATTCGACTTCTGTACTCCTCCCCGACGAGGGGAGTAGCGCTAAATTCGACATGGCCATGTCGAATTAGGCTAGGTGTGGATGGAAATCGACGCTAATAGCTCCGGGAGCTATCCCACAGTGCACCACTCTGTTGACGCTCTGGACAGCAGTACGAGCTCGGATGCTCTGAACAGCCACACAGGAAAAGCCCCGGGAAAATTTGAATTTGAATTCCTTTTCCTGTCTGGCCAGTTTGAATCTCATTTCCTGTCTGGACATTGTGGCGAGCTCAGCAGCACTGGCAATGATGCAGAGCTCTCCAGCAGTGATGGCCGTGCAATCTCAGAATAGAAAGAGGGCCCCAGCATGGACTGATCGGGAAGTCTTGGATCTCATCGCTGTGTGGGGTGATGAGTCCGTGCTTTCCGAGCTGCGCTCCAAGAAACGGAATGCAAAGATCTACGAGAAGATCTCTAAAGACATGTCAGAGAGAGGATACAGCCGGGATGCAACGCAGTGCCGCGTGAAAATCAAGGAGCTGAGACAAGGCTACCAGAAGACCAAAGAGGCAAACGGACGCTCCGGATCCCATCCCCAGACATCCCGTTTCTACGAGGCACTGCATTCCATCCTAGGTGCGGCCGCCACCACTACCCCACCAGTGACCGTGGACTCTGAGGATGGGATATTGTCCACGGCCGGATCCTCGGACATGTTAGCGGACGGGGAAGATGAGGAAGGAGAAGAGGTGGACGAGGCAGTCGAGAAGAGGACACGGGAGGACATGTTCTCAGAGCTTATGGCCTGCTCCCGAGCCCAGGCAGCACAGCAGACCCAGTGGCGGGAGAACTTGTCCCAAATGCAGCAAGCAAACATGGATCGGGAGGAGAGGTGGCGGCAGGAAGACCAGCAGGCGACTCAAACCCTGCTTGGACTACTGAGGGAGCAAATGGACACGCTCCGGCGCCTTGTGGATGTTCTGCAGGAGGACAGAGCCCCACTGCAGTCCATCTCTAACCGCCCTCCCCCGCCACCAAGTCCCATACCCCCCTCACCCAAAGTGCACAGAAGGAGAGGCGGCAGAGTCCACGCCAACTCTCACTCCACCCCTGCAGAGAGCTCTAGTAGCAGAAGGCTCTCATTCCCCAAAATTTGACAAGTTCTTTCCTTCCCGCCTGACACAAGCCCCCGTCCAAGTTTCACCTCCCAGTTCCATGTGTAGTTGATAATAAAAAATATGTTTCTGTTAACTAATGTTTCCATCATGTTCTTTTGGAGGAGGGGGGGAAAGGGGGATGGTAATTGGACAGGACAGTCACCTTTGGCAGGGTACATAGGCGGGGGCAGGTACAGCAGCAGGGCACATACACAGTGCAGTGACTAGTTGCCCTGGTCAGTCTGGGAGGTGGTTTTCATGTTCTGTAGTGGGGGGTGGGTTGCTCTGTGACTTTGTGGCGGGGGAGGGCAGTTACAGATCTTAAGCGGCGGTCCTTATGCAGGATCACAGAGCCACACAGCAGGAGATCTGTAACCGTCCTCCCCCTGCCACAAAGTCACATAGCCCCCCCATACACACAGTCCCGATCAGGAGGGGTGACAGGCTCCGTTGAAAGAACCAGCCCACCACAGCGGAGCCTGTCAATCCTTGAGTTTAGAAGCTTTCTTTGCGTCACTACACTACACCCGCTCCGCACCACAATCCGCGTCCCAGTTTTAAAAAATTCCCGCGAAAACAGTAGTAAAGAAAACGGTGTTCATTAACAAAGTAGAACTGATTTTATTTCGAAACGTGTGTTGGAAGGGGGGGAGAAGGGGGTATGTAACTGGAGAGGATAGTCAACATAAACTGGGTAAAGAAACGGGGGCAGGTTCGGCTTCTCTGTACACAAACTTTACAGTCACAGGTTACCCTGCTCACTCAGGAACTTAGCTTTCAAAGCCTCCCGGATGCACAGTGCGTCCCGCTGGTCTCTTCTAATCGCCCGGCTGTCTGGCTGTGCGTAATCAGAAGCCAGGCTATTTTCCTCAACCTCCCACCCCGCCATAAAGGTCTCCCCCTTGCTCTCACAGAGATTGTGGAGCACACAGCAAGCTGCTATAACAATGGGGATATTGGTTTCGCTGAGATCACAGCGAGTCAGCAAGCTTCTCCATCTCCCCTTGAGACGGCCAAAAGCACACTCCACCACCATTCTGCACTTGCTCAGCCGGTAGTTGAAGAGTTCTTTTTCACTGTCCAGGGCGCCAGTATAGGGCTTCATGAGCCAGGGCATTAGCGGGTAGGCTGGGTCCCCGAGGATGACTATAGGCATCTCCACATCCCCAACAGTTATTTTGTGGTCCGGGAAGTAAATACCTTGCTGCAGCCGTCTAAACAGACCAGAGTTCCTGAAAACACGAGCGTCATGAACCTTGCCCGGCCATCCGACGTAGATGTTTGTAAAACATCCCCTGTGGTCCACCAGTGCTTGCAGCACCATGGAAAAGTAGCCCTTTCTGTTAATGTACTGGCTGGCCTGGTGGTCCGGTGCCAGGATAGGGATGTGAGTTCCATCTATGGCCCCACCGCAGTTTGGGAATCCCATCGCTGCGAAGCCATCTATGATCGCCTCCACGTTTCCCAGGGTCACTACCTTTGGCAGCAGTACATCAACGATTGCCTTGGCTACTTGCATCACAACAACCCCCACAGTAGATTTGCCCACCCCAAACTGGTTCGCGACTGACCGGTAGCTGTCTGGCGTTGCAAGCTTCCAGAGGGCTATGGCCACTCGCTTCTGGACAGTCAGGGCTACTCGCATCCGGGTGTCATTGCGCTTCAGGGCAGGGGACAGCAACTCACAAAGTTCCAGGAAAGTTCCCTTCCGCATGCGAAAGTTTCGCAGCCACTGGGATTCATCCCAGACCTGCAGCACTATGCGGTCCCACCACTCAGTGCTTGTTTCCCGTGCCCAGAATCGCCGTTCCACGGCATCAACATGACCCATTGCGACCGTGATGTCCTCGGCGCTGGGTCCCCTGCTTTCTGAGAGGTCTGTGCTACTCTCGGACTTCAGGCCATCACCGCGGTGACGTAGCCTCCTCGCCTGACTTATCTGCATCTGCCTCAGGGAAAGGTGTATGATAAGCTGCGAGGCGTTGAGAGCGGCCACAACTGCAGCAATGGTTGCAGTGTGCTCCATGCTCGCAGTGCTGTGGCATCCGCGCTGTCACTGACTAGAAAAGTGCGCGAACTGATTTCCCGCCGGCGCTTTCAGGGAGGGAGGGCGGGAGTGATGGACGGATGACGACAGTTACCCAAAAGCACCCTGGACACATTTTTTTTACCCAGAAGGCATTTGCGGCTCCACCCAGAATTCCAATGGGCAGCGGGGACTCCGGGAACTGTGGGATAGCTGCCCACAGTGCACAGCTTCCAATGTCGACGCTTTCCCCGTTAGTGTGGACTCACAAAGTCGAATTACTGTCCTTAGTGTGGACACACACGTTCGACTTTGCAATATCGATTCCAAAAATTCGATTTAAGTAAAATCGAACTACTCTCGTAGTGTAGACAAGGCCTCAGACAAACAAGTTTGGTTACAATTTGCAGGAGATAATGCTGCCCACGTCTTGTGAGAAAGTAAACTCACTTTCTAAACAACTTTCCTGCAAGTTGTTTAGAAAGTGAGAACAGGCGTTCGCATGACACTGTTATAGCCGGCATCGCAAGATATTTACATGCCAGATGCGCTAAAGATTCATATGTCCCTTCATGCTTCAACCACCATTCCAGAAGACATGCATCCATACTAATGATGGGTTCTGCTCGATAACAATCCAAAGCAGAGCAGACCGACGTAGGTTCATTGTCATCATCTGAGTCAGATGCCACCAGCAGAAGATTGATTTTCTTTTTTTGGTGGTTTGGGTTCTGTAGTTTCTGCATCGGAGTGTTGCTCTTTTAAGACTTCTGAAAACATGCTCCATACCTCATCCCTCTCAGATTTTGGAAGGCACTTCAGATTCTTAAACCATGGGTCAAGTGCTGTATCTATCCTTAGAAATCTCACATTGGTACCTTCTTTGTGTTTTGTTAAATCTGCTGTGAAAGTGTTCTTAAAACGAACATGTGCTGGGTCATCATCCGAGACTGCTATAACATGAAATATATGGCAGAATGTGGGTAAAACAGAACAGGAGACATACAATTCTCCCTCAAGGAGTTCAGTCACAAATTTAATTAAAACATTATTTTTTTAATGAGCAGCATGAGCATGGAAACATATCCTCTGGAATGGTGGCCGAAGCATGAAGGGGCATATGAATGTTTAGCATATTTGGCACATAAATATCTTGTAACACCGGCTACAAAAGTGCCATGCAAATGCCTGTTCTCACTTTCAGGTGACATTGTAAATAAGAAGCAGTCAGCAGTATCTCCTGTAAATGTAAACAAACTTGTTTGTCTTAGAGGTTGGCTGAACAAGAAGTAGGACTGAGTGGACTTGTAGGCTCTAAAGTTTTACATTATTTTGTTTTGAGTGCAGTTCTGTAATAAAAAAAATCTACAGTTGTAAGTTACACTTTCACCATAAAGAGATTGCACTACAGTACTTGTATGAGGTGAATTGAAAAATACTATTTCTTTTGTTTATTTTTACAGTGCAAATATTTCTAATCAAAAATAATATAAAGTGAGCACTGTACACTTTGTTTTCTGTGTTGTAATAGAAATCAATATATTTGAAAATGTAGAAAAACATCCAAAAATATTTAATACATTTCAATTGATATTCTATTGTTTAACAGTGCGATTAATTTTTTTACTCCTAGTTAATTTTTTTGAGTTAATTGAGTGAGTTGACTGCGATTAATCGACAGCCCTAATTGTAATGGCAGACATTTCTGAAAGTAAGGCCCTAGCTGTGTCAAGCTGGGCACCTGAAAACACAGGCAGCTAGAATCAGTGGCCTTTTTTGAAAATAGGGGATTTAATCACAGAATACCTCTCTTTTCATGGGCATAATACTACTAGCCTAATTCATAGGGGCATTGTGAGCTAACTTTATTAATATGTGTAAGGTGCTTGAGATTCTGTAGGCAGAAGGCATTGGGCCAGATCCTTGAGCCTGCCCAAGCCTGATTGGTACAGAAGCCCTGTAAAACAGTAAAGGTGGCTGGAAGCCACCTTGTGCTCCCCTGGGCCTGGCAGGGAGCCAGTTTGTCCCTATTACTGCCGTTTCAGATATGCACTAACTCATGTGTTATCCCTTAAGCATTGCAGAACCCAAAGGCAGGGAGAGATGCAAACAGGTCCAGACATGTCAAAATTATCCTCCCTTTCTTTAGAGTTAGACAGGAAGGGATCCCAAAACTCTGGAGGAGGGGCAGTCCTGAAACTTTTCTGTGTTGTAACATGGGGTAATTCTATGAAAAAAGTGGACAACCATTGTTCTAACCCAGGGGTCGGCAACGTTTGGCACGCGGCTCGCCAGGGTAAGCACCCTAGCAGGCTGGGCCAGTTTATTTACCTGCTGACACGGCAGGTTCGGCCAATCACGGCCCCCACTCACCGCGGTTCGCCATCCCGGGCCAATGGGGGCGGCCGAGGGATGTGCTGGCCGCGGCTTCCTGCCGCCCCCATTGGCCCGGGATGGCGAACCGCGGCAAGTGGGGGCCGCGATCAGCCGAACCTGCCACGTCAGCAGGTAAATAAACTGGCCCGGCCCGCTAGGGTGCTTATCCTGGCGAGCTGTGTGCCGAACGTTGCTGACCCCTGTTCTAACCTATGCAGTTCTGCCAGCCCTGAATTGCCCCAACCACATGTCTCCAGTATAAGGACCATTCTGGGCAAGGAGTAGATTGCATAGAGCTGGCTACACCAACTGTATGCCACTCAAGGATTCCCCTATACAGGGGACTCTGGCTGTCTGTTTAATACAGTTATCCAGCCCCTTTGGTCCACCAGAACAAAGTATTTAGACTTTTTGATTATTATTGATTAGAGCTGATCATAGAATATTAGGGTTGGAAGAAACCTCAGGAGATCATCTAGTCCAATCCCCTGCTCAAAGCAGGGCCAACTAAATCATCCCAGCCAGAGCTTTGGCAAGCCAGGCTTTAAAAACCTCTAAGAATGGAGTTTCCACCACCTGCCTAGGTAACTCATTCCAGTGCTACACCCCTCTCCTAGTGAAATAGTGTTTCCTAATATTCAAGCCAGATCTCCCCCACTGCAACTTGAGACCATTGCTTCTTGTTCTGTCATCTGCCACCACTGAGAACAGCCTAGCTCAAAAAATGTTTTTTTGTTCCAATGCACATTTTTGACAGAAAAAAGTTCTAATGTTCTTAGAAATGTTTCTTTGAAAGTTTTTGGGTGTTCTTTTTTTTAAAAAAAGTCTGGGGGTCAGGTCAAAATGTGTTGGGGTTTTTCAGCCAAAAAAAAAAGGGGGGTAGGGTGGGGTGGCGGGGGTTGGTTGTCAGCTGATTTTTTTCAGTTTTCAGCCACCAAAAAACCTTCCATTTTCACTTTTTTCAATAAAAACATTTTGTTGAAAATCGCTATTTCCATTTTGATTAAAAAACCTTGTTTGGGGGGAAAAAACAAAAAAAGAAAAAATTCATCCATCTGTATTATTAATAATATCAAGAGTTGTATGTATAAATTCCAGGGCAGAGCAATGAAACTTTAGCACTAAGGGCCAGATTTTCAAAAGTATTTAAGTGCCTAAAGATGCAGCTAGGCACCTAGTGGGATTTCCTGAAGCACTTAAGCAGGTTAGGTGTCTGTGTCCTTGAAATCATTGGGTGTTAATGACCTAACCAGCTTAGGCACTTTTGAAACTAGGCACCTATTTGCATGTTTAGTACCTTTGGAAATCTGGCCCTAAGAGATGTGTACCTGTGCCAGGACCAGGGAGAGTCTAGACTGTTAGAAGGACACATCTTAGGAGAGTCAGCTTTAGACACAAAAACCTCTGTGTATGGTTTTTGAGCAGTTGGAGAAGATCTTCACACACTTGACAAAAGTCTGTGGGTGCTGCATTCCTGCCATGGTGCATTACAGCCAGTAAATTCCAAACCACAAAACACGTACACACGTTAGTAAAAAGCTCACTCCTCACTCAGTTTTCCTAACACTTCTTGCTTCTGGTTAGCAAGAGCCTTGTTTTCCTCTCCCATGGAAGTAACCTAGTCCCTCTTTATCATGCTGAATTTAAATACCTCTCAGCTGGAATTGCATCAATGAGCTGACTTTGAACCTTGCTGGGATGTAACCATGTTCCCCCCACCCCTAAAAATAAGGTCACACTGGGTATGTCTACACTAAATAAAAGACCCTCGGCACAGCTGCAGCTGGTCCAAGTCAGCTGACTTGAGCTCATGGCCTTGGGCTGCAAAGCTATAAAATTGCAGTATAGACATTTGGGTCAAGCAAGAGCTAGGGCTCTGAGACCCTGCAGGGGGAGAGAGTCTCAGAGCCTGGGCTCCACCTCAAGTCCAAATGTCTACACTACTATTTTTAGTCCCACAGTCCAAGCCAGCTGACCCAGGCTCTGAAGCTTGGGGACGCTGTTTTTTTATCACAGTGTAGACATGCCCTCTCTGGGACTCCTAGAGAAACTATTGGGTGGGGACGTGGCAGGGTAGCATGGTCCTCTCCAGGGGCCACCGAGGAACCTGGACATCCTGTCATGGGAGCCAGCTGAGGGGCTCTTGAAGTGCTAATCCTGTTGTCATTAAAAATGTAACCATACCAACAGCAAATTGCAGCATCTTTCAAATTATATAAATGCGAGAGGAAGAAGATCAGCCATGCTCCAGTGTTTCTACAGGGCGGTTGTATTTTCAAATAGAACTGGGTTGGAAATGATGTTCCTGTCCTCTGAAAGTCTGAGAGATTTTGAAAAAATTTGGCATCTAGAATCAGGGCTGAAAGTCAAAATCTTGAACGTTTTTCAGGAACCGAAAATCCCCCCAAAAGTTTAGTTTTATCTTCAGCCATTTTTCTTACTATAATTAGCTTACATTTCACACCAAAAAGTTATTTCAGAGTGGAAAAATGAAATTTGTCATTTAGAAAATGACAAAATAAAATGTTTTGACCATTTACAAAATAAATCTCAACATTTTTCAGTTGAAAAATTCATCAAAACCGACCTCTGCAGCAGAAACCAAATTATGACTTCAGTTTGGCCCTGTGTGTATGTAAAAAGTATTGCTATATGGGTCAGAAACCTGGACTCTCTTCCAGGCAGACTTGGAGTGGCTAGAGGCATTCTCTATGTGCTGTCAGTGCCAAATCCTGAGCTCTCAACTTCTCCATCAACACACAAAGAGGTGCACACCCTGAACCTACCTAGCATTACCTGTGAGGCTTCCCCAGAGAGCCGTGGATTCACATGGATTCACACAGTGCCTGGTGTGAGGCCATCAGCCGTGGTCAAAGGTCCTCAGTTCACTATGAGTGTTTGCTCCTGTCTTAAAGACTGTGACATAATGAAGAGACTTTTTTCTTAAAATCTTGTTGCAAGGTTGGTTCCTGAATCCGAAACATACAACTCATGGCCTCCGGTCTTTGGGAAGAACCTTGGGGCCCTTTAGGTATGACATGTCTTCTAGAAAACAAAATCTAAATGTGCTTCCTAGAATGGTGGGACCCGGGTGCAAACCTGACAAGACATTTTTCACAGGTCTGACTCCATGCCAGGCTCACACTGTTCAGCGTAGGCCCTTGTTTTAATTTTCTCTAGTATATTTCATAAATCTTCAATTCCTTCTGGACAACTTATGGTCTCAGTGACTCTTTAAACAGGATGACGCTAAGAAGGAAACAGTGTTCTTTCAAAGGATCTTAGCATTGTTTTTTAAGAGTATGTCTTTTGTTATAAAGTTATAATCAAAACTAGTTACCGTGCATAAAATTACAGTAAAAGTTCAACCCTTCTCCGCCTCCTTTAATTGTGATTTTAACATTTTGACTAAAATTTTAAGCCTCGTGAACCTCTCTTTCACACGGCTATTGTTAGCTATACTCTGTGGGTCTGAGTCACACTCCCTGGCTCTGCTAAAGCCAGAGTTATTGTTAGAGTCTCAGCTAGAGCAGATGTACACTGTGGTTGGAGCTTATTGGTGTTCTTATGCGTAACCACACTCCAAAAAGTCATTTGTTTAAAACTAAATTATAGGGCTTGGATCTGACCTCATGAGTTTTACTGTCACCAGCCATGGCCACCACTGCTGTTGTCTGCCTTGTCTACACTGGAGTTACTCCTGATTTACACTGAGTCCAAGAGAACCCCTCTAATTGTGGGGAGGGTGAATCAGGCTGAGTGAGGCTTTCCCAGTTTTCTCCTCCACTGGGGGGGGGGGGGGGAAGGAGCATTTATTTCTGAAAGGACCCTAGTTTTCAGGAGGTAGAGGTGGAGTCAGACTAGGAAAGGCCTCCCTTCTGGAATTAAAGAATGGAAGAGTATGGAGAATAGTTGTGGGTTTTTTTAACTGCCCTTATTAAGAGCTGAACTGATTTAAAATCTATACCTACAGAAATCTACACACCTGGTGCAGAAATGCAGAACTGAAAGAGTGAGCAACTAGAGTTTCTCTCTCATGGAGACTTTATATTTATTTTTTTCTTTCTTTTCTATTTTCTTTAATCTGAAATAAAAGCCACCGAGACGAAAGAGTGCTTCCTTTGTGTATGGGGAACCATAATGCCTGCCATTTCTCTTCAGCCAGGGTGAAGCAACATGGCCATGGAAGACACCCCTACTTTCCACACTTATGGATCTGGGATGATTAAATGAGTTTTCCTCTGTATCTCAGGAGCGGGAGGCATGCTTGAGATAGAGGAAATCTCATGTTGAGGGAAGCAAGTCCTTACACTCAGCTGATTGTATTTCTCTGTTTGTCTGTCTGCTTGTAACGTGGTAACTTTTGAAGGCCACATCCGATCAATTCCAAAATTTCAAGGATTGTTCTAGGCAATAATAGGTATAATCGTACTGATTTTGGTGAAAAATTGGAAAACCAGAAAAGCCTGATTTCTATTGGTGTAAGTGAGAAGAAAATCAGGCCCCCAGAATGTCCATTCGGTGCTGTAGAGAAAGGGATCTCCTTGGACTTCCCATGCTGTTGTCTACACATATCACAGCTTAATATGCTACTCTCTCCCACTAGGAGTACAGCTCGGCTTACCTAAGCAATGAACGGTTTCAGAGTAGCAGCGTGTTAGTCTGTTTGTTAGTCTCTAACGTGCCACAAGTACTCCTGTTCTCTAAGCAATGAAGTGTGTAACCCTCTAGTTTAGACCATCGCCTTTCTATGTTCCCTTCCCTGGCAGCACTGCCCTATTTGGTCAATACTTACAGTACATAATGCTTAATACTAATATCAATTAACTATAGCATCAATAGTAGTAATAATGCAGTAAATAATTAAAGGCATGGGTGAGAGTGGGAATCTAGCACTGAGAGGAACAGCACTTTTTACATGGTACTGGAGAAAGGTGCCCAATGATAGCCTTGCTTAATCCCCCTGCCTCAGTAAATGGCCTCAACACTGATCTGAAGGAGGCTATTTCTCCGATGAAATGGTTTAATCTCATCATCCACCCAATTCTTGGTCTCTGTACTGACACAGATAGTGCCCACAAAGCTAAGAGTTACTGCAGGTTTTGTGATATGTACTGAACACTGTCTGCTAGTAACTGAATCAAGGCCACTAGCTCATTCCACAGAGGCCACTGAACAGCCAACGTATTTAGATTTTATTACCATCAAATGTCATAAAACATTTCCACATTTTGATTTTTAGCTGGTGTAAAACAGCATTGCTGCATTGAAGTCAATGGAACCATGTTGTTTTACATGTGTTGAGATCTCAATAAACAGAGGCCCATTTGATTCCCTGCCTTATATCCAGAGCACTGGTAAATTTTCTCCTGTTTTTGTCTCTTAATACTTCAGATTAATTTTCCTCACAAGAACTCATTTAAGTCAAGACTTGTGCCAACATAGGTTGTCCTACAGCACACCAGTTCCTTCAGACTTGTATATTTCGTCTTTAATTATATGCACATTGAAGGACTTACCATTTTGTATGCCCAGCTTGCTCCAAATTACATCTTGCTTTGCTTGTGCCTAAACACAATCCTTCCTTTATTACTGGTTTATGTATAGTTGTCTCCACACAAGGAGATACGTTGTTTTCTGACATCAGACTGCAGATGCTCAAAAAAATTAAGAAGGAAAAAGCACAGTTTGCATTCTGAAGACACAATTTTCATCATATGTTAATAATTCAGTAATTTTATAATGTAGGTAGCTTAGCTTAGCATGGGGTGATTTTCCTTCCATAAAGCACTGTATTAAGCCAAGGTGGCAAAGGTACTTGGCAAGCAAGGGAATATGAAAGAAAAGATGTGTGCTTTTATTCACTGAGTATATGGCAAAAACTGAGTTCCTTAGAACCAAATAAAACTAGGGCCTTATTTTCCATTTGCACTTTGTTCAGACAAAGTCCAGAGTGAGTGTACATTTGTACACTGATGCATTCAATCTAAGGTTTGTGCATATGCAGCTGAGGTTCACAAACTTTTGAACATCTAGCTCTGAATCCATGGTGTGCCCATAAGAGATGTTTTGTGCCTTAAACACAGTGAGAGAGTGTTGCTTAGTGAATATAACAAGGCACTGGGAATGAAGACTCCTGGATTCTCATCCTCAATCTGCGGCTGATTCATTGTTTGATCTTGAGCAACTCACTTCCCCTCTTTTAGATTTTAGATGTTGAAAAAATGAGCATGTCAAAGTTCAGCAAGGAATTTTTCTAATTTGGACCTCTGAGAAATGACAATCAAAACAACAGCCATTATGTTTTGTGGGATGAGTGATACAGCCAACTGCTGTGTTTATAGGGCTAGATTGTGGCTAGCCCTAACTCATCCATGCAGGGAGTAAGGGCCATAGTAGGGCTTCCCCAATCTAAGGGAAGTACAGGGGCTGCTGGCTCTGTGTCAAGGAAGTAAGCTTCACCCTCAAATAGGCTCTAGCAAATTACTTCCCCATACAGTCTACAGTGCACCCCATGGTGTCTCCTGGGCCAGTGAAATAAGGTTGTGCATAAAATGCAGTTTAGCCCGTAATATATATTGGGGATTTGATGTTGTGGGTCTTTCTTTCTTTTAATCCTTAAACATTCTAGGATCAAGGAATGGAGACATGAGGGTAATGACACTACGTCACAAAACACTCGGACCAAAATTGTGCTTCCCTGTTGTAAGATCAAGAAAGAGGAGAATAATAACTGGAAAGGCATTAGAGACACAAGACTGTTTCAGAGCACATCGGCTTACCTGTCTTCCGAGTCTATCAACCTCTTTTTCTTTCTTTATTCATGAATGTTTCAGATAATAGATTCTGCCCATGTTCACCATAAAGTACAGCTAATCTTACCTCATTGCATCCCCTGGGATAACACTGAACATAAGATTCACATTGACAGCTCTAGCTGTACCTTAGATTTCTTTTTCATTTGTTATAAAATAATTTTTGAAAGATTTTTAAAAAAACAACTCTACCTTTGATTTCTGATGTACTTCGCACCCATTTCTTCATGATGGCACCATTTTTACAGTTTTATGTTTGGCATTAGCCTTCAATTATACTCAAAATCTTGTGTTAAATCCCTTTTGTATACTAAACGGGCTTATCGCGGGGGGGGGGGGGGGGGTTGGTCCTATTCATCTGGAAGAGAAAGAGCCCACTCATCTGACTTAACTTACTAAGATTCTCTATTTTAGCAAGTGAAATAAATCAGACTATTAACATCATTAGTAGCAGATGTACGCTGCTTTACAAATACCAAAGACTTGCCCACACGCTACCCTTCCATCTGCTGTATTAAATTCAGTTCATACAGTTATTACTAGTATAAATCTCTTTTTCTTTATTCTTTTCTATTTTCTCTTTATTCTCTTTTTAATAAGAACTTATAAGTACTGTTCAAGACAGAATTTAAAATATATTAATTATGGAATTATGAGAATACTGTACAGTAGAGATATGTTACTTGTAACTAAAAATAAAATCATAATATTTCTGATATAGAAGTGAATGGCAAACTTTAAAAAATGAAGGGAATTAGTTAGGGATGCAGACAGGACTGAAGAATTCAAGGATCTAAATGAGGAAGAGGCTTGGAATTACTTTAAGTCAAAGTTGCAGAACCTTTTTGAAGCCTGCATCCCAAGGGGAAAAAGTTCATAGGGTAATGTTGTGGACCAAGCCGGATGAGCAAACATCTCAAACAGATTGTGATGGTGTGTTCATCTCTATACTTGCCCTGAAAGAGTTAATATAGGTGATGAAGGGGGGGCCAATTAATCAGACAGGCCACAGCTGAAGGAAATCAGGTGGTCCCTCATTGAATGAGGGGGCCCAGCTGGGCTGGCTTTATAAAGGCAGGAAGCTGATCACAGAATAGTTTGCAGTCATTTTCTGGGAGAAGGAAGCTGTGTTTAGAGACTACAGAGGCCGGTAGTCTAGGCCTACTCTCTGGGCATTGGGATGCTGGCAAACCCAGAGGTGGGGAGAAGCCAGCCAGGTAGAAAAGGACAGGAAAAGTGGCAGCAAGGTTCAGGAGGGCATAGACTTTGTCTGCTGATTAGATGGTCTGTGAGCTGGAACCCGGAGTAAAGGGTAGGCCATTGCTCCACCATTTGACATATACTAGCTCTGATTACACCAAATGCCATTCTGCCATTGACTTCAGCAGGATGATGCACATGCTTACCATTAAGCACATGCTTACTTGCTTTGCGGGATCAGTGCTGAAGAGTGTGTACAACATCTTGCAGATCAAATGCTCAGAGGAGTTTATTTTATTCTACGTAGCTGTACTCATGTTTTTCAGGGGTATAATGTAGTTGTGGTTAACGTGCATCCTGTGAACGTGGTGCATGGTATAGTGGAAACCATGATTACTCTGTGGTAAGTTTCTGATCTAAATAAATCCATTCATTCATCAAGTTAAGTTATGCTCTAAACAAAATTTGATGGGTATTCCAGATAGAAGGCAGAGAACTGTGTGGGTTTGATTTCCTGATCCTTCTGATATGCTGAAGGATGCTCCAGAATATACTGAGATTTATTGGATTTACCCTTTGGTAAATGAGTAAGATAAAGACATGTACACAATGACTGATAAAGGCCAGGATATTTCTTTCATCATAAAGTGCACAATCATTCTAGTTTAACAGCTGTAATCCCTGCTAGGCATTTCTAGCAGTAACAATAAGTCTAGACCTTACTTGTTTTAATAACACTTCCCCCCCTCCACCCCACCCCCCAGCATAACAAGGGGCTCCCTCAATATTTTACTTCCTTGGCCAGTAGTTTCCTGGGGAAAATAGTAAGATGCTCTTGCCCACAAGGCTTCTTCCAATTTAATACTTTCCTTCCCCCATGCTAATTCCACTAGTCGTCTCTTTCCGTCTCTCTTCTCTCCCCCCGACCCCAATAAATTCTCCCTTGCATCCAAATCCATCAATCCTTCTAACTCTATTCAACAAACTGTATAACCCCTTTTGCATCACTCATGGAAATTGTCTGTGGTTCCCCTACCTGACAGCTGTTCCTCACATCTATAGTCATGGTGGTAGCAGTGAGTGGGACATGTGCTGATAATGGTGGTATCAGGTCAGGAGCACCAGAACAGGGGCAGCCAAAGGGCCATTGCCCCATCACTTTTAGAAGTGGGAGGGTGGCTGTAAGGGCGAGCAATTGGAGGAGGAGAGGAGCAGGGGGTGGGGCTTCAGCAGAAGGGTGGTGTGGGGGCAGGGCCTCAGGGGAAGGGGTGGCATGAAGGCCCTTGTTAACTTATTGATAATAAATCCTTCTAGGCAAGATCAAGTAATATCCAAAGCAGAACATATTAAAGTATGGTCCTCAGATGTTTATTTTTTTCTTGGGAGGACTTCAAAATGAATTAATGGGCTGGAAGGTTTTCATTCCTCTCACCTTTAATCTATTTTAATCTTTAAATCTCCATTGTGGTTTCCTAAAACTCCAGCAGATTACCTTTTGTCTTGGGCCATAGTAAGCTGTTTAATATCCTTTGACAAGGAATATTCTTGTGAAATGCTGAATCCCAGTGCCCCCTCCCCCGCCCACACACACACATACTTTCAGAGAGCTTCCACCACTCCTGTGTCAAGGGGGTGTGCAATATGGCCCATTCTCTCAATTTTGTCATGCATCTCGTGATATTTGGCATTAAAGTCCCAGCTCCTGGAGTCCGTTGCTTTAGTTGAGAACATGAGCTTTCATTTTAAAAGTGTTTCTAGTCTTCATGAGATGGGAGGAAAAACTGGAAAACATGACCCGTGTGCACTCCAAAGGCTTGGAAACCAGGGGGCAAGCAGAATAATAAATCACTAAACTTTAGAAAAATATATTATTTTTTTTAAAGCCAAAGTTATGACTTTTGGTGGCTCACTCGTGGCTTTTGAACACCTGGGGTTGGCAATAGTAGGTGTGACTCTTAGGGGTGAGGGTGTCTCCCCTAGGTTGTGGGGGGGTTCAGGTGAGGGAGTAAATCTTCCATAGAAGGTAGTGAGGAATTGGAACCCCTTGTCCCCCTGGTGTTCTTCCAGTACTGGCTCTTCAATCCTTCACCCCTAAGGGTGCTGGTGGGGGACACAGGAAGAGATTTCCTTTTGCAGCACCGTTGTCAGTGGCAGGCACCCCCATGGTGTGGTAGCAGTTGCTGAGGACTGACCTCTTTAACACGCAGACATGGATTTAGCATATTTGGGAATGGGCCTATGAGCCAATTTGTTGCCATCTTTCCCCTCCCCTGGCACAATTCCTGTCCACCAGTATCATAGCATTAGGTGCAGGCCCAGCCTCGGGTCTGAGGTGAGATCAGTGATTTGGGCTGACCTTTTATATTTAAAAATGTGGGACAGAGGCTCTTCAGGGTGTTCCCCAGCCTTCTGCTGTGGAAATATAGCTCAGCTGCTGTATCCTTTCAACCCTAGTGATTAGTTTACATTTCAAGCTGCTTTCACAAGGCAAAGGGCTAGTAACTTACCACCCCCTGCCTGTTGTTGTTGTTGTTTTTAAATGAAAACTGAGATTCTGCTGCAATGGACCCAAACCCAGGTTGGTTATCTAGGTAATGGTCCCAGCCACTTGCAAAGCTTGCAGGTGGACAGATGTGAAGGCGTGGTACCCTTGTGAGGCTACTTGCAAAAAACAGTAGTGGGAAGAGAGTGAGAACTTGTGGGTGGTGTCTGCTTGGAAGAGGCTGGGAGAGAATTTACTAAGCGCCAGGGATATTACTTAGACCAGGGTAGTAGCTAGAATCCACTTTCAAGCTGCAAGTATCTGAACAGGAGGGAAATCTGTAGCATGTTACCTAGTGGCAAAAACACTAGCTGCTGGGCCGAATGCTCCCACACTGTTGCTGGCACTGGTAGAGCAGTAGTGGTGCTAGAATAACAGTGGGAGATTATTATTTTTTTCTCACACATACACAAAAGCCAAGTACATAGAGCCATTGTGTAACAAGATTCAGATAGCTTGCCTCTTATCTCCTCCTGCATTCATCTGATCTCACACATCACACAGTTCTCACTTCTATGCAGACACCAAACATCTGCCGTGAAGCCTGAAATTGGATCCCAGATACTACAGGGGCCATGGGCCTTCCTATAATATAAATATTAACACTGTTAATTCAATCTTATTACACGTCTCTTCCGGATCCAAAGAGAAAGCAAGATTAAGATGGTTCCTCAAAGGAGCTCACAAATTTATTTGGCGCAACTCTCTCCTTCATGAATCCTACCTGTTCTCCATGAGTGAAATTTAGAGTCCAGTTTAAGGCCAGAAGGGACCACCAGACCATCCACACTGACTTCTTCACAAGCCACTAACATCACCCAACTACCTGTGCCCTAAACCCCAAAACTGGAACTACTCCAAAGTAGGAGAGCCCTCAGAAGACTAAACTACTCTTTAGCATAATATAATCCAGCTGTGGTGCTGCCATATGTTGTATGACAATCTTACATTTTTTGATTAGCACTGAAATAAACTGGAAATTTCCCCAACTTGTCCCTTTTTCTTTATAAGGTAATCATGGCAGTTCTCATGTCTCAAAACAGGACAGCCAAGGGCAAGGGTTCTTTTGCTGTGTTGATAACCAGCCTCAAAAGGTTTCATCAGAAGGTAGCTGTAAAGCTATCCAACATCTTCTGCACAGTCCAATGATACTGACTACATACATGTATAACGCACAGAAGTGCCTGTGCTCATAACCAGCAGTATATGCACAATGAATACACTTCCAAAGTATAAGTGGGTAGCGAGTAAGTTTTAAAGCCAGCTATCTAGCTTATCTGTCAAGTGACAAAGTGCTATGCGATCAAATGTATATAGAATAGAATCAAAACAAAGCACCACCTATGTAATTTCAAATCACTAGAGCTTCTGCTCCGTTATCCCAGATGGTTATCAAACTAATTTAGTTACACTGAATACTTTAATAATGCTTTTGATATTTAACCCTATAAATAACATACTGGGAAAAGTTAGGATCAAGATGTGGATCAGGATCAGGCAAAGTTCCATATGGGCAAAATTCTTCATGGATACCAGTGCAACCCTAATCTCTTTGCTGTGGCTTTACTGTGTAATGTTGTTGCACTGGTGTAATGGAGAGGAGGCTGTTGTCCATAGAAGCCCTGCGTCATTTCTTGCAGAAGTTGGAAGGTGTGTAGTGAAAGAGGCAGGGGATTGCAGGAAGAGAAAGGATGGTCAAGTAGTTAAAGCAGTTGACTGCTGCCCTGGAGAACTGGATTCTCTTCCTGCGTCTGCCATAGAGTTCCCATGTCATCCTTGACCAGGCATATAAATGAGACTGTTCATAGGTGGCCACTAACTGTATGTTCCCTGTTTTAGGGGTGCCCAATCTGAGACCCTAAGGCTGTGCACTCATAGCTGCAGAAAAGCGAAGTATTCTGAAAAATCAGGCCCTAGGCATCTCAAATTGGGCACCTGAAGTTAGTGGACACCTTTGACATTAATCTCTGTGTACCTCCATTCCCCATCTGTAAAATGGGAATAAAAGCCACTAACCTCACAGAGGTGTTTTGAAAATATATTTGTTGATATTTATGAAGCACTCATACTATAGTGAAGAGCACCATAGAAAAGCCCATACGGAAATTAATAATTCTGTATTCACAGCAGTAAATAAGGCCTAGAACGACACATTGAACAATGAGGAGAAAACAACATTTTGAATAGCTGCCCATTAAGTGAGCACCATCCATTGTGCACTGAATGAGGCAGGGGTCCCGTGGAAAAAATATCATGTGATGATGTAATTAAAGCCTATCATAATGCAAATGCACAAGGGAGTTAAATTAAGCATGCACAGGGAACCTTAATTCTGGCATTTCCTTACTTCTGAGTGCTTGACTTTGCAACCTTAGCATTCTTATAGCATAGTTTTTTTTGTATATTATGTTATATGAATTTAATTGTAATACCTCTCTGTGCATTACACATTTTAGTGCTGAATTCATGACTTGTGAATTATGAGAGTATTTGACTAATTCATCTTATTTTATAAAAGATATGGTTCACTTAAAGAAAAGCCAGATGGATGCCCTCTCTGCAAGATGTTGTGCCCTATTATGAAACACCCAGATTCAGAAATAGAGTTGAACCACTGGCTTTGACTTGTGAGACCCGAGAGGCATTGTAGAGAGGGTAAATGTAATACTTAGCATGTATTGCCTCTACCTTCTCTATCACAGAAACACCCACACTGCTCAGTCACAGGAAAGCATTGAAGATTTTTGCCTAATTTCTTTCTGTCCAAAGAAGAAAGGAAAGGTATTGCCAGGTTAAATGCAGTAAAGGAGCAAGGTCCCAGTCATGCTACAGGGTGCAGTGGGTTCCAGGTAGGGTATAGGTCACATAGGGTACAGCTGTAACCATCCCATCAGCACAGTCTGTGAGCCTGCTGTCAAATGTTTGAGCTGAGGAATACTTTGATTTTCCTGGCAGGATTAGGTACTGTTACAACTTTGTAACCTGCTGGAGACCAAAGGTGAGGTGTATGTCTATTTAATACAGTATATGAGAAGTTCTTAGGGGCAGGGTCTATGGGGCAGATCCTCCGCTGGTGTCAATTGTCATAGCTCCACAATTCACACCAGTCGAGGATCTGCCTCACGTCTTCATTTATGCTAGTAGAGTGCCTAGCACTGATCCTGATTGAAGCCTGTGAAGTCTATTGTAATAATAGTAATCATTAATCATAATAGACAGCAAACGCCAAATATTAAGGAATTAATTTTGTCTTAGTAGTAGATGAACATTTTTCTTTCTGTTTATAAATTTATTTTTATGTGTGTGGTGATCTCTAACCATTTCAAAGGTAACCAAAACAATTCAGTTCAAATCATTCAGTTTCCTACCAAAATCAGGGGGAACTGGATCCAAAAAGTGAATCTGTTCTGCATGACGGGATGATCAGAAAAGGATGGTGAGGAGAAAAGAGGGTTAAAACTGCGGGCTGATTTAAGCAAATTCATTAAAAAGCTAGACACCCTAGCAATACTAAATGATTTAGAACGGCAACAAATGTTAATTCCTTAACATGTTCTAATGTCATAACTATAGAAGCCAGACACTGCCTGTCTTCATGTCATCACAATTCCTTTGCAATAGTCTGTTATTCCCTAATATAAAGCCTGTGTTCATTTATAAAACAAGAAAATTGCCTTTTTTGGTTCGGTTGTTCCCTGAGAGGGCAGGAGTTCTTGGCTGTAATTAAAATGATATCTCAGAATTAAATATGTGGCTATATCAGCCATGTGCTATGAAAAGCATTTGGACTGCCTGGCACACTAAAAAAACCCTCTGCCTCAAGTGCAGACCATTCATATGCACAAAGCCATGGATATTCAAGGGAAGGAAACAGGATGTGAAGCACTGGCACTCCAGTCCTCCGCAGTTTTTCTCTGTATAAACTGATAGTGCGGTGCCTCTGCTCATTGAAGAAAAGTAATCGTTTTCCTCATCTCCAGTTTAATTACTCTCTGCTACTCAACCAATTAATACCGTGGTCCATTCTGAGGTCAGAAATTGAACAAATGTTTCCGAGCTTGACCCCTCCCTACTTTCTTTGTGCCATCTGCCATTGCCATGGCACTGTGCTTTGCTTTTCATGCTTCACTAGATTCACTGGATATGCAGGGTAATGGGGTTATTTTTTCCCCCTAGGTCTTTTTGGAAGGGAAATTAAAAAAAATGAATGGATAAAACTGCTGTGTGCTGCCCTTTTCATTTTCACGTCTTTTTAAGCCTTTTAGCATACAGTTTTCAGCAATTTGAAGGAAAATTGCCCTGAAAGAAAGAAACCAAAATCTGTCTTATTTTTTTTAAACAAAACCCATCACACAACACAAGCAGCTGCAGAGAATTTCTGTTCCAAGTGGATGATGTAATGGGTTTTGTCAGCCAATGCTGTAACGAATAAAAACTGAGACCCTAAAATCATTCCAGCTTTTGATGAAACTCATAAGCTTTCTGGTGCAAGTGATCACTAAAATGAACTTTAGCTTGGAGTTGTATAGTGCAGTTCTTGATTTTAAGTGAAACTGAGATTAAAATACTCTAATTGGGTAACAACTAAAGCTGCTATGTCTTCCACTGTTTATCTGTTCAGCCAATCTCACCAAGTGAAAGAGAAATCATGCATGCTATGCCATTTAACCAGAAATCTGCCACTGTTAACATTATGCATAAATATAGTCTCATTCCATATTTCCTGGCATTGTAATACTTAGTACTGAGGCTTTTGTGTACTGTTATTACATTATTGAGGGGTGGAGACAGAGGGATTGTGGTACCCAAATAAGCATTAGAAAATATATAGACTAAAGAAGAGATAGTAAATGCAAGTCTGTTTCTGGTTAAATGGCATAGAATGCACAAAGATAGATATATACACATTCATATAGAACAGGTGTATGAAGTAAATAGAAAATATGGATGATTTATACATAAACCCTGTACTGTGTATCTATTTTGTTTTCAAATAAATCATTAAATATAAGCATGCTAGTCAGAGAAAATAGTCACTCACTGTTGAGTAGTAAATGTGGGGGTATATATATATTTATTCATTTTAAATGGTATAGTTATATGATAACATTGTCAGCCTTAGGAGGTTAAGGATCCTAAAGTCTTCAGCATTTTGGTTGTGTGCCAGCAGTTTTCTGCATTACAAACAAGGTAGTTGTTGCTGGGGGTGTTTTTTATAATCAGTCAGGAATCAAAAGCAAAATATTGGACGAGCCCAGTGGCCTGGTGCTGTAACGCTCCCCTGGGAGAAGCAGCCATTTTTCTAGTCTCAGTAGCTCGGCCAGCAGGGTTGGTGTTACTTTGGAGACAGCCACTCACCTGCTGGAGATAAGAAATGTCTGTGATTGTTAAGTGGTAACCATGCCAGCTAATTACAGACTTCAGAGGGATCCCTCTACCTCTGGAAGGTTGGTGGTTGTGTGCCTGAAGGATGAAGGGTTGGGAAGGGGAACAGTGGAGGCTTGAGATGAGTGGTGAATCAGGGAACAATGAGGCTTCAGGGAAGTGGAAGGTCTCTTTGTGGGCAGAAGGAACTCTTTAAACATTGAAATACATGTAAGTTTGCTTTACGTATTGACCAATGAATGTCCAGCATTAGTGAGGGAGAGAGCCAGCTGCCTTGTGCCAAAAAGCCAATATACTGAAGGATGTAAGCCCCTGATTTTTCAAGGGGGTCAGGTGTTTATTTCAGGACTCCTGCTATGAGTAGAAGCAAAACCCAGGGGCGGTTGAGATCCAGTCCCCATTTTCTGAATGTTTTGGGGGTAGATAAGTTTATCAGTGGTTCTAGTTCTGGCCCAGCTGTGATTAGGAGCAAGCAGACAGACAGGCTGTGTGCAGCTTATTTAGGATCTCTCTCTCTCCTGTTTACATCAGCAACCTCATAGCTCCTCTCCTCTACTCCAAGCCAATGCCACAGTAGCTATGACTCCCCTCACAAGTTCTGTCAGTGCAAAACTTCTCTCTGACATAGCAGTTCTACTAACACAGGGGAAATTTGCTTATTCAAGCTTCTACTGTTTGGTTTTCCCAATGTGTCCCAGCAGTGCAGGCTCATTCATTTTTCATTGTAACAGCAAGGCTGAAAGCCCCAAAATTCGACTTTCATAACAAAACTCCTCATAGGGACCAGAAAGGTAAAGTGGCCTTCCCCACCTCCTCCCCAGCTGCACTGGTGAACTGTTTTTTGCAGTGGTAATTCACCTAATTGCTAACCAAATTATCCCCTCCTCCTCTGAGGCAGAAAAGATAAAAACCCAGTGGGATCTGTCTATATGGCAATATACTCCTTCCCCGATCCCACAGAAGTTCCTCCAAGAGGTATCCACAGACATTGACTTCTACTGTGTGGGAGAGGTTGAGACTGGGAACCTCCCTCCGGCCCCACAGGAAATTAATGCTAACTATAGAGAGAGGATGCATGGTGTAGTGGTTGGAGTGCTAGCTTGGGATTTGGCAAATCCAGCTTCCTCACTTTGTCACAAACTTTCTGTGTAACTGTTGGCAAGTCACTAAGTCTGTTTTGCCTTAGTTCCCCATCTGTAAAATGGGGGTAAAAACACTTCCCTTTCTCACAGGGGTGTTGTGAGGATAATACATTAAAGATTGTGAGGCACTTGCACATGGTAACAGGGGCCATATAAGGATCTAAGATAAATAGAGAGACATCAGCATTAAGGCCTGAGTTCAGCAAGGCACTTAGACTCACATTTAACCTTAAGCATGAATAGCCCTGTGACGTGTTAGACCCCCTTTCGGGGTGCCACTGGATGTGCTGCGGTCCCACTGAGCCCACCTGTCCAACCAGCCTGGGTTTCCCTTGGCTTGTGCTGCTCTCAAGCCCTTTTCCAGCACACACACAGGCAGGGACACACCCAGCTGTATAATCATTGAGTCTGCGATTAGCTCTTTGTGGGATGGCTCAGCTAGGGGAATGCCCAGTTCTCCTGCGCACACACTCTCTTGAGTGTAAAGCCAACATTATCTTGTCTTGCACTGTATAGAGATCTATATAGCGTAAGCTCATAAAACCCGCCCTCTCCTTCAGTGTGGAGGGAGATATGCACAGGTCTTTCCCCCAGTTATGAATTGCACAAACTAGGTTTTGGAATAAACAACAAATAAGTTTATTAATTACAAAAGGTAAATTTTAAATAAGGGATAGCAAACAGAACAAAGCAGATTACTGAGCAAATAAAACAACACACAACATAAGCTTAATTCACTAAAGAAACAGGTTACAAATAGTAATTTTTCACCCTAAATGTTTTAGGCAGGTTGCAGAGTTTCTGCAGCTTAGAGTTCCAGTTATTTCTCTTCACAGGCTAGAGCACGTCTCAGCTTGGACTAAGCTCTTGCCTTTCCCCAGCTTAGTTCTTTTGTTTCTTCAAGTGCGTTCAGAAGTCTTCCTTCTTGGGTGGGGAGGCAATGGAGGAGAGCCCTGGTTGACTCACTTCTCAGCCTTAAATTGGATTTACATAAACATTTGTTTCCAGTGCAAAAATACCAGCAGTGTCCAAGGTGGTACTCTATACCAGGTGACATTATCACATGACCTTGCAGTGTTAAAGCCACCATGAGACAAGGTTTATTTGTAATGTCCACAGGAAAAACTCCAGGAAGATGAAAGATGAGCATCTTCAAAGACCTATTATATTGTCTTTCCTAATTGCCCATTCAGGCTGATTGCCTACTGTCTGGTGGGCATTCCCCAAGTGCACATCCAGTTGTAATTGTTATATAGTCAATATTCCTAACTTCAGATACAGAGTGGATACATTAATACAAATTGATACATGCACACATTCAGCAAATCATAACCTTTCCAATGATACCTCACATGACCCACCTCACATAAAACATATCTTAGTTATGCCATATCCATATTACAACAGTATTTTTACGAAGAACATGGGGTGCAGCGTCACGAGCCCCATTGACTTCCATGCTTAAAGTTTAGCCTGTGTGTAAATGTTTTGCTGAACTGGGGCCTATATTTCCTTCAGAGATGTGGAAATTCCATCGAGAGATACCGAGGGGGTAGCAGCTGTTTGGGGAGCCCCTGGTGGACCAACTCCTCCAAGAGTCCTGCTACCAAAGATTGAAGAGGAAATGGGGGAGCCATGTAATTGACCTCAGCAGAACCTCTGAGCTTTGTTGGTGTTGGAGGCCGACTTCTTCCCTCGCCTGTTTCTGACATGTGGTGGGGAGCAAACTACACAGACCTTATGAAAGAATGTAAAGGAATCTCCCCATGTGCAAACTCATTGAGATTCCTGTCTCCTACATGGAAGGAGGCCCCACAGGGAAGGTTATGGTTCTTTACGCTTGTTAGAGTACAGCATATACTGTAATTAAATTCAAAATGCAACACAACGAAAATTAGGCAGAGGGAATGTTTAACACTATTACCACTCCTCTGACTAGCTTACTATTCTCACACCGATTAGCTATACAAACCTATATAATCATCGCTTTCTTGGATAGTAAAAGGCAGGTAATAAGCACAGCCCCTTTGCCAGGCATGAACCTCACAGACAGGCAGCCTGTATCTCTGTTCTTCAGGCTGTATTGAAGAGCTATAGCTTACATTTCCATGTCTATATGGCTGTTAGGCAAATAATTATGCAGTCCCTTTGCTACTGACTGAATCTTTTCCCTTCTGAGCATGCCCAGAAACCTTCAGTGTGCTCTTACGTAAAAGTAAGTCTAAGCTTTAACCAAGTTCAAAGCATCAGCTAACTGACTCTCGTGGCTTCCTTGCCACAGCGACAACAGCATCTGTTAGAATCACATGACATCGATGATAGGGTCCACCAAATCTCTGCATTTCTTCTCACAGCAGGGTCATAAAGCACTGTACATTAAGCACACTGTTTTTCCTGGAACCCTAATTGATGGGGTTCAACTTGTACACTCTATTTAGCCAATAAAAACCTTAGCTAAGGAGCACCACGTAGCAGCATAGCATTTTCCACCCCCACGTAGGAAACCTCAAAAGAGTCCAACATCAAAAGCCAAAGGAAACAGAATACTGCTACCCTTGCCCCTTCCTTTGATCGCCCTTTTCGTTACATTCCAGGCAAACACTGAAAAGGGAGGGACTGGAGTGAGGGAGGTTAGATCGCTGAATCTCAGGTGAGAAATTACAGCTTCCTCTTTTAGTGCTAAATACAAGTTGTACAATTATAATTACAAAAAGAGAGAGAGAGAGAAAAAATATGTCTTTTTAGCCCTCACCTCACACGATTTCTTTAATGACTTCAAATCCCTTCAAGGCCTGACTCTTCACTGCCTGGCACCATGCATATTCATTGACACCTTTATTTCTCAACTCTATTTCTTGTTTATACAGGGTCTGAGGTGCCCACAATTCTTCACCACTCCTCCTGGTCCATGACATGGGTTCATAGGTCTTGGAGTTTGTGATGGGGTGGGCACCCTGCCATTGGCCCTGAGAGGTTGAATTAGGACAGGCAGGCCCAATCAACCAATTAAGCAGTAAATAGTGGAGAGATTTACGCTATGAGGAGGCTGCTAATTGGAAGCAAGCTCACCTTTGAGGGAACATAAACCCAAGAGACTGACAACAGAGAAAGGTTGAAGAGTGGTAGTCACTCTCTCTGAGGGATAGGAATCCCTGAGACCTAGGAGAGAGGGTCTGACTAGGAAGAGTGGAAGCACGATAGGCAGTAGTCCAGTGGTAAGAGCAGTAAGGTGAAGGGAGCTGCACACCTTGACTGCTTGGTAAAGGGCCCCGGACTAGAACCCAGAGTAGAGGGCAGGCCTGGGTACCCCCGCCAACCAGTACCAAGTGGTATTACCAGGGGCAGTGAACTAGCAGACTGTCTGAGTCACAGCAGGAGTCAGGGTAGTGGGCGTGCGGACTATTGAATACTGCTTATCCTCAGAGACTTGGAAAGTATCCTATCTTGGAAGGGGGAAACACTTAGTGACCTGGCCAGAGGGTTGAGACACACAGAGGAAGCAGCAGCTCCTAGAGCAAGAGAGGGGGTTGCAGACAGAGAGGGATGAAATGTCCAACTGCTGGAAAGGGGTGTTGGCCAGGCAGAGCTAATCCCCAGAATTGCCCAAAGGGGGCACCACCTAACAGTAAGCAGAGCACCCTGTGACAGAGTTCCAATCCTTTTCCCTTCAAACTTCTCTTGACACACTTTCCATTATATCCTCAGTCTTACAAATGCTTTTTTGCTGTCCTCTTCCACCCATGCTTTCTTTGCTGGTCATTGACACCTGTGCAAGTTGGGTGTAAAATGCTATCAGTGTATGGGAAAGCAATATAAGTTTGGAATGGGACATACAGTAGAACATCAGAGTTACGGACACCTTGGGAACGGAGGTTGTCCATAACTCTGAAATGTAAGTGCAGTTAGGGCTTCAGATCCAGCAGCTGAAACTCCAAGCAACCCCTAGGCACAGGGAACCATGGCAATGGGAGCTGCAGGGGTGGCGCCTATGGGCATGGGCAGTGCACACCGTGCAGATCCACCTGGTCGCATCTCTGCCTAGGGGCCGGACATGCCGGCCACTTTCGGGAGCAGTGTGGAGCCAGGGCAGGCAGGGAGACCTGCCTTAGCCTCGTGGCGCCACCGACTAGGAGCCATCTGAGGTAAATGCCGCCTGGCCGGAGCCCACACCCTGAAACCCCTGCCCCAGGTCATAAGAACATAAGAACGGCCTTATCGGGTCAGACCAAAGGTCCATCTAGCCCAAGATCCTGTCTACCGACAGTGGCCAATGCCAGGTGCCCCAGAGGGAGTGAACCTAACAGGCAATGATCAAGTAATCTCTCTCCTGCCATCCATCTCCATCCTCTGACAAACAGAGGCTAGGGACACCATTCCTTACCCATCCTGGCTAATAGCCATTAATGGACTTAACCACCATGAATTTATCCAGTCCTCTTTTAAACGCTGTTATAGTCTATAGGTCAGAACCCCTTCCCACACCCTAACTCCCTCCCAGACCCCACACCCCAACCCTCTGCCTAAGCCCTGAGCCCCCCTCCCCGAGCCTGCAGCATGCACCCCCTCCTACACCCCAACCTCTTGTCCCAGCCCTGAGCCCCCTCCCGCACCCCAAACCCCCCAACCCCAGTCTAGAGCCCACACCCCAGCTGGAGCCCACACTCCCACTTATGTACTTATGTTTTCAAATGTAATATCTAATGTCAATGGCATAGCTTACACAGCTAGGTAAGAAATGAAAATGTTTGAAATAACATTTGCATTCCTTGGTTTGTTTTTTCTCCCTAAAGAGAGTATAAGATCATAGGTTGTACAACTGCTTGGCTGGCTAGAGAAAGATAAGTGAATGCCTTTGACTCTACAGTGGCAAATACAATCTTCCTAATTGTTTAAGATACTGTCCCCCTCCAGTGGAACTTCACTATCCCACTCAAAAACAAGATCTGATCCCATTCTGAGGTGGGTTACCTTTACACATGTCCTTTTTTGAATGTTGCTGTTGACATTTATCATAAGGAGATTTTATCTTGCAAAAACATCTAAAGTTCTGAGGCTTATGTATATAAACTACAAATGACCCGTTATCTTATTAGTTTTTTGCACTAGCATGTCCCCCAAATGTTGCACCACTCCATGGGCATCCACCACCAGAGTGAGAAAATAGAAGTTTGCATTATTAGCCTGATCTCTAATTTAACAGAGAAGGATACTCTGCAGTATACTTTTTTCTTATTAGATTGAGAAAATCATGCAAACTGCTGTAGGCTGGTGGAATTTGGAAATAAATTAGAGAAATTCTCTGCTCGCTTCCATCAGGCAGATCTACTGAGGGCAATAGGATGGGACCAGAACTTTAAGAGTAATATCAGCACTATAAATCCTCATGGCCAAGAATCACAACAGCAGAGTAGGAACTTGGATATGTGACTAAAAATGATGCAAGCAGAAGATTTTTCAGTTCCTGAGGCACTGAGATTCTCTATGAAACAGGTGGGGTTCCCTACATCTAAACAATAGGCTCACCGGAGTACTGGCTCAGAGAACGTAAATTAGAGCTGGGCACAAAATAGCGGGGGGTCCTTTCCCTGGAAATTTTCAACTGAACAAACTGAATTTCTTTGAGGAATGCAGACACTTCCTGCAAAAATAAAAAATAAAGTTTTTAAATGAAAAAACAATTTTCAGTCAAAAAACAAGTTATGACGGAAATTGTTCAGTCAACCCTAATGTAAATCAGTCTGTAAGAAGAAGGGACAAGCATTCAGGCAATTGTACAGCACCAGCGAAAAATTTTGAAACAGCTCCCTTATATAAGCAGATGGGGAACTGATAGGAAAGAGTATTAGTGAAAATTATAATATAGCCTGGGGTGCAGGGGCCCAAAAGGAAAATATATATAGGGCAAAGTTTCTACTGGCCCTAATAGAAGAGTTCAAATGGTGGTTGGGTAAAGAGTCTGTCTCCTCCCTCGTAGACACAGGCAAAGGCCAAGTACAATGGCCATCCTTGCACTGTCCTGAGCATCAGAACTGTTACAGGCTAGTATAGCTGCTATTAGCCCACCTCTCTAGTGTGTCTCACTGAGCCACAATACTTCTGTGCTGAGGTAGTTTGTCTCTGCACTGCCACTTACTGTGAGTTTTCTCCGATTGGGATAATGTAGTTCACCAAAAGTAACAGAAACCCAAATACTGAGTGGTCATTATAGATTGGGATTGGGATAAAAACATTAAGAAAAGCAAAATGATAAAGGAAACATTGCACAAGATGGGATGAACTACAAAAACTATTTAAAGCACAAAATCAATGAGGCCCAGCCCAGGAAAGACAGGCCTCCAAAACTTGGCTTGGGTAATACATTAACAGGAACATTAGAGATTACTAAAATAATTAACTGAGTGTTATGCCTCAGAGGCCACAAAGGCTGATGGAGAACAGATGACTAAATAAACATTTTCCCATAAGAAGGAGGAAAAATGCTGGAAGAAGCCAGGAAAGAAAGCAGGAAACCAGAAAGCGCTGTGATCACTGACAGAACCCAGACAAGACTCCTCCCAGAAACCAGAATGAACAGGGCAGGAGATGGAGAGAGTCAGAGACAGAGAGCAACATTTTATTAAAAATCACTGGAAACTGCTCACAGATTACAAACTTGAGAAAGGCTGGTGGTTAAATAGCGAAGGAGTAAAGTGAGACTAGTTATTGGCCCAAGAACTCTGCCCATAAGACACATGATCTCTGTAGGTGAAGTTCTAATGGTAATGTGGGGAGCACAAATGAAAGCTGGGTGCGGCAGGATACTCAGGTGAGGGCAGGGCACCCAACATGCTTGGATATTGTGAGCATGTAAGTAATTCTAATGGTGGTATAACTCCTGTGCTTAAAGGTAAACAATTCCTGTAGAATATGTTGCAGTCAAAGCCTGTTCTACTGTGATCCTAATCTTGCTGTCACATTCTCACAAATAAACAGTTGCTTTCACTACTTGCTCTTTGTGTGAAAGAGTGCATTGCCCCCCAGCCAGAGGCAAATTACCGTTTTGTGGTGTAACCCTAAGGTTTAATCTGCTTGTTTGCATAGATATATCTTTTCTTATAAATTTGAGTATTTGATGTAATAGGTTTATAGATTTATATTAAAAATAAGTTTTTTTGCTTCAGTGCAAGAGACCTATAGGCTAAAACCCTGTATGTTAAGCTAAGGCAAAGTTAGCATATTTTGGGACCCTTTTCCTAGGAAAGTAAAGATGTCCTATATTTGTTACCCAAATAGAAAAAACACCTACACAAATATCTAGAGACTTTTACCTAAACCAATAGACAATGAAGGATGGCAAAGAGGATTTTTCAAAGTTGTACCCACAGACTTAACAAGTACACCACAAGTGCATACATATCTGTCATCCATTCGCACATACATATTAGCCTATGGGGTAAGTGTACCCTAACATTTCTGTGGAGGAAAGATGAAATTTGGACATAAGAGGAAGGATTTCCGACCAGTGCCCTATAAAAAGGCGATTCATCTTGCCATTTGAGAGGCAATCTATCCACCTATCTACTCTTCATTGTCTCCATCTTCAACACCATATCAATGCTACCCATCTACGACGGCTATTAACTATTAATAGGCCGTACTTCGTTTCTTTTCAAACTTTAAGTTTTAAGGGGACTAGGCTAAGCTTGGTTTCCCTATGCTTTATTTCAGTTTAAGGTTTATTGAGTTAAGTTAGAGAGTAAACAGCTTTAACAGCTCTGCATTAGCTTCCTCTGCTAGAGGTGTGAAGCTGGAACTGCCAGAGGCATGGTCCCATATCTTCCAACACCAGGTTATTAAAACAGAGTGTGAGAATTAACCAAAGTTTGCAGCACATAATATTGTATTATCATATGTATCTCTTGAATAACAGTAATACAATTGTAACTCTGTAATTCTAACTGTTTTACCATTTGCTTACTATTTCATTGATTTTAATAAAAGGTCTTTATGACTATATCTGTCTCAGCGTGAGGTTCCTGTCATACCCCCGAAGGTCCTTTTATAAACTCTCTGAAGCCTGATTCAGGACGAACTTTATCTTCTGATCAAACAAATTGGCGAGCCTAAACCCATACAAATTAATATAAATAATAATAATTAATAATAATTAATTATTATTAATTAAAATTAATTAAATAAAATAAAATTAAGTGGATAAATTAAATCAACACTACTAACACACCCCAAATCAGGCTACAGTGCGGTCCTGGGCAAGGACAAATGGGGACCCCTTGCCATCTCTTCTACCTGCAGTACCCCCCCTCCACCCCGTCCCTTCAGGGAAATGGGGTCAGGGCACAGGGGGTTGCCCCGCTCTGCCTGCCTGATGCTACTGCCGGGGAGCAGGGCGCAAGGCTGCCCATTTTTCCATGGCCTCCAATTGGCCAGGAGCCCTGGGCACGGGCCCCGTCGGCCCAGTGGCTAATCCACCACTGCTCCCAGCCAAACATCGTACTTACCCACTTACATTCTCCTGCTAACTATGTGCAGGAGAATTGGTGCTTAACATCAGTTAATAGATCTTAAAACAAAAGGAACTATGGGTTTGCCATGAGAAATGGACTTCCAAAATTATATTATTACACTTGCTACCATGCACTGAGCCGCTGTGCCCTGAATACCATTGGGCTCACTACCTGCAAATGAACCTTGCTACAGTAACTTCTTGGTCACCTGAAAAATCTACATTTCCCTTACAAATCAGAGCTTAGTCCAAGTTACAAAGATCACATCCAGATATGAACCTTTCCAAAGTTCAGAAGTATTTGGATGAAGATTCTGATTTGATCAGTTCTAGAGAAAGTGGCCAGTTGCAGGGTTTGGAACTGAATTCAAGCTTTCCTGAAGTTTGATGGTCCTGTGATCTAAAATACAGGCGCCTTATTTTCTACATCTGTAAAAACAGGGAAGCTAATGTCATGTCTATATGGGAATTTAATGCATGGCAAGCTGGGTTGTAAATCTATAACAGTAACCTGGCACACACAAAGTTCCATAGCAGTAGATCAAAGTGCCTGATAGACCCAGTGTGCAGCAGCAGAGTCCACATGGTCACTTAGCGTGCAGGAGGTTAGTGCACTGTAGATTTATACCCCAGCTTGCCACGCACTAATTGTCATGTAGAGGAGACCTAACACTACCCCATCTTTGTAAAGCACTGAGCTTTATGGATGAAAAGCACTACCTACGCGATGAGCAGGGCCGGCTCCAGCATTTCTGCCGCCCCAAGCAAAAAAAAAAAAACAAAAACTGCAGCAGTTCAGCAGCAGATCCTTCGCTCCTAGAGGGAGTGAGGGACCTGCTGCCCCCGAATTGCTGCAGGTGCCGCCCCTCTCCCCTGGCCGCCCCAAGCACCTGCTTGTTAAGCTGGTGCCTGGAGCCGGCCCTGGTGACGAGTATTATTATTCATTTAAACTATATTAATGTTTTGTACCATCAGACAAGGATATTCAGATTGTATCATCAGTTAATTCTTAACATGAAACACTGATCTAAGACCAGAGCAGTTCAAAATGAGGCCTATTGACACTGTAAATTGCAACTGGTTAGTCTTACAAATATGAACATTCATCACAGAGTTGGTAAAACAAACATTATTTATTTGCTCTCCTGCAGTAGCTGTAAGGTAAATTGTACTTCCTTCTGTCTAAACATTTATTTAGATCATTTTTAAAATGTGTATAATTTATTCCATACATTGTAAAACATATATGGAGCAATTGCTGTTGGTACTGTAAAGTTGGATTTTTTTAAAACATATCAGACAAATTTTGAGATTCATCTTGATTTATCATCTAAATTGTAATTAAATCCCTGATCCAACCTCATTAAAATCAATGGAAAGACTCCCATTGGCTTCAGTAGGAACTCAATCAGACTCTTAGGGCTTGCCTATGCAAACATTTCATTCACTGCAAGTTGGGGGTGTAAATTTACCTCACATTAGCCTGCCATGGACTAATTGTCCATGTGCACCCTGCTGACACCCATTAACCAACTGCTAATGCATGTCAGCAAGGTACACACAGTCAGTCAGTGGCAGGCTTGTGCGGGGTAGATTCACACCCCAGCATGCTATGAACTGAATGTTTGCATAGACAAGCCCGTAGACAATTTTCATTGACTTCATCAGAAGCCTTGTGGTTCCCTAAATAAATATAAAGACAGACAGCTTTTAGACATTGATGTGGGTCACAAAATCCTTATAAAATGGTTACTTCTAAGTATCTCAGTTATTATAGATTAGTTTCAAAATTCCACAAAGGGTCAAATCCATTGGGTTTAGCTGCTTGACAAAAGCCAGCAGGATATGATCCATCCAACATAAATTAAGCTAGGAACTGAATAAAGGCCAAATTATCTTTATGAAAAAATGTGTTTTTCTAATTACACCTCTACTTAGATATAACGCTGTCCTCGGGAGCCAAAAAGTCTTACTGCGTTATATGTGAAACCGCATTATATCGAACTTGCTTTGATCCGCCGGAGCGCTGCTTTACCGCGTTATATCCGAATTCGTGTTATATCGGGTCGCATTATATCGGGGTAGAGGTGTACCAGCACACCAAAATTTCCAATACTTTCTAGGTTGGGTTAGAGGTAGCTTTTTTCCTGGTATTTCAGGACAGTACCTCCATTTCCAGCCATGTTTTACATCAAGAAGGACCTGATGTCATGTAAAACTGAGTTTCCAGCCTCCTGTAATTACAGGTGTAAATGCTATTATTTAGACATCTGGCTACCTGACCTGCATGTACAAATCAGGTAGCTGGATTCCTACATTCTTGAATTTGTATCCACGGTTAACTGTGGGCACAAAACTGGAGGTTAGGTTGAGGTTCCTTTAAAAATCAACCCTGAGAGGTCTAGCAATTAGAGTGAATCTCTGCAGTTTTGGCCCTGCAATTAATTTGAAGCCAGATTGATGACCTGTAAAGTTATTTAGCCATTAATACAGAGCAAAATATCCCAGACTGTTCTATTCTATCCTGTTCTATATAGGTTCTTATACTGTGCTCCTCACCATAGTATGTGAGTGCCTTCCAGTTTCACATTGAGCAACTCGACTACATATCTGTCACATGCATGTGCAGTGGAAGCATGTGAAGTGGAGTCCCTTGTTTTGGGAGAGTATATATATGTATGTGTCGCTATATATTTATAACTTTCACTGAGGCACAATACTTCCATGAAGAGGTGGTTTGTCTCTGCACAGCCATTTACTGTGAGTTTTCTTGTACTGGGACAATGTAGTTCATAGACAGTAATGGGAAAAGCAATACTGAGTCGGGTTAGGATAACTGTAGATAGGGATAAAAACCTTAAGAAGAACAAGTTAACAGAAAAGGAAATAGTGCATAAAATGTTGGGGTGGCCTACAAAAACTACAGCTGAACACCTCATCAGGCAGAAAGGGGACTTGAACTTATGGTTTTCTGAATCCTAGGTGAGTGCACAAACCACTGGGCTGTAAGGAAGGATCACTCCTCTTCTGTGTGGTGTTAGGTGTCCTCTAAGAATGCCTATTAGATGGGCCCTACACATGAGACAGGGAGTGAACATCTGTCTTTCCATGGTTCATGGATTGCTCCTTGGGGCTTAAGCAAGGGATAGGTGCCTAGAGGGAGGCAGCAGTGCTCATGCTGAGAGGTAGAAACTTAGGCACCTTGGCAACTATTACTGCGAAAATGTAGGTGTTGGGTGAGTTTAGGCACCTATGGGGATAGGCAGCAGCCAAACAGCAATTTTGTGGATCGCAGTGGCACCTAAAAACAGTGTGAGGGTTAGGTGCCTCAGTACGTTTGTGGAGCCATACCTGGGACCTTGATCTTGATTCAAAATTCTATGGGAAGTCCATGTGAAGAGCAGAGGACTGGGGTGATGTGTTCATGGTAGCCTGTGTTGCTGAGGAGATGTGCTGCAGCATTCTGTACTAGTTGGAGTTTCCTAAGTGTTGAAAGCTTCATGCCTAGGTGTATTACATTGCTGTAATCCATCTGAGAAGTGACAAAGGTGTGGATAACAGAGACCATGTTATCATCAGCCAAGACCATGTTATCATCAGCCATGTTATCATCAGCCTATAAAAGGAGCAGAGTGTGTGGTTTAGAGGAATGAGTGTGGTGGTGCAAACAGGACTGCCTCAGTTTTCATCCCAGTTCTGCTAGTGATTCCCTGCACTGGACAAATCATTTAGAATGGGATTTTTCAAAGGTGCCTAAGTGACTTAGGAGCACATGGCCCATTTCAACTTGCATAGGGAACATCAATGGGCCTTGTGCTCCTAAGACACTTAGGTGATTTAGAAAATCCCACCCTGTCTCATAGTCTCCATATGTAAATTGAGGATAATAATAATTATGCTCACTTAGCTCAAATGAGTCTGTCACAGGCTGACTGGTCCTTTGAGTAGGGTGACCAGATGTCCTGATTTTATAGGGACAGTCCCGATAATTGGGGCTTTTTCTTATATAGGCTCCTATTCCCCCCCCTGCCCCCAATCCTGTCCTGATGTTTCACACTTGCTATCTGGTCACCCTACTTTTGAGGCAAGTTAGGCTTAGCCTGGCTTGCGATGATCAGATAACCAATCCCTAGCTGATCCTGACTATCTGAGGATCAGATGGCTCAATTCAATTATCAGACACAGCTGAGGAAGAGTTGGGTGGAAGGACTGGAGAAGCTCAGTTGTGGAAAGAAGTTGTGTCCTGTGACTTGCCTGAAGGAAAAAGGTAGTAGGCCCCTGTATCAGGCATGGGACAACGCTAACCCTGAGGCAGGCAGCCTGGATATAGACTGGGAATAAGGATCCAGTTTGGAGAGAACCAGACCTGGGGGAAAGACTCTGGGAAAGTAGCCCTGAAGGTCAGTGGTTTGGGTAAGAGGTGGGCCTTCAGGAAGAAACTGGAGGGTCAGCGCTCTATAAGGGAGTGGAGTGGAAGGGCAAGAGAGGTGAAAGATGCTTTTATTTTATGCTGTTTGGACTAGAGGCTGCTACTAGAGAGGGCTTCCTTGTGGGACGGTAGGCCTGTTGCAGGACTATTGTTGGGACTAAGTGGGAAACAGAAGCGAAGCCGTGACTGCTCCATGCCACAGCAGGCAGGGAGTGGGTGCTCTCCTAGGCTCTTAGAAGTATTCATTACTTAATGCTTATACAATACTTTGAAGATGTAAACCACAGTACTATTCACAGAAACTGAAGAAGTGTTCATCCACCCATCCATCTCATACCACCCATTTAAAGGAACAGCTCCTCATTCAGGCCAATAGAGGGATGTTTGGGTTTTTTTTTTAGTTTTAAGAACTAACACCAAAACTGCAAACCCAATAGCTGTATCTTACTGATGTAGCATAAAACTAGTTTGTGGCCAAAAATACATACTGTACAAGGTGCCCAAAAAGTCCTGCTACTTCTAGCTGCCAAACAAGAGGCTTTATATCATACAAAAGACACTGGTTGAATCTTGCAACAGAACAAATGGACTGTAAAGAAAAAACACTCCGCAGCTGTCTGAGGATTTTTCTGTTATTTCCAACCAGGGCCGGCTCTAGGATTTTTGCCGCCCCAAGCAAAAACAATTTTGGCCGCCCCCCCGTTTTCTTCTTACCCCACCCCTGGCCCCGCCTCAACTCCGCCCCTTCCCCAAATCCCCAGCCCTGCCTCCTCCCCCTAGGCTCTCAAGCCTAGGAGGGAGGGAGGGAGGGGGAGAAGCGGCGCACGCGCCGTGGCCACTCGGAGTCTCCCCCTCCCTCCCAGGCTCTCAAACCTGGGAGGGAGGGGGAGCAGCGGCGCGCGAATCAGCTGTTTCGCACACCGCGGTCACTCGGGATCTCCCCCTCCCTCCCAGGTTTGAGAGCCTGGGAGGGAGGGTGAGCAGCAGCGTGCGAATCAGCTGTTTCGCACGCCGCGGTCGCTCGGGATCTCCCCCTCCCTCCCAGGTTTGAGAGCCTGGGAGGGAGGGCGAGCAGCTGCGCGCGAATCAGCTGTTTCGCACACTGTGGCGAGCTAGGGCGGCCGGGGCACATTTTTAGGGGCGGCATTCTGGCGCCGGCCATGCCGCCCCTAAAAATGTGCCGCCCCAAGCACCAGCTTGTTTTGCTGGTGCCTAGAGCCGGCCCTGTTTCCAACCTTCTGAACCTCATTTAAAAGAGAGAGGAAGTCATCTGTGATGAAGTGTGATCACGAAACACAAATAAGTATTGCAGGGAAATTCCTATGCATAGCATCTGACCGTAGAGAATGAGGAAAGGAAAGTGACCCCACTCACAGTCTATGCTGTGGCAGCAGAGAGGCTGATTCAGTGGGGAGCACTATAAATCTGATCAAGAGACAAATAAAACCCTGGCTCAAGATAGTAGATGCTGCTGTACCTTACATATTTAGATGGAACCATTAAATATAGCCCTTTTTTGTGGTATTTTGATGAGCGACGTGGGCGATACCAGCATTGCTGGGAAGCAAAATTCCTATTAATGAAAATGGTGAGTGAAAAGTGAATAGAGAGTAACGTTGAAAGTAAACCCAGTGATGTAAGACCCAGAAAGCCAGTACCCACATCGCCTCCTCCAGCATGAAGTATTTTAGATTTTCTTACTGGCAGTTTTTTAGTGGTTGTGCCTGATTATTTATTACTTGTATTACAGAACTGCTTAGGGGCCCCAGCCATACACCAGGACTCCACTGTGCTAGATGCTGTACAAACACAGAACGAAGAGATGGTTCCTGCCCTGATAAGGTTGCAATCCAAGTATAAGAACAGATACAAAAGGTAGGTGCAACAAGCAGATGGGAAGCATAAGAACATCATGTGTCAGTACTGGTCAACAAGGTAAGTAGAGGTCACAGTACACCAGCTGCCTAGCCATTGCCAAGTTTTTTGTCAATATCACAGCAGGTGTGGGTGGGTGGAGGGAGTGGGTGTAATTCCACCAGTCTCAGATAAATGGTTCCTCTTAAAGAGTAGAACCTGTACCATTTAAACAGGCAATCCTAGTTGGGAATCTTGCACTGTATAGCTGTTAAATGTTTATTAGGTAGCAGATATTTGAAAATAATATCTTGGAGCCTGATCCAAAGGCCATTGAAATAAATGGACAAATGGGTTTCTGTTGACTTCAACGGGCACTGGATATTCTTGTCCTTAACATTATTCTCCATCAACACGTTTGATGAACTTCAGGATGTTACCTTTCCCAGGCCTTTTCTGGGGGAGATTAATTGGGGAGCTTGGTTGGGGTAATATTATTTGGAGTTGGGAAGTTGTAGGTGGCCTTTATTAAGATCTAGTGTTATAGCCCTTGTTTGGGCACCCTGCTTTCTTAATATATTAAAGAAGCCTCTTTTATATAAAACCTAGAGTATAAGTGAGGCACAGTAAATAAATGCAAATGACTAAATAAATGTTACCATGGTTACATGATTATCAATTACTGTGATCCTTCCATGGCCATAAAACATTGACTAAAGAGCTTGACATTACAAAAGCTTAAATGCTGATGCCTTTATAGAGATCCTACAGGATCAAGTTTTCTGCCTTGCCACTGTAGTAATTACAACTGATTATCAGGAGTGGGGGGGAATGAAAGAACAAAGACATCTATCAGCCCATTGTGTTTATAAATGAAAATTGTCTTTACGTATAAGAACGCTACATTGTAGTTGGACAATATAAACACAGTTAGACTATAATCTGAAAGGCAGCTCAGCCAAATTAGTTCTAGATATCTGAAAATTGCAGAAGATATGCTGCAGAAGTGGTACATACGTGATCCTACACTCGCATAGCATGAAAATAGACCCTTAGCATTACTTACAGTCAGCTAAGAATAGGCTGTATGAATGCTATATGCTGTTTCCAGCACAGGTATGCCATTGAATATAACAAAGGGTAAAATCCTGGCCCCATTGAAATAATGGGAGTTTTTCCGTTGGCTTCAATGGAGGCAAGGTTTCAACCAAAGCAACTGCTTTATTTTGTGGTGATATGAATAAGCTCTGCTATGGTGTCAACTATAATAAATTACTCTATTAAATTCACCTTTGGTTTAATCCAGTAAGAGAAGGAAACTTCAAAGCAGAGGTTACCTGAGTAATGTTACACTCAACCAAGTGCTGTCGGAGTCTCTGAGCAACGTATTCTGTTATACTAGGCTCAATCAAGAGTTAAGGATTGTGGGGTAGCCTAATTTAGGAATTTCCTTGCTCTTCTGGGTTTGATGTAGAGCCTTGTCTCAATGTGGAACTACATAGGAGTGACTTTTCATGCATCAAAGCACAAATAAATCTCCTAATGTAATTGGAAAGTATGTACTATTTAAAATATATCATACTGAGGGGGAGGGAAATTTCTTGTTTAAAATTTAAAGTTAATGTATCTCTCCTGGAAGAGGCCGGAATGACTGATACCCCTGGAGTCCAAAGTCCTCTTTTATCCGCACGTAGCAATTACTCTGTAGGCGGCAGCAGCAGTGCAAGCTTCCCCACTCCCTGCCTGTTCCCACTTCCCAATCCCACCCAGCTGATGTATCTCATCCTGGACCTTGAGGACCCCACCTCTACGTGATGACAGAGTATTTTAGTCTTCATGCCAATTTGTTCCTTTACCTCCCTACTAAGGCTACCAAAGGTTTTAATTAGTGTAAGTTCTGGCAGTGGTTTTTGTGATGTAGATCCCTGGACTGAGACCATTAACTCATTTTACATAGGCCACTGAACAGCCATCAGATGGGAACAACTTTCAGCTACCACCAAACTAAGCCAGATTCAACCAAGTGACTTGCTGGCGGCAGGCTTCTGTTCAATACCATTTTTGTGAGATACTCAGTCCCATTCCTGGTGTGTTTTTTTAATAAAATTTTTGTTAAATGATGAGGCGCTCAACTATGGACCTCAGAGTTCAGGTTGTAGCAAACTGCAGCAGCTGAATTACAAACCTCTGGAAAAATGGAATGATAATGGAAATGCTTTACTGTCCCTTAACGATAATATCAACCTGGGGTGACACTAATAATACTGTGGTACTGCAGGCAGAATTATAAAGTACAGCCCATAGAACTTCCATACAATACCAAGTGCACATAGGGGTTCTATGCTAAGTTAATGGTTTTAGTGAATTCCTAGTGAGGCTAATAGTCTTTCAAGTAATTTGGAATATTAATTTATGATGTATTAATCATTTTGACTTATACAGCACTCTAAGTTTACATAGACTCAGAGTGAAATCCTGACCACACTGAAGTCAATAGCAAAACTCCCTTTGACTTGAATGGGGCCAGGATTTCACCTGCAGTATCGTTACACCCCTTGACCTGAATAGTTAGCCAAAATTCAGGGCCTTGTGGGTTGTTTCCATTAGGAGGAGAAATTGATGATGGAGTTGGGTATTCTTTGATACAATCCTATTCATCGACAAAGAATGAACTGATAGTTCTGTTTCTCTCAACACAGTAGGAATCAAACAGCAGGAGACAGTTTTTTTGCTCACACTACCAAGCCTCTTTCCAGCCAGTGCTTTACTCAAAAGTTCTCTTAGCTTTTCTCAGGCTAGGTCTACACTACCCGTCTGAATCAGCGGGTAGAAATTGATCTCTCGGGGATCAAATTATCGCGTCTCGTTGGGACGCGGCAATCGATCCCTGAATCGATGCGCTTACTCCACCAGCGGAGGTAGGAGTAAGCGCCGTCGACGGGGAGCCGCGGAGGTCGATTTTGCTGCCGTCGTCACAGCAGGGTAAGTTGGCTCCGATACGTCGAATTCAGCTACGCTATTCGCGTAGCTGAATTTGCGTATCTTAAATCGACCCCCCACTGTAGTGAAGACCTGCCCTCAGAGTCATGCTGCAAGTGCATCTCTGGCTATGCCCTTGGCTTTCTGCTGTTTCTCTGTCAGCTTCCCTGGTGTTTCTGCTGCCTTTCACCCACACAGAGACACAGCTATACTCAAATCAATCCCCTTCCCGTCAGCTTCTCTGGTGTTTCTGTTGCTTCTCTCCCACACAGACACACAGCTGTAATCAAATCAATCTCCTTCCCCTGTGTTTATCAGACTCTTGGGAAACCCGTGGACCAAATGACCCAGCTACTGCCCAGGTTAGCATGCAGTCTAGTCTTTGGATGGTGGCTTTCCATTGTTTCAACAAAGGAGCATTTCATTGTTCCTTGTTTAAGCTGAATGGAAGCTAGCTGTCACACCCAGGAGCCTCCAGGGGATGTGTGATTGCCCAACCTCCAGTGTAACAGTATGTAGTTGGATTTTTAAAAAGTCCTTTTGCCTTAAAGCTGATGTCCATTAAAATATAAATAGATCATACAGATTAAACCAAACAACAGAACTCTCCTCGCCCTCTGTCCTCTCTGGATTTTTAAGTATGACCAGCCCTTTAAAAAACCTGCAAACTCCTAGTCCACCCCTTTCTGGGAAACCTTAAAAATAGATAAGGTTTATAGGGAGCCCTGCTAGTCAACAGCCTCAGACTCTGTTAGATCAAGGAGGAAATAAATTCCAGAGTTGAGGACACAGCATGGAAAATATGCATCATGTAGCACCTTTCTGATTATACTGGCAGTAGGTGTTTAAGAACATAAGAATGGTCATGCTGGGTCAGACCAAAGGTCCGTCTAGCCCAGTATCCTGTCTTCTGACAGTGGCCAATACCAGGTGCCCCAGAGGAAATGAACAGAACAGATAATCATCAAGTGATCCATCTCCTGTCGCCCATTCCCAGCTTCTGGCAAGCAGAGGCTAGGGACACCATCCCTGCCCATCCTGGCTAATAGCCATTGATGGACCTATCCTCCATGAATTTATCTAGTTCTTTTTTGAACCCTGCTATAGTCTTGGCCTTCACAACATCCTCTGGCAAGGAGTTCCACAGGTTGACTGTTTAGGGCAGACAGATCACGGGTTCAATTGACAAAGGGCTTAAAATCCAAAGGCAAAGCAAAACAAGTCCAGACAGGACAAATCATACACAGAACGTGGTGTGGCCATTTTCCCCTTCAGTGTTTTCTGGCACAGCTTCTCTGCAGCGGTGAAATGCAGTGGCCTGCCTTTGAAATGTGAATATTCTACAGAAGCGCTGGCACTTCAGAATGACATCCCTCCTATGCCCCAGAGTTGTATTTTGCTTCACATTGTAGGAGCACTCAATGTCCCTGACTATAGAGAAATCTCCATAGTTGTCCTAGCACCAGTGCAACTACACTGGTTCGAGTGCTACTCTAGATAGAACATAGGTGTGCTTACCACTGTCACATCTAAAGTTGCTCAGAGATAGGTTAGATGACATGGTGGTAAATATACCTATGCCCTGTCTACACTAGTGCTCCCGCTCTGTTGCTTCTTCCCATGGAGTTGCACTGGTGCTAGAGTAGTAGTGGGAGACTTCTTTCCAACCTGAGAGGCAGCTAATTGTTAACTGACACCACCTGATGATTGAATTTTTTACTCACAATGTCCTATGTGATTATTGAGTTAAACTTACGCTGCAGTGATACAAGAATATTCAGACATGAACACCACCTAGAGGCAAGATAATAAATTAAACTATAAAGATTTATAGTTGAGAGAACCAAACTTGTGTGAACCATTTTGGCCTACCTCCAGCCACTGTGAAGCTGAGACCCCCAATATAAGCAGAATATTTTTGGCAACTTTGCTTCAAACTAATCCTTCTAGGAAAGAGACAACATCTGCTAATGATGACTGGAGGCTAAAATGTCACTCCAGAGGTATTATGTTTAGGGAGAACCTTTTGAGAGTGACAATATGGTGTCTTTCTCCTCTTGCATACCCCTGGCATTGGGAAGATATTTGTGGGGATACCCACTGGTAACTGTGTGAATCAGGTAATTCAATCCTGATCCACTTCTATTTTTTCTTGCTTTATTTTAGTAGATATTAGTTATCCACTAAAATAAGGGTCCAAATGTACCAAAGGGATTGTTAGTTAAAGCTTTATTGAATGTGACCTATGAGACCTGTGCACCACATACCAACAGTTCGAGGAATGTCCACCATTTGACAATTTCCAAGTTTCCAGTGATCAGTTGTGACTCCTAAAATGCACCAGTACACTCCCTTTCCCTTTAACTATTATTATTATTTGTATTACCATAGTACCTAGGAGCCTTATTGTGATAGGTGCTGTACAAACACAGAACAAAAAGATAGTCTCTGCCTCAGGAGTTTACAATCTAAGTAGTTTACAATCTAATAATTCTTACTTTGCTTCTATGACTACAAGGGCAATGAAATATAAGAACCGTGCAAGCCTTGGTTTAGCTCTGCCTTTCTCTCCCCTCATGGAAATCCCTGTGGGAAGAGGTTTGGGGGAGCTGGACTAGTAAAACTCCACAAAAATCTCCTTGCAGAATTTTCATTGGATTGTTTGATCTATAGAAAGGTTGAGGTTCTGTACCCAGGTTCCATACCAAAGGGTTCCCCCACCTAAAATGTCCCAAGCTTCTGCCCTCAGAAACCGTGAACCCTGGAGGGGGGCACAGGAGACCAGGGCCTTCCCAGTACAATTCATCCTTGTGCGGAGGGGGAGCACAAGGCTCATGCACCCTTAAGCTGTCTAGTTCAAGGGCTTAAGAAAGATTTAAGTGCTTCATAGATCTTGTGCTAGCCTCACTGCACATGGCTCCTTTGGCCACAGTATTGCACTGGGAGCTTCAGTTCAACGGATTATCCACCATGACCCCCAAATCTCTTTCAGAGTCAACCCTTCCCCAGATACAGTCCCCCATACGGTAAGTATGGCCTATATTCTTTGTTCCTAGATGCACCCATTTGTATTTAGACATATTAAAATGCATATTGTTTCCTTGGTAAGCTGTGCTCAAGCTCTGTATCAGTGACCTGTCCTCTTCATTATTTACCACTCCCCCAATTTTTGTGTCATCTGCAAACTTTATCAGTGATGATTTTTGTTTTTTTCCAAGTCATTAATAAAAATGTTAAATAGTGTAGGGCCAAGAACCAATCCCTGCAGGAGCCACGAGACACAGACCCATTTGATTCCCTGTTTACAATTACATTTTGAGTCCTATCAGTTTGCCAGCTTTTAATCCATGTAATGTGTGCCATGTTAATTTTATATCTTTCTCATTTTTAATCAAAATGTCATGCGGTACCAAGTCAAATGCCATATGGACATCTAAGGATATTACATCAATACTCTTACCATTATTAACCAAACTTGCAATCTCATCAAAAAAGATATCAAGTTAGTTTGACAGGATCTATTTCCCATAAACATTGATTGGCATTAATTATGTTAATTCTTTATTAATTTTGTCCTGTATTATCCCTCCATTTTCTTGCTGGGGATCGATGTCAGACTGACAGGCCTATAATTACATCTTGTTTAACCTTTTAAATACTGGCACAATATTAGTCTTCTTCCAGTCTTCTGGAAGTTACCAATGTTCCAAAACCTATTGAAAATCAACATTAATGGTACAGCAAGATCCTCGGCCAGGTCTTTTAAAACTCTTGGATAAAAGTTATCTGGACCTGCTAATTTTAAAATGTCTAACTTTAATAGCTGCTGTTTAACATCTTCCTGAGATACTAGTAGAATGGAAAGAGTGTTATATGATATAACTACATCGTCTGTTTTTTTCCAACTACAGAATAGAAATATTTATTGAAAACTTCTGACTTTTCTACCATTTCCACTTTGTCATGGACAAATACCACTGTTAGGATTATTTTCTTCCTAATATACTTAAGAAAATTCCTTATTGTCCATAACTCTGCTGGCAACAGAGGTCTCCTTGTGTTCTTTTGCTTCCCTTATCAATCTTCTACAATTTCTAGCATCTGATTTATATTCATTGCTATCAACTTCCCCTTTCTTCCTTTTGTGTTTGTTTGTTTGGTTGGTTGATTGGTTGGTTGGTTTATTTATTTTACAGCTGCCTTCACTTCCTCTGTAAACCAGGTCTTTTTTAACCAATATTGCTTTCTTCCTCAATTGTGGCTTTTGGAGCATCTAGTAAAGTGTTCTTAAACTATTCACATTTATCATTCACATTTTTCTGATTACATTCAGCTGATTTGTAACATAACGGTTTTCAGCTTTGTGAAATTGGCCCCTTTAAAGCACAAAAGTATAGATAGCTCCGGTTTGTAGTCAATTCTGTTTGCATATTATAAATGTGATCAAGTCATGATCGTTTGTACCTAAGTTACTTACATTACATTAATATATAGTTCAGTTTATTTTTATCTGTTGAGACAAGATCTAATATAGAATTCAAGAGTAAGAGAATCAAGGGTAAGTGATAGGTTTCAGAGTAGCAGCCGTGTTCGTCTGTATCCACAAAAAGAACAGGAGTATTTGTGGCACCTTAGAGACTAACAAATTTATTAGAGCATAAGCTTTCGTGGGCTACAGCGCATTTCTTCGGATGCATAGAATGGAACATATATTGAGGAGATATATATACACATACAGAGAGCATGAACAGGTGGGAGTTGTCTTACCAACTCTGAGAGGCCAATTAAGAGGAAAAAAAACTTTTGAAGTGATAATCAAGATAGCCCAGTACAGACAGTTTGATAAGAAGTGTGAGAGTACTTACATGGGGAGATAGATTCAATGTTTGTAATGGCTCAGCCATTCCCAGTCTCTATTTAAGCCTAAATTGATTGTATCTAATTTGCATATCAATTCAATCTCAGCAGTTTCTCGTTGGAGTCTGTTTTTGAAGCTTTTTTGTTGCAAAATTGCCACCCGCAGGTCTGTCATTGAATGACCAGATAGGTTAAAGTGTTCTCCTACTGGTTTTTGAATGTTATGATTCCTGATGTCAGATTTGTGTCCATTAATTATTTTGCGTAGAGACTGTCCGGTTTGGCCAATGTACATGGCAAAGGGGCATTGCTGGCACATGATGGCATACATTACATTGGTAGATGTGCAGGTGAATGAGCCCCTGATGGCATGGCTGATGTGATTACGTCCTATGATGATGTCACTTGAATAGATATGTGGGCAGAGTTGGCATCAGGCTTTGTTGCAAGGATAGGTTCCTGGGTCAGTGTTTTTGTTCAATGATGTGTGGTTGCTGGTGAGTATTTGCTTCAGGTTGGGGGGTTGTCTGTAAGCGAGGATAGGTCTGTCTTCCAAGATCTGTGAGAGTGAGGGATCATCTTTCAGGATAGGTTGTAGATCTTTGATGATGCGCTGGAGAGGTTTTAGTTGGGGGCTGAAGGTGACAGCTAGTGGTGTTCTGTTATTTTCTTTGTTGGGCCTGTCTTGTAGGAGGTGACTTCTGGGTACTCGTCTGGCTCTGTCAATCTGTTTTTTCACTTCAGCAGGTGGGTATTGTAGTTTTAAGAATGCTTGATAGAGATCTTGTAGGTGCTTATCTCTTGTCTGAGGGATTGGAGCAAATGCGGTTGTATCTTAGAGCTTGGCTGTAGACAATGGATCGTGTGGTGTGACCTGGATGGAAGCTGGAGGCATGTAGGTAAATATAGCGGTCATTAGGTTTCTGGTTTAGGGTGGTATTTATGTGACCATCGCTTATTAGCACAGTAGAGTCCAGGAAATGGACCGCTTGTGTGGACTGATCTAGGCTGAGGTTGATGGTGGGATGGAAATTATTGAAATCATGGTGGAATTCCTCAAGGGCTTCTTTTCCATGGGTCCAGATGATGAAGATGTCATCAGTGTAGCGTAAGTAGAGTAGGGGCGTTGGGGACGAGAGCTAAGGAAGCGTTGTTCTAAGTCAGCCATGAAAATGTTGGCATACTGTGGGGCCATGCGGGTACCCATAGCAGTGCCGCTGACTTGAAGGTATATATTGTCCCCAAATGTGAAATAGTTGTGGGTGAGGACAAAGTCAAGAGTAAGTGATGTGCGTGGGGAACTCTGGGATATTTTGAAGTGGGCCTCCCTTGAGCTCTCCTGTTGAAGCTGTTTCACTGTGGATAAATAATGAAAGAATGATTCCTCCCAGATAGGCCTAACCACTGAACCATAGTCATTCTCACTCTCTCCTCCCCCCCTCCCCGCCCCAACAGTCAGAGACAGAAAGTCATGCACTCAATATGTGCAGTACTTTACTTTTTTCATTTAAGTACACATCTGAGTATGATGCACAAACATCCCTTTATTTGACTATACAATCATAAAAGGCAAGAGGCAGTTTGCACCTGGCAATCTTTCAGATTTGGAGATCATTCTGAAATTTAGATTTACATACCATCTAAAGAGCTTAGAAATTTTACTCTGGGTGAACACCCTTTATAATAACAACCATTCCTAGCTTTTCACTGTCTGTGCAGTAGTGTGTTAAACATTCAAGCTAATGGCATGACGTTCTGATATTACCAAGATATAAATGCATTCTGGGATGTATAAATTATAGGAGTTGCAATAAATTGCATTTGAAGGGACAGCAACTGCATGCTTGAACACAGATGGTTTTACTGCTCTGAATAGGCCTGATCCTGTCTGTCAAAGTTAAGCAGATTTGAGTCTGGTTGTCTTTTAGGTTTGCTGTTTCTCTGTGATTGTAATGGCAGAGAATTTACATTAATCTGCATGTGTATGTATACACATATAGATAGAGATTACACCACGTGTGTCTCTGATAAATTGAAGAGTCATGTGATAAACTGCATTTATACCCTATGATCACCTCCCCTGCACTCCGCCCACACTACCTGTAGCACTCCAAACTTCTGATCAGCTTTCAGACAATTGCTACTTGAACACATAAATCAAATCCGTATAAATGTTTCCTTCTTTCCTCACATGATGTGGAACTCCCTCCTTTTTCCCCCCACCCCCCTCAAAAATTGCATTGGCTAAAAGGGGTAATATTCAGTGCTGGACAAGAAACAGGATGAAGTTTTTGATCTCTTCTGAGTCCTAGGGAAGGTGTCTTTACAGGTGTTAGGTTTCACCTTGATATCTATTCTTTTGCAGTACAGCTTTCTAACTTCGGATTTTTGTTTTTGTTTTGCTAAATACTTGTCAAGTGTTGTCTGAGTCATAAATGCACACCACTGCTTTTACCTATGAATTTCCATGACACGCTAACTGTTTAAAGTAGCTTATCCACCTATAGCATTCAATACTCAGTGGAGATTCAATAATGAACTCTCATGGGATCCCTTACTAAAGCACCACATTGTCATCCCCCATTTCCACTGGCTAAGAAGAACTAAATGGGGAAGATCTGGAGTGGATTGAACAACATACTGTTTCCTTCCCTCATTCCTGCCAGAAGTCTGTAAGGTCATGCTCCACTGTTGTGAAGGGCACTGGAGCCAGGACAGTAGGGGACACAGCTGAGAAACTGACACACTTCCTCACATTGTCCTTACTCCATCCTTCAAACCCAGGGCATTACAGTACTGTAAGATACTGATGACTCTTTCACCCACCCTACTACCTTGTTATGACCTCTCACCTTCAGGGGGTTGGGAGGGGACAGCAGTTGGCAGGAAGACCACAGTGGCATGGCACTCTCATGAAATGTGTGGGGCTCCTGGATAGATAATAGGCCTCCATGGATGTCCCAAGATCTGTGGAATATCCCCATGGGTCTCAAGCTACCTGCAAGTTTCAAGGTCCACAGCCTGAGAAGCTCCATGGGAGGCAACACCACCAATGGGACATTTGAAAGAAACTCCATCATTTTCAACTCCTGGACACACGTTTCTTCTTTCACCAGGTTTACACAGGTATAACTCCATTAACTACATAGAAGCTACTTTTGATTTGAGTAGAGAATCAGGCTAATCTAATTTCCTCATTCCTATGCAGTCTTTTCCCACAAAGGGGACAATATGGCCCTAAGAATGTACCAACTCCCAAAAGCATTCCTTGTTTTCTGCCTTTTTTTAATCAATTAGTTTTGTATTCACTTTCCTTTCATAGATTCATAGATTCATAGATTCTAGGACTGGAAGGGACCTCGAGAGGTCATCGAGTCCAGTCCCCTGCCCGCATGATAGGACCAAATACTGTCTAGACCATCCCTGATAGACATTTATTTAACCTACTCTTAAATATCTCCAGAGATGGAGATTCCACAACCTCCCTAGGCAATTTATTCCAGTGTTTAACCACCCTGACAGTTAGGAACTTTTTCCTAATGTCCAACCTAGACCTCCCTTGCTGCAGTTTAAACCCATTGCTTCTTGTTCTATCCTTAGAGGCTAAGGTGAACAAGTTTTCTCCCTCCTCCTTATGACACCCTTTTAAATACCTGAAAACTGCTATCATGTCCCCTCTCAGTCTTCTCTTTTCCAAACTAAACAAACCCAATTCTTTCAGCCTTCCTTCATAGGTCATGTTCTCAAGACCTTTAATCATTCTTGTTGCTCTTCTCTGGACCCTTTCCAATTTCTCCACATCTTTTTTAAAATGCAGTGCCCAGAACTGGACACAATACTCCAGCTGAGGCCTAACCAGAGCAGAGTAGAGCGGAAGAATGACTTCTCATGTCTTGCTCACAACACACCTGTTAATACATCCCAAAATCATGTTTGCATGGTTTCTTGTCATGGATCCTTCCTCATGGTCAGAGTGAACACACATCCTGTAAGACTTCAGTGAAAGGTTGCTGAAGCACCATGAGAGTCCTTTTGTGCGTTGTTACAATTGACTTTTATAGTAAAAAAAGGAAGACTGTGGTTAAGCACCATCTACTTCAAAATCTGTGGGCCTTGTCTCCTGTGTGGTGATTGTACCCTACTTTCCTAACTGCTCCCTTTGTAGAGTTCCAGAACTTTGCCACTAACAGACACCAGGAAGACCAGTCTGTGGTTCCTTGCTCCCATTTTTAAAATACCACCCCCAGAACTCACAGTAGTGCTGAGACATGGCACCTACTCTTTGTAGCGTTCTGACTGCCTCCAAAGTGACCAAAGAAACTTCTGTTTCCCCATTTGGACTGATTCTGTTGAAAAACAATACATTAAGGGAAGGTTTAGAATACGGAAATTCCCAGCTAATCTTTCTCCTACAATATTATCAGATCACCTTGAAGTAAATTCACTACCACACTGCAGTTACTTCACCAGTCACATTATTTGAAAAGCAAAATACAAATAGTAATGTGGAACAAGCACATTGTCTAAAAATTATTAAACCAAACCATCTGATGGATCTCCCTAGAAAAGAGATGGTGAGTCTGAACTGGTACCATGCTCTCTACAGACTTGCATTGAAATTGTTTTGCTGTCCTCTTGATATAGTAACACTTTCTCTAGATGGGTGCTGACAATGTTTCATTTTGACTTGGTAATGTAGTCTCCACCACTGAGTTGCATTGGAAGCACTTTGCCACCATCTTGACATTATGTCATCTCTCTAGACCTAGGGTGACCAGATGTCCTGTTTTTAAAGGGACAGTCCTGTATTTAAGCCCTTCAGCATGTGTCTTGAATTTTTCTTTAAAATGGGCCAATTATCCTGTATTTTCTGTCTCCTTCTCCCCCCCCCCCCCGCCCCCCTCACACACACACATCAGTACTGGCGTGTCCTGCTGCTGGCCAGATCCCTGTTTGCCAGATGCCCGCCCGCCAGTGGTGAATGGGGGGGTCCAGTAGCCAACAATGGGGGTGGGTGTGCAAGGCTGGTGGCGGGGCAAAGCTGCAGCTTTTGGGGCTGGCTGCTTCCCCTGCTGGTCCATCAGCACAGCCCCTGCTGCGTGCCGGCTCTCAGCCAGCAGGGCCCCACCCCCAGCCCATTTCTGCCTGGGAGCGGCTGTGCACTGCGAGCTGTGGTGTTTGATGAGTATGGACAGGTACCAGGCGCCCTTTATGTACTCCCCTTCTTGCTGTCCTTTCCCTGCTTTGCCCCTTCACCCCCCTCCAACCCCGCTGCTCCTCCATATCCCCCCTGGCGGGGCACGTCCCGCTCCCAGCGCTGTGTGGAGAACCAGCCACTGGTCAGAGCACTCAGCTCACTAGCAGCCTGGCCGGCAGGTTCCTTCCTTCCTCCACTGCCTCTGGCTGGGCCAGCACCCTGGAGAGCCCAAGACCCATCAGCCCGGGGCACTGTCCAGGAGGAGCCGAGCACTGCATGTATCAAAGCCCTGCACAGTGCTAGCACGGGGAAGCCTCTCCGCCCCTCAGCTAAGCTCTGGAGTGATGTGGGGGGGAAACAATTTCCAGCCTGTTCATGCCTTGACCCTGTAGGCTCCACAGCAGCCCCCCCCCCCCAGGCAAGGGCTTAGCACCCTCTTCACCCACCCTGAATCTGCCCCCAGGGAGCACACAGCTGCTCCATCCCCTAGGCACCCTCCTCTGCTGAGCCACCTCTCTGGCTCGGTTTGCTGAAGCTCCTGCAGTCAGGTTCCCTGGGCCCTGGTGCACAATGTGTCCTTAGGGCTTAACCCCTTCCTGTCTGTGTTGTAGTGGGGCGGGGGGCGGGGGGACAGGAGGCGGCTGGGTTATGTCGGTGGCCAGCAGCAGCCTGGAGGTGTTAGCTGTGCTGCTTTTCGACACTGTGCGGGCAGGACGGGACAAGCTGCTTCTAGCCACGATAGGAGGAGAAGAGATCAGCTCTGCAAAGACACAGACCAGGTCATCCCTTCCCCTCCTCCCCTGTGGCTGGAAGCAGCTCCCGTCTCTTCCCTCCTGCACAGTGCACAAACGCTGCTGCTGGCTACAGTCTGGTTTGAACCCTGGCAGAAATCTAGAGAAGGGGGGCATGTGATCCTGCGTGCCCCGCCCACGCGTTGCCTCGGGAAGACTCAGTGCCAGGTAGTAGGGGAGGCAGGTCCATCCCAGGGGCCCAGCCAGGCATGGATGGTGGAAAGCGTCGGGCAGGGACGATCGGTCACCCCGTGTGAGAGAGGTGTGTGTGTGTGTGTGTCGGGGGGGGTTAGGGATGTGTGTGTGGGGGGGGGGTTAGGGATGTGTGTCACTTCTCCCCATGTGAACCCTAAAGTCTTAAAGATAAGAAGGTATGCAGTATTTCTTTTTAAAAGGGGCTCAGTCAACTCAATGTTAATTTGAACGTTTGTACTGCACAGTTCTGATTGCCATTGAACTCACTTGAATACGAGTAATTTTACCAGGTGTCCCGTATTCAGCATAGGGAAATATGGTCACCCTATCTAGACCTGAATTGACACCCTTTCATCCTCACACCACATCATCTCCACAACCTTACACTCACAATGCAGATGTACTATCGTACCTAGACGAAACAGAATTTGCTAAGTCGTGCCAGCCTTAACTTAGAGGTTTTCTTTAAATCTCAACCTTAATGTTTCAGAGATTTTATGTTTATTAAATGAAAACATTAATAGCAGCTAGTTTTTGTGTTTACAAGGAATTGATTCTTGTCAAACCATGCCTATTTGACACGGATTAATATCTAAAATATTACATTCTGCCATTCTGCATTTACTGTTTCATTTTAAAATCCAAGACCATACTTACTCTTATACACATTTTGTATAATAATTCAAGTGTTATAATGGCATTTTATCACTGTAAATTGCTGCCAACCTGACCTTAAATCTATCCTGCTGGCTAACATTAACCACAACGCTTCAGAACTGTCGCTGTACTTAGCCTCATGCATCCATTCATTACATCATATTTTTTCTAGGATCTTTATTTTTAATAACAATAACTGAACTCCCACATGTTCAATTATTGCTGGCAACTCCGTGACTCTTTCTTAACAGACGCTAAAGAGGCAACATCAAATTCTTCATGCTCTGGGTATTTCAAAACTAAATCAATCCTCCACACCTATAGAAATAAGACTAATTTTAAAAAAAAACAAAACACAAAAATCACAATAAAAGGTAATGATTGTCTTCTCCTTGCATTCCTGCTGAGCCTTCATACTTGAATTCATTCCCAGTCATACTTGAATTCATTCCCAGTAGCCTTTTCCATATAATAAAAAATGTGTATCCATCTGATTGTCAGTTTAAAGACTTTTTTCTCCTTTGGACCTGATCTATATATACCATAAACCAATCAAGAAAGCTCTAGATGTCAAAGTGGTGTTTGCTTTTCAAATCAGTCAACCGGTGTCCAAATGGCAGGACCAACTAGTGATGAGGATTTGTTAGGAGAAAAGTAATCTGTTTACTTTGTGCAACTCCTCTTGAGTGCAAGTTTCTATAGCAAAGCCATGAATAACACACAAGGAGATTTTTCTGTAAAAATTCTCAAGCAATTTTCTTTATTTGTTGGAAACATGGAATCTGATGCTTGCTATTACTATAGAACCAAGAACAACTCTTACATTAGCACCAAAGAGGAGGAAAGGTACAATACCAATAGTACCAACAAAAAGGTACACACACACAATAGCGCTGTAACAGTCTGGATATTGAAATGCAGAAATATGACTTGACATAGAATGACCATAACTAGCACATGTACACCCTGGCATATGAATGGACCCTAAGCTAGAATGAAAATATTATATTCTTTATGCCTACAATTATTTAGATCACAAGACTTGAAAGCACTTCACTTTAAGCAAATACAGGCTAAATGTGAAGGGAAAAGTTTGTGTTTTGGTTTGAAGAAACATCTTATATTTCTAGCAAATCCAGTCCAGATATTTTAAGTTAATTTTAGAAGAAATAATCTTGTAGGGTATATTGCATACATGGTACTATATTACTGTTTTTTCAGATGTGCATAAGAACATAGTACATTTTCCTCTTATGGAATTATGGACCTGCTCCACAGCCCTCTGAAATCAATGGGAGTCTTTCCATCTGGAATGGAGTCTTTGGATCAGGTCCTATATGACATGGGTTCATCCAAAGAATAGGCCCCCCAGAACTGTGGTAGAACTTTACTCATTCAAAAATAGGCTCAATTCAGAAAGTATTTTTCATTTGTAGAATTGTAATGAATTATCTTCTGGCTGGTTATCACTTCTTAAATTTAAACACATACTTCCAGTGACAAAGACAGAATACTTTCACTTTTTATTATGTCCATCTAAGTATCTAGTATTCATCTAGTATTTATCATGTACCCAATACCCTTTTATGGGAGTGCCAATGATGAAATGCTATTTTGCAATAACTGGAAAACTAGTAGTTATCACTGGAACCTTTCCTTGAAATTAGAAAGATAATTAGCATATTTTTTATTTATCTTTCTCCAAACATTATATCTTCTATGGTCCAGCCAAATATCTGTAGAATGAGACAGCAACATTTTTGGCAAACACTGAGATTTTTTTTTTTTAATTTAGAAGATAGTTCACAATATAGTCTGACCTATAAAGTGCCTGGAATCTTTACCCCTCTCCCCATACCATACTGCTGCCATTTGAGATCAGCAAGAATGCTTGAGTTAGATCTGCCTTAGAATAAAAGGTGACCAGGCATTCTCTGTAAGGGTCTCTTTCCTTTGCAATATTCTCTCCTCAACCTGTTCCAAAACAGCCCAAATATATTGACAGGCACACAGAAAAAGTCCATCTGTTTCAGTGGGCATTTGTGGAGGACTGAGGCAGCAGTAGGTGGGATTTGTCTGGTGGGGTGTTGGTGGTTAAAGCCCTCTTATAGGTCACATGACTAATCAGATGAGGTGTGGTAGGGTGAAGGGAAGAAGAAACACGGCTGCCTTGATTGATGTTTGGTTACTCCTGTGGTATCAGGTTTTTAAGTGTATGTATAGCTTCCCAGAGCTTTTGATAGGCACCCACTGGTATGGAGTTTCTTCTGAACTAAAATCAAAATAGTTTATAAAGATCCAAAAGACAACCCACTCCCCTCTTTCACCAGCTAAATCTAGTAATATCCCTTGGCTGAGCTATTGGTGATTATACAATAATGAACAGGGGATATTTTGTCACTCACAGGAGTTCTGGCCAATCAGTTGAGAGACATCAGCTTCTTCCCCTAGGCCATTATCATATACCTGAGGAGACAAAGTGGTGGACCAGCTGTGTTAGAAGAATAGCAACACAAGTATTCTTTCTCTTGGGAGATTTTCCTATGGGAGGAAAGAGCAGGTCCTAAACCATTTACAATCCTTCTTAGTAAAGTTGGGAAGATACTGAAATACTAGTGATTGAAGGTGATCTGGGGAAATTTCAACTATTCATCTTGAAACTTAATGGTTTTAACTACTGGCTACCATTCTTTTAAGCCACTTCTACACAACTGAACAGCTCTTTGGGGGCAGGGTCCATGACTATGTGTTATAAAGATCCTTTGGACAACACTGCAATACAAACTAAATAATAATGACAACATCAGATAAATGGGTTAAAAATCATGGACATTCCAGGGCTTGTTCTGACATATAGGAAAAAGTTAAATTCTGTCTACAGCATTGACTTTTAAGAGTGATCTGGCAATACACATAAATTGGAGTGGTCTATATGGTTTGGTTGCTGTTGCTTCTCTATGATTCAGAAAGAAGCTCAAGAGGTTGTATCTCTCTGACCACAATCTCACTCTTTCTCTGGTCAGTTAGACAAGAATTGACTTTATAATGCAGAAAAGGCAAGGAATAGCACAAGCCCCATTCCCCCTAAGAACCACTTCTAACTGTTGACACTTGGGTATAGTGGTAATGTAAATGGGGACCTTGAGTACAAGAACGATGAGGAGGAAGGAGGGAAATACTAACAAGTTCTGCAATTTATATGCAATGTAGTGAAACAGGTTAGTTATGTAAATATCCGGTAAAGATTCTGTTTGGAGAGCTGCAACTTAGTTATTTACTAAACACACCTAACACACTCATCTGTTTGTTTGCAGTTCTGACTTTGCACAGTAAGGGCCAAATTCACAACCCTCATTTTGTCCTTACCATCCCTTATAAAAATAAATCTAGAAGTGCAGAATAATATTCTGTTCTCATAAGCTGTGTGCTTTATCTGTTTCTTTCTCTGCTGTACCTTCCTATACCAAACCTAGTCTTTTCAAAGGCTTATACTAAAATGTATTGTGTCAAGTGATTTCTTGTATTTAAAAGAAAAAACAACAACACAAGCACATAGTATTTCATGATTCTGCTTGCTAGACTGTCTTATACAGTAAAGGTTTTAAATTCTGCACTGCCAGTCATTTTGCTTCTTACTAAATGTGATATATCTGGCCAACAGTGTGAACTGAGCCTTTTGAATAAAAGGAAACTTTAGGAGGAAAATTTAAAACATCCTTGATATATGGTCACATGCATAAAATTAAGTAGAAAACTATTATTACTCCATACAAACCCTGGCCCTGAGCCTAGTTACTGTTTTCCAAATTAATGAGGCTGACACTAATCAGGAAGAGTGTTGCATTAATGGAAAACACTTTTTTGCACCTGTGTGCCTCCTACTAGAGGAGAGTAAAGGGGCTTATAAAAGAATGTCATGAGTACACAATACATTTTTAAATAAGTAAATTATAAACAATTGTGAAAATTAATAATTTTATCTAGTGCTATAGAACATTCCCCTAGCACTACAGAAAGCCCTTTCTTACTATTGAGGGTTTGATTTAAACCCTTTAAGCCTCTATGCAGAAGCTTGTGCAATGGTCTTACAGCAAGGAGAACCTGAGAAAACATACCAGAGGGACAGGCAGGTCTAAGTTAAATAGGTTCTGCTCTTTAAATTTGGGAAGATTAATCATCCTAACTTCTAAAATGGTTATGCCATATATTTTAATAGTGCTAAGTACATCATCTTTGCTTAAATGATAGAAGTAGCTCACAAGCATTAACATTTGTGAAATAGGACATAAATCTTCACTTGAAGATGTAGAACCAGATATGCTGATTTACACCAAAACTCCATAAAAACCTATGTAGCTATGCCAGCTCCACCAACTGAGATGGCCCATAAAGTGGTGTTTGTCTACATAGCTGGAGAAAATGGCTTAGAGGCCCAAGCATTGATCATATTGTGAATTCAAGCTCATCACCTACATGTTTTTCAAGATAAAGCATTGTGCTACTGACCACCTTTAGGAGACTTATTACTTTTCCAGCAATACAAGTTTACAGCACAAGCAACAAACCACAATCAACTTTCGAGGAGTCTTTTTTATTAAGATAAATCCAGCAAAATTCCTAACAGTGGGTACATACAACCAACCTGCCCTTTTAAAAGAAATGTTTGTATTTCATTTAAAAACATGATTACACTTTATTTTTTTCTCCAAAACTGACAAAATAAAGTTACATTTGGGAAACAGATTTCCAGCTCCTAGGATTTTCATGAAAATATCTCACCTTCTTTATAAAAGCAACCCACAGAACCACTGGAATGTTTAACGCAGTTATTTGTTTTGAGACCTCCCCACTTTAAGAAACCATACAACACATACAAGGGTAAAATTAAAATCTGAAGTCTGTAAGCATGACTTACACAAAAAGGGACACACTGACAGAAGTCGAAAGCTACCACCACTTATTCTTTCCATGTACCATACAAACTATTACAATCACAAAATTTAAAAACAATGATTTTTTTTTTGTTTTGTTTTGTTAGGGATTTTAATTCCCAAGTAACCGAGATGAAGATGTTCCATAATTAAATTCATGCTAAAAAAACCTGCATTTATAAAATAGTTGATAAAAATATTCCTCTCTGTTAACAATACAGCATGGAGGTATGGATACCAGATGATGGAGATATAGGGCAAGGTTAACATTACTCGGACTTGGCTTCCTTATCATCGGATGCTTCAGCAGCTGGTGCCTAGAAGTGTTTGGGAAGAACAGAAATATTACATTTTCACTCTAGAAAAGCCCCATTCTAACCTGCCTGCTGAACAGGTTAGTTTGCAAAAAAACATATCTAACTAGAAAGGGATACAAAATTATTCAGGGAGATATAAACAGACTGGAATCTTGGTAGACAAATGTTACAAATTTTAAAACAGGACTGATGCTGCAGTTAACACTGTAATATTAAGGTAAATCCAAACAGGTGGAGATTTGGAATATTTTTGAGATTCACATCAACCATATGCTGGTGGCAGGATTCAAGACCTCATTTCTATAGATCAGAAAGGAAATCTGAAATGTATATGTAAAACTGCAGTGATCTGCTTCCCTTTTGTCCAACTTTTTCAAATATAGTTCTTTCTACTGGTTTTTAAACATGTTCTTACTGCAGAACAAACTTAGCTAAAAACAGATTCCACCTGCCCCTTAAAAAAATTACTCACAGCCTTTGAAAGACACTTCTGCACATACTGCTCCAACATTCACTTTTTATCATACAGGCTGTTGAGTCAAGAAGTCATTTTCTTTAAAGGTATTAAACAATACAAGGATGTTCAAGACTTGAAGAGAGACCTTTTTGAACTGAAAGCTTGTATACTAGAAGTGGCATGCTGGGAGAGCAGGGGAAGAGGGAGAGAGAAGAATCACCCACACATGATATCTATTCCACATCCCTCTTTCTCCTTCACTCCCAGCCCAGACTAAATTTCTGCACAGAAACAAACCTGAGCCCACCTCTGCACGTGCAATAGGCCCTACAGAGTGGAACCAGCATAACAGGATTCAGAGAGGCTGCACAGAGTATGCATATACCCTGCACAAAGCCCAGCTCAGTGTGGGTGAGGGAACACATCAGGGGAGCTGCAGGTACCTAGGTCTTCTGGTTCTTCCCTGACCCAATGGAGAAAGGAAAGCATGAGGCAACAGAGCAGATGTGTGTTTGAAGGAAAAGTTCTCTCATTGCTTCCAGAAAGAGGCCCCTATTGCTGTTATCGCTGCCAGCCCTTACCCAATAGATATCAATTAACTATGCCACCCTCTGAAAGGTAAGAGGAATCCTTTGTCTCTGCAGCTGCAATAAAAACAAAGTTGTTTGTGACTATGCTTTTTAATATATACACTGCAGTTAAGGTACCTCATTAGTTTTGGTATCTCCATTTTCAGAGTGGTTTTCTTCTTTAGCATCGTCTTGCTTAGTTTCATCTTTGCCTTTGGCTCCCTTCTTCCCTTTTGCTGCTGCCTTCTTGTCCTCCTTTTTATCATTTGCTGCCTTCTCTTTCTGTTAGAGTAATCAAATGAACAAAAATGTATGATAGATGCACACAAAACTGGAGATTGCATTAAAGCATCAATATTTTCAAAGTCTAAAGTTTGTATAACTTATTACTACATATTGGAAATACAATTAACAAAGGTGAGGTGCACCAGATGAAAATTTCTATCAAGAAATCCTTTATCCTCTATCCAGGGCCGGCTTTAGGAAGTACGGGGCCCGATTCGAACAGTTTTGACGGGGCCCCAACAGGGATGACTAAAAAAAAAAAAAAAAAAAAAAAAAACACGTTAAAAAAAACATGTGGGGCTTGTACACAACGGGCCGTGCTCCTAGTCTTTGGCAGCGGGTCCTTCACTTGCTCCAGGTCTTCGGCGGCACTGAAGGACCCGCCGCCAAAGACCCGGAGCGAGTGAAGGACCCGCTGCCAAAGACCTGGAGCGCCGCTGGGTGAGTAAAAATTAAAAAGGCGCCTCTAGCCAGGGAAGGGATTATCTGCCACTTGTCCCCCACTCTGGGCGGCCCTGGCACTGGGCGCGGGGCCCTCTTAGGCGCGGGGCCCGATTCGGGGGAATTGGTGGAATTGGCCTAAAGCCGGCCCTGCCTCTATCTTGTCCTTGATATACTATTGGGAATGAATAATCTAGAGAAGCAAGGTCAAAGGTAGCTATGTCTGGGGTTAAAGGAATTCCCATTTTAAACATACATTTTATTAAGTTAACTAAAAATGTTGGTGAGCTTGCATTTTGGCTGTTGAGCTACCTGCCAAAAGACATTAAAAGAAAGATATGTACAGTCAATGGAAACCCTAGAATTCTTCAGAGATTCTCTAAATATAAATTAGAAGAGAGAGAGGAAAGCTGAAGTCACCAAAGAATATTGCAGAAGTATTCCTTGTTGTTCCAAGCAATATATATCATGTATGAGTTGTGTAAATTCAACAATCACTACAGATATAAAGAAAAAACATTGAAATTAAGTTTTAATGCATATTGCAATAATTGCAACTTTTTACATGGGAGTCACAATTAGATCAAAACAAGGAAAAAAGCCCTCTGACACCATAACCATAACAGCCTTCTATACTTTTGGATCAAACCACCACTTCATAATAATAGTAAATACCAAGACTCCCACCGATTTCAATTCCAAGGATTTGCACCTGAGTGCCAAAACTTCTGATTTTATTAACCCTAACATCTTCTTCCACTCCAAAAGACAGAGGAACCATGAATACTTGGAAAATTACTGCTCATAAGAAATCCTTTAAAAGATGGTGTGGTCTCAGAGATTACAATTCATAAATTCGTCAAGAGGCAAAGTGAATGAGGTACTATCTTTTATTGGACCAATTACCTCACCCACCTTGTCTCTCTAATATCCTGGGACTGACACAGTTACAACTATACCTATTTCTTCAACACTTTTAGCCTAGTAATGTATGGCAATAACTTTATACTAACATGACAAAACTCACTAAATGGGACCATTTGTATAAAGCGTCAAGAGACCTTCATAAAGGTTAATGGGCTAAAATATTTGCCCAGAACTAGGGGTGTGGAGAGTCCCCTTCATGGTCCCTCCCACCACTTCCAAAACAAAAGAATGGTAGTGATCTACCTTCATAGCACCTTCTTTGTGAAGTCCCTTCCATAGGATTGGGGATTGATGGCTGAAGAAGGGAATCCATTCCTGTCTCTCTCCCACAGAAAACTAATGGAGTCTTATTAACTGTTCCACAGCCCCCTCTTTACTGAGAAAGCACCATCTTAAAAGAGGTTCCAGGAGCAGTCAATGACTGGGGATTCCTTGGTAGCACAACTCTTAGGGAGCCATGCTGTCATGGAATCTGACTGGAGACACAGGATCTCTACACAAAAAGCCATAGCCTGCTAAGGATCCCATGACATCAGTGTCAATCCCTGGCTTCTGGGGACAAAACTACTGGCCATTCTGCAACATTGGTGTGTGATATCTCTCCCTAGAACAGAATGATCCTGCACAAGGGAATCCTGATGGAGTTTTTCATTCCCAGGTCACCTCCTGCATCTGTTTCCATGGGAGGAGGGCCAATGTCATTTTACTAATTTTTCCTGAACGGATGGGATGCACAAAGATGGCAACACCAGCTGATTAATACATCATGTTTTTTTTCCAGCCCTACTTTATTTAATATGGATATATTTAAGAGGATGAAAGTTATTCTTACAATTATAAACACACAGTTAAGGATGCAGATGTTAAGGATGCAAAGTTAAAATTGTACAGTGCCGGAATTACAATAGCCTCTGCAACCTACATTTCATCCCCTTGTGTGCACATATTGATAGCCTCGCCCAGCATCTCCTCGGAGTCTCTGAGAGAGCCACGAACAGAACCCAACTCCTCTGGATCCAAGGCCAGTGCCTTACACACAAGAGAACGTTCTCTTTTTCCTTGCAACCCACTACTTCATTCACTGTGCAATGAATGAGGCACTACTCATTGCAGTGAGTTTGGAGAACAAATAGTATGTGACCATTTAATTAGACTGCATCATGATGCTATGTACTGGGGGGGCACACTACTTATGGACAAAAAGGAGTACTTGTGGCACCTTAGAGACTAACAAATTTATTAGAGCATAAGCTTTCGTGGGCTACAGCCCACTTCTTCGGATGCATATAGAATGGAACATATATTGAGATATATATACACACATACAGAGAGCATGAACAGGTGGGAGTTGTCTTACCAACTCTGAGAGGCCAATTAAGTAAGTGAAAAAAAACTTTTGAAGTGATAATCAAGATAGCCCAGTACAGACAGTTTGATAAGAAGTGTGAGAGTACTTACAAGGGGAGATAGATTCAATGTTTGTAATGGCTCAGACATTCCCAGTCCTTATTCAATCCTAAGTTGATCGTATCTAGTTTGCATATCAATTCCAGCTCAGCAGTCTCTCCTTGGAGTCTGTTTTTGAAGTTTTTCTTTTGTAAGATAGCCACCCGCAGGTCTGTTATTGAATGACCGGACAGGTTAAAGTGTTCTCCCACTTGTTTTTGAGTATTATGATTCCTGATGTCAGATTTGTGTCCATTAATTCTTTTGCGTAGAGACTGTCCGGTTTGGCCAATGTACATGGCAGAGGGGCAGTGCTGGCACATGATGGCATATATCACATTGGTAGATGTGCAGGTGAACGAGCCCCTGATGGTATGGCTGATGTGATTAGGTCCTATGATGATGTCACTTGAATAGATATGTGGACAGAGTTGGCATCAGGCTTTGTTACAGGATAGGTTCCTGGGTCAGTGTTTTTGTTCAGTGATGTGTGGTTGCTGGTATTTGCTTTAGGTTGGGGGGTTGTCTGTAAGCGAGGACAGGTCTGTCTCCCAAGATCATATAAAAACAGACCCCAACGAGAGACTGCTGAGCTGGAATTGAGATGCAAACTAGATACGATCAACTTAGGACTGGGAATGGCTGAGCCATTACAAACATTGAATCTATCTTCCCTTGTAAGTACTCTCACACTTCTTATCAAACTGTCTGTACTGGGCTATCTTGATTATCACTTCAAAAGTTTTTTTTCACTTACTTAATTGGCCTCTCAGAGTTGATAAGACAACTCCCACCTGTTCATGCTCTCTGTATGTGTGTGTATATATATATATATATATATATATATATATATATATATCCTCAATATATGTTCCATTCTATATGCATCCGAAGAAGTGGGCTGTAGTCCACGAAAGCTTATGCTCTAATAAATTTGTTAGTCTCTAAGGTGCCACAAGTACTCCTGTTCTTTTTGCGGATACAGACTAACACAGCTGCTACTCTGAAACCTGTACTTATGGACAGTCGACTTTAATTGTGATATTTCCTAACTGTTGAAGGATTAATTTTGCAACTAACATTCTATTAACAGTTTTTTGTTTGTAGTTTCCTAGGTTTTTAAAAAAGCAAATTGAAAAAAACCAAGTGCAGCGTGAGGCACCACAGTGATTTCTGCACGAGTCAGCAGCGGAGTCTGAACCCAGGACCTTTTGACCCACAAAACAGTTAAAAGGGAAACTCATGGTAGCAGTAGGTTCTCGTCTTCTATGTAGATTAGCCACTATAGCCAATCACACTTTGCTAGTGACTTGCGCATGTCTATTTGCAAGACAGGAGAGGAATGCTCAGTCTCAAGCTTCCTAAGTTCTGTTCCTGGCTCTGGATTGCGGCCTACTGGCTCAGCTGTAGAACTAAGTATGTAGATTTGTAACCTTTGTTCTGAAAGGCCCGGTGCCTAAGTGGATGAGACTTGGGTCTGCCATATTAGAGACCTATGTTCTATTCCCAGCTGTCCCTGAAGTGACTTTGTGCAACCTTTCAGTTACTTCAAATGTAAAATGGGGAGGGAGAATGATAGTTGCCGTCCTTTAAGGTGTATGAGCCCTGGTTTAATAGTAAAAGCTGTTAAGAGTGCATTATAAACATCAGAAAGTGGAAGCAGAACTCATGATCTCCTGGCTTTCATCCTAGCACTCCTTCCCATAGGGTAAAGGATATTTTGCAGCTGCTGCTTTGCTTGGGTATCCATTCAGAGCCACAAAGGGAGTTGTGAGTCGCAGAGCGTGCTCAGACAGTTGGATTTTTCAGATATTTTAGCAGGAAGCCTCTAACATTGCTCTGCTGAGAATGTGCAAATGGTAATGCTCAGAGGCCTATAATTTGGCCACATCTGGGTGAATTTTCAACAGGTCAACAAAAGACACTTCTTTGATCCCACAACTATCCCCTGCCAAATTTTGAGTTCCTGCTCTAAAGCATCAAGGAGCTTTAAATCAATGGTTGGAAACTTAATATATAAAAAAATCAGTAAAAAAATAGGTAGTTTTGCTAACTTCATTCTCAGAAAAGGTATTTTTGCTGAACATTTTAAAAAAAAATCTAGCCTGAGAAGAAGATAAAGAATGGAAAATTTTAATCCTAATGGTTAAAGTCTGACAAATTAATAAGCAACTGAAAACAGGGCCTTATTATGTAAAATGTAAAACACACTTACTTATAGGCATAGCTACCAGCACTGCCTACTATTATGGCTCTGTGGTCTCTATTCCACACATATTGTTAGGAGAATGATGCTTTGAATAGTCTCCCATGGCAAGCAGTGAAAGAATCACCACACTTTGTTTAAAATTTCATCAGACAAATCACTCAAGAATTTACCACAGGGAATGTTCCTGCACTGGCAGTAGGACAAAAAAGAACACTCAATAGCTCTTTGCCATCTGTAATTTCTAAGATATTGATGGAGATTCCTCTAACTGGGCAAAATACATAATCTCATTAAAAATATTAAAAAGCTAGTTGACTAGCTATGCACTTTATTCCTATAAAAACATTTTGAAAAAGAAAACCGCTGTATTAAAGAGGTCTTAAATATTTACCTTAGGTGCTGCCTTTTTGGGCTTTGGCTCCGGTTTAGGTGGAGCAGGTTTCTGTACAAAAAGCATATAGTAAAATAAGAAATATACCACCTGAAGAGCACTACAGTGGTCTTATTAACAACCTCAACATACTTACTCCGTATACAAATTTAAAACATAATAAAAGCATACATGCAGGCCCTGTGTATAAAGGACCAGAAAAGAATATGAACCATAATCATTTACAAGACTGAGATATATAAATTAGTATGTGTCATTTCACTCAGATACATGAGGAAAAAATGAAGTATGTGGCAGTGATTATGGCTAAAATATTTAATAAGTACATGTACTGTGTAGGGAGAGATGAGAGTCCTGCACTACTACACATGTGACAGCATCTTAAGTAAAGATCCACAGGATGTGGAAATGGACACTAAACTTTTTTCAAGTCTCTTGCTGTCTGAGTTGACGTTTACCCCTATCCTTTGCAGAGGGTTCCTGGTATGCATAGGTATCTTCTGTTTTACCAAAATGAGATGCAACTTTTCACCAATATGGCAGCATTCATTTACTTTGTTTCCTGTAATAATTTCCTTGGTAGCATACATTGATCCCAATCCTTTGAGTGTTCTGCACAAGGAAGAAGACTCCCAGGCATAGAGCACTTACAGGACTGGGCTTATATAGTACTTTGGCTTTGCCCTAAACTTTCCTATCTTCAAACTCTTTGGTATTTGTAGATCTTGGGCCCCCAATCTGCAGTTCTTGTTCCCAAGAGCTGTGCTGCTGAAATCAATGGGACTATACATGTGAGTAAGGATTGCAGGATCCAGCCATTCCTGAATATGATGTTTTTTATGTCAAACCAGCATAGCGGCTTTATCTCACATGTAAAATCAGCAAATAGATTCAGTAGTATGTTGGTACATAAGCCATGGAAGCATGAAGTACGAGTTTTATTTTTAAATGTAAGTGTGAACACACATCTACCTATATAGCTATACTCTGCTCATCAGCATGAGATTCTTCCTACTCCAATCTTCCTGAATTGTCATCATCACATCACAAATTCAATTTTAAAAAAAGATACTCACAGCTGATAATCTAGCTGACCTTCTTTTTGGCTGCATAAAAGAAAGAGGTGTCACTAAAATTTAAAGAAAGAGCCATACATTCTCAGAATTATATCATCATCATCAAATAATTTGATGCAACCATTATTTAATGAAGCATTAAAACAAACACCAAGATCATTTATAGAGCTATGGATGTAATGGGTTTGCCTTGTTTTAAAAAGCAAAACAGAATTGCTATTTCTTTCACCGTTTCCCCCCTTTTCACCACACCCAGGTAAATAGCAAGGACCCAATACAGTAAGCTCCTATGCACAGTTAGATCTCTGTGCCTAAGAGAAGCAGTCTCCAAGACTGTGGCCTAAGGACCAGATTTAACCTGAAAATGATGATCTTTGGCTGTGGAACTGCAAATTCTCCTGTACCAGGAACAGCTCTCTCTAAATCTCTGCATGTTAGTTCATCGAAGCTCCCAGTTTCAGACAGCTTAACAGCTGGGATAGGCAATGAATTCTCCAAATTGTCTCTCATGTTATAGTCCAATGGACTGGACCCAGGGTTCCATATCACCTGATATTTCATTCCTGACTTCCAGAACCTGCATCAAAATCTGCTAGCACAGACCCATGTGACTGTGCACACAGACAAGGGTCTGTGCAAGCAGATACCTCTATGGAAGTGGGGGGCCTCAGTTAGTAATTCCTTTTAAACCAGTGGTCTCTAACCTTTTTAGGCACAAGATCACTTTTTGAATTTAAGTGCAACCCAGGATCTACACCGCCCCTTCCGAGGCCCTGCCCTGCTCACTCCATCCCCTCTCCCTCCCTTGCTCGCTCTCCCCCACCCTCACTCACTTTTACCGTGCTGGAGCAAGGGGTTGGGGTGCAGGCTCTGGGCTGGGGCTGAGGGTTTGGAGTGTGGGAGGGGGCTCCGCAATGAGCCTGGGGCAGGAGGTTGGTGTGCAGGAGGGGGTGCAAGCTCTGGGAGGGAGTTTGGGTGCAGGAGGGGGCTTCGGGCTGAGGCAGAGTGTTCGGGTGGAGGAGGGGTTATGGGGTGTTGGCTCTGGGAGGGGATTCAGGGCTGGGGCAGGGAGTTGGGGTGCAGGAGGGAGTATGGGGTGCTGGCTCTGGGAGGGGGCTCAGGGCTGGGATGTGGGAGGGGTGCGGGCTCCCGCCAGGTGGCACTCACCTCAGGCGGCTCCCAGTCGGCAGTGCAGTGGGGATAAGGCAGGCTCCCTGCCTGCCCTGGCCCATGCCGCTCCCGGAAGCAGCCAGCACGCCCCTGCAGCCCCTGGAGGAGGGCACGTGGCTCTGCATGTTGCCCCTCCCTGCAAGCACCACCCCACAGCTCCCATTGGCTGCAGTTCCCCGTTCCTGGCCAATGGGAGCTGCAGTGGCAGTGCTTTCAGGCAGGAACAACGCGGAGACAAATCCCCCGTCCCTGGGGCCACAGGGGCATGCTGGCTGCTCCCAAGAACCCGGCATGGGGCCAGGGCAGGCAGGGAGCCTGCCTTAGCCCTCCTGTGCCGTCAGATTTTTAGCAGCCGGAGATCAAGATCGACTGTCAGAAGCTCCAGGATCAACCAGTCGATCGTGAGCTACCCGTTGGTGATCACTGTTTTAAACTGTTTACCACCACACAAATTCTGAGAGAAATAAGTTTACTTTATTAATATTTTATAAACCTACCTCCTCCTTCACCTCGCCTTCAGCTGCAGCCTACATAAAAAAATTAAAAGAGGAAAACATAAAAGATTTGCATTCTTTACAGTCATGAAGGGGAAATTAGGCCAAGTGCTAGCAAACAGGCATTTGAAAATTATCATAGCAGTGACCAGAATAAGAAAGTCTGTAAAAATGGAATTAATGCTGGACCTATTTGCAGTGTGAGGTTGGAAAATACTAACATGCCATTTTCTCTAAATAAAAGTCTACATGCAGCATGGGGAGACCTACTAAAAAGTAAACTCACGAATTTCAAATATATCACAGTCAATTTTATCTTCATGTCTTAGTTCACCAGTTAAAACAGATCTCCTTGGTTTCATATCCTTGCAGTTTCTCATATTACCAGCTCTTCTCATTGCCCTTCTACCTTGTGCACTTTTTAGTCATACTATCCCTGGCAGTAAATAAAGTTTGCGAAGTGATCAAGCAAAAAAAAAAATTGTGTAACTTCTCCACCCCTCCCCCTTCCCACAGCTAAAAATGTGCAGCTGTGCTTACAAGTCAGATCAGTGCAAGAGTCTAAGCTCACTTCAAAGTTCCCAGACAAAAGACTACAAGTCCCAGAATGCCTCGGACTCCCACTTTTGTTTAACGTCATTGCGTCAAAGCGTCCCCACATTTAAAAAGTTCCCGCCAAATTACCTGCAACAACAAGGTCGTTGTCAGCGTTATGCAAGGACAAGGCTGTACTAGCTTCGCCCAGAGGCATCTCACTTACACTAGGGGGAAGAGACAGCAGCAGTTGGATGGATGGGGACCTGCTTTAGTGCCCTCAGGATTAGTGGGAGGAAGGGAGGCGTTTCAGACATTGCAGCACAGGCTACACCCAATTCCAGCACACCCAGGGAAATAAGAGCCCCCAGCTAGTGTATTTCTCAGAGGGCAGGAAATGCCCGTGTCGTCACTTAATAGCAGAATGCCTTCAAAATGCAAACATGCAACACAGATAAATGAAGGGGAGATGCTGAGATAACCAAGTGTTTGACCCTTAAAATGCACACCCAGGCAAAGCTGTACTGGCGTCTGCTAGGCAGCAACATTTTAGCAGCTGGAATTTCACGGGGCAGGCTGCCCCTTTGCAAACTGCTCTGGGCTTGCTGAAGAGCGAGCTAGGAAAGACCAGCTGCTGAGCAGAGCCAAAGTTACTAATTCTGGTTGTGAATCCTTCCCAGCCCCTCTTCCCTTCAAGGACAGTTTCAAACTCTGCGCCGCCTAATGGCTCCAAATTACCATTGCACAACCATCTGGTATGACAAGAAGTGGGAGAGAAAAAAAAGGGAGAACAAAGGCAAACGCAGGAGAAAGAGGCACCGTTTAGACTCAAATTCTCCCAGGCAATGGCCCAATCAACACTAAAATGCCCCCGGCGCTTAATGGGAAGGTTCTGGCTGTCCAGCCGTGCGCTTTTCGGGGCGCTTGGAGAAGCACAGCCTTCCGTGGCTAGCTCTGCCTGCCAGTATTCTCCATAGGGGCAGCAGCAGCACTATGGCTGTTTGTAATCCAGCATGGAGACACTGCTTAGCCTTCTCCTTGCAAACAAAACAGCCCAAAGTGAACTCAGACGCTCCCCTGCTCCCACAGATGAGCCCGACCGCACATTCTAATAATCGCCCTTCAGTTCCAGCTCCACTTTAGGACATGCACAAAAAATTAATATGCAAAAACTCTACATACACACGCATAAATTATAGATATTTTTGCAAACGCTCCCCTAATCTCTCCCCTTCATTCCCCATTTCTCTCCCCCCTATTTTTTGTACTTACCTTTCTTTTGGGCATAGTTGCACCTTAATAGTTGATTGCAAAATAGATAAGAGATCTATTAAAAAATAAATGCAATCACAAAACAAAAAACTGTTTCAACCGTTCTGCAAAATTGCCAAAAAAATTTATAAGGGACCAAGAGTTAATTGCAGCAGAAACTGAACAAAAAAAAAATCCCCCCCTCTTTATTGCAAACAGTAAAATACACCAACACGCAACCAAACTGCATGAATGGGGAGCGCGAGATGGGTCCAGCCTGAGAGTGACGCACCAGCTGGCCAATGGGAGACTCAGGCAAGAGCAAGGGAGGCGGGGCCGGAGCCTTAGCCCGAGAGAGACTCGCAGCGCACGCAAGGGGAAGCTGCTGGCTTTACGCTGTCTGCGCAGGGGAGCCGGCCTAAAGCGCTCGCTGAATAAGGCTCCCGTTCCCAGCCCGGTGGGGGAAGTAGCGCAGTGGTGGCCTGCCTGTGCTGACGGGGGTGCCTGGTGTCGGCAGACAGGGGCTCGCTGGGCAGTGGGAAGGGGTCTCCAGGCCGTGTGCGCCGCGCTGGGCAGCCGCTGCGGGTCCCTTCCCTCCTCCCCCTCGCCCACATCCCCCCAGAGGCTATGACAGAAACTTCCCTGAAAGTTACCACGGGCAGCAGGACTGTGTCTGCTCGTCCCTGAGCCCAACAACATGGCTGCCTAGCCAGCTGCACCTTCCCTCTCCCCGCAGGGCCTGGAGCCCAGCAGAGGGGGGGCAGCCAGGGAGAAAGCAGGGCCCCTCTCACTCCGTGCCATGGGCTTGGGAGTCATGGGGGGGAGAGTAATTATGGGCTGTCTCATGCCGTTGGTTTTGAGGCAGGGCTCCATCCACACCAGATCCCATGGGGGCTTCTGCTTCCACCCTCCTGGCACGACATGGCAGAGCTCCCCTGCCAATTTGCAATACCCAGCACAGCCCGTTTATGACTATTATGTGTTACTAGGATGGAGGCAGCCTGTGGCTTTGCACACGGTGCTTTATGCTGGTAGAATGAACCCTGGTGACCCTGCCCTGCCAGCCTAATAAGCCTACCTGTTGAAAAGTACTGTCACACAGTTTAATTGCTGCATGAATAGGTATATAGTGCATGCCATAGCCTCCTGCAGGTATGTTGAATCCTTTTCAGGTCCAGGACTGGCACCAGTTACATTAGTAAGGTGTTTGGGGGGGGGGGATTAATTATATTTTAAGGTGTGCTTTCTAGATCACAAGAAATTGCATATTAAATTAGTAAGTGCCTATATTTGGGGTGTGGCAAGTCCCCTGCCTCTCCTCTGACTTCTGAAAAAAGCAGTCGCTTTCTTTAAGATATGCGAAATCTTTCTGTATCTTCCTCTAATGTTGGAGAGCATGGTAGAACAGATGTTGTCATGAAGGATTCAAAAGCAATTCACAAACTATTGAAATTTGGAATATTGTTCCAACCACACTTTTAGAGTGGGAGGGCCAGGTATTTAGGGTGGGTCCTGTGGTGAAGTCTCAGATACAGGTTGCTGCTGTGGTTAAGTTCCACTGATGATTCCACAATAGCTAATTGACACCATTCACTTCAGGATTTCTGCCCGTCCAACCTGCATCCTTCAATGGTAAAAGCACGCAGGCGCGGGTCCTCAAATGTATTTAGGCTCCTAACTTCCATTGAAACCAACCTAAGATCCTCTGGGGTAGCTTGTGAACATCCTAATAACTTTAAACTGGGACCCAAGATCATATGAGGCTTCCTGTGAACATCTTTGTGTTGTTGAGTGTTTTAGAAACTATAACATATGGGGTTAGTTCCACAACTAACTTTTACATTATGTTTATTACACTTTTCTTTTCATCTTGTTGTTTTACAAAAATATTTTGATTTTTCTGAAAATGTTCATGGAACAAATTGATTTTAATAATCACTAGGAAATTACTTTTCCCTAGATACTTCTGCAGTATATTGTTATGCTGGAACGTGTTAATGGCTGTCATGAAATGGGTCTTTGATCTATAGACAATCACAGACCTCATTAATGCTGATGGGTATGCTAAGCACCCTTCCTTCAAACTAAATAAAAAGAACAATTAAATATCTCTTGAAGATAGTGATAGCTGCAAACAATCAGAAGCCACATCCCAAGGCAATGGACAGCATAAGCAGTGTGGGCTAAGGGGTTTCCCTGAGACTAGTTGCAAGTGCACAGGTGAGGGGATTGATTGGTAGTAGCAGTATGCATCTTTGTGTGCTAGAAACAGAAAGTGAGGCTATTGTAGTTGGAGTCGATGTACCTTAGCTGGAGTTACTATGGGGGGGTGGTCGATGGGAGAAAATCTCCTGTCGACTTACATTACTCTTCTCGTCAGGGGTAGAGTACAGGGGTCGACTGGAGAGCAATCTGCACTTGATTTGGTGGGTCTTTACTAGAGCCACTAAACTGACTGCCGGTGGCTCGATCTTAGACCCTGGATCCCTTCTGTAGTGTAGATCTGCCCTGAGAGAAGCAATTGTGAGTGTTGTGACAGACATTGCAACCACATGCAATATCTTTGTGGAGGGTATTGTAGTGTATGAGTGTTTTTATGTATCACTGTGGGCCAGGGATTGTATACAACCCTGGAGGAGTGGGGGATTGCCACAGCTTTGCTAAGAGCCAAGAAAAATGGGGGGTGATTAAGGTGAATCACTTGGATTATAAACAGAGAGGTATCACATCTGGAGGAGACTTTCATAAACTGGTTTCTCCAGAAACTAACAGACCAAGAAAGGGCTTTTGATAGAAAAATGCTGAGTTTAAGCCGACTTCAGTCTTCTCTCCGATCCAGCAAACAAATGGGATCTTCTTGCTAAGGGCCCCAAGCCTTGCCGTAAGGTTGGAAAGACTTTGTCTTACCAGGGTCCCATAAGACTGATAGGTGACCTTTGGTAAGCTTTTAGCATGTGTATTGTTTTTATTTATTTGTGTATGTTTTCTCTTTGGTAATGCTTTTACCTTAAGAATAAATAGGCTTGCTTAGAAAGGGCTGTGTGATAATTTGTAACTGCTGGCAATACACTGTTCATAGCCTGTTGAGAGAAAGTGCTGGCCTTTAGGCAGATTGGCTTGCTGGAGGTATTGCAATATAAGGCAGGGAGCAGTGCAGGTTTAAAACCTACCAGTCAGAAGGGTCCCTGCCCAGAGACAGGTGACAGCTGGAGACTTGAGACCAAACTAGAAACTCCTGGAGTGGACCATGGAGGAAAGGGATACAGGTACAATTACCCTGAAATTGTGACAAAGCGTGTCCCTGGGAGGAAGATGAGACAGAGCTTCTTTTGGACACACTACTTGTGGGAAAAGCAGACTTGGGCTGCCTGCTGTTATTTATTTCTGTGATCATGGAAAGAGGACTTTCTGTACCTTCTTTGTAAATAAACACATTTACACCAAAGAAGTACCTGAGTTGTATTGTCAATTTCTCCTTCCAGTGGAAGCAGCCTGGCAAGTCCCCAAATATTGCCTGCCCACTTGGGCCAAAAGGGGCAACAATATGATTGTGCCATACTCAACGCATTTTGAGTCAGCCATTGGCCAAAGACGGTTTCAGATTAAAGAGTGCTAGGTGTAAGAATAAGTGTCCCCACATACTCAGGCCCTGATTCACAAAGGGACTTTGGTGTTGTGACTCTCAGCATTGCAATGCCTAATTTTTAGGCATCCAAAAAATCACAGGAACAATTCTGTGATCCACAAAGGCACTCTATACAATGAAAAGAGGTAGGTGTCTTACAATGTGATTCACAAAGCCAGCATATTAGGTGGGGAGCTAGCTAATGGGAGATGCCGATGACAGGAGCGTGTGCTAAGCTCTGCCCCTCTCTTATACGTGCTTCCCCTGCAGTCCAACTTAGGTGCCTATCTCTGCTAACGATTCATGAACTGGGGAAAGATAGGTGCTATTCCATCTAACTCGTGTGTGGGGCCCAATCTGGTAGGCATGCTCTCAGACCAACTAACTCCACACACAACAGCTGTGGCAGTGGTAGATCCCCCATACAAACTTTAGTCTGGAGTAAGGGCTCTCAACCAGAATGCAGGAAACCACTGGTTTGAGTTCCCCCCTCTGATGATGAGAACGAAAGCATTTGAACAAGGATCTGCCACCTCTCAGGAGAGTGCCCTAACTCCTGAGCTAAAGAATGAACTGATGTGGGGTTCCCTCAATCTTGCCTATTGAAGATGTTTCACTTTAATTAAATGTTAATTGGGCCAGAAAGAGTGAGACTGATTCTAATCAAGTGGTTAGAGCACTTTTCCAGGAGGTGGTAGATCCCTTTTCAAATCCCTTCTTCTCATGGGGAAGAGGAGGACTTGAAGCAGTGGTCTCCCATAGACTGGGTGAGTGCACAAACCCCAGGACTAAAGGATCGACTTGATGTGGTAAGGAGTTAGCTTCTAAGCAAGCCTACCATATCAGGCCCCATATGTGAGACGAGTGTCTATCTTCACCTGGTTCGTGAATCGCTCTGGAGCATAGGCAGGAGCGAGGTGTTTGGGTGCCTACAGTGAGAGAGCAGCGTGTATGCCCAGAGGCAGAAACATGGGTGCCTTTGCTGCAAAAATGTAGGCTCTGACCAAGTTTAGGTGTCCACAGAGTTAGGCCGCAACTGAACGGGAGTTTTATGAATCGCAGTGGTGCCCTAAGAATGAGATTTAGACACCTGATTGTAGAGATTAGTCATCAAAGTACTGTTGTGAATCTGTTCCTCAGAGATTGTTCATAGACTGTAGAGCCAGAAGGACCATTGTGATTATAAAATCTAATCTGTCCTCCTGTATTTTAGGAATGTTGTGCTGCCCACATCTTCTTTCTGGCAAAGGCCCCTACTAAGTCTAGTCATTCCCATAGACTGAGGACATACTGAGTTACATTCTGGGCCTCAGTACTTTGGTCATGCCAGGATTCTTGCGAGAAGTCTAAGAAACCCCTGGCCCTGGGCTGTCTCCCATATAGTAACTTGAATGGCAAGAACCCCATGGAAGACCATGGGACTTCTCAGACTGCAAACAGTAGGTACAATAGCATCTTATCCCAAGTTCAGGATTCAGTAGTCACAAATGTTCATAGCATTCCCTTAAGTTCCCTGCTAAAGCATTCTACTAGCCTGTCTGCCTGTAGGTGGTAAATAGAGGTTCTTACTAATCATATATTAAGGGGAGAACATACCTCTTGGATTAGCTGGGACATGAATGCACTCCCCATATCAATTAATATCATATACAGGATCCCTGTTCTGGAAAATACTTTAAATAGCTCATTAGTTATGGCCTGTGACATTGCCAAGTGCAAGGGCACAACTTCCAGGTATCATGTGGCATAGTCCACAATTACTAAAATAAACCCACAGCTACTGGAATTTGGATCTCTGTGTCGCAACCAGCCCTACCTCAATCCATTTGAATAGAGCATCCAATAGCAGGAGAGGGACTAATGGAGACTTGTGACAGGCCTATAATTACCCAGATTGTCCCATTAGCTTTCTTCCAGTACTCAGGAACTCCCCCAGTGTTCCAAGACTCAACAAAATCAACATTAACAGTCCAGAAAGCTCCTCAGCCAGCTCTTGGAAAACTCTTGGATGCAAGTTATCTAGACCTGCTGATTTTAAAATGTCATTTTTTAGTCATTGCTGTTTAACATCCTTAGGTATTGTTGGAATGGAAAGTAATCAACATGATATGGCTGCATCACCTGGGTTTATCCCAAATACAGAACAGGAATATTTTTGAATACTTCTGTCTTTTGTGCATTTTTATTGAGAATTGTACCATTTCCATCTATTAATGGACCAATACCATTGTTAGAATTCCTAATATATTTAAACTCCTTATTATTATCCTTAACTTTACTGACCACAGGTTTCAGAGTAGCAGCCGTGTTAGTCTGTATCCGCAAAAAGAACAGGAGTACTTGTGGCACCTTAGAGACTAACAAATTTGTTAGTCTCTAAGGTGCCACAAGTACTCCTGTTCTTTTTACTGACCACAGATTTCCTCTTGTATTCTTTTACTTCCCTTATCAATTGTCTACAATCCCTAGCTTTTAATTTTATATTTATTACTATCAGCTTCCATTTCTTACATTTGTTATATATATTTATAGCTGTTTTCACTTCCCATCTAAGCCAGGTTGGTTTTTTTTTTTTTAAATCAGTATGGTGGTCTTTCTATATTGTGGACTTTTGGGCATCTACTAAAATGTTCCTAAACAGTTACTATTATCATTCACATTCTTCTGTTTAAAATTCTTTCTCCCAGCTCATTTGGCTCATAATTCTTTTCACCTTTGAGAAACTGGCTGTTTTAAAGCGCCAAGTATATATATTACTGTTTGCACACAACAAATGTAATCACATCATGAGTATTGTATCTCATGTGAACTAGGAACATTAACCACATTTTCTGTTGACTAATACATGCTGGTTAGCATAATATCATATTAATAATATGTATTATCTACACACACACACACTTTATATATTAGTATGATTAAGCACCAATAACATTAAGCACAAATATTGTAACAGTAATATAGTCTAAACTGGCCTATACCATTACACAGACCTTTGACATAAATCATGTTCACTTATGCTATGTATCCTAACACCTTGCATTTTTTGAAGTAAACATTTAGCATCAACAGGAAACTTGTCAAAATCAAGTATCAGGGGGTAGCCGTGTTAGTCTGTATCTACAAAAACAACAAAGAGTCTGGTGGCACCTTAAAGACTAACAGATTTATTTGGGCATAAGCTTTCGTGAGTAAAAACCTCACTTCTTCGGATGCAACTTTTTTTTTGATTTGTCAAAATCAAGATATGTTCATTCTATGACTTAACACAAATGAGGTAAGTATCTTCATGGACCAGTACCTGTAATGCTAGTATCCCAAACAAAGAAAAGGAAGATTAGGGAACTGGGACAGACTTATGGGCTGGATGCTAATGATGTGTAAAGAGATGTGTAATTTGTTAAATCTCATAAATGATACCAGCTGCAGTGTGTAACTTTGGGAGCCCACATTCTGTGTACGGTGAATGTAACATCGCTGTGTGAGACGGCTTCCCAGAGACTAGTATCACATTGAACCTTTTTCCTGCACTATATTATTAAAGCTGACTGACATTGATTATGTGGCCTCTTGAATATATTTCATAACAAACCAAAGTGTGGCCAGGCAACTGACTATACAATTTATCATCAAACCATTGTTTGAATAAACAATGGACAGGTCACGGATTATGTGCTTTTGTCCCACGTGTCAATGCATTTTCTCCTGAGCAGCTTGCTCTTTATCCAGCTCTAATTGACATCCTGGTCGTGACCCACATGGACATACACTTTGCAATGTCCACAAAACGACCTTGATTCTGGTGGCTGGACACAAGAGTTTCATGAACCGATACTTCTCCCCAGATGGTGATGAGATCCAGGGTCTCATCACTGCTCCAGGCGGCTGCATGAGGCATGTTGTGGGGCTTTTGGGATGCAATTGTGGTTGTATTGCAAAGAACGATGCACTGGGATCCAGAAGCAAATGGGAAAATCTGGCTCTGTGTCAGATTTTAAAGGGGCGAGGGTGTCATTCCATAGTGACGACTCACACCCAATCCATCAAACACATTTTTGTCAGCTTTCCATCTGAGCAGTTCTGAAGCTAAGAGGATGCAGAACGTAAACTTTTGTAGCAAGGCAATTGCCCACGAGTCTAACCTCTGCTACCTAGGAGTCACCTTCAGTTGCATAAACAACATCTGAAGCAGGTGAGCCATAAAATAAAGAGTTGCATCAATATAATTCAAAAGCTAGCAGGCTCTAGCTGGGCTCAAATGCTATGAATGGCAACGCTGGTTTTAGTTTATTCCATGGCTGAGCACTGCACACCTATCTGGGGAAGAAGTTTGTACACTATCCATTGATATTCAATTAATTGCAGCTTTGAGACTTGTGACTGGTACCCTGAAGTCCACTCCACTGCCTTGGCTTCCAGTCCTCGCCAACATCCTTCCTCCAACATCCTTGCTAACCAAAACCTCTCACGCCAAGAGAAACTTGTTAATCTGCCTTATACTCACCTTACATTCCACTGACCTTTTTGGGCAGCTGGACAAGGTGTTCTGTCATCCAACTTCAACCCAGAAAACTTTCCGGATGCCTTATAAATTATCCCACCATCAAACTACCTGGTTTCTTGCTCTGCCGAAGACAGCGGATGACCATAACTGTATTAGGACATTACATGGAAGATGCATGCATTTAATGCACAAATGGAGAATCAAGGATTCACCACAGTGTGAATATGGAGACCTCCAAACTATCGAACATCTTATGAACAAGTACCCCATCTTTTCATTTTCATGAGCATAGCAAAGCTGACGGCTGCATCCTCCTGAAGCCCACAAATGGATTTCAAACCTTTCCATTAACTTGTAAATGTTGCTACTTCCATAGGAAAGAAGAAGGATATTGTATCTAATGAGAACATGGAAATTAGTTGTTTCAGTCAGAATACTATCTGTACTATATACATTGGAGTTTAACTATTTGACAATTGCTTAATATACCAGGCAAATGGGGCAAAAACATAGCTCCAATTCTGTCCAAGACACCTCAGCAAATCTCAAGGAAACAAGGATTAGTTCCATCTCTGGTAGTGCCCCATACCAGTTATGAACAGCCAGGACAACGTCCATAGAAAAACTGACAAGCTGGTTTCTCACTTGAGCTGCCGTTTTCACTATCATGAGGCATAGTATCTGTTTATTTACAAAGAATGTACAAACTCCTGTTTCCCTGAATACAGGAGGAAACAAACACAGGAGATAGTTTCTTAGCTTGCAGCTTCAAGCCCCCTTCAGCCAACACATGGCCCAATAAGCTCTGTCTCTAGGTTTTCCTCAGGGCCATGTTACCTGTGCTTGTTCAGGCTGTGTCTGGTCCTTCTATCCTATTCTCAGTTCTTATACCGCGCTCATTACCATAGTATCTGTCCACCTTCCTTGCTGCATTGCCTCTCAGCATCTCTGGTCTTTCTACTGTCTCTCACAGACACATGAACCTTCACAAAACAATAGCTAGCGAAACCCCTCCTGAGATGGGCCTTTGTTTTTGGCAATGACATGCCTGTGGTTGGGCTACAGGCTGCTATTGTCTCACCACCTGGTTCCACAAAGGAGCTTAATGGCATCTTACAACTCTCTTAAATGAAGAGTGGTGGCTATACACTGTGAAGTGGTCAGATAGGCCATAGCAGTCTCCATTCTTTCCTGGTGCCCCCAATTGACAGGCATTCCAGCCCTGCAGTAGTCTGCCCTTTCCATGATTCATCCCTACAACCAGGTCACACATTGATGTCCACCCCTTTCACGTTATATAAGGAGGCCAGTAATGGGGTAGCCCTCTGGATTAGGTGAGGGGCTCTGGGCCTCCCTATGGCCAGAGGTCTCAGGATCTTGACCCTTCTGTTTTCAGGGCTTTCTCTCATCTATTCCCCATATCATGGGTTGACTTATGCCTTTGGCAACCCTAGGGGCACATAAGGGGACCAGGGCTCACCCTCTCCACTGGGTTCCAATCTAGGGCCCAGTGGTAAGCAGCCAAGTTTTGCACCTCAACGTGCTATACTTCTGCCTCCCTGGATAATTTCCTACCAGTCCCCTCTTTTCACAATGGATAAAGTTAAGCCCTTAATAACTGAAATCAAAGATAAACAGCCAGTCCTTCCGAGAGTCACCAGCCTCTTCTCTGTGGGTTTGGCGAAGTCACTATAGCCAGGTCTCAAGCAGCAGGAGCTCCTGTAGTGCTCCTTCCTAGGGCTCAGAGTGTAGGTCAGTACGCATACACTGTCTGTCAACTATTCAGCTGTTCTGCTTTCCTTTTAAGCTCCTTCTCCATTCCATACATGCTTTGCAGGTGTGGCAGGATGAGACTACCTGGGTCCAAAGTAACTATTTAACCCCTTCCTTTCTAGTGTAAGCAGAGTCAGGATAAGCTCTACCCTGACATCTGGTGGTGAATTATGGTGAGGGTGGAAAAGAACTTCAGGGGCTGATCTTGTTTGCATAGGCACACCCACCCGCCTAGCCTGGGACAACAACAACTGAAAGTGGTTACTTTGGCTGGTGCGGGATCCCCACTTTCTCTGTTATTGGGGCAGGAAGAATAAAGTGTTGTTACCCTGATTCTGTGAATCAAGGCCAGTGGAACTGTTGTATGACAGAGGGACTCACCAGTAACTAAGTAGCACTCGCTAGACAAGGGGCATGGGTTACAAAACCCAGTGAATTGAGAGAGGTTGGGGATAGGTATGTGTGCCTGATGGTATGGGCACCTTTTGAGGGTCTGGAACACCAATTGCACTACTCCCTCTCTCCACTGTTAAATAGCAGAGCTAAGTTCGCTTCCATTAGGAGTCTAGCTAGAAGTTGCTGAACTGAATTCACTTTGGGCTAATGGTGCACTAGCACTGGGGCTCCTCTACTACAAGCTGAAATCACTAAAAGAACTAAAATTGCTGAGCTGAGATTACTGAGTGCTGCGTTAACCAATGGGGGAGCCTGAAGATATATTGCTAAGCAGTTAGCAGAGCCGAGCAGTTTGTGGGATGGTTAGAGTGGCCCATGGAACAGCGAGCAGAGCTGAGCCATTTGCGGGGGCAGCTGGAGCGGTTCATGGGATGGCTGGTGGAGTGGAGCGGCTGGCAGAGCTGAGCAGTTTGTGGGACAGTTGGAGCAGCCCATGGAACGGGGAGCAGAGCGGAACAGTTTGCGGGGACGGCTGGTAGACCGGAGCCATTCGTGGTAAAGGCTGCAGCAGAACTCCACGGAGAGGTGGGGCAGTTGGCCTCGGACCACGTAAGGTGCCCCTTAGCATCCTGTGTGCCCCTCCCCCCATTTCTGCCCACGCTGGGGGGGTAAAACTTTGCAGATAAACTTTTGAACTCTGGGGCGGCACTGACCAGGGACAGAGACTTTGGGGTTGTTGGACTTTGGGGTGATTGGACTTAGGACCCTGAGGGGAAAAGGACACTGCCAAACTTACTTGGAGGTGGGTCTTTTGCTCATGGTTTGTGTTATGAATCCTGTTTGTGGTGTTTCCCCAACATAATGCCGCATTGTTTCCCTCCTTTATTAAAAGGCTTTTGCTACACTCAGACTCCATGCTTGCGAGAGAGGAAGTATTGCCTCCTAGAGGCGCCCGGGGTGATTGTCCCAGGTCACTGGGTGGGGGCTCGAGACGGTTTTGCATTGCGTTATTGAAATGGAACCTCTAGATACTGAACCCGGCCCTTGTTGCTGCCAACTCAGAGGGGCAGAAGGGTTACACTAGTTTGGGGTTTGTACACCCCATTTCTCTCTCTTTCTTTCTCTGTCTCTCTCACACATACTGGTTTCAAAGCAGTTTAATCCAACTCATACCTGTACCAGCATTGAATGGTGCTCAGTTGGCACCTCCCCCACAAGAAGAGAATCCCTCCACCTGTTGTGGCTAAAAGAATTCTGTTATTTTGAACTATGAAGAAGGGAATGCACCAGGCCAGCATGGCACCACTGGCCTCAAGTTGTGGTGGGTTTTTTTCAAATTTAAATGACTAAGCTCCAGATTAGTAGCAACATAAGCCTCATGCCTCACAACGCATTCAAGGTATGCACCAATAATCTATTATTGCACACCAGAAAGTGCCCAGTTAAAGTCTCCCCATATGTCCCCAAAAGGAATTTTAGTGTTACAAAAACAGGAAATGCATGGTTAAGGTGATCCTTCACACACAACACAGCAACATCCAGTTGGCTAATGTGCTCAAGTGTGCCAATCAGTTTAGTGGGTAATCAAGCAAATTAATTGAACAATGATGTTATAAATATGCAGATTAAAATCTGTAAATCACCTTTGTGCAAAAAGAAAGTTATAATCTTGCAATTCTTCTAAAATGATAAAACTTTGACATTTTTAATGTACTTTGACAGTCGGTCCTGAATCTAGGCTAACACATACGTTCTTAAGAAAAACAGCCAATGTAATATGATGACTATCAAAAGGTAATGAGCACAGAGCGTAATAATGAATTAAAATACCAAAATGAAATTAAGTTCTGTTGGTATTTTCATTTTTTTAAAAATTCAGTGACAGTAACAAATTCATGGCTAGAAGACGCAAAGGTATACCTCAAAGCACTGAAAAGTGAAGTGTTGCACCAGTGGTCAGCACGTCTATCGAAAGTCACAAAATGGTGGGTAGTCCAAGCAAGATGGCCTACTCAGAAGATTGTAGTGGTGAAGGGTAAAGAGGATACTTGGAGCAGAGACTCTGTCATTGCTTTATGAAGTACTAACACTTTCTCAAGGAGAGTAGTTTGAAAAGGACTCTGATGAGTCAAGGAAATGAAATGGTGAAGTGACAAGGCTGCCCCAGCCTCTTTACAAGTCAATTAACATTGATAATTTCTTTCCACTTATTCAGTAACCTGAACTAGTCTTAAAATATTGTAAGTTATAAAAAATAACTAGCTAAGTATATCCCACAGGTATTCATAATTATCATTTCATACATTCAGCATAATTGCATATATATATATATATATATATATATATATATATAAAAATAAAATTACCCTGTCATCTGTACAAGCTGAACAAATAAGTATTGTGAATTATTTATTTACATAATTGTACCTCTTTTCCTTATCTTGGATATTCCATAATCTTATAGTTTTCTAAAATTTATTTTGCATTTGATTGTTTGCTCAATAATTCCTACAAATAATTCTTGTGGTTCACAGATTGTGTGTGAGCAGTTCATTATGAGTACAGTATTCAAAATTTGAGCTGTTTTGATTAGCTATTAGTTGGACATAGTCACATGGTTTGTTCCTGTTCCCAGATTGGATTAATTTAACTCTGAGAATCAGGAAGGATCCTTGCGTTTATGAATTCAAGATTTACTTTTGGTGAATATTTTCTGATATTGGCTTAAAATTAATTGTTTCCATGATTATCCCTGTAGTGTGAGGATATAAACACAAAGAAGAACCATGCTTTAAGACCCAAGTAGAGAACTCCCTAAACAGAAAGTTCCTATGTTTATTAAGCTTCCTGCTGCAACACGTCCTGTACTCTCCTTACTGATAATTGTAGAGGATCAGGAACTCTATAACCACTCCACATTTCCCTTTCTTTACAATAAAAGATTTAAACTTAAATTATAAACCAATGTATATAAGCACAACAGTTCAAAATAAATTTCAAATTCCTTAGATCTATTTACAGTTTTTACACTATGTCTCCTTATCAAGTCTGTAGCCTTCCAAACCATGTTCTCATTTTTGCACTTCTGATACCATGTAGTGTGAAGACATAGACACAAAGAGCCATGCTTTAAGCAGCAACTTGAGAGCTCCCTAACCAGGAAGTTCCTTTGTTGATTAAGCTCCCCACTGCAACACTCTTTGGTAACTGTAGTTGACCAGGAACTCCATAACCACTCCACAATTCCTGTTAGTAAACAAATCTAGGATATTTATGGACATCAAACCCAAAAGGGGAATGAACACATTTGGAGTAAATTTGTGTAAATATTAGAACACATATTTTCAGAATTTATTTGCAGTATTCACCTTGCTCTAGTATATTACACATTTTAAATAAAATTAGAGTTAAAAGAAGTCTTTCAATGTACAACTATTGATAATATCACAACTACAAAAAACAATACAGGGAATACTGCAGAGGAGGTTCAGATGCCATGATTGTTTGAAGGATACAGACAAAATTTTGAACTCATATCTTGTCAGGCAAGTAACACAGAAATTGATTTTTTCTTTTTTAAAAATCATATAGTCATAATTCAGCACTTATAGGGCCAAAATTCAGCCCTGGTGCAATTACACTGGGAAGTAATTTGGCCTGTATGGATTATGGGCCAATCCTATCCTTCTCTTGAGTTAGTCTACCTGGAGTGAAAGTGGCCGCACTGCAAAATAACATTATCAGAATGTCTGAAAATCATGAGTTCCCATTAATAATCACTGAAAAGTATGAAATTTCATCACAGTGTTCAGCTATGCAGTCATTTGACTCCCATTAACATTGTGTTTAGCAAGGGCTAAAAACTGCTTTGCATCTCTGGTCATCCAAGGGTAAGTCATGCCCACCTGTCAGCATGGAAGGGATAGGATTGGCCCATAACCGAATACAGGCCAAATTACCTCCCAGTGTGATTGCACCAAGGATGAACTCAAGTCTTGGCAGATAAGTGAAGGAGGAAGTGCTTTTAAAATATATTTTAAATGTCCTTGTGATTTTTACCTTGGCATGCCCATTCTATTAGCTGTGTGGGTTTTTTTCTCTTTTTCTTTTTCTTTGTAAAACCTTTGCAATTCACCTTCAGTGTCAGCTGTCTGGCTGAAACTCTGTGCAGCAAGTCAAAAATATTCCCATCATAATTTGTAGGAACTCAAGATAGGCTGAAGTAGACCCTGGCTAGCAAAACAATGGCTTGATACTAGTTGCAATGAAGACTCATCAGTTTTTAAGAGTATACTACTACCTAGCTTTTCTATTTTGAATTAAAGTGCAATTAAACTGTTTTCCTTGCCTAGAAGTTTTTGAAGGTCTCTATCTGCTCCAGTAGGTGTCTCTGTTTAGTTGTAAAGTTTTTCCTCTACTGTAATGATCAAATCCACAAATTTTTTACTTCAACTATTCAGAATTTTATTTCACTCCAAACTAGATATTGCGGCCTGATTCACTCCTTGGGCTGTGACAGGCCATCAACCTTTCCCTCTAGTCCCTTTAAAAGATTTAGAATAGGGGCAGAACTTCATTCTGCTTTCCTCATCTATCAACCTGCCAGCCAAGAGTGACAGTTCAGTGATCCTTTCTGCTTCTTTATTACAGTAAGGGGAGAGAAACGTAAATTAGTCTTGGGTCATCAACTTCAAAGGAACTACTCTAGTGTACATTAGGATTTCTGGTCAGCTTTCTATATTAGCTGCTTGCACCAGTGACTCCGGTTAAACCACTGTTTAATAAAATTTGAACATACTTTACAACAGCTGCGAGCAGCGGCACCGGAGGCAGCAAACAGGGCGGCTAACAGGGGAGTTTGAGAGGGAGTTTGCAGGGGGAGGTAAGGGGGGAGGCAGGAGGGCACGGTGTGGTGTGTGCTCTGAGTCCACAGGCGCCGTGGGCAGGGAGCCCAGCAGGCATGAGCCAAGCAGCAGCAGCAGACAGAATGCAGATGGCTGCATGTGGAAGCTGTGGTATGTATATGGTCCTAGCA